>NW_028270142.1:61977929-62605896 GCF_037043375.1 Chiloscyllium plagiosum
AATAGTGCCATTGTTATCTCTGCAACTTCAGGAACACTGAAGACAAGGGGAAATATTCATCTCTTTTAAGTGCAAAACAAACTTTTTCTTTGAGAGTTCTGTTTAGATTAGATTACTTACAGTGTGGAAACAGGCCCTTCGGCCCAACAAGTCCACACCGACCCTCCAAAGAGCAACCCACCCAGACCCATTCCCCTACATTTACCCCTTCACCTAACACTATAGGCAATTTATCATGGCCAATTTACCTAACCTGCACATTTTTGGACTGTAGGAGGAAACCGGAGCACCCGGAGGAAACCACGCAGATACCGGGAAAATGTGCAAACTCCACACAGACATTTGCCTGAGGCGGGAATTGAACCCGGGTCTCTGGCGCTGTGAGGCAGCAGTGCTAACCACTGTGCCACCGTGCCGTCTAAATGTTGACTTATAATACCTAATAAGATTAAATGCAGATTATCCTTCAGTTAGAGGAACAATGAATGTGGCATGGGGTTTATAATGTTGGAGGAGAAAGAATTAAAAAGCAAGGTATGAATATTAATTTGGAGACGCTAGGTGATAAGAAACTCAATGTAAGGACAGTGATGTTTGACGATTTGGATTTGCTGTGCATTTGAATATGGACTACAGATGTTTTAGAAGATTTAAAGTTGGTGGAGGATGGGGTACTGGGCCGATTAGAATACTACTGATGATGGAAATCTGGCATAGAAATGAAAGAGGCTGGAGAAACTCAACAGGTCTTGCAGCATCTGTGGACAGACAGATATTATTAATATCTCAGGCCTGCAACCCTTCACCAGAACAGGAAGGACAGTGTATCTTCTGCAAATCAAGCAAGTAGAAGGACTTCATCTGGAGGCATTCATCTGGAGTTAGCTCCCCATGTGTGTGACTAGGATATACGGGGAATTCCTATTTGCCTGTCAGTCAGAGACTGAGAGCTCCTGTGCCCAGCAGTGCCTTCAAGGAGACCTTGGCAACCGCCAGGAAAGTAACTCCAGAGTCCCAGTATCCAGGAGCAAGGCGTGTGATGTGTGGATGGGGATTGACAGTGTGGACATTGTAGGAAGGGAGAACAGGGGTTGGCTGTCAGTACCCTCAATCTGACATTGCTTAGCTTTGACTGAGGGTGACCCCCCACCCCACCCCTCCCCAATAGCTGATATACAGTCCACACAATTTTTAGTCTCTGAATTCTGCACTGTGACAGGCATGTCTACAACTGGGATAATCCGAGCAGCAACAAGATGAGGCCATTAAATGTTCCTTTATTGGCCGCTTAACGCCTTTATTGGCTGCAAGGCAAAAAGATCATCCAAGGCCTTTCTGCTCACAATACGATTTGCATGGAAGCAGGAAGGTGGCGGGGAGCAATTACACCATGAATCTGCCTGATTGAATACTCTACCTGCCTCCTACTTTGCCACCTACAGGAACACACAATTCCACATGTTAACTTCTGTTTTTCCCTGCATCACTTCGTTAATGCTGAATATATGCAGTATTATATATACAAAGGTTAGACAGCATATTGGAAATATTACTGGATTAATAATCCAGAGCCCTGGCTCATGTTCTGGGGACATTGTGGACTTTAAGATGGATGGTGGACTTTACATTCAATTAATAAAACCTAGAACTGTAAAGTTAGTTTCACTAATGGTGACCTTAAAATTATCAATTGTTGCAAACTCCCATCTGGTTCACTAGTATCCTACTGGGAAGGAATTCTGTTATCCTTACTTGGTCTGACTTATATGGGTGACACCAGACCACATAGCAATCTGGTTTACTATTAAGTGAGGTCTGAAATGGCTCTAGCAAGCCACTAATGGCAATTAAGAATAGGCAGCAAATTCTTGTCAGTGATGTCCACATCACATGAAAGAATAAAGAAAATCCTAATACGGCAAAAAACATTGATGAGTTCCTCAACTCATGGCCAAGAGTACGGGCTGAAGACAACTCAGTTAGAGATAAAGGGAGCAGGTGTAGGATTAGTGGCAAGATTATGCAATGTGTCACAGGGACAGAAAACAATGGTGATAGCATTTCGAAACTGTGGCTCGAAAGTTATTTAGCTCATTCCAAGAGTATATGGAAGGCGAGCAATGTTATAACATAGAATGGTCAACAGAGATGGTGACAAGGAAGAGCTAAATATTGCAGGGAATACATGAAATCATATTTTATGTTCTAATAAATAATCCAGATGATGCTAAGAATTACAGTGAATTTAAGATTAACGATCAGGCTAACCTAATTAGGGGCCCTGTACTTTGTATTCAAGGGAAAATGTGGACACATTGTACCTTCTTGTTGAGACAGCTGATCCCTGCTGTTTCCTCATGTAATCCCCTGAAAATCAAAATCAATGCTCTTGGTTTGACTTCAGTCAGCTCAGTAAGACAGCCAACAATTCGGCCAATCATATCCAATCAATCAGCCACCTCTTTGCATGTTGTATAGATTTTGTTCTTTTTAGAAAATCAATTTTCTAATGTTTCAGTCTTGATGAATGCAAGAAGAAAAGCTTCAGATTTGTGCCTCTTTTAAACAAAGTTTAAGTTATGTACTTGCAAGTAATTGTATCTTATACATGTGGAATTGTTACAGGACGCAGGCACATCTAGCAAGACCCACATTTGATGCCCTTCTTCCTAAGTACGCATTGTACTCTCCAACTCTCCACCTGATTGCCATTGCCTCTAGTTTTGTTAGAGATCCTTGATCCAGACCTCTGAGTCCAAAAGTCTGGGTTCAAATCCCAGTTAATCCATTAAAGTCAGAACAAGAGTAGTTTTAAAAGGGAGAAGAAAAAACAAAGGAAGGACATGGTGAGGTCAGTGCAGGAGAGAGAGAGAAAGAAACTGACACCAGAGTGAACCTGCACAGTACTGCCTTTGCTGTTTGAATTCATGTATCACTAGACATTGGAGTGCATCTGGGAAAATTAACAAACAGTGAAATTCACAACTGGTCTTGGAGGAACTGTTTGGGTGAAGTTCACGGCACAGAAGCAGATAAGTGTATTGTTTTTAATTGTGACCTCCAGAATGTCTGCAGTAGTGAGTAGAGTGGGTTCTTTCTTGATTATATGGTTTTTGAGATATATCTCTTGATTAAACTTAAAATATAAGCCATAACTGTTAATTTACTGCTTGGGGCAGTGTTTTGTAGAGGAATAAGCTGGTGTTATTTTCTAGGTCTGTAGATTGTGAAGGAGCAAAAATGACCTTTAGTAGAGTGATATGCGCTTCTTGTCAGATGTGGAAGTTTGAAGAGAGTTTAAGGGTTACTGCGGATTATATCTGCAATTAATGCTCTTATTAGATCGAATGGATCGGTTGGAGAGACAGTTAGAAACAATGAGGAATTTGCAACAGCAACAGTATAGGAGGAGAAAGTGAGGACTGCAGATGCTGGAGATCAGAGCTGAAAAATGTGTTGCTGGAAAAGCGCAGCAGGTCAGGCGGCATCCAAGGAGCAGGAGAATCGACGTTTCGGGAATAAGCCCTTCTTCAGGAAGATTCCTGAAGATTCCTGATGAAGGGCTTATGCCCGAAATGTCAATTCTCCTGCTCCTTGGATGCTGCCTGACCTGCTGTGCTTTTCCAACAAAACATTTTTCAGCTAAACAGCAACAGTATGTGATGGATGGCAGTTATAGGAAAGGGGTAAAGTCTCAGATACAGTCACAAAGATGGGAAAGGTAAGAGAGGTAGGCAGCTAGTGCAGGAGCCTTCTGTGGCTATACTCATTTCAGACAAGTATGCTGTTTTGGAAAATGTAGGGGGTGATGGATTCTCAGGGGAATGTAGCATGAACAGCCAAGTTCCTGGTATTGATACTGGCTCTAATGCAACGAGGGGTACCTCAGGTTCAAAGAGATCAATTGTGTTAGGGGATTCCGTAGTCCCCGAGGTACAGACAGACGTTTCTGTGGCCAGCAGCGAAAAATCAGAATGGTGTGTTGCTTTCCTGGTGCCAGGATCAAGGATGTCTCAGAGAGGGTGCAGAATGTTCTCAAGGGGGAGAGGGGCCAGCAGGAGGTCATTGTACACACTGGAACCAATGACATAGGAAGGGAAAAGGTTGAGATTCTGAAGGGAGATTACAGAGAGTTGGGCAGGAATTTAAAAAGGAGGTCCTCAAAGAGTAGTAATATCTTGATTACTCCCGGAGCTACGAGCTAGTGAGGGCAGGAATAGGAGGGTAGAGCAGATGAATGCATGGCTGAGGAGCTGGTGCATGGGAGAAGGATTCATATTTTTTGGATCATTGGAATCTCTTTTGGGTAGAAGTGACCTATACAAGAAAGATGGTTGGGGAAGGGGACTAATATACTGGCAGGGAGATTTGTTAGAGCTGCTTAGGAGGATTTAACCTTGTAAAGTGGGGGTGGGGCCCAGGGAGTTAGTGAGGAAACAGATCAATATGAGACTGGTACAGCTGAGAACAGAAGTGAGTCAAACAGTCAGGCCAGGCAGGGACAAGGGAGGACTAATAAATTAAACTGCATTTATTTCAATGCAAGGGGCCTAACAGGGAAGGCAGATGAACTCAGGGCATGGTTAGGAACATGGGACTGGGATATTGTAGCAATTACAGAAACATGGCTCAGGGATGGGCAAAACTGACAGCTTAAGGTTCCAGGATACAAATGCTACAGGAAGGATAGAAAGGGAGGAGGGTGAGTGGCATTTTTGATAAGGGATATCATTACAGCTGTGCTGAGGGAGGATATTCCTGGAAATATATCCAGGGAAGTTATTTGGGTGGAACTGAGAAATAAGAAAGGGATGATCCACCTTAATGGGATTGTATTATAGACCCCCTAATAGTCAGAGAGAAATTGAGAAACAAACTTGTAAGGTGATCTCAGTTATCTGTAAGAATAATAGGGTAGTTATGGTAGGGCAATTTAACTTTCCATACATAGACTGGGACTGCCGCAGTATTAAGGGTTTAGATGGAGAGAAATTTGTTAAGTGTGTACAAGAAAATTTTCTGATTCAGTAGATGGATGTTCCTACTAGAGAAGTTGCAAAACTTGACTTATTCTTGGGAAATAAGGCAGGGCAGGTGACTGGGTTGTGAGTGGGGGAGCACTTTGGGGCCAGCGACCATAATTCTATTAGATTTAAAATAATGATGGAAAAGGATGGATCGGATCTAAAAATTGAAGTTCTAAATTGGAGAAAGGCCAATTTTGACGGTATTAGGCAAGAACTTTCGGAAGCTGATTGGAGGCAGGTAAAGGGACGGCTGGAAAATGGGAAGCCTTCAGAAATGAGATAACGAGAATCCTGAGAAAGTATATTCCTGTTAGGATGGAAGGAAAGGCTGGTAGGTATAGGGAATGCTGGATGACTAAAGAAATTGAGGGTTTGTTTAAGAAAAAGAAGGAAGCATATGTAAGGTATAGACAGGATAGATCAAGTGAATCCTTAGAAGAGTATAAAGGAAGTAGGAGTATACTTAAGAGGGAAATCAGGAGGGCAAAAAGGGGACATGAGATAGCATTGGCAAGTAGAAATAAGGAGAATCCAAAGGGATTTTACAAATACAATAAGGACAAAAGGGTAACTAGGAAGAGAATAGGACCCTTCAAAGATCAGCAAGGCAGTCTTTGTGTGGAGCCGCAGAAAATGGGGGAGATACTAAACTAGTATTTTGCATCAGTATTTACTGTGGAAAAAGACATGGAAGATATAGAAAGAAGCGAACTAGATGGTGACACCTTGCAAAATGTTCATATTACACAGGAGGAAGTGCTAGATAATAAAGGTGGATAATTCCCCAGAACCTGATCAGGTGTACCCTAGAACTCTGTGGAAAGCTAGGGAAGTGATTGCTGGGCCTCTTGCTAAGATATTTGTATCATTGATAGTCACAGGTGAGGTGCCAGAAGACTGGAGGTTGGCAAACGTGGTGCCACTGTTTAAGAAGGGCAGTGAGGATAAGCCAGGGAACTATAGACCGGTGAGCCTGACATCAGTGGTGGGCAAGTTGTTGGAGGGAATCCTGAGGGACAGGATATACATGTATTTGGAAAGGCAAGGACTGATTTGGGATAGTCAACATGGCTTTGTGCATGGGAAATCATGTCTCACAAACTTGATTGAGTTTTTGAGGAAGTAACAAAGAGGATTGATGAGGACAGAGTGGTAGATGTGATCTATATAGACTTCCTCTACTTTTTGCCATTTATATAAATTATTTGGATGTGAGCATCAGAGGTATCATTAGTCAGTTTGCAGATGACACCAACATTGAGGTGTAGTGGCCAGCGAAGAAGGTTACTTTAGATTACAACAGGATCTTGATCAGATTGGCCAATGGGCCGAGAAGTGGCAGATGGAGTTTACTTCAGATAAATGCGAGGTGCTGCATTTTGGGAAAGCAAATCTTAGCAGAACTTATACACTTAATGGTAAGGTCCTAGGGAGTGTTGCTGAACAAAGAGACCTTGGAGTACAGGCTCATAGCTCCTTGAAAGTGGAATCACAGGTAGATATGATAGTGAAGAAGGCGTTTCGTACGCTTTCCTTTATTGGTCAGAGTATTGAGTAGAGGAGTTGGGAGGTCATATTGCGGCTGTACAAGACATTGGTTAGGCCACTGTTGGAATATTGCGTGCAATTCTAGTCTCCTTCCTATCAGAAAGATGGAGTGAAACTTGAAAGGGTTCAGAAAAGATTTACAAAGATGTTGCCAGGGTCGGAGGATTTGAGCTACAGGGAGAGGCTGGGGCTGTTTTCCCTGGAGTGTTGAAGGCTGAGGGATGACCTTATAGAGGTTTACAAAATTATGAGGGACGTGGATAGGATAAATAGACAAAGTCTTTTCCCTGGAGTCGGGGAGTCCAGAACTAGAGGGCATAGGTTTAGGGTGAGAGGGGAAAGATATAAAAGGATTTAAGCGGCAACGTTTTCAAGCAGAGGGTGGTATGTGTATGGAATGAGCTGCCAGAGGAAGTGGTGGAGGCTGGTACAATTGCAACATTTAAGAGGCATTTGGATGGGTTTATGAATAGGAAGGGTTTGGAGGAATATGGGCCGGGTGCTGGCAGGTGGGACTAGATTGGGTTGGGATATCTGGTTGGCATGGACAGGTTGGACCGAAGGGTCTGTTTCCTTGCTGTACATCTCTATGACTCTATGATGTTTAATAATATCTCTGAACAGGTTACTTAGATAATATTTCATAGATCATTGATTTTACATTCAATCAAATGTTGCCTTGATGTTAAGGGCAATCACTTTTATCCCACCCCTGTAACTCAGCTCTTTTGTCCACGTTGGGACAAATGCTGTAATGAGCTGAGTAGTCCTGACAGATTCCAAAATGGAAATCGGTGAGTTTAAGTGTAAGTGTATTGTGGTGTAAGTGTAATTTGATTGCACCTTCCACCAATCTACTAAAGATCAAGAATAAATTAATGGAATCATAAGTGGCTGGTTTGGATTTGTCCTGTGTGTTGAGGACAAATGTGTATCCTCAAGTAAATTGTTGGGAGGTATTGTATTTATTGGTCATTTATTGAGTATAGGAGTTGGGAGGTAATGTCGCAGCTTTACAAGAAATTGTTTAGGCTACTTTTGGAATTCTGCATTCAATTTTGGTCTCCCTGCTATAAGAAAGATGTTATGAAACTTGAATGGGTTCAGAAAAGATGTTGCCAGGGTTAGAGGATTTTAGCTAAAAGGAGAGGTCAAATAGTCTCGAGCTATTTTCCCTGGAGTGTCAGGAATGGTGATGAAAGGCTTCTGCTTGAAATGTCGATTTCCCTGCTTCTCAGGTGCTGCCTGACCTGCTTTGCTTTTCTAGCACCACACTGTCAACTCTGATCTCCAGCATCTGCATCCTCACTTTCTTCCAACTATATGCCTCTGTGTTGGTATACTGAAACGTCTTGGCTAGAGATGTGACTAATTCTGGAGGACGATATTCTACAATCTTACTGGAATCTTATCAGGACTGGTATCTTCAGACATTCTTTGATATTGTGTGGAGTGAATTAAGTTGGCTAAAGACTCGTGTCTGAAATGTTGGAGATCTCTGGAGGAGACCAAGATCTATCATCCATTCGCATTACTGCTGAAGATAGTTGCAAATGTTTCAGCCTTGTCTTTTACGCTGATGATGTCAACAAAAGATAGACTCTATCTATGTCGAAGAAGAATGGACCATATTTGGATCCATGGCCATTTTCTAAAATGATATGGGAGCGGAAAGATGATGTATTGACAGAGATGCCTTGGCTATGAAATGGCAGATGAGATGGAACCAAGCTGAGGTTGGCTTGGTTAATACTGAAAAGAAGTTGAGGAGAGATAATATACCTCAATCACAATCACACAAAATGGCATTCATGACTTTGGTTAAGCTTAGGTCAGTGCCTTGAAAAGCCAATAACTTCATTGCTGAAAATGAAACAGGAAGTAGTTGTTAATTAACAAATCTAGAGACTTTAGGGAAGAATTCAGCTTTAAAAATGACAAGGACAATACCTTAAGAGGTGACACTGCTGACAAAGTAATCTTTCTGTATTATTGCAATTTTCTTGTTTCCAGATGAACTGTTATTACACTCCAGAGGTCTTTGCATGATTATGTTCCTATTACAAATTTTATTGGATCATTTATCTTCTATCATATTGTATGTTCATGCTAGCTTGCACTACTTAAAGCAAGCATTTACTCTTAAATGGGGAGGTGCATTTTGGCTAAGCAGGTCAGCAATTAATTGCACAAGTGACTATGATCTTGGAATGGCACACATGGCTGGTAGCATCTTCCTCAATATACCTCTCATTCACACAATCCAGCTCAGTAGGACACCCTCAGCATGGTTCCACTCTCACATGCCGTATCATAACCAAGGCATCCCTGCCAAGGCATCATCTTTCTGCTACCTTATGTAGTTGGGGTTCTGCCTCATTAAGAGCTGGTCAGGTGGCCTGGACAGACGGATTTTGGGTCCGGTCTAGAACCGGCTGTGGAGATGTGAGCATTCTTAATAAAGTGTCCCTGTTCAGACTTACCATTTGTGGACCTGGTGTCTGCTTCCTGGTTCCAAAGGAAGCACTAATACAATAAGCAGGCTGCAATCTTTTTGGCTACAAAGTGGATGCAAAAGGTTAGTAGCATAATTCTCTCAATTACAGCTTTGTGATCTGAAATACAAATAAAAGAAGTGACATATCAGACTTGAAACATCAACTTTTTTCTCTCTCCGCTGACGCTGCCAAACCCGCTGAGTTATTTTTGTCGGCACTTTGTGTTTTCATTTCAGATCTATAGTGTCCATAATATTTTGCTTTTACTTGAGATCTGGAACCCTGGCGTTGTATTTAACAGTTCAGATATCAAGAGTGTAGGAGCATTCTTAAGTGAGAGATCAGGAAGGCAAATACAGGATATGAGATAGCCTTGTCAAAAGGGTTAAGGATAATCCAAAGAGATCCTACATGTCCATTAAGAGCGAGAGAGAGAGAGAGAGAGAGAGTGCCCCTTAAAACCTAAGAGGTTGTCTTTGTTTTGAACCTCAGGAGATGGGAGAGATATTAAATGGATATTTCTTGTTAGTTTTTGCTATGGAGGAAGAAATGAAGGTTAGAGAACTCAGGGAAATATATATTAATGTTTTAGAAACAGTTCACATTACAGAAGAGGAAGTGTTGGAGGCCATAAAAGTACAAAGGTGAATAAATATTCAGGATCTAATCTAGTGTACCTCAGTTCGTTGTGAGAAGTTAGGAAATTTCAGGGCCTCTTGCAGAAATATTTGTATCATCTGTAACTGTGGGTGAGGTACAAGATGACTGGAGAGTGGCTAATGTTGTGCCTCTGCTTAAGAAAGGATGGAAGGAGAAGCTGGTAACTACAGACCCATGCGTCTGACTTTGGTGGTGGGTAAGATGTTAAAGTGAATCTGAAACTTAGGATTTATATGCATTTGGAGAGGCAAGGAATAATTAGGAATAGTCAGGGTGCTTTTGTGTGAGGTAAATCGTGCCTCACAGCTGGATAAAAGCTTTTGAGAAAGTAAACAAAAAGATTAATGAGGGCAGAATGGTTGACACTATTTCTTTGGACTTCAGTAAAATCATTGACAAAATTCCACATGGTTGACTAATTAGTAAAGTTAGATCATATGGGATTTAGGGTGAGCTTGCCAGTTGGAAACAAAATTGGCTTAATCACAGGAGACAGAGAGTGATGGTGGAGGTTTGTTGTTTGGACTGGAAGTCTGGTGATTTGTGACCAGTGGTATTCCACAGGGATCAGTGCTAGGTCCACTTTTGCTTGTCATTTATATAAATGATTTTGATGAGAATATAGAAGGCATGGTTCGTAAATTTGTGAATGATACCAAAATTGGGGGTATAGTGGACAATGAGAGTGGCAAATGGAGTTTAAATTGGATAAGTGCAAGATATTGAACTTTAACCAAACAAAAAAGGGCAGGGCTTATACAATTAAAAGTAGGGCTTGGTAGTGTTGTAGAACAGAGAGACCTAAGGGTTCAGGGATGTAATTCATTGATGTTTGTGTCACATACAGACAGGAGACAGGACTGCAGATGCTGAAGATCAGAGTCAAAGAGTGTGGGGCTGAAAAAACACAGCCGGTCAGGCAAAATCTGAGGAGCCGGAGAGTCAATGTTTTGAGCATAAGCTCTTCAACAGGAATGAGGGACCAGCTGTGCTTTTCTAACACCACACTCTTCGACTCACATAGAGATAGAGTGGTGAAGAAGGTGTTTAGCATGCTTGCCTTCACAGCTCAGATTTTTGAAGATAGAAGTTGGGACGTCATGCTGCATTGGACGGGGCGTTGGTGAAGCCTCTTTTGAAATACAACGTAAGTTCTGGTCGCCCCGTTACAGGAAGAATATTATTAAGCTGGAGAGGGTTCAGAAGAGAATTACCAGGATGTTGCCAGAATAGAGGGTTTGAGTTAAAGGAGAAGCTGTATAGGCTGGGACTTCTTTCACTGGGACAAAAGAGGTTGAGGGGTGAACTTTGAGGTTTATAAAATCACAAGGGATATAGATAAGATGAATGGCAGGTATCTTCTCTAAGGTAGGGGTTTTCAGGACTAGAGGGCATATTTTTAAGGTGAAAGAAGAACAATTTAAAAATGACAGACAGAGAGTGGTTCATGTGCAGAATGAACTTCCAGAGGAAGTGGTGGATACTGGTACCGTTACAACGCTGGTTGTGGGTATGTTCACTGAGCTGGGAAGTTGATTTGCAAACATTTCATTTCCTGCCTAAGTGATATTATCAGTGCTTTGGAGCCTCCTGTGAGGTACTGCTGTACGGTATCTTATGGAATTTATTTCATTCTGTTTCTGCTCCTTCCGGTTGCCAGTTCCGGTTGTTCATTGTAGTGGCCGGTATATTGGGTCCTGTACAACCACAATATGACGTCCCAACTTCTATATTCAAAAATCTGAGTAATGAAGGCAGCCAGAGAATTTCTTCAAGCATGGCACTCATCCACAGACTCCATCAGCAGCAAGCTGTCCACTGTTTAACTTGTCCCATTATTGTTGTGTTGTCCCAGTCGAATTTGTGGTCCTTGTCATGTATGTGTGTAGCTGTTAGGGACAGCTGGCCATGGTGTTTAGAGGGTAGTTGGTGATCATGGATGCGGATTGCTGGTTGTCTCCATTTTTATGCTATATTGTGCCTCATGCAGTCTTTGCCTGGAATCTTATAAATTATGTTTATCGTGCACATGATGGGTATAGGGTCTTTTGTTCTGGTGAGTTGTTATCTGAGTGTGTTTGTTGATTTATGGGCTGTCATGAATCCGAGTGGCCGGAGAAGTCTAGCTGTCAGTTCGAAGATGTTTTTTATATCAGGTAGAGTGGGTAGTGAGTTAGGTTATGGCGTGTCCTCATCACGTTGTTTGTCTGTTAGGCATCTGCGGATGAAGTTGCGGGGCTATCCATTCTTGGTGAAGGCTCTGTAGAGGTGGTCTTCTTTTCAAAGGTTGGGAATGTTGCAGTGTGTTGTAGCCCTTTTAAACAGGGTCCTAATGCAACTTCTCTTGGGTGTGTTTGGGTGGTTGCTGTTGTAGTTCAGGTTCTGGTCCGTATGTGGCTTTCCTGTACACTTTTGTACTGCATTCACCATTCACCATTCTTTCTACCGTCACATCCAGGAATGAGAGTTTGATTGCTCATTTCCTCCTCTCTCGTAAATCTGATCCCTGTGATAATGGTGTCGATAATCCGGTGTGTGTTCTCGATTTCTGTTCTCATAACAATTACAAGAGTGTCATCGACATATCTGATCCGATCTGAGTTCAGGTCGGATTTGTGGGAGGACTGTTTGTTTCAATCTTTGCATCACTGCTTCTGCTATGGGCACTCGGATTCATGACAGCCCATAAACTGACAGGCACGCTCAGACAACAACTCATCAGAACAAAAGACCCTATACCCATCATGTGCAAGACAAACGTAATTTACAGGATTCCATGCAAAGCCTGTGTGAGGCACTATATAGGACAAACACGCAGACAACTAGCAATCCACATTCACGAACACCAACTAGCCACTAGACACCATGGCCAGCTCTCCCTAGTAACTACGCACACAGATTACAAGGACCACGCATTCGACTTGGACAACACAACAATCATAGGACAAACTAAACAGAGGACAGCCAGAGAATTTATAGAGGCATGACACTCATCTACGGACTCCATCAGCAAGCACATAGACCTAGACCCAATATACTGGCGCTACAAGGAACTGGCAACTGGAAGCAGCAGGAACAGAATCAGATAAATTCCAGAAGACACAGTACAGCAGCACCTCACAGGAGGCTCAAAAACACTGAAGATGTCACCTAGACAGGGGACAAAACGTATGCCAATCAACTTCCCAGCTCAGCGACCATACCCACAATCATGGCAACCGGCACCCTAGCTACAAATGTTTACGCAAACCTTGAACTGTTACAATGTTAAAAGGATATTTGGATAAGTACATGAATAAGAAATGTTTGGAGGGATATGAGCCAAGCAGCTAGGATTATTTTTTGTTTGGGATTATGGTTGGTACGGACTCATTGGTCCTAAGAGTCTTATAGTGCAGAAACAGACACAATATGAGAAATTCGTAGTTCTCCACATACATTGCTGTGTGCTTTCTTCACAATTTTTCCCTGGAGCCTCTTGCCTATCATTATTAGCTGATGCTCATCCATGTCCAATTCCATTTGCTATTTTCTTCCCTCATCCACTTAATTATCGAAAAAAAACATGATAAGCAGTATGGGGAGGGAGTGTTCTGCATTTTCCGTGATTTATAATATTCATGAACTGCACAGAATATTTCTGATAATTATGTAAAGAAATGTCAATGACCTGACCTACCTGTATAAGACAGATTGATAGTATTCAAAAGGGATTGGGATAGTTAAATAGGCAGGAAAGAATGTCAGCTAGAATTGAATGTGGATAAACAATCTAATCTGAATCAATTGAGCAGCTGAGCAAAGAAATGACAGCTGGATCTATATTGATAAATGTAAGGTGATGCACATTAACTCAACAAACTCACAATGAGGGCACATATGCATGTGTCCTATTTTTCAATGGGTTGTAGGATTTGATAAAGCATGAAACTGAATGCAGATACACAGTTTGATGCCTCCCATGAAATGGGTCAATCTGTTTTAAACCGCTAACTAGTGATTTCGGTAAACCAGGTATGTGGAATGCAGAGATTTCAACAGAAAACAAAATCCCACACACTTAAGTCCATCGTTCCACTTTATCAAGTGACCTCAATTTGCTTGTACACTGCTCTCACAAAACACATGAACCTAAATAGGGATCCAATTAACTCAATGTGTTTTCATGACGTTCAGTGCTATCACTGCTATTTCCTTAACCTGACCAGAAGTATTTGGAGGTGACCATTTCCAAACTTTGAAAAGCAAATGTCATCTGCTTAAGTTTAAAGATTGTTTAAACTGATTTAGGAGAAGCCTTGATGTCAGTTGATCTTGGCTTTTGGCAAGTGACTAGGTTTAAAGTTCCTGTAGCAGCTGGACAGCATTCGTAAACCTTGTGGAGATCCTGAGCAATTTCATTCTGGCTTAAGGATGAGAAGCAGCAATAAAGGTGAAAGGAGCAAGTGGGACTTACAGCTGCACAGAGTCAATTGTAGCTAGAATGAGGTGAATTCACATTTGTTTTTATACATTCGAGCTGAAGATGATGCACATGCAGAGCAGAGAGAAAGCAGTGCGGAAATAGACTGTACTTGTTCAGCTTGGGATAAAGCTGGATTTATGGTGTGCTGGGGGGTCCCCATGCAGTGCTGCCAAAAAAAAAGAGATGGGGGAGAGCCCACCGCTGCTTTGGCAGCCACCAGGCCACTAATTGATTCAAAGGAGAGACATCAATCTCCAGCTGGGCAGCAGGTCAGTTAGTCAGCAATGAAGTGGAAATCCTTGATGCGGAAGGGTCCTGAAAGGGAATTAGCCTTCTACTTGCTTATACGCAACCCACACAGTGAAAGTTAGTCAAATTGCAGCAAGAGCAGGGGTGGGCAGGTGTGTCGATGGAAGGCATGGAGTGTGTATGTGCCAATTTACCAACCTGCCCTGATGGAGCTTTAAAAGTCCAGGCTGTGTGCCATACTGCCACCACTGTTGCAGTTAGCCATAACTCCGCTGTGCCTAATTTCAGGGTCTTTCCTCAGCTGGAAAAGGGAATTTCAGCAACAACAGCTAATTACACTTCATTTGGAAAGTAAGCACTTGACTGGTGCAGTCGTTGCTAAGGTACATGTTCCCTGTAGGCAATCTTGAAATGGCAGAATGGGGCTCTTTATTGAGGTTAAAGAAGAAGTGGTGATGGAGATTTAGGTTTGTAATCCCACCATGGCAGCTGGTGGACTTTAAGACTGATTAATAAATCTGAAATATAATATGAGACTCAGTAATGGTGACCACGAAACTATCATTGATAGTTTTTTAAAAAAAATACGGTTCATTAATGCCCTTTTAGGGAAGGCAATCTGTTATGCTTGTCTACAATGTTTCAGGGCAAGGGTGAGAGCAGATATGCAAGATTTTTTTTATTGAATCTCAGAGGGCTTTCTATCAATTTTTTCTCAATTATATAGAGTTTTAATCAAATGAATAATTATGGACTTACTCCACTGACGAGGACTATCAATATTAAACTGTCAACAAGATGGTAGGAAAAAATCTTTTATGCAGCTTTGTTAAAAACACACAAGGAGCTTTACCTCACTGAGTAGCTGTGACAGAGGACAACATATCTTTTAAGGAAGGCACAAGTACAAACTTTAAACAAAAAAAACTGTACATTATAATGAAAGCAAGGCAATGGGATTGGTTCAAGATTAGCTATTGAAAAGGCAGCATCGATGTAATCTATGAATGGCCTCCTATTCTGTTAATATTGGTAGTTCATAGGAAGTTCTTTAAAACTGTAGCTTTCAACAAGATCGAACTAAAAATAATTTTCTTCCCCAAGTGTAGCAAGATTATGAATAGATACATCCAATTTAGTGATCCCCTGATTAATTAAAATTTAGTTCAGGATAGAATTAATACATAATAGAATAGCTTTAGATAAGGGTGATCAAAAAGTTTGTAGAAAAATATAGTTATAGCTTTTTGTCTCCCCAGATGCTGTCAGACTCTAGCATTTTCTGTTTTTATTTCAGATTTCTAGCATCCACAGTATTTTGCTTTCATTGTAGTTACAGTCTCATTCTATCAATTTGATGTGATTGATTGTGCTTCCCTCCTTCAAAGTCTATAAGCCAGCTGGATGGAACTGCACTCACCTTGTCTTTTATTATGAAGAAGGTAACTGGACTCAAAACATTCGCTTTGCTTTCTCTCCACAGATAGTGGCAGGCCTGCTGAGTTTCTTCAACAATTTCTATTTTCTGTTTGTTACAGATCTCCAGCATCAGAAGGTTTTTGTTTTATCTTGTCTTTTATCAATATTATTATTTTTGTCCTATTTATCTAATGATAATCAGAATATCACTCACCATGGATTCTCTTCCCCAGGATCAATCCTTGGCTCCCTCCTACTTCTCGTCTCCATGTTGTTACTCAGCAATTTCCAACTTTAGTTAGTTTTCACCATGTAAAATAATGATATCCAGTGTCACCTCACCAACAGCTCTCTCACCCCACTGTAACTAAATTAGCAGACTGTTAATGTGACATTTGGTATAGGATGAGCAGAAAATTTCTGAAAAAGCAGTTAACCATTAGGGAGATGGAAGCAGTTGACTTTGATTCCAACTCCAAGCTCTGTTCCCTAGCTACGAACTCCATCACTCTCCCTGGCAGCTGTTTGAGGCTAAACCAAAGTTTTATTTGACTTCAAGGGGAGCTTCTCATCACATACCTGTGCCAGCATTTAGATAAGTAATTTCACCCCAGAAACAAGGGCTTACCTACATCCCTGGCTATTTGATCATTTGCTGCTGAGACCTCCCACTTTGCCTTGGTTACTTCTAGACCTGACTATTTCAACACATTTCTGACATTACTTTCCTCTAGTGCTTGCAATGCATTTTGTGTGGCTAGTGGTGTTGATCCACACTAGTGATTTGAGTCCAAGCTGGACAGATCTGAAGGGATAGTCCCCTTGTACTCACCTGGAAAAAGGATGAAGCTTATTTTTGTCACCCCTGTCTAGCAGCAGCATTTGAAGGGTTCCATTAGTGAACCTCAAAGCTACCTTAAGCTTCTTCACAGGTGTTTCCAGGCTTCTGAGAAGGGAGCGCCACAGGCTGAGGGGAAATCTATTGCTTGCAGGCATCTGTAGCAGTGTTCAGCTGGATTTTAAACATGACATCAGAGCCTCGGAGCTTGGAAGATTCCACTAGTGGCAAAAGCATTTTGCTTGCATAAATAATGAGCTGAGAAACATGAGATCACATAAGAAAACCGGCCCTGTGCATGGGCAGACATGATCCCATCCTCCATGCAATGTGCCATAATTTCAAAATAGAACATTCCATCCACTGCATTGTGAACAGCCTTCTTGAATATAATTTTCCCAGATTCCATCATGACTCACAAGTTTCCATCAGCTTAAGCTAAAGGTAAAGTTGCTTTCATTCCTCCTCGTCTGCGCTAGAAAAACAGAATTGTTCAGGCACAGACTGAGTCCATTCAGCCCATAGCGCATGTTCTGGTTCTATTACCTAGTGCCAATCTCCTTCCTTTTCCCCATATCCCTCCACACGACTTTTATCCAAATAATTATCCAATGTCTTCCTGAATGCCACAATTGACCCTGCCTCCACCACATTTCCAGATAGTGCATTCCTTTCAGTAACAACTCGCTGAGTGATTTTTTTTTCTCAACAGCACCTTTGTTTAAGTTGCACATCAGTTTAAATTTATGGCCTCTCATTCTTGTTCCTTTTATGAATTTGAATAGCTTAACCTATATACTCTACCCAGCCCACTCATGATTTGAAAGCCACTATTGGATCTCTTCTCAGCCATCTTCTCGCCGAGGAGAATAGACCCGAACTCCTTTAATCTAATCTCATCACTGAAGTTTTTCATTCTTGTTAACCACTTCTGCTCTCTTCCCAATGCGTTCACAACTTTGGGCGACAGACATCTTCATTTGGAACACCGGTATGTCTGCTAAAGGAGGTTTCCAAGTCTCTGCTTGGGCACTGTGACCTCAGAACAATTTTGACTACTGGCCTGGAAAATATTAAAAGCTGGTGAGGAGCAGGAAATTCTGCCACAATATTTTGGTTTTAATATGTTCAGGCCATTACTTTGAAAGATGCAACTTACTGTGATTGCTAACTCTCCAAGCAGACTGACACAGAACAATTGAAATGAATTTGTAAAATATTAATAACGTGTTTTGAAGACAGGATACTGTCTAAATGATCATTTACACTACTTGCATTAAAATGACAGCAGATATAACAGTCAATGTTTTTACACAGCGGGTGGTTCACATGTGGAATGAACTTCCTGAGAAAGTGGTGGATGTGGGTACAATTACAACATTTAAAAGATATTTAGATAGATACGTGAATAGGAACGTTTTGGAGGGATATCGACAAGGAGCAGGCAGGTGGGACAAGTTTAGTTTGGGATTATGTTTGGCATGAATGGTTGAACTGAAGGGTCTGTTTCTGTGCTGTATGACTCTATGACTCTATAAAATTACAATCATACAAATATATAAAACATAAATCAAATAATTGCATGGTCCTGGCGTCTCATAACTCAAAGGTGTAATTTCCACTCAAGGCAAAAGGATAATTGTTGAATATAAAATAAGAAACAGGAGTAGGCTATTCAGCCTCTTGAGCCTGCTCCCCCATTCAATGATATCATGGTTGGTCAGCTAACTGCCATTTTACCATGCTATTCATACATCCCTTGATCTCCTTAGTACTTGGAAATCTATCGATCTCTGGTTTAAACATAACTAATTATAGATTTTCCATAACTCTGTGTGGTAGAGAATTGCAAAAATTCACCACCCTCTGAGTAAAGAAATACCTCTGCATCTCAGTCCTAAATAGCTTGCCCTTTATTCTGAAACTATGTCCCTAGTCCTAGACCCTAGCCAGTAGATACATTCTCTCTACATCTAGAGTCTTAGAGTCATAGAGATGTACAGCATGAAACAGACCCTTCGGTCCACCCATCCATGCCGACCAGATATCCCAACCCAATCTAGTCCCACCTGCCAGCACCTGGCCCATATCCCTCTAAGCCATTCCTATTCCTGTACCCATCCAAATGCCTCTTAAATGTAGCAATTGTACCAGCCTCCACCACATCCTCTGCAGCTCATTCCATACACGCACCATCTTCTGCGTGAAAAAGTTGTCCCTTAGGTCTCTTTTATATCTTTCCCCTCTCACCATAAACCTATGCCCTCTAGTTCTGGACTCCCTGACTCCAGTGAAAAAACTTTGTCTATTTATCCTATCCATGCCCCTCATAATATTGTAAACCTCTATAATGTCACCCCTTAGCCTTCAACACTCCAGGGAAAACAGCCCCAGCCTGTTCAGCCTCTCCCTATAGCTCAAATCCTCCGACCCTGGCAACATCCTTGTAAATCTTTTCTGAACCCTTTCAAGTTTCACAACTGCTTTCCGATAGAAAGGAGACCAGAATTGCACGCAATATTCCAACAGTGGCCTAACCAATTGTCCTGTACAGCAGCAACATGACCTCCCAACTCCTGTACTCAATACTCTGACCAATAAAGGAAAGCATATCAAATGCCTTCTTCACTATTCTATCTACCTGCGACTCCACTTTCAAGGAGCTATGAATCTGCACTCCAAGGTCTCTTTGTTCAGCAACACTCCCTAGGACCTTACCATTAAGTATATAAGTCCTGCTAACATTTGCTTTCCCAAAATGCAGCACCTCGCATTTATCTGAATTAAACTTCATCTACCACTTCTCAGCCCATTGGCCCATCTGGTCCAGATCCTGTTGTAATCTGAGGTAACCCTCTTTGCTGTCCACTACACCTCCAATTTTGGTGTCATCTGCAAACTTACTAACTGTACCTCTTATGCTCGCATCCAAATCATTGATGTAAATGACAAAAAGTAGAGGACCCAACACCGATCCTTGTGGCATTCCACTGGTCACAGGCCTCCAGTCTGAAAAACAACCCTTCACCACCACCCTCTGTCTTCTACCTTTGAGCCAGTTCTGTATCCGAATGGCTAGTTCACCCTGTATTCCATGAGATCTAACCTTGCTAATCAGTCTCCCGTGGGGAACCTTGTCGAACGCCTTACTGAAGTCCATATAGATCACATCCACTGCTCCACCCTCATCAATCTTCTTTGTTACTTCTTCAAAAAACTCAATCAAGTTTGTGAGACATGATTTCCCACACACAAAGCCATGTTGACTATCCCTAATCAGTCTTTGCCTTTCCAAATACATGTACATCATGTCCCTCAGGATTCCCTCCAACAACTTGCCCACCACTGAGGTCAGGCTCACTGGTCTGTAGTTCTCTGGCTTGTCCTTACCACCCTTCTTAAACAGTGGTACCACGTTTGCCAACCTCCAGTCTTCCGGCACCTCACCTGCAACTATCGATGACACAAATATCTCAGCAAGAGGCCCAGCAATCACTTCTCTAGCTTCCCACAGAGTTCTCGGGTACACCTGATCAGGTCCTGGGGATTTATCCACCTTTAACCAATTCAAGATATCCAGCACTTCCTCTTCTGTAATCTGGACATTTTTCAAGATGTCACCATCTATTTCCCTATGGTCTATATCTTCCATATCCTTTTCCACAGTAAATACTTTTGCAAAATACGCCTTTAGTTTCTCCCCCATTTTTTGTGGCTCCACACAAAGGCTGCCTTGCTGACCTTTGAGGGGCCCAGTTCTCTCCCTAGTTACCCTTTTGTCCTTAATGTAGTTGTAAAATCCTTTTGGATTCTCCTTAATTGTATTTGCCAAAGCTATCTCATGTCCCGTTTTTGCCCGCCTGATTTCTCTCTTAAGTATACTCCTACTTCCTTTATACTCTTCTAAGGATTCACTCGATCTATCCTGTCTATACCTGACATATACTTCATTCTTTTTCTTAACCAAGCCCTCAATTTCTTTAATCGTCCAGCATCCCTATACCTACTAGCCTTCCCTTTCACCCTGACAGGAATATACTTTCTCTGGATTCTCATTATCTCATTTCTGAAGGCTTCCCATTTTCCAGCTGTCCCTTTACCTGCGAACATCTGCCTCCAATCAGCTTTCGAAAGTTCTTGCCTAATACCGTCAAAATTGGCCTTTCTCCAATTTAGAACTTCAACTTTTAGATCTGGTCTATTCTTTTCCATCACTATTTTAAAACGAATAGAATTATGGTCGCTGGCCCCAAAGTGCTCCCCCAGTGACACCTCAGTCACCTGCCCTGCCTTATTTCCCAAGAATAGGTCAAGTTTTGCACCTTATCTAGTAGGTACATCCACATACTGAATCAGAAAGTTGTCTTGTACGCACTTAAGAAATTCGTCTCCATCTAAACCTTTAACACTATGGCAGTCTCAGTCGATGTTTGGAAAGTTAAAATCCCCTACCATAACTATCCTATTATTCTTACAGATAGCTGAGATCTCCTTACAAGTTGGTTTCTCAATTTCCCTCTGACTATTGGGGGGTCTATAATACAATCCCAATAAGGTGATCATCCCTTTCTTATTTCTCAGTTCCACCCAAATAACTTCCCTGAATGTATTTCCGGGAATATCCTCCCTCAGCACAGCTGTAATGCTATCCCTTATCAAAAATGCCATTCCCCCTCCTCTCTTGCTTCCCTTTCTATCCTTCCTGTAGCATTTGTATCCTGGAACATTCAGCTGCCAGTCCTGCCCATCCCTGAGCCATGTTTCTGTAATTACTATGATATCCCAGTCCCATGTTCCTAACCATGCCCTGAGTTCTCTGCCTTCCCTGTTCGGTCCCTTGCATTGAAATAAATGCAGTTTAATTTATTAGTCCTCCCTTGTCCCTGCCTGGCCTGACTGTTTGACTCACTTCTGTTCTCAGCTGTACCCATCTCAGATCGAGCTCTTTCCTCACTATCTCCCTGGGTCCCCCCCCCCCCCCCCCCCCCCCCTCCTTACTAGTTTAAATCCTCCCAAGCAGTTCTAGCAAATTTCCCTGCCAGTATATTAGTCCCCTTCCAATTTAGGTGCAATCTGTCCTTCTTGTACAGGTAATCTCTACCCCAAAAGAGATTCCAATGATCCAAAAAATGTGAATCCTTCTCCCATACACCAGCTCCTCAGCCATGCATTCATGTGTTCTATCCTCCTATTCCTGCCCTCATAGCTCGTAGCACTGGGAGTAATCCAGATATTACTACCCTTGAGGACCTTCTTTTTAAATTTCCACCTAACTCTCTGTAATCTCCCTTCAGGATCTCACCCTTTTCCCTTCCTATGCCATTGGTTCCAATGTGGAAAATGACCTCTTGCTGGCCCCTCTCCCCCGTGAGAACATTCTGCACATCCTTGAGACATCCTTGATCCTGGCACCAGAGAAACAACACACCATTCTGCTTTTTCTCTGCTGGCCACAGAAACGTATGTGTGTACCTCGGACTACAGAATCCCCTAACACAATTGGAAGCTGATGTACCCCTCGTTGCATTAGAGCCAGTCTCAATACCAGAAACTTGGATGTTCTTGCTACGTTCCCCTGAGAATCCATCACCCCCTACATTTTCCAAAACAGCATACCTGTTGAAATGGGTATATCCACAAAAGACTCCTGCTCTCGCTGCCTATCTCTCTTACCCTTCCTGGAGTTAACCCATCTATGTGACTGTATCTGAGACTTTCCCCCTTTCCTATAACTGCCATCTATCACATACTGTTGCTGTTGCAAATTCCTCTTCGCATCTATCTGTCTCTCTAACCGATCCACTCAATCTGATAAGATTCACAACTCACAGTATTTATGGCAGATATAATCCGCAGTAACTCTTAAACTCTCTTTAAACTCCCACATCTGACAAGAAGTACATATCACTGCAAAGGCCATTTTTGCTCCTTCACAATCTACAGACCCAGAAAATAGCACCGTCTTATTCCTCTACAAACACTGCCCCAGGTTAAATTAATAGCTATGGCTTATATTTAAGTTTAATCAAGAGACTTATCTCCAAAAACATAATAATCAAGAAAGAACCCACTCTACTCACTAATACAGCCTTTCTCTTGGACAGACTTAAAACAACGATTAACTTATCTGATTCTGTGCTGTGAACTTCGCCCAACAATTCCTCCAAGATTAGTTGTGAATTTCACTGTTGTTAATTTTCCCAGATGCACTCCGATGTCCCGCGATACACGAATTCAAACAGCAAAGGCAATAACTGTGCAGGTTCTCTCTCTCTCCTGCACTGACCTCACCATGTGCTTCCTTTGTCTGCTCTTCTCCCTTTTAAAACTGCTGTTGTTTTGACTGTTTTTTTCCATCCACTTTGTCCATTACTTTGTGAACCGGATTTGTTACAGGTGATGTTTATAACTGGTGTGGCTATCATCAGTTGTAAGATTAATACAAATTGCCCAGTTCATATAATGGTGGATATTATTTTTGACTAAATAGTTACACTATTTAAAACAAGGGCTTGCATGCACCTTGTTGTGTCAACAGTTCACCATAATCATTTTGAGTGGGCGACAGACTTTTCTTTGTCGCGTTCCGACTATTTTTCTTCTGTCAGTATTGCCCTCATTTCTGATCTTAGGGAACTGTGTGCAAAATGCTTCTCAAGAGTTAGCTGTTATGTGCTGCTGCTGTTTGATTGACATCCCTGTCCAGTTCCTAATATTGTCCAGCTATCAGCACCTCCACCAGTCCCTGCCTTAAGCAATTTAAAATTAATCACATTGCCCTGCTTTCTGCCCATAGTGTGTAGCTTCCTTGTTTTCAAATTACCTATGGTTCCCCGGAAGATACAACAGTCTCTGCTGCAGCTATTCCCTGTGGAAAAGCATCCTATGCTTGAACAACTCATTGCATGAAGAAATATCTTCTCAGTAACAACTTGAAATTGGTGATTTCTTGTCACAGATTTTCCAACTGTTTAAAAAAAATCAACACCATTCATTCAATCTAAGCACTTCATAATTTTGAAAACCTGGATTAATTCTCTCAGCCTTCTCAGCTCGATGCTTTCCTTTTAATTATGGTTTATCACTCCCAGCATAATTCTGGTAAATTCATGCTGCACACTTCACCCACTCAGAGGGTTAGGAATCTTTGAAATTCCCGACCGCAGAGGATGCTTACTCGTTCAGGATATTTAAGGCTAAGATAGTCAGATTTTGGACTCTAGGGGAATCAAAAAGTCCGGAAATCAAGTAAAAGAGTGGGGATGTGGTTGAGCATTGACTGTGATCTTACTGAAACAGGCTCAAGGGGCTGCATTGACTCCTCCTGTTCCTCGTTCTTATGTTCTTACTCTTAGAACACCCTCTCGATCATGTTTGCTCCAAACTCCAGCACTAACTGTGGCTGGATCATTGCTTGTACACCATTTATCAGCATATTCAAGACAGAGATGCTTTTTGTTTTTTCTTAATCCCACTTTAAAGAAATTATGCAGTTTCATCCCTAAATTACAATTCATTATCTTTCCATTGATATTCACATTCCATTCATTGGACAGGAGAGGGAGGGAGGAAGAGGAAGTGGGGGAGAGGGAGGGAGGAAGAGGAGGTGTGGGAGGGAGAGGGAGAGGAGCGAGAGAGGGAAGAAGAGGAGGTGGGGGAGAGGGAGAGGAGGGAGAGAGGGAAGGAGGAAGAGGAGGTGGGGGAGGGAGAGGGAGAAAGAGGGAAGGAGGAAGAGGAGGTGGGGGGAGAGAGAGGGACAAGAGGCGGAGAGGGAAGGAGGAAGAGGAGGTGGGGGAGAGGGAGAGAGGGAAGGAGGAAGAGGAGGTGGGGAGAGAGGGAAGGAGGAAGAGGAGGTGGGGGAGAGAGGGAAGGAGGTAGAGGAGGTGGGGGAGAGGGAGAGAGGGAAGGAGGAAGAGGAGGTGGGGGAGAGGGAGAGGAGGGAGAGAGGGAAGAGGAGGTGGGGAGAGGGAGAGGAGGGAGAGAGGGAAGGAGGAAAAGGAGGTGGGGGAGGGAGAGGGAGAAAGAGGAAAGGAGGAAGAGGAGGTGGGGAGAGAGAGGGACAAGAGGGGGAGAGGGAAGGAGGAAGAGAAGGTGGGGGAGAGGGAGAGAGGGAAGGAGGAAGAGGAGAGGGAGAGGGAGAGAGGGAGAGGAGGGAGAGAGGGAAGGAGGAAGAGGAGGTGGGGGAGAGGGGGGAAGGAGGAAGAGAAGGTAGGGGAAGGAGAGGGAGGGAGGAAGAGGAGGTGGGGGAGGGAGAGGGAGAGGAGGGAGAGAAGGAAGGAGGAAGAGGAGGTGAGGGAAGGAGGAAGAGGTGGTGAGGAGAGGGAGAGAGGGAAGGAGGTAGAGGAGGTGGGACAGGGAGAGGGACAGGAGGGGGAGAGGGAAGGAGGAAGAGGAGTTGCGGGGAGGGAGAGAGGGACAGCAGGGGGAGAGGGAAGGAGGAAGATGAGGTGGGGGAGAGGGAGAGTGGGAGGGAGGAAGAGGAGGTGGGGCGGGGAGAGAGAGGGAGGGAGGAAGAGGAGGTGGGGGAGGGAACGAGGGACTGGAGGGGGAGAGGGAAGGAGGAAGAGAGGTGGGGGAGAGGGAGAGAAAAGGAGGAAGAGGAGGTGGGGAGAGGGAGAGGGAGGGAGGAAGAGGAGGTGGGGGAGGGAGAGGGAGAGGTGGGGGAGGGAGAGAGAGAGGGAAAGAGTGTGTTGTGGCCCTTTTGAACAGTGTCTTGATGCAACTTCTTTTGTGTGTGTTGGGGTGGTTGCTTTCATAGTTCAGGGCTTGGTCTGTGTGTGTGGCTTTCCTGTATACCTTTGTGGTGAATTCTCCGCTCGGTGTTCTCTGTACCATCACATCTCGGAATGGGAGTTGGTTGTCCTTTTCTTCCTCTCTAGTGAATCGGATTCCTGTGAGTGTGGCGTTGATGATCCGGTGTGTGTTTTCTATTTCTGTGTTTTTAATGATTACGAAGGTCACTGCAGCACACCTGAACTGCAAAAAGAGGAAGAAGAACACCTCTACAATGTATTCGCCAAAAACGGATACCCCCACAATTTCATCAACAGATGCCTAAGGGAAAGACAACGGAACGAGGACATGCCACAACCCAAAGGACTAGCCACACTACCATACATCAAGAACATTTCTGAACTGACAGCCAGACTACTACGACCACTAGGACTCATAACAGCACAGAAACCAACAGCCATTCTCAGACAACAACTCACCAGGACAAAGGACCCGATACCCAGCATGAGCAAAACCAATGTAGTGTACAAAATCCCATGCAAGGACTGCACAAAACACTACATAGGACAAACAGGAAGACAGCTAATGCTCCGTATCCATGAACACCAACTAGCCACGAAATGACATGACCAGCTATCCTTAGTAGCCACACACACAGATGACAAGCAACATGAGTTCGACTGGGACAACACTACTATTATAGGACAAGCTAAACAGAGAACTGCCAGGGAATTCCGAGAGGCATGGCACTCATCCACAGATTCTATCAACAAACACATCGATCTGGACCCAATATACCGGCCACTGCAGCAGACAGCTGGAACTGACAACCGGAAGTGGCAGAGACAAACCACTATAAATGCCGGAGGAAACAACACAGGAGGCTCCCAAGCACTGAGGATGTCACCTAGACAGGGGACGAAACGTCTGCAACACAAATTCCCAGCTCCGCGAACAGAACCACAACAATGATGAATGGACTCTGTAGCCTCAGTAAGTAATGTAACCGGTACGCCTCTTTCTAAGTCTTTTTGATCTGTACATCCTTGCTTACTATGATCTGCTTGTACTGCTCATAAACAAAGCTTTTCACTGTATTTTGGTACACGTGACAATAAATCAATCAATCAGATGCAGTATAATTTGGATAAATGTGAAGTTGGAAAAACAGAATGGCAAAGTATTATTTAGATATTGATAAATTGGGAGAGGTTGATGTAAAAAAGGAACCTGGGTATCCTTGTGCACCAGTTACCTTTAATTCATCTGTCATCCTTCTGCCCAATGCAGTCATCACCTTGTGAAATTTCTTGATATCTTCACTAATTGCCAAATCCAATACTTGTGTTTCATCCACAAATTTTGATATCATGCTTTCAGTGTACAAGTAAAAAAAAATAAATTGCAAAAACAAATTTGGATTCAACACTGGACTGGGTTACACGTTATAATGAAACATGAACATTTTGCTTTAGCACTCCCTTTGGTTTTCCCTGTGTCCTAATTATTAGATTGTTGTCTGCCTTGGTGAGTTTTACTCACAAAGTTCAACTACCTATCAGTCTCAGGTCATGAATTCTGAGTTCTGTGCTTAAGCGGCTTGTTTGCTGGAAATCATTTTTTTTTTCTGTGTTGCACATAGTCCTGTTTCTGATGTCTACTTAGCAGTATTGTGCTACCACATGGGACAAGTGTTATAGTTTCATACTTCTGTTCCTGCTTCTCTTTTTTCATTGGCAGTTAATAGATCAAAGAGTGATTATCTGCAATGTTCCAGCCATTCCCATTTCCTGTATACTTTGACAGATTCTACTCAACCCTCTCTAATTGTTTTGTTTCTTTGTCTTTTTATCAAAACACTTCAAGTATCAGGCACCCAGACCTTTACATCCCAGACCTTGACTGTAGCTTCAAATTCTGCTGAGATAAGTTGAAGATTCATCTCCACTGTGTAGCTTAATAGATTTTCTGAGGATGAAGAGCAGGGTTTGGCCTTCATGTAGAAGTTATTACAGTATTACTTCCGTCTGATGTTAATGGATCTATCCTCTGTCACTACTATTCTCCTTCCAAATGTTGTCATGAATTTGTGTCTCCAAACTACTGAAAGTTCTTTCATAATCTGGATAAAACTCTTACATCTCTCCGCAGACAGTGAAAATACATCCAGAGAATAAATTTAATTAGTTCCCTGATAATTATCTGTGTATCCATAATACCTCACATGCTGACCACTAACTCTATTTATTGTTAATTGATATAGTTATTTTAAATCAGTCCAAGTGCAGAAATATGCAACCAAACAGACAGGATCAGACTAATAATGAATCCTTTCAAGTCTTAATTAACAATAACAGAATACCAACTTGGTCACATAAATAATTAATACTTAAGAAATTAAGGCATGGCTAGAGAGTATTACTAAATAGAGTTATTGCCAAATATTTTTCCTTGAGCTGTTCCTTACTAACTTGTTCCTAACAATTAATAAGTGAAGAGGGTGCTCAAGGGGAGCATTCTTCATTGAAACCTTCCCCAGCCTGACTAATGGTCTGTAACTACTACATTGAAAAAAATGTTGATTGAGAATTTTCCATTTTACTGATGAGGCATCAGGCCAATCTACATCCAACAACTTACTCTGAAACCTCTGCTCACAGTTTGGCAGTTGTAATAAATTGTGCCGCAACAATTTACATTCTAAAACAATCACCAACATTCTAAATAAAACAACCGATGATCTGCTAAACAGGAAAGACGATTTTTCTTATTTTCAAATGTCCTTTACAATATTCCAGGATCCAGAAATACATTTGCACCAAAAACTAGACTATAGTCTTTGACTTTGTCCTGTCTTTGTGCCAAGTTATGTTGAAATCCATCCATTAGATTGAGATATGTTGTATACAGACTAACACACTAACAGACAGGGGCAAAAGGTTGCAAATGTCAGTGGGCAGAGATAATTGATCCCTATAATTAACTAAATTTTAGTTAGTAATCAAATCCTGACTATCTACTTGTTTAGAAATGCACTGCCAACTTTAATGCAGTATGTTGGGATGTAAAGGATAGTTATCCGTTGCACAAAAACATTGTCAGCAGCCTGTCACTCCAGTTCTTGTATAATTTAAACAGATGTACCAAGTTCTAAACAATTTACATGAATTGTATGGAATACTCCAATATGTAATGTAGAATCTTAATCATGTTGAGTAGAGCAAGATGGTGAATTACAATGATAGGTGACCAGAAGGCCAGGATAATGCTCATACACTGATCCAGGGTTTCCCACAAACTGTATGGGTCTCCCCAGTATGGACAAGAGTGCATCGTGAACAACAAACACAATGAATTTAATTCACTGTTGTGTATAAATCATTGTTTCACTTCAACGGACCCTGCTGTCTCACTGGCATCTCTGTCCTTGGACTTTATGAAAGATGTGAATTGATGGAGCATCTGTTTAAACTAGGTCATGTAAAGATTAGGGTGACAGGTTGCTGACAATGTTATTGTACAGTGGATAATTATCCTTACATCCCAAACCACTATATTCACACATTAGTGTATTTCTTGACTGGAGGACATTCAATATTCCAATGACAATCAATGTGAGCTCAAGAACAATAATTCCTCTTTTGATAACCACTTCACAGCATTCCAGACACAACACTAACTTCAACTCAAGAATCACTGTCCCTATTTTATTTCCTTTATCTTTGCAGCTTTTGGTTTTAGACATGTTTTTCTTCCTTTTCTCTGCTTTCTGATGGAGTTAGGGTATATAATTCTGCCGTTCCCACCTCCTCCAGACTCTCACAGGGTGGAATTTAATGCCCTTATGTGAGGTGTGTTTGGTAGCCAGGTGACATAGAATTGAATGGGAGGGTTCGAGGTTGGGACCCCATTTCATTGCCATCAATGCCCTGAATACATCTGGAGTCAGACAGTTTGCTGCCATTTAGAATCCTTATGCAGTGAACATGGGAACACAGTGAAGGAAATCTGAAAAGAAAACCTTGTTATGGGGTGTAGGTTTGCTCGCTGAGCTGTAGGTTTGATATCCAGATGTTTCATTACCTGGCTAGGTAACATTATCAGTGGCGACCTCCAAGTGAAGTGAAGCTGTTGTCTCCTGCTTTCTATTTATATGTTAGTCCTGGATGGGGTTCCTGGGGTTTGTGGTGATGTCATTTCCTGTTTGTTTTCTGAGGGGTTGATAGATGGTATCTAGATCTATGTGTTTGTTTATGGCATTGTGGTTGGAGTGCCATGCCTCTAGGAATTCTCAGGATACATGTGTTGTCCCAGTCGAAATGGTGGGTTTTGTTTCCTCCGTGTGTAGGGCTACAATACCTTTGTCATCACAAAATGAAACAAGATAGAAGAGACATTTAACATCATCAACAACACCCTCACAGGCATAGAGTTCACCGAGGAGGAAGAAACTGACAACAAACTCGCAATCCTGGACGTCACAGTCGAAAGAACGGACAACGGAGAACTACAAACCTGCGTATACAGAAAACCGACAAACACTGACCAAATACTTAACTACACCAGCAACCATCCCAACACACACAAACAAAGCTGTATCAGAACACTATTCCAATGAGCCACATCACACTGCAGCACAGACGAACATTGGAAAACAGAGGTGAACCACCTTTACAACGTATTCAAGAAAAATGGATACTCAAATAATACAGTCTGCAGATTCCTCAAGAACAAACCATGACAAGCAGACCAAACACAGCCAGAAACCCTAACCACCTTACCATCCATCAAAGAAGTTTCAGAAATGACAGCCAGACTACTAAGACCCCTCAGAATCCTAGTAGCACACAAACCCATCAACACTCTCAAACAAAAACTAACAAACTTAAAAGACCCAGTACGTCCCATGGACAAAACCAACGTCGTCTACAAAATTCCATGCAAGGACTGCCAGAAAGACTACGTAGGACAAACAGGAAAAAAGTTAGCCACCAGGATACACGAACACCAGCTAGTCACAAAACGACACGTCCCTCTCTCCACACGGAGAAAAAAAAACACCATTTCAACTGGGACGACACATCTATCCTGGGACAGGCTAAGCAAAGACATGTCAGAGAATTCCTAGAGGCCTGGCACTCCAACCACAACGCCATAAACAAACACATAGATCTAGATACCATCTATCAACCCCTCAGAAAACGAACAGGAAATGACATCACCACAAACCCCAGGAACCCCATCCAGGACAAACATATAAATAGAAAGCAGGAGACAACAGCTTCGCTTCACTTGGGGGTCGCCACCGATGATGTTACCTAGCCAGGTAATGAAACGTCTGGATATCAAACCTACAGCTCAGTGAGCAAATCTACACCCTAAAACTCAACCTGAGCTACAAATCTTCATAAACCTTGCCAAAACCTTGTTATATTTGCTTTGGCTCTCCCAGGAGATTGAATTGCCTTTCATCTAGAAGGAAGGAGTGCCAGTTTGAGGGGCACAACTTGGAGATGTGGGATGTCAACTGACAGCCTACCTCCTGTCCTTGCTGCTAACCTTCCTATACCCAACTTGATGAATCGTGCATCACAACCTTCATCCCACTCACCATTATCTGTGGCCTGGCTCCCTTAGCAGTCCTAGGTTTTTCTGTGGGTGTCAATACTGGTAGCTGGCACTGCCCACTAATGGCACTGCCTATAAAGCACTGCTGCTGGTCTTTGGCTGGCATCTTCAAGGACAGGGCAGTACTTTTACCCCTAGGGTCTTTGAACTCGGGGATGGCCCCTCTTCTTAAATACTTAAAGTGCTGCCCCTCTTGAAAGTAGCTGTTGTGGAGTTCTTTGTACAATCAACAGGGAAGATCTCTGTGCTGCACTGAATATAGCCCTTTATTTCTTCACCTGTCTCATGATCATTCTCTTGGATCTTGCATCTCCAATTATTTGTCATTCGATCCCTATCTTCCATTCTATCCTTCCCTTTGTTCACTTTTCCTACCCTCACCCCTTTCACTTGAATGCAATTTCTAATTTCTCGCAGTTCTGCTGGAAAGTCACAAACTGAAATGTTTAACACACTTGACCACTTCACAGCTGTTACTATTTCTAGACTTTTCTATTTATAGTTCAGATTTCTGACATCCACATTATTTTGCTTTTAAGTACATTGAGTCCTGGTTTGATTCCATTTGTGAAGACCCTTTCAGCAGTTTGTGACACCATTGCAAGTTGGAATCCTATTTGTAGGATTTGGAGGTGGCACTAATTTAGCACAATGCCCTTTCTGTTTGGAACCTAGGACTGATTCAACTCCAGACTATTGAGATGAGTGTTATCTCTTCCCTTAAAACCGGGCAACATCACCTCAGTTCCTATTGATTCAGGACCCACAACATAAAACTACTCTATTTTGACAGAAAATGCTGGAGACACTCAGCATGTCTGGTAGCTGGCTTCTGACTTTGCTGTAGAATAATCCTGGGATTGTTTGAAAGGTGACTGAACTGGATGGAGAGAGCACTTTGGGATCTGAAATTAGTCAGGGGCAAGAAGCCTGTTGAGAAAGGGTATTATTGAAAGAAAACCTTGTTGAGCTCACGGTGAATGCTACTTTCTCTTTGGAAATACAGATCGGAGAAGCTTCTCACTGTTGTATTTCCTGAACAAGCTGTGTCTGAGGAAACTCCAGAGTTAACCTTGCATGCTTAGTCACTTGACTACATGTACTAGAACATTGGAGCAACAGATTTAGGAACATTTTCACTCTGGCCATTGACTTAATGTCGATGGCAAAAGGATAACGTGACCTTTTTTTACAGAATGCCAATCTCGACAGAGAAATCTGTTTTTCCCTTTTTCTCTAAAGAATGTGTACATGCTTGAGGGATATTTACAGGGGTAAACATTCATATGATGGTCCCCAAATTACCAATGTCTGACTTACGAATGCTCGTACTTACAAATGAGATCTTATATTAATCCTAATTTTAAGGATCTGACATGTGAACATGCACCTGTATTCATGAGCGGCTATTTTATATTGTACTGTATTGTGTTCCACCTTGTGTAGAAATTGAGTTATGAGTGTACTGAGAAACAGAACTTGTTCATAACCCGTGGACTCCCCTTGACTATTAATAACTGATCGTTAACTGATTATTGCATCTTTATTCCATAAAATGTTTGTTTGATAAACCAAGAATGATATTTATTAACAAACCAAGTCAATAGATCATATTGTTTAAAACCTAATACAGGCAAGGTGTTTATTTGGCCATTTTGAGAAATGAGGAAAAGTATTTTTATTTTACGTTGTGAAAAAGTGAGACTAGATAATGTACTCCTGCAGCCTAACACTGCCTGTTACAAGTTATTAGACCCTAATTTTAGATATTTTCTAATCAGGAGAAAGTGAAGACTCCAGATGCTGGGGATCAGAGTCGAGAGTGCTGGAAAAGCACAGCAGATCAGGCAGCATCCGAGGAGCAGGAGCAGATTCCTGATGAAGGACTTATGCCTGAGGCGTCGATTCTCCTGCTCCTTGGATGCTGCCTGACCTGCTGTGCTTTTCCAGCACCACACTCTCAACATATTTTCTAATCAGCCTGGTTAGAGACATTATTACATTCCTCAGGAGCATGAGCAACATGAAACTCGACCTCCTGGTTCAGAGATAAGGGCACTACCACTGCACCACAAGGGCACTAGGCACTACCTTCAGAATACCCAAACTTGATTAGTGAGAGGACAAGTCCAATTAACAGATTGCCTTGTTGCAATTTTCAATGAGTAAATGTTTACGCAATGAAAGCAACATGGCCACTAATTTCCCCACTACACAGTTGCTTAAATTTGAGGCACCTTGATTAGATTTCTACAAAAAAATGCATATTTCCTTATGTTCTTAATTCTTGTGCATTGTTTCATTTTCACAACCGTTGTTTTAAAATCTTTTGCATAACCTCTGTCCATTAAATGTTTGTTTTAACCAGATTCTTTGCTTTTAATTGCACATTTCCCAGTCTGCAAAAAATGGTCTCGCTCCTCTCAGAAGAGCTGAGTTCTGTGAAAGTCTCATTTAAAGGTTGGAGTAAAAGAGACAACATCTGTCTTTCAGTGAAAAAGATGAATAAAGAATAGTCAGGGTTGTCAATGACAAGAGAAGTCGCTGAAAATTGCAGGGTGAAGAATGATGAGGCAAATAATTTGGAAGCTTCTGATTCAAGAAGAGGAGCAGAAAAATGATAAAAGAGAATAAATTTATTTTATAGCCACAGGACAATTTTTATATTTGCATATTTATAATAGCTTACTGATTTCTATATTGATTTGTAACAAGTAAATGCTTAATAAATTTGTTCTATGCCAGTCGGTACAGGTCAGGTTGGTCATTTTATCTCCTCAGAATTTATCATTTATTATTTTACAGTATAAATAGCTATCTTCAATAAATTTTGGTATTTTTCTAATTAGGCATTTAGTATAATTGAATTTGGATTGTTTATTCATCATGTATGTAAATCACTGTTATTGTATGTTAACAGTTAATTGCGCTTTTCTCCACACTTTCCACAATGTTCTGCTTTTCACAGCCTGGTTGGTTGCGTATGTGGACTTGTTAAGATCTGACTGGTCATGGTCACCTTAGAGATTAACTATTTCTTATGGAAAGAAACTCATTAAAGAGTGAATTCCTTTTCCAGTCCTGTCTTCATATTTGCTGGTACTTTCCATTAAGCAGCTCAGTCACCTGCTTAATCAGACCTAGGATTCCGAGGACCTAGAGTGGACCCCAAAGCCATTTTAATGACCTACAAGGCAGAGTGTCTGCATTGCATTTCAGCAAAATCTGGCACTGTTGTCAAACAAACTAAAAATGTTAAAGTGATGAAACTGTTTTTTCGGGACCAGGAGGAGCAGGAATACTCACCTGAGGTCTATAATAACAATATGGACACTTATTCTCACTTGTGCTAACTGTCCCAGCCAGCCTACTCACATTCTTGCACTTGCACTCGCTCTCACACGCTCACGCTGTCATGAACTCAATCTTTTACATAATGGGGTCAATATTCTAGTGAGCTGAAAATGTGTTGCTGGAAAAGCGCAGCAGGTCAGGCAGCATCCAAAGAACAGGAGAATCGACGTTTCGGGCACAAGCCCTTCTTCAGGAATGAGGAAAGTGTGCCCAGCAGGCTAAGATAAAAGGTAGGGAGGAGGGATTTGGGGGAGGGGCGTTGGAAATGCGATAGGTGGAAGGAGGTCAAAGTGAGGGTGATAGGCCGGAGTGGGGTGGGGGCGGAGAGGTCAGGAAGAAGATTGCAGGTTAGGAAGGCGGTGCTGAGTTCGAGGGATTTGACTGAGACAAGGTGGGGGGAGGGGAAATGAGGAAACTGGAGAAATCTGAGTTCATCCCTTGTGGTTGGAGGGTTCCTAGGCGGAAGATGAGGCGCTCTTCCTCCAACCGTCGTGTTGCTATGGTCTGGTGATGGAGGAGTCCAAGGACCTGCAAGTCCTTGGTGGAGTGGGAGGGAGAGTTGAAGTGTTGAGCCACGGGGTGGTTGGGTTGGTTGGTTCGGGTGTCCCAGAGGTGTTCTCTGAACCGTTCAGCAATTAGACGGCCTGTCTCCCCAATATAGAGGAGGCCACATCGGGTGCAGCGGATGCAATAGATGATGTGTGTGGAGGTGCAGGTGAATTTGTGGCGGATATGGAAGTATCCCTTGGTGCCTTGGAGGGAAGTAAGGGGGGAGGTGTGGGCACAAGTTTTGCATTTCCTGCGGTTGCAGGGGAAGGTGCCAGGAGTGGAGGTTGGGTTGGTGGGGGGTGTGGACCTGACGAGGGAGTCACGGAGGGAGTGGTCTTTTCGGAACGCTGATAGGGGAGGGGAGGGAAATATATTCCTGGTGGTGGGGTCCGTTTGGAAGTGGCAGAAATGACGGCGGATGATCCGCTGTACATGGAGGTTGGTGGGGTGGTAGGTGAGGACCAGTGGGGTTCTGTCCTGGTGGCGGTTGGAGGGGCAGGGCTCAAGGGCGGAGGAGCGGGAAGTGGAAGAGATGCGGTGGAGGGCATCGTCGACCACGTCTAGTGGGAAATTGCGGTCCTTGAAGAAGGAGGCCATCTGGGTTGTACGGTTTTGGAACTGGTCCTCCTGGGAGCAGATGCGGCGGAGACAAAGGAATTGGGAATATGGGATGGCGTTTTTACAGGGGGCAGGGTGGGAGGAGGTGTAGTCTAGGTAGGTGTGGGAGTCGGTCAGTTTATAGTAAATGTCCGTGTTGATTCGGTCGCCCGAGATAGAAATGGAAAGGTCTAGGAAGGGGAGGGAGGAACTTTCCACCTATCGCATTTCCAACGCCCCTCCCCCAAATCCCTCCTCCCTACCTTTTATCTTAGCCTGCTGGACACACTTTCTTCATTCCTGAAGAAGGGCTTATGCCCGAAACGTCGATTCTCCTGTTCCTTGGATGCTGCCTGACCTGCTGCACTTTTTCAGCAACACGTTTTCAACTCTGATCTCCAGCATCTGCAGTCCTCACTTTCTCCTCCAATATTCTAGTGAGCCAATATTCTGGTCAATTGGAACTGCTGCTTGCTGGTAAAGTGATGCCAACAGCGTGGGTTCAATTCCTGCACTGGCTGAAGTTACCATGAAGGACTCTCCTTCCCAACTACTGCCCTCATTTGAGGTGTGTTGACCCTCAGTTTAAAGCAGTCATCACTCTAATGAGAGAGCAGTTCGGTAGGACTGTGGTGACCTTGCCTGTTAACTTATGAACTGGAACAGGTAGGCTGCATTAGGGTGTGTGATTGGCGGCTGAATCCCTTGGTATAAATGCAAATGATGCTGAACCTTTGAAGTATACCAGACACGATGTCCCCATGCTACAGGTAGACAAATAGGAGGCTTAAAAAACACAGCAAACCATGTAGCATCAGGTGGTGGAGAAGTCAGTGTTTCAGGTATAACACTTCTTCAGGACTCAGGTTGGCTGCCCAATCATTAATATCTGCTCTATTTCATAACATTCATATTTATGCTTGAATAAAGCTTTAATCCCAAAGATAATTCCAAAAAAATACAAAAAATATGTGTTGTCCTCTTTTTTATAATTTGATCAGCTGGATCAAAGACATTGCTATTCAGTCATGTACAATACCCTTAAGTATCATTTTTCATGAATTGCGTGGAGCCCTTATTTTTCTCTTTGTTCTGCCTGACAATGGTTTTGCCTTTTTTTATCCATGATCTAAAGAATATGTTTTTCCTTGAAAGATGATCATTCCAATGTAGATAACTAGGGGTTACATCCATCTTTATCACCTGGGATGTGACATCACATGTCATGCCATCAGCTGCCATACTGCCCCCAGTTATTATACATCCCATCCAATTTTCAATACCCATGTAATGTGTTGAGCATTGGCCCTTTAACAGGTTGTTGCTAATGGAGGTCTATTTTGATGTGTCTTCTTATTCATTGGTTTCCAGTGACTGAATGAATTAAATTTCACTTTCAGTTGATGAGATTTGGTGATTTATACTAGTGTTTTCAGAACTGTGTTGCCATCCATTTTCCATATAAAATGCAAACTGTTGGTGTTTACCTCTCCTTTCCCTTTTCAGGTACTGGTGCACTTGCTGTGCACTTTCAACATCTTCTGTTCTGCATACTTCCTATCATTTTTAATGTCCAGGTTTAGAGTGATGACTGTAGAGGTGCCAATCATCATCTGAAACCTTTGGTTTACAGGAAAAAGATGCATTTTATCGAGAACATCCTCACTAATGCAAGGCAATAAATGTCAACAAGATGTGTTTTATTTTCAGCAGTGCTCAAGTTCTGCACTATCAACTGATTATCTGAAAGCTTCCAAAATGATCATTATTCATGTGTGAGATGAGGCAGTAATTGCAGAATTTTTTTATCATAGTGATTTCCTAATCCTGTCCTTACCAGAATTTCCAGCAAGCCTCCATACATGGTGACCATGGGTATGAGAATTGGCCATATATAAGAATTAACCTTCATAACCTAGTGGCACTGGGCTTGTTAAAGCAACCCTATTTGCCATTTTGATGGGTTTAGCTGGCTGAGCATTAGCTCAGTGCCAGGATTGAATGGAAATATCTACTGGAGAAGCTGACAGAGCAATAGGGGCAGCTCTACTCAAGAAACAATCAGTACGAGATTTCAGTGGTTTCAGACAATGAATTTGAAGAAACCTCTTTCTGCAGTGAGTGGTGAGAATGTGCAGCTCACTATCATATACAGTAGATGATGTGAATATTATAGGTGATTTAAAGGGAAACTAGGTAATCATATGGGCAATTCAGAATTATGTTGATAGAATTGGCTCAGGAATGGTGAGTGGAGTCTTGAGTGAAGCATAAATGAGCTGCTTAACCAATTGGCATATGTCTATATGACATTTCATAATAGAAGAAAATATTACAGTATTCTCTGGTCCTAATTTTCTCCCTTGTATTTAGATATGTTAACTATGGAAAACCTCAGAAAAGACTTACCAGGATATTGCCAGGACTGGAGGGTTTGAGCTATAAGGATAGGTTGGATGGCCAAGACCTTTTTACTGGAGCATAGCAGTCTGAGGGGTGACCTTATCAAAGTTTATAAAATCACGAGGGGCATGGATAAGGTGAATAGTAAAAGTCTTTTCCCTAGGGTGGAAGAGTTCAAAACTAGGGAGTATATTTTTAAGGTGACAAGCAAAACATTTAAAAAGGCAACCTTTTCAAATAGAGGGTGGTTCATATGTGGAGTGAATTGCCAGAAGAAATGGTGATTGCAGGTATTTAAAAGACATTTGGACAGGTACATGAATACGGAAGGTTTAGAGGAATATAGGCTAAATGCAGGGAAGTGGGACTAATTTAGTCTGGGTAACTTGTTCAGTGTGGATGAGTTGGACCGAAGGGTCTCTTTCTTTGCTGTATGACTCTATGCTGTATGTTATACTGTAGCACTTTCAATGATTGTTGTGTTTGTATATTGCATACGTTCTCCTGTAGAAAGTTTAAAAAAGCTATAGGTGTGTATTTATTTGTTGAAACTTTATTGCTGGAACAGCACAGCAGGTCAGGCAGCATCCAGGGAACAGGAGATTCGACGTTTCGGGCACAGGCCCTTATTTATTTGTACCCCATAAAACTGTCAGGGGGGTGTACAGCATGTATTTTATAATGGAAATTTTAAAAATAAATCTTTGCTGACATTGTGAGATATATCAGAGTGATGGTGCATTCAAAACTGGGTACGGAAGCTTTGTTGTCATAAAGTTTAAATTCATGTGCATTAGTATGCACATAACTGAACTTGCTAACACCGACAGATGTTAATGCTTTGATATGGGATTTATTCACTGAGGTAACAGTCCCTTAAGTTACCTTTTCTAAAGTTTTAGACTAAAATTTCAAGAAACAAAATCCAACAAATATGTGGTGCAAGTGCATGCGCCTGAATTTTAAGGCCAATTTGCTGTGAGTCACATGCTGGACATTGTTGCATTAGAATGTCCAAAACAAGTGGCTGTAGCTCGGAAGCATGTAAAATATTCTAGACAAATCTTTAGAAAATATTTACTCAACAAAATGTCCAGGCAACACTATCTCTCTAAACCTTTACAATTCAGGTACTTGTCCAAATGTCTTTTAAATGTTGTACCTATATCTGCATCTATCACTTCCTTTAGCAGTTCATATATGCACCATCTTCAGTGTGAAACGTTTGGTACTAATATCCCTTTTAAATCTGTCTACCTGTGATGCCACTTTCAAGAAATGATGCACCTGAACCTCTAGGTCTCTCTGTTCAACAAATCTCCCCAAGGCCCTCCCATTAACTGTACAAGTCCTGCCCTTGTTCATCTTACCAAAATGTAACAGCTTGCAATTATTTAAATTAAACTCCATCTGCCAATCATTGGTCCATTGGCCCAGCTGATCAAGATCCCACTGTACTCTTAGGTAGCCTTCTTCAATGTCCATTATACCACCAATTTTGAAGTCATCTGCAAACTTATGAACCATGCACCATAAATGGATAATAAATGCTGAAATACTTTTCAGAAGAAATTTCATCTTATAATGTTTCATATGTGAATTAAGAAGATGGCCATGTATACTACACATTCCATCGAGCACCTATTCTCTTAAAATCATTTAAGCAGAAATTGCCATAATAAAGTATATCACCAGGATTCAGATATTTTGGTTCTTCCCAAATTATTATTGTTCATTTTGGCAATAGAGAGCCCGATATCACTGTAGCAGAAGATCTAATCAAATCCAACATTTAAACTAAGATCTGCACCCTTAGCTCAAAAGAGCCATGTATAAGAAACTGCTGAACTCGAGAGTTGGTCATGACAGCTTCTGAAACCTGGGTGAATTGCAGCTTTCCCCTTAACAACTTAGTTCTAAAGATTAGAAAATAAACACAGAAGCAACTGAGAAGGAGGATGAATTAATGAGGCTGAATTCAACATCGAAGGCCAAAATAAAGAGGAAGATAGAAAGATAGGATTAAGAGAGAGAAAGGAAAGAAACAGAAAGGGAAAAAAATCATTTAAAATTCAAAGCCTGAATGATTAGGACTCCACAGTTGCAATTGTTTGGATATGTTATGACATACCTTTTGTGGTAGGTGGTATTTCTAGTGGGAATACTACCACTGCATCACAAGAGTCCCTAAGCAACTGTTTATGCTTAGTGACACAGTTTGTCTGTGGTAGTCATGATTTGGAGATGCTGGTATTGGACTAGGGTGTAGAAAGTTAGAAATCACACAACACCAGGTTATAGTCCAACAGGTTTAATTGGAAGCACTAGCTTTCGGAGCGCTTCATCAGGTAGTTGTGGAGTATATGATTGTAAGACACAAAATTTATAGCAAAAGTTTACAGTGTGATGTAACTGAAATTATATATTGAAAAGTACCTTGATTGTTTGTTAAGTAACTCATCTGTTAGAATGACCATGTTAGTTTCACTTCTTTCATATATAAATCGCAAAACATTTTTTAAAAGTTACATTCTCAAGTGAACTTTAACAATTGGGTGTCAGCCCAGATAATGTTTTGGGTATTAGTACCTATGTGTGATGGTGTCCGTGCCATAATGCTTAGACCGATTCTAATCTAAAAAGTGAATTAACAAAATCTTACATGGATTCATGCAGTTTTTGAGCAAAGTACAATGTAACTCTGCAAGTACAAATTCACCCCACAAATGTATATGTGTACATGTGCATGTGGGTTTTTGTGTATGTGTGTGTGTGTGTCTGGGGTGGGGGTTGTGAGTGTCTGTGAGAGAGTGTGTATTTGTGTGTGAGTGTAAAGAGGTCTAGGTCTATGAAAGGGTGCATGTGTGAGTGTGGGACTGTGTGTATAGGAGTGCCGTGTGTGCATGCGTATGTGTGTGTGTAGTGCAATGGGGTCACCTGTAATGTGACATGATCCCAAGGTCCCGGTTGAGGCCATCCCTATGGGTACCAAACTTAGCTATCTGCCTCTGCTCGGCCACTTTTCGCTGCTGCCTGTCCTGAAGTCTGCCTTGGAGAATGGTCACCCGAAGGTCTGAGGTCGAATGCCCTGGACCGCTGAAGTGTACTCCAACTGGGAGGGAACACTCCTGCCTGTTGATGATTGTTCTGCAGTGTCTATTCATCCATTGCAGTAGCCTCTGCTCAGTTTACCCAATGTACCATGACTCAGGGCATCCTTACCTGCAGTGTATGAGATAGACAACGTTGATTGAGTCGCATGAGTACCTGCCATGTACATAGTGGGAGGTGTCCCCACGTGTAATGGTGGTATCTATGTCCACACTCTGACACGTCTCGCAGCGCCTACCGTGAGAGGGTTAAATGGAGTTGTCCTGAAAGCCGAGCAGTTTACTACAAACAATGATCTGTTTGAGGTTTGGCGGTTGTTTAAAGGCGAGCAGTGGAGGTGTTGGTGAGGTGCTAATCCTCATTGATAATGTGTTGTAGGCTGCAAAGAATATGGCGTAGATTTTCAGCTCCTGGGAAGTACTGGACAACGAAGTGTACCCTGTCGGTTGCAGCACGTGTCTGTCTCCTGAGGAGGTCATTGCGGTTCCTTGCTGTGGCATGTTGGAACTGATGGTCGATGAGTTGACCATTGTGCCCCGTTCTTATGAGATCATCCTTGGGTACTTCCAGGTGCCCGTCACGTTCCTCCTCGTCTGAACAGATCTTGTGTATGCGTAGGGCTTGTTAAAGTTCACTTGAGAATGTAACTTTTTAAAAAAAAGCTTTGCGATTTACATATGAAAGAAGAGAAACTAACATGGTCATTCAGATGAGAGACTTAACAAACAATCAAGGTATTTTTCAATGTATAATTTCAGTTACATCACACTGTAAACTTTTGCTATAAATTCTATGTCTTACAATTGTGTACTCCACGACCATCTGATGGAGGAGCAGCACTCCGAAAGCTAGTGCTTCCAATTAAACCTGTTGGACTACAACCTGGTGTTGTGTGATTTTTAACTCTGCCTGTAGTAGTTAACACTTAGATTGTTTAAAAGAGTACTGACAATTCTAATCACATAACTTAACTTTCTGCAGTGCTTTTAATGAGTAACTAATTGAAAAGTACAGCAAGCTGTTAAAAATAAAGCATGCTAAGGACCTCATGCTGTTTTCATGAATCTCTCCCAAGGAGTGTTACAATGTTGGATGTTCACATTTAATTATGCATCCCTTTGTTGTCTGATGGATCCTCACTATAGCTCCTTACGGTGTAAGATCCATCTGGTAATATTGTTGCTACTGTCCTCTTTCAGGGTATCGATCTACAGGGCTTGCTTTGTCTGGTGTGGTCAACTAAACTGTTTGGTAGTCGGACAGGAAGAGGCCGTTGTCTTAACCAAGATGTAGTTTATTGCATGATAGCAATTCAGTACAAATTACATTAATGTGATAGACATTGTTACTGAGATGACTAGGGAGATTACGATGTTAGATCTCTCTCATTTGTGATCATAAGGTGTTCTCCCACTTGAGTCCATGTGACTTCTTCATATTGGGTAGAATGTTCTCAGCATTAACCCTTTCAGACCCTTTTACCATTGTACAGCACTTTCCCATTTAATAAAATGACTATGTAATTTACCCAGAAAGAACACTTAGACTTATCATTATTCTGACAGTAATTTCTGGCCTACTGTCCTTTGACTTCTTTCACATTTTTATTCCACACTTCTAAAATTAAGTAAGATTAAAATAAAGGTATTTAATTTGAGTAAGATTCAAATGTCCATTGTAAATATTCTATTGATAGGGCTCATGGTTTATGGAGCTTGCAAATTCCTGGCAGACCTATGAAACTGAGTATTATCTGGTTCCATTATCATATTAAAGGAATTTCATGAGCATCGGGATCCTTGCTGTGTTCATTAATCTGTGCTATTTGAGAGCCAGATATGCAAAGATTTATCAAAGATTGTCTTCTGATATTTTTCCATACTTACAATAATTAGCAAATATTCTCAAGGATGGAATGTTAAAAAAGCTGTTTCAAAAAATTAATTTTATCTGCTTGAGTCAAAAATAATAGCAAATAATCTTGTAGTTAATTGGTGCTTAAAATGTAATTTACTTTTGGAGTATCACATCTTCTCTCTGTATTATCAATGACATAATCCCAAACATTATTTTAATCTTTAACATCTGCATTTATGTTGTCTTTTCAAATGTGTTTTCAAATGGTTAAAGGTTAACAAACCCATACGCATTAAAGATCCAGTATTTGCTATCTTCAGTTCTCCAAATGCTCTACACCATATTGTTCCCTTAAGGCTTTAACTCTTTCCTTTGCTGCAGTCTTGCTTTCTAACATTGGAAGAATGTTTTGGCATTATGTTTGTATCTGCTGTCAATGTTTTCCTCTGTGCACTGATGATATCCCTTTTTGTGGCCAGTGTCTATATTTCATTCAATAATCAGCATTTCCTTTTTCCCCATAAACTTTCCAAAAAGAAGAACTCTTAATTTTCCCAAAGATGTATTCTGGAGAATCTGTACTTCTTTTTCCATTATTGCTTAGATTAGATTCCCTACAGTGTAGATACAGGCCCTTCAGCTCAACCAATCCACACCGATCCTTCGAACAGTAACCCACCCAGACCTATTTCCCTCTGACTAATGCACCTAACACTATGGGAAATTTAGCATGGCCGATTCACCTGACCTGCACATCTTTGGACTATTAGAGGAAACTGGAACACCTGGAGGAAACCCACGCAGACACTGGGAGAATGTGCAAACTCCACACAGTCAGTCACCCGAGGCTGGAATCGAACCTGGGACCTTGGTGCTGTGAGGCAGCAGTGCTAACCATTGAGCCACCATGCCACCCCGCTTGACAGATTAATTGAAGAAAAATGCCAAACATTCCCTTGTCAGGGAATCTAGTTTAGGATAGCAAATGTGAGCTCTATTTTCAGTCCTTGGCTCCCTGCTCAGGGGATGGGAGAAACTTGGCATCACCAACGCCCCCTTAATAAAAATGGCCACCTGTTTTCTCCACTTTTAGGATGGACAGTAGGTGGGCTGGACTGGATGTCAGTGTTGAGAATGTGTTGCTGGAAAAGCACAGCAGGTCAGTCAGCATCTGAGGAGAAGGAAAATCACCGTTTTGGGTCGGAGCCCTTCATCAGAAATGAGTCTGGGAGCCTTTGGAGTAGAGAGATAAATGGGAGGGGGTGGGGCTGGGGAGAAGGTAGCTGAGAGTGCAATAGGTGGATGGAGGTGGGGGTAAAGGCAATAGGTCGGTGAGGAGGGTGGAGCGGATAGGTGGGAAGGAATATTGATAGGTGGGACAGGTCATGAGGGGGGTGCTGAGCTGGCAGGTTGGAACTGGGGTAAGGAAGAGGGAGGGAAAATGAGGAAACTGGTGAAGTCCACATTGATGCCCTGGGGTTGAAGGGTCCTGAGGTGGAAGATAAGTCATTCTTCCTCCAGGCATCGGGTGGTGAGGGAGTGACAATGAAGGAGGACCAGGACCTGCATGTCCTCGGCAGAGTGGGAGGGGGTGTTGAAATGTTCAGCCACGGGCGGAGAGGTTGATTGTTGCGGGTCCCCCGGAGATGTTCTCTAAAGCGCTCTGCGAGGAAGTGTCCAGTCTCCCCAATGTAGAGGAGACTGCATCGGGAGCAACAGATACAATAAATGACATGTGGAAGTGCAGCTGAAACTTTGATGGATGTTGTTGTGGTTCTGTTTGCCGGGCTGGAAATTTTTGTTGCAAACGTTTCGTCCCCTATCTAGGTGACATCCTCAGTGCTTGGGAGCCTCCTGTGAAGCGCTTCTGTGGTGTTTCCACCGGCATTTATAGTGGCCTGTCCCTGCCGCTTCCGGTTGTCAGTTTCAGCTGTCTGCTGTAGTGGCCGGTATATTGGGTCCAGGTCGATGTGTTTGTTGATGGAGTTTGTGGATGAGTGCCATGCTTCTAGGAATTCCCTGGCTGTACAATTGAAACAAAGCATCCTATTCCTGCATTCAAGTCCACTTGTGATAAAAGTCAACGTACCAGCCACTACAGCGGACAGCTGAAACTGACAACCGGAAGCGGCAGGGACAGGCCACTATAAATGCCGGAGGAAACACCGCAGAAGCGCTTCACAGGAGGCTCCCAAGCACTGAGGATGTCACCTAGACAGGGGACGAAACGTTTGCAACAAAAACTTCCAGCTCGGCGAACAGAACCACAACAATGAGCACCCGAGCTACAAATCTTCACCCAAACTTTGATGGATGTGGAAGGCTCCTTTGGGCCCTTGAACGGATGTAAAGGGGGAGATGTGATCAAGTCTTTGTAATTCCTGCGGTGGTAGGGAAGGTGCCAGCATGGGAGGGTGTCTTGTTAGGAGGCGTGGACCTGACCAGGTATTCGCAGAGGGAACGGTCTTTGCGGAATGCAGATAGGGATGGAGAGGGAAATATATCCCTGGTGGTGGGGTCCATTTGTAGGTGGCGGAAATGTCAGTGGATGATACGATTTATGTGGAGTTTCATGGGGTGAAAGGTGAGGACCGCAGGGTTCTTTCCTTGTTGCGATTGGAGGGGTGGAGTTCAAGGGTGGAAGTGCGGGACGTGGATGAGATGCGTTGGAGGGCATCTTCAACCATGTGGGAGGGGAAATTTTGATCTTTACATTGGCGCCACCTCATGCTCCCACGAGGAGGTTGAACAGTTCATCAACTTCACCAGTCCATTCCACCCCGACCTTAAATTCACCTGGACCATCTCTGACACCTCCCCTCCCTTCCTAGATCTCTCCATCTCCATCAACACTGACACTTTTTACAAACTCACCGACTCCCACAGATACCTGGATTCCACCTCCTCCAACCCTACCTCCTGCAAAAATGCTATCCTGTATTCCCAATTCCTCCGCCTCCGCTGTATCTGCTCCCAGGAGGACCAGTTCCACCACAGAACACACCAGATGGCCTCCTTTAAAGATCGAAATTTCCCCTCCCACATGGTTGAAGATGCTCTCCAATGCATCTCCTCCACGTCCCGGACCTCCACCCTTGAACCCCACCCCTCTAACCGCAACAAGGACAGAATACCCCTGGTCCTCACCTTCCACCCCACCAACCGTGGGCGGCACGGTGGCACAGTGGTTAGCACTGCTGCCTCACAGCGCCAGAGACTCAGGTTCAATTCCCGCCTCAGGCGACTGACTGTGTGGAGTTTGCACATTCTCCCCGTGTCTGCGTGGGTTTCCTCCGGGTGCTCCGGTTTCCTCCTACAGTTACAAAATGTGCAGGTTAGGTGAATTGGTTGAGCTAAATTGCCCGTAGTGTCAGGTGAAGGGGTAATTGTAGGAGAAAGAGGTCTGGGTGGGTTGCACTTCGGTGGGTCGGTGTGGACTTGTTGGGCCGAAGAGCCTGTTTCCACACTGTAACTAATCTAATCTAATCAACCACCGTATACATTGCATCATCCTCTGCCGACATTTCTGCCACCTTCAAACGGACCCCACCACCAGCAATATGTTTCTCTCCCCATCCCTATCCGCTTGCCGCAAAGACCGTTCCCTCCGTGACTAACCCTCTAACAAGCCACCGTCTCCTTCTGGCACCTTCCCTCGCCACCGCAGGAATTGCAAAACCTGTGCCCACACCTCCTCCCTAACCCCTGTCCAAGGCCCCAAATGAGCCTTCCACATCCACCAAAAGTTTATCCTGCACTTTATAATTTATAATTTATAATAAATGTCATTTATTGTATCCGTTGTTCCAGATGCGGTCTCCTCTACATTGTGGAGACTGGACGCCTTCTCGCAGAGCACTTTAGAGAACATGTCTGGGACACCCGCACCAATCAACCCCACCGCCCCGTGGCTGAACATTTCAACTCTCCCTCCCACTCTACCAAGGACATGCAGATCCTGGTCCTCCTCCATTGCCACTTCCTCACCACCCGGAAGATTGCCTTATCTTCCGCCTCAAGACCCTTCAACCCCAGGGCATCAATGTTGACTTCACCAGTTTCCTCATTTCCCCTTCCGCCACTTTACCCCAGTCCCAACCCTCCAGCTCAGCACCATCTTCATGACCTATCCTACTATCGATCTTCCTTCCCACCTATCCGCTCCATCCTCCTCTCCAACCTTTACCCCCACCTCCATCCACCTTTTGAACTCTCAATTACCTTCTCCCTAGCCCCACCCCCCTCCCATTTATTTCTCCACCTCCAAGGTTCTGATGAAGGGCTCTGGCCCGAAATGTTGTTTTTCCTGCACTTCGGATGCTGCCTGACCTGCTGTGCTTTTCCAGCAACACACTCTGAACTCTAATCTCCAGCATCTGCAGACCTCACTGTCTCTTGGACTGGACATCAGAGTAGGCAACTAATGAAGAGTTGAGGAAGCCGCTATTTTCAGAGGAAAGCTGAGTAGGAAGGTTAACTCAGGGCCCCACCACAGTATTCAAATATTTAAATAAAATTATTAAGTTAAAAAATTTCTCCAGCCATCGCCGCCATGCCAAATTCACCTAAAGCCTTCTAACGACCCTCATGGCTCCACGCCAACTTAGTGCCTACTTCTACCCAGCATCCCTTTCTTGTTTACCTATCATGCCAACCCAACCACACAAATTCCATGAACACAGCGGAAAAAAAAAATTCCTAATTGGCATATCTTTATCCAGACAATTTTCAAACATGTGTCACTAAGATGGCGAGGCATGGACAAGGGCAGGGCCGATGCAGCAGTAACAAAAAGGAAGAATAGGAAAAGACGGCAGGGATTAAATTTATGACCTATGATCTTGTCTTATATTCTAAATCAATCTGGACCCAAGTGCTATGACTCATCTCTGGAGCAATTGGTACTTGAATCCAGTCTACTGGTCCAGAGATAGGGACAATGCCACTTTGCCATGGGTTCCCCTGAACCCCTAATCTTAGATGTTTTTGAATTGACCTGTTCAGAGTTTTCATGACACACCTCTGGAACAGGTGGAACTTGAACCCGAGCCGCCTGACTCAGAGGTAAAAACAGTACCACTGTACCATTGGAATTCAAAACCTCTGATCCAGTGAGTATCTTCTATCCTCCATTGCCTTTGGGCATGACTTTCTTCATTCTTAAAGGAACCATCACTGACAATATTGTCAGATTCCCAAAAGAAAAAACAAATACATATTTACAGACAAAGGTATACATATAACAATAAATGTCGCATTCCCAAGGTTTACATTATGGAGCATTATTCTTCCAGGGCCCCAAACAACTTTTCACCAGAGGCTTTACTTTTTGTAAAACTGTCCGATCATTGATGACTTGTGTTTATCTCAGTTTGGATATTTGTATTCGCTCTCATTTCCTTTCGACTTAGAGTCATAGTGATGTACAGCATGGAAACAGACCCTTCGGTCCAACTTGTCCATGATGACCAGATATCCCAACCCAGTCTAGTCCCAACTGCCAGTACTTGGCTCATATCCCTCCAAACCCTTCCTATTCATATACCCATCCAGATGCCTTTTAAATGTAGCAATTGTACCAGCCTCCACCACTTTCTCTGGCAGCTCATTCCATACACCCAACACCCTCTATGTGAAAACGTTGCCCCTTAGGTCTCTTTTATATCTTTCCCCTCTCACCCTAAACCTTTGCCCTCTAGTTCTGGACTCCCCCAACCCAGGGAAAAGACTTTATTTATTTATCCTGTCCATGCCCCTCATAATTTTATAACCTTCTATAAGGTCACCCCTCAGCCTCCAACACTCCAGGGAAAACAGCCCTAGCCTATTGAACCTCTCCCTATAGCTCAAATCCTCCAATCCTGGCAACATCTTTGTAAATATTCTCTGCACCCTTTCAAGTTTCACAACATCTTTCTGATAGAAAGGAGACCAGAATTGCACGCAATATTCCAACAGTGGCCTTACCAACAACCACAACATGACTCAATACTCTGACCAATAGAGGAAAGCTTACCAAGCGCCTTCTTCACTATCCTATCTATCTGCGACTCCACTTTCAAGGACCTCTGAACCCGCAGTCCAAGGTCTCTTTTTATTTTCAGCAACACTCCCTAGGACCTTACCATTCAGTGTATAACTCCTGCTAAGATTTGCTTTCCCAAACTGCAGCACCTCACATTTATCTAATTAAATTCCACCTGACAATTCTCAGCCCATTGGCCCATCTGATCAAGATCCTGTTGTAATCTGAGGTAAACTACTTCGTGTCCGCTACACCTCCAATTTTGGTGTCATCTGCAAACTTACTAACTATACCTCTTATGCTCACATCCAAATCATTTATATAAATAATGAAAAGTAGTGGACCCAGCACCAATCCTTGTGGCACGCCACTGGTCACAGGCCTCCAGTCTGAAAAACAACCCTCCACCACCACCCTCTGTCTTCTACCTTTGAGCCAGTTCTGTATCCAAAGGGCTAGTTCTCCCTGTATTCCGTGAGATCTAACCTTGCTAACCAGTTGGTCTATCTATTCTCAGTTTTTTCTTCTTTATGCAATTGGTAGAATGTACATAATTCCAAAGAGATTGATCAGCTACATGGCATTCTATAGGTATAGACCATTTACACTCCTGTCTATATAGCTAATCTTTACAAGATTGTGGATAACTAGAGTTCTGTATCACTGCATCTCTGAGTGCAGGAGTTTCAGCAGCCAGTTTGTCATTCTCTGCTGTCCTTTTATTTTGGCTTCCCAAACCAAAGGACACCTTTTCTAATTCTTTCCCATGAAGAAAATTCGGTGATCCTAACTGCACTGGGAAATTCCTCACCAAGATTGGAATGGGAGGCATCACTAAAAATAATTAATATCATGTTCTTGGGGGGTCAACAAAAGCTGGAAAAATCAGTGTATTCTTTTTTATCTTAACTTCATTAATATTTTGTTCACCCTAAAGGTGTGCATAAGCTCCAGATTTCTCATCATGACTAGGTTCTAACACACCAAAGCTTGCATGTGGTCTTGTCTGCATGCCCAACCGATTGAGCAGTCCAACAAGAAGCTACTTTAAATACCCCCAAGGGTTTGAGTGGAGAGTAATAAGGGTGTTGGTAGAGAGACAATGACCACATTTTTAGGTGGAAGGTCAGGGCATGTATGGAGAGTACCTGATTGCTGGAAGGAGGCTGATGGTGAAGGTAAAAACAGTGACTGCAGATGCTGGAAACCAGAGTCTAGATTAGAGTGGTGCTGGAAGAGTACAGCAGTTCAGGCAGCAGCCGAGGAGCAGTAAAATCAACGTTTCGGGCAAAAGCCCTTCATCAGGAATGGTGAAGGTCCCACCACCATTCCCATCCGAGCAGTCGCTGGTCTTCCCTCCCCTGTTCCTGAACGTCTCCTGCCAGGACTTGAAGGCTGTGTGGGAGACAGCCATAAAATGGTCATTAATTGGACACTTAAGGGCCTGAATTGGTGCAAAGGCTGATTGGGCTGGCTGAGGCTTCACTCGTCTTCGTATAAAATTTCATAGAGAGATTGGAGTGCTTCATGTTTTACTGTCGAGATGAAGTCTCACTCAAAATGCCTACTTTGTAATCCTCTGTGCAAATTTGTCTTCCCGCTATTTAATATAGTTGCAATTCTTTGTTTCTCTTAAAGTCCTTTTTTAGTGATATAAACAATGTTAGTTATTGGTGTAAAGTGAGAAAAAAACATAGTCCATGGAAGCAGCTAACAATTTACTGCTGTCTTTTTTTTAGTGGTCATCTGCTGCCATTTAGTGTGCATTCTGAGTGTTACTGTAAACTAAATTTGTTGTAACAAAAAACATAATGTGGTATCAGAGGTAATTAACATGCTGAATGATTCCTACTGGAAGACTTTTAGAGAAGAGGACAACATAACAATATAACATTCAACCTCAAGCGTGCAACGTGTTACTTTGTAATTTTGCTATTAGTGAAATAGAAAAGCAACAATTCTGTTGATACCATAAATATAACAACTAGGGAGTGGTGTACAGTAACATTCACATTTCCTCAATATGGTGACAAATATTAAATTCAACTCTTTCTGTCTGTTGTAGGTGCAATCAAGCTGTGTCGACACTGCACCATTCAGTAGGTTTAAATGTAAGAATCTACAGGGACCATTTGGTCTAATATGGTAGAGAAAATTTGTTTCTTGGTTTAATTAGAAGAGGTTCTCCAATTGAACAAGAAGTAGTTCATTGTGTGTTAGCAACTAGATACATGTTATATTGATATGATGGACACTGTTAGATCACATTCCTTCAGCTTCCGAAGCACTTCTACACAAAAGTTCATCATTGTGGGAAGTGCTTAAAGCACTCTTAACCCTTCCAAAGTCTTCCACCTCATACAACACTTTGTATCTTCTTCCAAAATTCCATATTTAAAAATAGGTATTAGGGAATGAATTCACTGGATGAGTAATCCAGTTGGGGGTCAGTTAGTTCCATTGTTTGGACAGCTGTTTTGTGATGCAGAGTGGTACCAACAGCACAGGTTCAATTCCCATGGTGGCTGAGGTTACCAGGAAGGTCTCAACCTTGCCCATCGCCTGAGACAGCAGCCCTATGGTCTGCTAGGACGATGGTGACTTTACAATATAATTTCAATTTTCTGCTATTGGTCTCCGGGGACATGAGTTCAAATCTTACCACAGCAGGGGATGAAATTTAAATTCAATAAATAAGTCAGGAATTTGGTTTTCTTCTTGTGATATAGAGAAATTGTAGAAGGGGCTGATAATGTAAAGCCAAAGGTCCTGGTAATAGTACTGAAGACCCCTCACCCAGAACTTGATGCACCCTTAGCCAAGCTGTTCCAGCTAAAATATTGGCATCTATTTGGAAGTTTATTGGATTTGGCCTGTATGCAAAAAACAGAACAAATAGAATCTGGTCACTTACTCCCAACAGCTTACTTCTAATCATCAGTAAGAAATGGAAGGTGCCATCAACAAACAGCACTCTCTTAGTAATCACCTCCTTCTAATACACAGTTTAGATTCTGGCAGTGTCTCTCAGTTCTTGAACTCATTTCAGCCTTTGTTAAAACATTATCAAAATCACCCCTGAGGGGAGACAAGAATGACAGCCTTTGATATCAAGTATTTGACCAAACATGGTATTAAGGAACCCGAGCAAAATTGGAATCCATGGAAATCGAGGGGAAGACTCTCTGTGCTGGTTGGAGTCAAACCTTGCACATAGGAAGATGGCTGTGGTTGTTGGAGTCAATCATCTCTGCTTCAGGACATAGCTGTAAGAATTCTCAAAGTAGTGTCCTAGGTCCAAATGTCTCAGCTGCTTCATCAACAACCTTTCCATCATCATCAGGTCAGAAGTGGGAATATTCACTAATGACTGCACGATGTTCAGCATCATTCATTACTCCTCAGATACTAAAATTGTCAATTTACAAATGCAACAAGATTTGGATAATATCAGGTTTGGGCTGACAAGTGGAAACTAACATTTGAACCACACAAATGCCAGGCAATGACCATCTCCACAAGAAATAATCTAATCATCAATCTTTGACATTCAATGGCATTGCCATCATTGAATGCTTTACTATCTAGATATTGGGAGTTACCATTGACCAGAAACTGAACTGGACTCAGCTTATAAATACAGTGGCTGCAAGAGCAGAAGAGAAGCTGGTAATACTACATTGAGAAACTCATCTCCTAAGTCCCTAATGTATGTCTATAAGGCATTAGACAGGAGTGGGATGGAATGCTCGCCATTTGCTTGGATGAGTATAGTTCCAATAACACTCAAGAAGCTTGACATTATCTTGAACAAAGCAGCCCATTTGATTGGCACCGCATCAACAAAGATCCATTCCCTCCACCAATGCTCAGTATTAACAGAGAATGTCATCTATATACATTGTAGAAATTCAGGCTCCTTTGACAGCACTTTCCAAACCCATGACCAGTACCATTTGGAAGGACAAAGGCAGCAGATACCTGGGAACACCGCCACCTTCAAGTTCCCTTCCAAACCAAATGAATGGCAGCAGTTTATGAAAGCAGCTCACAAATTTCTCAAAGGCACTTAGAAATGGACAATATGTATCAGCCCAGCCAACGACACCCACATACCCTCAATGAATATGTGTTCTTTCAGTAGTGGTGACACTGCTGGTCTAAAAGATTGATTGTTCTAAAAATTCATCTGATTACTAACATCCTTTAAAGGAGGAAATTCACTATCCTTACCTGGTTTGGCCTACATATGACTCCAGATCCTCTGCAATGTGGTTAATTCTGCCCTCTGCAGTTCACCTGGAAACTAGCATTTGCCTTGTCAACAATGCTAACATTCCATAACAGAATAGGGGAAAAACATGCCTGAGATGGATGAGCTGTATATAGCGTACTTCATGAAGCATTGATGGACACGAATCAATGAATTCTTTCGAGGTATGAATCAACTGGAAATATTCAAATGTAATTTCAAGTCTGTGTTATGCCTATTACTCTACTTTGAACAATCCTTCTATAGGTGTTTATTACAGAAATATTAGAGTTGAAAAATTAATTTGCCTTTGTATCATTTTTCTCATCAGTCATTATGAATGAAAGATTTGAACAAATTCCAGGGCTAATGAAATTGTTTAAAATAGTCAAAGTTAGTAAAGCATGAAACCTGAAGAAGTACAAAATAGAATGGTGTGTAGAGTACTGGGAGCATAATGGGATACAGCTTTCAATGCTTGGGGAAAGGAGACAAGAAGTTATTGACGTTTTGTTTAATATTTCTATAGGATTTTAAGTACAGAGGCTCGCACAATCCTAGCAGTCAAAACAGGAGGTACTCCAGAAGCTGGGACCCAAAAATAATTATGTTCAACAGTTGAAAAATGCTTCAGCATTTTACAGATTGTTATAGGACTCTACTAAACACTACAGAGAGAAAAGGGATTGGTTTAAAAAACAATAGAGCAAATTCTCAGCTCTCATCCTTAATTGGAACTAACATCTGCTGATGACAATCTGGTTTGATCTCCAATGGCTATCGCAATTTTTAAAGTTTATAAATCATACCTTTTCTGTAATGAATCATGGATCCACATTCTGACCTTCCTTACAGCCGGTTTGTGGTCACATCATCTTGCCCTCAACTGGGTGAGTTAGGGGAAATGAACAAATATCCAGTGCGAACACTGATTGCAACGCAATCCACATGCCTGCCTTTCTTCCATTTCCACAGAATGTATTGCATCAGCTTTCTGCAGAGAGTAAGAAGACCTGAACCATTGGGCTTTAATTCATGTGGGTTTGTTCTCTTTGGTTAAGTGCAGTCTTCACTTATAAACAGAATAAAAAAGTCGAGAGACTGAAATTGTGAAGAGCACTTGACAACCTGCAACCCACATTCATCATGACCAAGTTGGAGGAGTTTGAGGAACTCACAGATATAGGGCGTGTTGAATCCTACAAGATAAGCTAATATAAAAAAACAGAAAGTGCTGGAGAAGTTCAGGTCTGGCAGCATCTGTGGACAGAGAAAATGAGTTAATGTTTCAAGTCCAGCATGATTCTTCATGAGGATATTGTTAACTCTATATCTATTTCCGAGATGCTACGAGAAGAAGACTCAGTTTCTCTCACACTTTCTGTGTTGGTTTCTGATTTCCAGCAGCTGTAATGTTTTGCTTTTATTAGAGGTATCTCAACCTGAATTCTCAATATGTGCTGTTGGGCTAGTGTCAGAAATGCAACTTCATAAATTTTGCCTCATGAATATCTAATTGTGGAGGAAATTGAAATAATACAGTGAAAGTATAAACATTATTGATTAAGTACTTCCAGAACAAGGGTTGCAGTTTGTGGGGGATCTCAGAAATATTGCCAGATTAAAGTAACCTGTAGATAATGATATATTTTACTGCTTCATCTGGAAGAAACATATAATGAGATTTAATACCTGGGGATTTTACATATACATTTATTCATTTGAGAAAATTCATACGTGACTGAAGCAGTGAGTTTGGACAGTCTAAATGCCTTTCTCATTTAGATGTTCTTCGAGATTTCAATATGTAGACAATCATAATTTTGCATTTATCTTGGTAACAAACAGTTACATGATAAACAAGCAGGTGCAAAAGAACAAAGTAAATACTTAAGTCTTAAAACAGTTCAGTTCCATCTGTTTAAATAATTGCACTTCATATGCAGTTTTTGCAAAGATATTTGATTATTTTTAACCTGAAGCCTTGTCATTTTTTTCTGCTCAGAATGTGTGACGTGATAAAACAGTGCAGTTTATTATGTTCAGCAACATCTGCCAAGACACATTGCAGCACAGTCTGCTGAATGCAGTCAGCTCAAATGTGGGAGCAGTCAAGCGTGGAATAGAATCTTTTCATTTTCAAGGATATTTGTTTTCCTTGAGAAATGTCAAATATGTCAAAGCAATCTATCTCTTGCTGATCTGTCAGTTTCTCCAGCTCAGGTCAATTCTGGTTTTAAAGGTTAACCTCGAAAGTTAAGGGTATTTCAACAAGAAGGTTCAGTTCAATTTTGACAAAGCATATGGTAATGATGGACACTATGTTCGGACTATTTGGTGTACATCTTTGTGGGCGACAGCAGTTTTCAATTATCATTGAGCCATTCCATTGAAATCCGAATGCCATTGACTCTGCTTGTATTTAAGATTCAGCGGTACCATTCAGATATACTGCCTTAATGAGTAGAAAGATACCAGTTACACCAATAAAGATAAATTAAGTTATCCATCATGATAAAGAGCTGCAAATGGTAACAGAGAAGAACGTGTTTAAGTTGGAACTCTGTACATTGGAGAGAAAACACTAAAACGATATTGCTTAAAACAGGTGGCTTGTTGAGGTGTGAGAAATGAAGCACTTCACAACTATTGAAATCTGGCCTCTCTTTTATAATGTAATTTGCAGCAGGACAATGTATATGAGGATCTCACAAACAGGATTTATTACTATACAGTGAATAATCCCAGAACCAGGCAATAACCTCATTTGCTAACTTTAGGTGATTACCTGTAATTTACAGACTACAGCTGCATAGTCTATGGAGGAACATCTCAGTAATATGTTGCATTGTTTGTGTCTCACCTTTGATTGTGATTTTAATCTGTCTCCACTGCTTCCTGTCCTCACAATCCATCGCTCCCTCACATGTCCTCCAAATTATGAAGACCTAGTTGAAACCTCCCATGCTATCCCACACTCAGCCACTCCACCATGAACTGTTCAACCCATTTCCTGCCTGCCATTCATCACAAAACCTCACATGGAACAATCTTCCAGCAGGCAGACATCCTCAAGATCAAGGGATGCGAAGTGTGGGATGTAACTAACAAATTCTTTGTAACATCCATCATCTGTTGAATGACAGACTTTGACCAAACACAGGGAGAATGGTACTTGCTAATCCAATTCAGGGCAGGTCCAGGCCTTTGAACAGCCAACCATCACCATTTGGGCCTCAGTACAAAGTCCTTGCATACCTGTAGAGAGACAAATTCAATAAAATAGTGATCAGATCACTTATTTTAGTGGCGTTCATGGAGGGATAAATGTTCTCCAAGTCTTCGGGAAATTTCCTCCATTCATTTTTGCATACTGCCATGGGAGTTTTGATGATCTGACAGGAATAGCAGTATTTCAGTTTAAAGCTCCCTTCTGACAGTATAAGTCCCACAGTACTGCATTGAGTGCTTAGACTAGAATGTTTGCTCATCTCTCTGGTGTGCAGCTCCAAGCCTCAGAAACAAGTGAGCCACCATTGAGCTAAAGCTGACACCTGTGATAAGTGAATTAATAGCATAAAAATGAATGTAAGCGAACAGCTACAGCACTGTGGGAAATGGAAATCATGAGTCCTGAGCAGCAAAGCACCAGGGAGTTGTCACTCACAGACTGGGAGGACAATAGCCTGATTGCTCAACTCCCGAATCATGCTAACAATACTGCGTACTGTTTTTGAATCATCAAGGTATCTACATAGTATCACACTGTAAATCTTCTCTGATTCAAAAACTACAATAGCATTGAGTTTAGTTGTGTAGCATCTGAGTAAAGTGGCCTGTCTCCATAATCATTTGCTGCAACTACAGTAAACTAATGAACAAATGATTGCACATACACTGCAATATGATTATTGTAAAAACAGCTGCAACTCACACAAACTATAATGTTATCATTCACATCAGTATAGTGGAGTGTGTATGAGCTGCTACAGTTTTGTTTTAATCAGGAGGGTACATTTTCTAAAGAGAAGGATCATTTGACTAAATGAAGCCTCAATTTATAAAGTAATTCCAATCTCAACTCTGTTGTTGGATACTAGTAGAATACTTGACTCTCTTAAGGATCCACAGTAGAAGGATGAAGGCAACTGAAGAAATATCCCCAACATTAAGGAGTAAAAGAAATGTAGAAAATGTTTTCAAGAGGTTGACCAGTTTCTGTAACTGAAATTTGACACGGAAGGAACACGTTTGTAGTTTCCAGGTGACCAGTCAACATTTAGTATTATGCAGACTTTCGAAAACTGTTTAATTAATAGCACTGAAGGACAATAGTGACTTCTTCCTTAAGTTGTGTCATTCTCAAGTTCTTCAAGTGGAGTGGCAGCCACCACCATTATCTACCATATGTTTTCCAACAGAGACATCATAAGCATCCAAGTACTCCCCTGGAAGGCAGTGCTGTGGTTGTCAAGCTGAAAATCCTGCAATTCATGAAACCCATGGGATTGGAAAATAAATCCTTGATGGTCACATTGGTGGCATATGGCATTCCATTAGACTATGTGGAATCCTGCCACACAGAAAAAAATGTAGTCAATGCTCATCGTAATGCCAGCTTTACATGAGAGGGTGTGGAGGGTGTGTGTGTGTAAGTGATAAACTGGTTTGCCCTGGCATCAGTAACCTGCCTGATAGAGCTGTGCACTGCAAGTTATCTGATCTCCCCTGAGTTTACATAGAATAAGCATTAGGGACTAATGTTCAGGACTATGACTGCCTGTGGCAATATTTCTGTGGTGGATATAGTCTGTTAATCAGATTTCAGCAAGCACACAATTTCATCATGTGACTCCCTAGTGAAATATAACCATGAAGACAGTTTTCTTCCAACAGTCTCAGGTCTGTGTGGTGGTGTCTGTAGACATTGCATGTGAATATCATGTTCGGAGTAAGCATTCTGCATTTGATACAAGCAAACATGTCTTGATTTGTATTGTCATGCTTTTGCTCCTTTTCAAACATGAAAAAATTAGCACTTTTGAAAATTGACACATTAAATGTCCCAAACAAGTTGCTTTGTAGTAGATATGAGTGGAGAAAGTGAGGTCTGCAGATGCTGGAGATCAGAGCTGAAAATGTGTTGCTGGAAAAGCGCAGCAGGTCAGGCAGCATCCAGGGAACAGGAGAATCGACGTTTCGGGCATAAGCCCTTCTTCAGGAAGTGGCACTCTGAAAGTACGTAAACAAATTACCAAGGATAAAATTTAACAAGAAAGCCTTTATTACATATTGGAACATAGGGCACAGCTTGGCATCACCTTATGCAATGTTCACAATCTGTACTGAATCTGAATCTAGAGATTGTGATGACTGATTTGTCACCAATTCCTTGCTGTCAGTAACTAGGTTTGTACCTCCTCTGCAGATATTGTAAGTACATACAGCAACTAGTTTGAAAATAATTGGGGCCTGCAAATAAAATACAGCTGATGTCAGTTTGTATGGTGCCCATAATTTACTAGAGTCACTCCATTTAACTGTCAGCAATCACCCATTTATTTCCAAAAGTTTTCCATTGATGTTCAAGTCGCATTGTTTGGCATGTCTAGGCTTATATTTTAGAAAATGACACACTTAAGTTGACAGTATCTGTTCATTAATAATTGGTTATATTGAAGCTTTAGCATGCTAGTACTAAGCTATGCCTGTGTTGTCAAACCTTTATCCCTAAATACAGTTGTCAAAATTACAAGAGTGTTATTCTGAGTGCTGTAGATTTTATTTATTTACTTTTTAAAGGATATTTTTCTTTTTAAACGTACTTGAAGCTTCACGAAATTTTCAGACCTTGGCTCATTCTTACAAAAGCTATTAAACAAAATGCATCAGTTCAGGCCAAAATGTTGAATATTTTAAGAAAGAGTTAGATAAAGTTCTTGGGGTAAAGGGATTAAAAAGCAAAGCGAGAAAGCAGGAACAGGTCACTAAGCTGGATGATAAGCTGTAATTATATTGAATGAGTTTGCAGATGACACTAAAATTGGAGGTGGAATGGACAGCGAAGAGGGTTACCTCAGATTACAACAGAATCTGGACTAGATGGGCCAATGGGCCAAGAAGTGGCAGCTGGAGTTTAATTCAGATAAATACGAGGTGCTGCATTTTGGGAAAGCAAATCTTAGCAGGATATATACGCTTAATGGTAAGGTCCTAGGGAGTGTTGCTGAACAAAGAGACCTTGGAGTGCAGGTTCATAACTCCTTGAAAGTGGAGTCGCAGGTAGATAGGATAGTGAAGAAGGCATTTGGTATGCTTTCTTTTATTGGTCAGAATATTGAGTACAGGAGTTGGGAGGTCGTGTTACGGCTGCACAGCACATTGGTTCGGCCACTGTTGGAATATTGTGTGCAATTCTGGTCTCCTTCCTACCAGAAAGATGTTGTAAAACTTGAATGGGTTCAGAAAAGATTTACAAGGATGTTGCCAGGGTTGGAGGATCTGAGCTACAGGGAGAGGCTGAACAAGCTGGGGCTGTTTTCCCTGGAGTGTCTGAGGCTGAGGGGTGACCTTATAGAGGTTTACAAAATTACGAGGGGCATAGATAGGGTAAATAAACAAAGTCTTTTCTCTGGTGTGGGGGAGTCCAGAACTAGAGTGCATAGATTTAGGGTGAGAGGGGAAAGATATAAAAGAGACCTAAGGGGCAACGTTTTCAGAGAGGGTGGTATGTGTGTGGAATGAGCTGCCAGAGGAAGTGGTGGAGGCTGGTATTGCAACATTTAAGAGGCATTTGGATGGGTATATGAGTAGGAAGGGTTTGGAGGGATATGGGCTGGGTGCTGGCAGGTGGGACTAGATTGGGTTGGGATATCTGGTCGGCATGGACGGGTTGGACTGAAGGGTCTGTTTCCATGCTGTACATCCCTATGACTCTATGATAGAGCAGGCTTAAAGGGTCGAATGGCCTCTTCAGTTTCTATGTTTCTATGCATTAGGTATCTCGAAGCTTGAAACTCCCACATGCATTAAAAACAAATGCTTGGTGTGACTTTTAGAGGTATACTTTTCCATCTGGCAGTTAGGAAATTGGGAACCTGTACATCTCAGCAAAATGACATTTTTATTGTAAGATGATTGATTTAAAAAATTTGCTCTCCACTTTTTAATGAAACTGTCTGTGATAATTCAAACCTGCAAACAATTTTCTATTTTGCACCTTTTCTAAAAGTATTGGAACTCACCATATTAGGAATTAGACTTGCAAACTGAAATCCCACACAGTCACTTCTTCTATAATGCGATGATTGTGTTCTTGTGCAACCCTGTGGTTTAGAAAAAACGCGCTTTAGAAACAGCATTTAAAGTCTTGGTGATATAATTGCACTACAGTCAACATACATTTTAAAAGTTTGCACTTTCGAAACAGCATTCCCAATTCGTCAATCACATTACAGCGAATTTGCATTGACGAAATGCACGTTATAGCAGAACAACTTGTACACTCGGTTGTTTCAAATTCTTTAAACTGCCATCCATTCGGTTTGCTGGTAAATGTCCTCCATGACATCTAGAGAAACCATGTTCCATGGAGAGTATGATCTTTATTCCACATGCGCAAAGCACCACTTCTAGTCTTGAGAATCTACTGGAATTGAAGATGGTCATTTCTGTATTTTCTAAACTTTTCAGTTTGCTTTTCACCTACTAAGTGTATCTAACCTACTATCTCTGCATTTTAAAGCCAAATCCAAAAGCAAAATCCTTTGCACATAGCTAATACTTTATCTGAAAAATATTTCCATCATTTTCTAATTTTACATTTAAACCATTTGAAATCACCTGCAGGAGATCTCCAGTATGACATCATTGCCAAATGTGTGGAACTACCTCTTAGAGTAACCACAGATGTGAACAGCACAGAATCAAGGCATTTTGCTCATCATGATGCTGACTCATTATTTGAGGCCTCAACATGTAACCTATCCCTCCTCATCTTGCTTGACCCATTTACTTAGTCAATCACATGATGACAGCAGTGCCTTTAGCTCACTGGCACTGCTGTCATCTGGATCCATTCTTCTTAACCTTAACCTGAGGTAAAGGATCACTTGCAATGATTTCTATTCTCATTCCTGCTCTGTTATCATGGTGAACATAAGAATCTATTATCTCCCTATTTCTCAACTATATGTTGTCCCTTGGTAACATCATCCTAAACACAACAAAAGATTCCAAACCTACTCTGATAATATCCTCCAGCACTATGTCGCAAACTCTCGCAGTCTGCTTATAAGATCAGAAGATATTGGAGCAGAGTTGGCCTACTGCGGCTGCTCTGCCATTTGATCAATGGCTGATTTGTTTCTCAGCCCCATTCTGTTACCTTCTCCCTGTAACCCTTGATCCCCTTACTAATCAAGAACTTATCTACCTCTGCCTTAACACTCAATCACTTGGCCTCCACAGATGTCTATGGCGATAAGTTTCAAAGATTTACCACCCTCTGGCTGAAGAAATTCCTCTTCATCTCAATTCTAAAGGGTCATACCTGCAGTCTGAGGCTGTGGCCTTGGGCTATACTGGTGTACACGTCTGCCCCACATCCATTGCGTCCAGGCTGTCAATATTCTGTAAGTTTCAATGAGAAACTTATGGGGTTCAAAACTGCTCACAATATTCCAAATGCGTTCTGACCAGAGCCTTGTACAGTCTCAGCAATACATTTCTGTTCTTATACTCTAGCTCTCTTGAAATTAATGCAAACATTGCATTTGTTTCCCGAACTGCCAACAGAACCTGCATGTTAACCTTAAGAGAATCCTGAACTGGGACTACCATGTTTCCAAAGCCTTTCCGCATTTAGAAAATAGTCTACACTTCTATTCTTCCTTCCAAAATACATGAATTCAGACCTTCTCACATTGTGTTCTACCATTCACTTCTTTGCCCACTCTCCTAGCCTTTCCAAGTCCTTTTGCAGTCCCCCTGCTTCCTCAACATTACTTGTCTCTCTACCTATCTTTGTGTCATCTGCAAACTTAGCAACAATGCCCTCTTTTCCTTGTCCTGATTATTAATGTATAACGTGAATAGTTGTGATCCCAAAACTGACTCCTGCGAAACTCCAGTATCCTTTTCTCTGCCTTCTGCAAGTCTGCCAATCCTCTGTCCATGCCAATACCTTACCTCTGGCACCATGGGCTCTTATCTTATTTAGCAGCCTCCTGTGCAGCACCTTGTCACCGTCCTCCCCTTGATGAAGCCATGCTAACTCAGCCCTGTTTTACCATGCAGTTCCAAGTACTCTACAATCTCATCCTTAATAAAAGACGAAAAACCTGCCAATGGCTGAGGTCAGGCTAATTGGTCTATAATTTATTGATTTCTGTCTTAAATAGAGGTGTTATATTAGCCATTTTCTGGGACCTTCCCTAGCCCCAGTGATTCCTGAAAGATCACCACTAATGCCTCTACAATCTCCTCCGCTACTTGCTTCAGACCACTGGTCGAGGTGATTTGTCCACCTTTAACCCTTTCAGCCTCCCTAGCATCTTCTCCTTAGTGATGGCTACTGTACTCACCTCTTAAAGTTCAGATATGTTGTTGGTGTCTTCCATTATGAAAACTGATGGAAAATATCTATTCAGTTCCTCCACCATTCTTTGTTCCCCATTACTACTTCTCCAGCCTAATTTTCAAAAGGTCCAATGTCAATTTTTGCCTCTCTGTTGTATATCTAAAAACAGTTTGCAATTTCTTATATTACTAACTAGCTTACCCTCATATTTTATCTTCTCCTCCAGTCATTGCCTTTTTAGATACCCTTTGCTGGTTTTTAGAGAATTCATGATCCTCTGGCTTCTTACTGATCTTAACCACATGGTATGCTGTTCCTTTTGCATTTGTGCAGTCCCTGACTTGCCTTGTTAGCCATGGTCACCTCATTCTCCCCTTTCGTATGTTTCTTCTTCCTTGGAATGAATTTCTGCTGTGCCTCTTGAATAACTTCAGAAACCCATTGCTGCTCCATAGCTTCCCTGTTAGGCTCCCCTTCCAATCTGCTCTGGCCAGCTCCTTCCTTGTGTCTTTGTAGTTACCTTTCTTCAATTGTAATGCTGTTATATCTCAGCTTCTCCCTCTCAAACTGCAGGCTGAATTCTGACATATTATGGTCACTGCCCCTAAGGGGTTCCTTCATCTTAAGCACCCTAATCAAATTGCCTCATTGCAAATCGCCAAATCCAGAATTATCTGTTTCCCAGTGGGCTCTGCCACAAGCTTCTCCAAAAAAAATCACGTGGACATTCTATGAGTTCCTTTTCTTGAGATCCACTCCCAACCTGATTTCCCCAGTCCATCAGTATATTAAAGTGGCTTTTCTATCTCCTAATTTATTTTATTCCCTGACCACTGCTAGGAGGTCTGTACATAACTCCCATCAGGGTCTCTTTTCCTTTACTGCTCCTCAACTCTACCCACACAGAGTCTGCGTTCTTCCAACTCTATATTCTGTTTGCTATCAATTTAATTTAATTTCTTACTAAATTACCCTCTCTGCCCATTTGCCTGTCCTTTCAATAGGATGTGTACCTTTAGCCCTCAGTCCTGATCCCCTTGCAGCCACTTCTCTAAGTTGCTCATAACATCATACCTACTCATTTCAATTTGCGCTACAACCTCATTTACCTTGTTTTGTGTGCTGCATACATTTAAGTTCAACACTCTCTATCTTGCATTGACTGCCTCATTTCTCATAGTTGTCCTCTTATCTGCTGTGCCTGAAGTTTGATTCCTGACTCTTTCCATACTGTCTGTCCTCATACTTGTGCTGGAATCCTTAATAACCTCACTAAGCTTCCCCATTCTTTAACTTTTTCATAATTTTCCATCCACCTGAGTTCAACCCAACCCCCAGTATTATTTAGTTCAAAACCTCTACAGCCCTAGTTATGCGATTTGCCAGGACTGTGGTCCGAGCCTGATTCAGGTGGAACCCATCCGATTGGAACAGCTTCCTCCTTCCCCATTACTGGTGCAAATGCCCCATGATTTTGAATCCATTTCTTGCACACCACTCTGTGAGCCACACATTTAACTCTTTAATCTTGTTGACCCTGTGCCAATTAGCTGGTGGCTAAGGTAGTAATTCAGAGATCATTACCTTTTCTGATTCTGCTTTTTAGTTTAGCCTCTAGCTGCTCATATTCCTTTAGCAGAACCTCTTTCTTCTTTCTACCTAAATCGTTGGTATTAACGTGGACCATGACAACTAGATCTTTCCTTCCCACTCCCAAGTTTCTCTGCAGACCAGATGATATATCCTGAACACAGGCACTGGGCATAAACACACCCTTTGGAACTCTTGATCCTGGCCACAAAGAACAGTGTCTATTCCCCTGACTGCACTATTCTCGATTATAACTACATTTCTCTTTTCCTCCTCCTCTTGAATGGTTTCCTGTATCACGGTGCTATGGCCAGTTTGCTCATCCTCCCTACAGCCCCTGCTCTCATCTATGCAGGGAGCAAGAATCTCAAACCTGTTAGACAAGCTCAACGGCTGAGGATCCTTTAGCACTACGTCCTGGATCCCTCTACCTGCCTCACTCGTAGACACGCCCTCCTCTCCCTGACCATTGTCCAAATTCAGGGTTGTTAATCTAAGGTTATTGGCTCCTGAATCACATCATTCAGATAACTCTCCCCCTCCCCAGTGTGTCGCAGTATTCAAAGCTCAGAGACTAGTTCATCAACTCTGAGCCATAGTTCCTGAAATAATCAACACATGCTACAGCTGCAGTCACTATGAATCACAATGGGTACACCAGCTCCCACATCATGCAAGTGCAACACGTAGTGTGGCCCTAAATATCTATTTTATTTACTTAACTCTTAATTTGATTCTTGGCCCCAGTTACTTTAAGGTAGGTAAAAACAATGACTGCAGATGCTGGAAACCAGATTCTGGATTAGTGGTGCTGGAAGAGCACAGCAGTTCAGGCAGCATCTGAGGAGCAGGAAAATCAACATTTCGGGCAAAAGCCCTTCGTCAGGAATAAAGGCAGAGAGCCTGAAGCATGGAGAGATAAGCTAGAGGAGGGTGGGGGTGGGGGAGAAAGTAGCATAGAGTACAATAGGTGAGTGGGGGAGGGGATGAAGGTGATAGGTCGGGAGGGGGAGGGTGGAGTGGATAGGTGGAAAAGAAGATAGGCAGGTAGGATAAGTCATGGGGACAGTGCTGAGCTGGAAGTTTGGAACTAGGGTGAGGTGGGGGAGGGGGAAAAGAGGAAACTGTTGAAGTCCACATTGATGCCCTGGGGTTAAAGTGTTCCGAGGCGGAAGATGAGGCGTTCTTCCTCCAGGCGTCTGGTGGTGAGGGAGCGGCGGAGGCCCAGGACCTCCATGTCCTTGGCAGAGTGGGAGGGGGAGTTGAAATGTTGGGCCACAGGGCGGTGTGATTGATTGGTGCGGGTGTCCCGGAGATGTTCCCTAAAGCGCTCTGCTAGGAGGCGTCCAGTCTCCCCAATGTAGACGAGACCACAGCGGGAGCAACGGATACAATAAATGGTATTAGTGGATGTGCAGGTAAAACTTTGATGGATGTGGAAGGCTCCTTTAGGGCCTTGGATGGAGGTGAGGGAGGTTTTGCAGTTCCTGCGGTGGCAGGGGAAGGTGCCAGGATGGGAGGGTGGGTTGTAGGGGGATGTGGACCTAACCAGGTAGTCACGGAGGGAACGGTCTTTGCGGAAGGCGGAAAGGGGTGGGGAGGGAAATATATCCCTGGTGGTGGGGTCTTTTTGGAGGTGGCGGAAATGTCGGCAGATGATTTGGTTTATGCGAAGGTTGGTAGGGTGGAAGGTGAGCACCAGGGGCGTTCTGTCCTTGTTACGGTTGGAGGTGTGGGGCCTGAGGGCGGAGGTGCGGGATGTTGATGAGATGCGTTGGAGGGCATCTTTAACACGTGGGAAGGGAAATTGCAGTCTCTAAAGAAGGAGGCCATCTGGTCTGTTCTGTGGTGGAACTGGTTTCCTGGGAGCAGATACAGCGGAGGCGGAGGATTTGGGAATACGGGAAGGCATTTTTGCAAGAGGTAGGGTGGGAAGAGGTGTAATCCAGGTAGCTGTGGGAATCGGTGGGTTTGTAACTCCAGGCTTCAAGACTGGGCTTGGGGCAGCTGCCGCCAAGACGTGATCAGGAAAGACCACCATGTAACATCTGCCTGCCTAAGAAGAACAGGGGGAAAGTGAGGATTGCAGATGCTGGAGATCAGAGCTGAAAATGTGTTGCTGGAAAAGCGCAGCAGGTCAGGCAGCATCCAAGGAGCAGGAGAATCGACGTTTCGGGCATGAGCCCTTCTTCATAAGCCCTGATTCCTGAAGAAGGGCTCAAGCCCGAAACGTCGATTCTCCTGCTCCTTGGATGCTGCCTGACCTGCTGCGTTTTTCCAGCAACACATTTTCAGGTAAGAAGAACAGAGGGCCCACCCAATAATTGGGCTCCACTGATGCCTCAGCAGAATAGTTGAATAGTCAATGTACAGACTTGTATATACGAATGATTGGATGTAAAGAAATGTAATGTGTGCATAAGAATGGCATGACCAATTGTATAGGGATCCAAATAATTTTATGAATAAAGTATATTTTTGAAATAAAAAAAATTGATTTTTAAAAAAATTATACTGCTCTTTTAGTTTGTAACCTCTAAATATTATCCATATTTGCCTGAAACCAACCCCCTATAGTCAAATTAGTATCTATTGCCAACCAATGAACTTACAGATTTCCTGTGCTGTCACTCTTTTGTGCCAGGCCCCTGATCCTGGGCTTCAATTTATCCTGCTTAAAAAAAACCTTGTAAACTTTGAGCCAAGAAAGCATCTTTTCCCCTCTGTACTGAATTCCCATGCTGTCTCCAAATTCCCCAAAAGAAATATTCACTCAGGTTGTGTCTCTCCTTCCTGATCATGTGAAGCTTACTGATTGTGTGCTTTCAACAGGCTCTCTCTTAGATGTTTGACATTCAATACTGGTTGAGAAGAAAATTACTCTTTCTAAATATTGGGAAGACCAAACCAAATGCCTGCAGATTCAATTCACAGCCCACTGACTTTAGCCCTCGGCCTGATAGCTGTTGAGTCTGGTCCAGACTGTTTGCAACCTTTGTGTTGTAGTTGACCCTGAGTTAGCTTTCAAGCACATTTAGGCACCATTTAGTAAGACCTACCTGTTTTCACATCCAGAATATCACCTGACTTTGCTCAACACAGCTTATCTCCTGCTGACACCCTTATCCATGTTTAATTACACCCTACCTTGACAATTCTTATGCACTCTTGGTTAGCCTCAAACTTTCTATCTTCATAGAATCAGAGAATTCCACAATGTGAAAGAAGCCCGTTCGGCCCATTGAGTCCACACTGACCCACGAAGAGCATCCTACTCAGGCCCGGACCCATTCCCCTATTCCTTTAACTCTACTTCCACTAGCCTGCACATTCCTGGGCACTGTGGGCATCATAGCCTAAGGTACACATCTCTGGGGAGGAAACCAGAGCACCTGGAGGAAACCCACGCAGACACAAGAAGAATGTGCAAACTCCACACAGACAGTCACCTGAGATGTGAATCAAACCCGGGACTCTGCTCTGTGAGGCAGCAGAGCTAACCACCATGTTGCCCCACACTCAAGTCATCCAAGCTCTGCTACCCATGAGCTAACTTGAGCCAAGTCCCATTTAACTCCTATTCTCATTGAATTACATCTGCTCTTAGTCAAGCAACAGCTCAGTTTAAGAATAAAATGCACCCTTGTTTGCAAATCCTTCCAGGATCTTGGGACTTTGGAACTTGAAAAATAATGCAGGAGAAGGCAGTTTCAACCTGAATTTATGAAAGAGAAATTGTGTTTCATAATACTGGTAAGAGTCTTTTGAGGATGTAGTACAGCAAGTGGTGTATTTGGATTTTCAGAAAATGTTTGATGTGGTCCCATACTGGAGGTTAATAATTAAAATTCAAGCATGTGGTACTTGGGAAAACATATTGATATGGATTGAGAATTAGTTAATGAACACGAAACAGAGGATAGGAATAAATAGATCATTTGCAGGTTGAATAACTGACTGGTGCAGTACTGCTGGGATTTGAAGTTTGGAACCAGACTGCCTACAATTTGTATCCATTGTATGGAGTCCACAAGTAATAATTTCAAGTGTGCTTAAGACACAAAACTAGTAGGAATTTGAGTTGTGACTTCAAAGGGATTTAGACAGGTGGAGTGCCTGGGCAAGGACATGACAAATGGAACATAATGTGGAAAAATGTGAAGTTGAAAATGTGTTGCTGGAAAAGCGCAGCAGGTCAGGCAGCATCCAAGGAACAGGAGAATCGACGTTTCGGGCATAAGCCCTTCTTCAGGCTCCTGAAGAAGGGCTTATGCCTGAAACGTCGATTCTCCGGTTCCTTGGACGTTGCCTGACCTGCTGAGCTTTTCCAGCAACACATTTTCAGCTCTGATCTCCAGCATCTGCAGTCCTCGCTTTCTCCTCAAAAATGTGAAGTTATCCACTTGGAAGGAAAACGTGAAATACAGAGTATTTCTTAAATGCTGAGAATTTATGATTTGGAGATGCTGGTGTTGGACTGGGGTGTACAAAGTTAAAAAATCACACAACACCAGGTTATAGTCCAACAGGTTTAATCCGGAGCGTCGCTCCTTCATCAAATGATAGTGGAAGTATTGAAGCCCAAAGGAACCGAGGTGTTCATGAGTCATTGAAAGTAAATATGCAGATGCATCAAGAAATAAGGAAGGCAAATGTGTTGAATATCTGAGTCTAGGAGTAAAGATGAGTATTTGAAATTGTGTAGAGCCTTGGTAAGACCGCATCTGGAGTATTGAGTAGAGTTTCCGGCTTCTTAACTGAAGAAAAATATACTTGCCATAAAGGCGTGGAACAAAATTCCACCAGAGTGATCCCTGCGATAATGGGATTGTCTTCTGAAGAAAGGAGATTTTCTCTAGAGTTTCAGATGAGAGGTGATCTAATTGAAACATACAAAACTCTCTCAAGACTCAACAGAATGGATGCAGAAAGGATGTTTACCCCTGGCCGAAGATGAAATGAGAATGAGGGGACACAGTCTTAGAAGAAGATGTTGGTCACTTTGGATTATGATGAAGAGAAATTACTTCACTCAGAGGGGGCAAATTTTTGGAATTCTCTAACACTGAGGGCTCTTGAGCCTCGATCATTGATTATATTCAACAACAGAAGTTTGATAGATTTCCAGCTATTGAAGGTATCGAAGGATATAGGGATAATGCAAGAAAATTCAGTTAGGGTAGAAGATCAGTCATGATCCCATTGACCTATTCCTACTCCTATTTCCTATGTTGCTATGCCCCCTGTTCAACTATATTCTTCAGTGTCTTGCCATTTATGCTTTTTGTTCTTTCCACATTCCCTCAGACAACTTTCTGGAGCCAGGTCAGGTCAGGTCCTCATTCTGAATTTACAATGGAACTTTACTGTCACTACAAAGCAGAAATACCACAAACATGTCGAGTTACTTCTGATTTCCTCTTGTTTTCAGAATCTAATGTTTATAACCACATTGGAATTTCACTAGATAACAAATCTTTGTCAAATGCATTATAATTAGATCAGCAATACATAAAGAGCCTCATGATATAAGATGGCTGTGCTGTGATATCAACATGCACGTGTCACATGGAAATATTTAAATGTTATTATGAACACTGGGCTCTTTAAGATGGTTATGTTGTAAATTGACTCCATTGATTCAATGCCGAATAGAGTAATTTGGAGGTGTGGATGTGATATTCTACAAAGTCTTCCCAGAGTTGGAAGTATCTGCCCTGGTTACCAAGGGACAGGGCAGCTGCTCAGTTGTTACTGAAAGTGAGGTGCAAGCTTTTATCACTTGGACACAAAGGAGAAGGCAGCTGGCCTTGCTGCACACTGACTCAGATTCTCAGACTGGGCAGGAAGAGCAATTTTAGGAAGAAGGCCTACAAGAGGTGCTGCCCAGACTGTTTTTGGGTGAATCATCGAGTAGAGTGCTGGTGAGGATGACATTCCTGTTTGAAGAAACAAGACTTATCAACTGTTAAAGATCAAGGAGTCCCAAAGGGTATCTTGCTACTGGAAGTCAATCTGAGTCTGCTCAGAAGATGAGTCTATTTAAAGGGAGTTTATTTAAAAGAGCATGGGTACATAGGAGGAAGAAATCCTGTTAAAGTTGGGAGGCTTTGGGAATTTTAAACACACACCTACATTTTTGCTGAGAAGGTAGTGTAATGTATAAACTTGTCACGGTGTTCACTGTTGTTCTAAGATGTTAAAGGAAATATTTTTCATATAGTCTAGTGCAACTGAGTAATGTTCAATTAATGATGATTTTAGTTTGTTCATGCAAAAGCCTGATAACATGAACTATTATGGTGGGATCCTTTTGCATTGGCCACTGGGAAATATATATCTCTTTTTAAAAGCTATCAGTTTCTCAGGTGTTCTCAATTAGGAAAATTATTTTTGAATTCCATTAATAGTGTGATACTTGTTATGAGTGAACTTAACTGCGTAATGAACCTGAATGATAGCAATCATTACAGCATCATAAATATACGATAATTGTGACCATTATCAGCACTAGTGGTACTGTTCACTACTTTATTTTACTATTTGTAATCATCGTTTTATTTTTTCTAATGTTGGATCTGACAATTTGACAGAACAGAATCATTGGCAAGAACAGAAAGGATTAAATGAGAATGGATGACCTTCTAGCAGCTTACTATCCATAATGGACGAAGTGGGAGGAGGAGAAGAGCAGTATCTGTTTGCATTTCAGAATAATCAGGTTAATGACTGCATGTCTCCCTATAAATCCTCTTGGTATATTGATATATGTTGGCCTATTGGATTGGAGTTACATTGATTTGTGTACTTGATATTGAAAAATCCAAGGTCGTTTTGAACCAATGACTGAAAAAGAATGAATAATTATTTTTGTAAGACATTTGTACTACAGACTGACATTGCAAACTATTACTTACATTTAGGATTTCAGCCTCCTGCCGACAAAGTCAACTTGTTTATAAAGGTTGGACAGTTTAACCAACAGGACATTCCAGTGTTGAGGATGCTTTCAATCAGGCTCAAGTATGTGGAGTACCAAACAAGTGAATTTTAATTAACACAAAAACATGCTATTTCCCAACACATTGGGTCATGGCTGACTGCCATCAGTTCCCTACTGCTTGGACAAGGCATAGAAAGAGAAATTGTTGGTAAAGCTCAGCAGGTCTAGCAGCATCTGTAGAGAGAAATCAATTCAGATCCAGTGACCCACCCTTAGAACTGGTAGCAGGAAAAAGTTGTTTTTTTATTCAGAAGATGGTGTACGATACAAGTAAATGATAGATGGAAATAGGGGACAAGGTGGTGTGTGTTGAAGTGGCAGGCATCTGGAAGCTCAGGGTCTTTATTGTGGACAGAATGTAGGTGTCCCACGAAACAGTCAATCAGTCTATGCTTCATTTCCCCAATGTAGAGGAGACCACATTGTGAGCAGCAAATGTAGTAGACTAGATTGAATAAAGGGTGGGTAAAGTGCTCGTTCACCTGGAAGGTGTGTTTGGGACCTTGGAAACTGAGTAGGGAAGAAGTAAACAGGAGGGTGTTACACCTTCTGTGGTTGCAGGGCAAGTTGCCATGGGGCTCTGGGGGGAGGGGGGGGGTGTTGGGAGTGAAGTATGAGTGGACCAGGGTGTTCCAAAGGGAATGGTTATGGCAGAAGGCTGACAAGGGAGGGGACGGGAACATGGAGGTTGTGGAAATGGCAGCCGATAATCCTCTGAATGTGGATGCTGGTGGAATGATACATGATGACAAGAGGGCCCCTACTTTTGTTGTGAGAGGGCTGAAGTGCGGGAGATGGGTTGGACCTGGCTAAGGGCCCAGTCAACTACAGTGCTGGGGAGTCCTTGGTTGAGGAAGAAGGTGGACATTTCAAGACCCCATTGTTGAAGTTGACATCATCAGAGCAGATGTGACAGAGACTGAGGAACTGGGAGAATAGAATGGAGTCTTTACAGGAAGCAGGGTGTGAGGATGTATAGTTCAGGTAACTGTGGGAGTCAGTTGGTTTGTAGTGGATATTGGTAGCCAGTCTACCCCCAGAAATGGAAACAAGAGATGTTAAGGAAGGAAGGGAAGGAAGAAATCCGAGATGGATCAGGTGAAGGTGAGAACGGGATGGAAATTTGAAGTAAAATTGATAAACTTTCCAATTCCAATGAGAGAGGGAAGCAGCATTGATGGAATCATCCACATACAGACGAAAGAGTTATGGGTGTGGGCGAGAATAGGACTGGAGTAAGGAATGTTCCATGTACCCCACAAAGAGAGAGGTGTTAACTGGGGCTCATGCAGGTATCTATGCTCATCCCTTTGACCTGAAGAGAGTGAGAAGAGTTAAAAGAGAAGTTGCTCAGGGTGAGGATGAGCTTGGCCAGGTGGAGAAGTAGGGTGATGAATGGAGATGATTCAGACCTTTTTTTCCAGGAAGAGGCAGAGACAGAAACCCTGAGATCATCTTGATGGGAGATGAAAGAATAAAGGAGTACATCCATGATAAAGAAGAGGTGGCTGGAGCTGGGAATTCTGAAATCGATATAAATTATAGACGTATGTGGGAAAGGACGGGACAAATGGGGAGAAACATCGAGTCAAGGTAGGAAGAGATAAATTCTGAGGCAGGAGTACAATGGGTCTGCCCGGGCAATCCTGTTGGTGAATTCTGGGGATAGAATCGAGTTGTGTGGGGTTGGGACACTATCAGCTTGGAGGCAGTGAGGGGGAGATCACTGGATGAAATACAGTTAGTGACCTTAGTTGACACAATGGCCTGATGTTCCATGGTGGGGTCATGGTCCATGGGGAGACAGGAGGAGGTATCAGCTGGCACTCAGCCCCTCCAATGTAGAGTTCAGTCCGCCAGATAACAGCAGCATGACCTTTATCAGCAGCCTTAATTAAAAAGTCAGGGTTGGGTCTGAGAGCACAGAATGTAGTCGACAGATAGAATGGAATGGGTGAGGGGGGCAGAGAAATTGAGGTGACCATATCATATCGACAGTTCTCAATGAACAGGTCGAATACAGGTAAAAGGTTAGGGGGAGGAGTCCAGGTGGAGGGAGAGTGTTGGAAGTGGGCAAAGGCTCTGTGGGACAAGGAAGAACTCTTGTCCAAAGAAATGGATATGGCGGCAAAGGCATCAGAAGAAAAGTTCAAACTATGTTGTGCTAAAAATTCATTAAAGTGAACACACAGAGGAATAAAACTGAGACCTTCGCTGAGCACAGCACATTCAAGATCAGACAGCAGAAGGTCAGGAGGGATAGTAATAGACAACAGGCATTGGGGTTGGGAGAGGGAATGGAGACAGGTAGAAGGGGAGGGGAAGAAGGTTCAGGAGGCCATGAGTGATTGCTTGGACAAGGTGACCTGGCGGCTGTCTTGAGCACTACTGTAATGGCCCCATAACCTGAATGGCCCTGAAGAGTGACAAAACATTATCTGAGAAATATTCCCATTGGCAGGTTCAGTCAATCCTGGCAGTTTCTTTGCCTTTTCCTGCATAGTCAGACTGAGATAGTTGTAATTTTGGCTATCTTTCCTTCAGCATCTTTATTGTTTGAGATCATTTGAAAGTGAAAATGTGGACTTATGTTGACATTTCCAAAAAAGAGGTGGATTTTGGGACAGTCAGACAACACAAAGTCATATGGTTAATTCAATTGATCTCCAGTACTGTTGATGATCTAGTAATATAACAACATGGCTATCAATACATGTGTCTCTGGGGACACAAGTAACTCTTTGTTAAAGCTGACATTTTTCTTGTGCTTCAGGGAAAGGATTAGTGATGATAGACGTGAACACCAATGGTTAAATTTTTAAATTCACTCAAAGCACGTGAGCATCGCTGGCTGGGCCAGCATTTGCTGCCCATCCCTTAATGCCATTGATAAGGTAGTGGTGAACTATCATCTTGAACTGCTATGCCCTATTTGATGTAGATGGACCTGCAGTGGTACTAGGGAGAGACTTCCAAGATTTTGTCCTAGTGACATTAAAGGAACAGCGATGAATTTCCAAATCAGAATGGTGAATAGCTTGGAGGGGAATTTGAAAGTGGCGTTGCCACATATCTGCTACCCTTGCCCTTTTAATCAAAAGAGGTCATAGGTTTAGAAGGTGCAATCTTGAGAGGCTTGGTGAATTTCTGTAGTGCTAATTATAGACGGTACATTGTGCATCAGTGATGAAAGGCTTGAATGTTGAAGGTGTGAGATGTTGTGGCAAACAAGTAGTCTTTTATGTCTTGGATGGTGTCAAGCTTCGTGAGTGTTGTTCGAGATAAGTGGGGAGTATTTCATCCTACTCCTGATTTGTGCCTTGTGAATGGAGGATGGGCTTTGTGGAGGCAGGAGGTGAGTTATTTCTCACAATTTCCAACCCCTGACCTGCTTTTCTGACCACACTTTTTATTTGGCCAGTCCAATTCAGTTTCTGGTCAATGGAAGCTTGTGAGGTGTTGATAATGACACATTCAGTGATTGTATTGCAAATAGTTGGATTCTCTCTTGTTAGAGATAGTCATTGCCTGGCACATGTTTAGTGTGAGTGTTACTTGTCACTTGTCAGCCCAAGCCTAAATGTTGTCAGATCTTGCTGCATTTGGACATGGGCTGCTTCTGTATCTGAATTTGCTGAACTTTGTACAATCATCAGCAAACATCACCATTGTGACCTTATGCTGATGGAGGGAAGATCATTGATGAAGCAATTGAAGATGGTCACTAGGACACTATTCTGAGGAACATCTACAATGACATCCTACAGCTGAAACAACTGACCATTAATCACTATAATCATTATCCATTGTGCTTGATATGACTCCAAATCATTGGCAATTTTTGCCTGATTCCCATTGACTCCACGTTTTTCTAGGGCTCCTGATGTCTCACTTGATCAAGTGATGGTTTGACGTCAAAGTCAGTCACTCTCATTGGAATTCAACTCTTTCCTCTGGACCAACGCTGTAATGATGCCAAGAGCTGAGTGGCTGTGGTAGAACCCAAATGAAGCGTTAATGAGTAAGTTAATTTGGAGTATGTACTCATGTTAGCGTTGTTGACAGCATCATTTCCATCAATTTGGCAGTGCCTGAGAATAAATTCATTGGTAGCACTTGACTGGGTTAGGTTCGACCTGCTGTTTGTGTATAGGACATATCTAGGCAGTTGTCCACGTTGTTGGGTAGATACCAATGTTGTAACTGAACTGGAACAGCTTAGTGAGAGGCATAAATGGTTCTGGAACAGAAATCTTTTGTACTATTGCTGGAATATTACCAGGGCCCATTGTTTTTTTTTGCTATCCAGTGCTTTCAACCATTTATTTTGTTGTTTGGAGGGAACTCACTTGGCTGAAGACTGGTATTTGTGATGGTAGGGATCTCAGGCGGAGGCCAAGTTGGACTGTCCATTTGGCACTTCTGGCTGAAGATGCTTGCAAATACTTTGGCCTTGTCTTTGCTTTGATGTGCTCAGCTTCCCCATAATTGAAGATGGGGATATTTCTGGAAACTCCTCTTCTTGTCAGTTATTTAATTTTCCAGCACCATTCATGACTGGAAATTACAGAACTGTAGATCATCAAAATGATCTTGATATGAAGTGGAGTCTTATGCTGTCTATGGTAATTTTAATAAACAATGTGCCTTGATGTTGCGAGGCAGTATGGAATATCCCAAAGATGTCCAAATTGTAAAGTGAAAATGGACAGTTCAACATTTTGCACAAGTGTTTTTGTAGCATGTCCATTATGTTTCCGATTTGTACAAGTCAGATAAATTCAGAGCATAGGCAGCATCGTTATTCTTGAACAACTACTTCCAACAGGGGTGATCGACAGTGGAAGTTAATATCATATACCTGTGGCTGATGTCCTAAAATACTTTATAGGCATTGAAGTAATTTGGAAATGTACTCACTGTAGCAACACAGGAAACATGGCAGCCACTTTACACATGGACAATCCCATGAACAGCAATCAGACCAAAATAATCAGAGAGCCAATTTTAATGCTGTTAGCTGACAGTTTAAAACTGATCAGGATACTGGTCAGAATCCCAAAGTTCTTCTTTTTGAAATAGTGTTATAAGGTATTTTACTCTCACCTGGAAGTGTTGATTAGGCCTCAGTTCTGCATGTCATTGTACAAGATAGTATCTCAAACAGTGTAGCACTTGTTCAGCATTCAGCTGAATTAGTAATCTCTGGAGAGGCAATTGAATACCTGGCCTCTTGACTGAGAAGTTAGAGGGCCACTCCTGAACCAAAACAGGACAAAATGAAAACCAGAGTATTGGGGCTGCAGCAAATCAGAAAATGCTAGGAAGAAAATCCAAGTGTTGGGCAGAATCTGACTTTAGAAGTTTAGAAGAATCAGAGGTGATTTTTGTTGAAACAGATCGAGCTGCATTTGCTCTTATTTTGGCTGACAGACTCTGCTACAGAGCAAATTGTCTCCAATCTAACTGTTGATCCTAACACTATACCTAAACATAGAAGGAAACCAAAAATGCTGAGAGACCATATACAGATGTCATGTTATTGTACATGTACTCTAACATTGTCCATATATATATATATATATATATACAGTAAATCATTACATATCTAATTGATTGTCATTTTATCAATACCATGATATTAAGGTGCTACCATGTCAGAGTTAAACAACCTACTCAAGTACGACAAGGAGGATAGAAGTCCTATTGATGAGGCATTGCTCAACTCATAGAAACATTCTAGATAGCAACAGATTACAGAAATCCTTCAACCCTTACATTCATGAGTGCATTGAAGACTTAGCACTTTGGCGAGGAGATCACTAAGTGCAAAATTAGTAGAAATTTCTTGTAAAAGGTCCTTACAAGCACTTACATTCTACACTTATGGCCACCTTGATTGTGTGATCATTTATGAGAGTACACTTTTCAAGGGTGAATGTTCACTCTACCTATGTGCCCCTGAAAGGAACACAATTATTTAAATATGGGAGATTTCCAATGCTCTATTAGTATCCAAACCCCTGCCTCACTATGCAACTATGTCCAACTTATTCCCTTATATAAAACCAGAAACTCCCAACCCTCCCCATTTTGAAGATGTTGGCATCCATTTAGCATTCTTAATGTGCAGATGAGCTTTGGTAGAAGTTGGTGCACTATCCAGGTTACACTCCTGAGAGTGAGTTCTAAGCTCTACCTGAAAGTCAAGGTCTCTCTTACCCACATATCATGTACTCTTCTGTATAGCTATCCCTGTCAATCCCAATGACTTTGATGCTTCCCACCATTTATTTGAGAGTTAATATCCCTTGTTTCCCCTCACGCCCTGCCTTGCAATTGTCCACTTACCCAAATCCATTGCCCTCTGCAATTAATGTGGTGATAATCTGCAACTCCATACTCCCACCCACCCATGAAACCTTGCAGTACCTCATGACGTCCCATGCTACTTCAGATCCCTTTGTTATATTTGAAGTTCACAGTCATTATCACTCTTGAGTCCCAGCACAGCATCTCTAGTCCCCAGACTTGAGATTTTCCATTTTCCCCAACACAGCAAGGACTCCCCCTGGTAGCCTTGCTGATGTTTACTGCCCAAACTCCCAGACTGATGATGGCCCATTCCCTGAACTGACTTGTGAGGGCAGCCTTGACTGCATATAGCCTAACCCCCTTATTGAGACCTCTACAGCTCCCTGTCCAGCTAACATCAATCCTCAGACTATTCAGACTTGATCTGCAGGATTGACCATGGCCCAATCCCTTGATTGTAACAACATGTATCTTCAGACCTTGACCACATCAAGTTTTCAGTTGATCCTGGCCAACCTTGTGGGCTATGATTGAAAACTATCCGTGACTTAATTTCATCCCACCCTCTGGCTGACTTTTCAGTCGAATAAGCACTACTCCTTTTAAACCTGGCCATTTGTGTAAAGCACATCCAGTGTGTTTTCCACATAGCTGCTGGCACTTGCTGCAGGTGAGAGATTGATGTAACATGGTGCTGTACAGAAACATGTTCACCTACTTAATTGTTCAGTGTTTGCAGCCATGACAACGTACCTTAGCTTTCTGTCAGCAAAAGAAACAAGGCAAGCCAGAGATGCTGTGAGCATCAAGTGGCCTTAAGGGAGTGGTGGGATGAAAGCAAGCTGGGAATCCTGATATGCAGCCTGGACAGAGGTTTGAGATGGGTTTGTGTTCATGGTCATGGATTGACCTGGCAAGAGGGTTGCAATGTCAGGCGTTGGCTAGCTCCAAGAGGATGTATTGTAGTGCTGAAGTTTCTTCTGATTTAGACTAAGATTGGTAAGATGATTCGGTGAGGGTCTGAGATGTTGATGAATGAAGGTGAAATTGGACCTTCAACCACCAGGTGACTGTGAAAGTCAAGAATTAGTGCCATTTAGTTTCTCATCAGTGCCTGGGAGAATTGTGCAGTGCATAGCCATAATAGTCTTTTCAGCAGAAAATATCAAATTATAGATTATACCACACAAATATATAAAATAATATAAACTTATAAATAAACACAGTATAGTATAATTGTAATAATATATAATAATACAATAGTTTATTATAGATACCATATGTGTATGGCTGTTAATTTTACTGAAATATTACATAAAACTTGACATTTTATAAGAGTTTATTTCTCCGTAAGATAGCTTTGATTTTCCTACTGTACTGAATAACTGTCTCTGCATCCACAATAAAGCAGATTATTATAACCCTCAACTCGGAATTCTCAAAACCCTGAATAAGCTTGTTTCCCTTTTTACCTCTAATAAGAATCCACAAATTGGATTTCTGCAATAGCATCCTAAGGCTGGTAGCTAATTAAACTATGGGACATCAACTTCACATAAATTTAATTGCGGCATCCTTTTCTCCTTGTGGTCTACTTCAAACTGATATTAAAAATCTCCAAAAAGAAGAATAAAAACCTTTGTTTATCTTTCAGCAGTTCCATCAGTCTAATAATTTCATTTTAAAATTTATTTAGGATTAATGAAATAGCGCAGTTACGAGTAGGTTGCCTGCTAAATCACTTCAGTTGTAAAAAGGTCACTAGTTGATTCTAAATAAATGACACTGACAAGCAAATTGTTCGAGAAGGATTGTGATTGCAGGGAGAGATCTGGCATGGTTTAATCTTTTTATTTAACAAGAATTCACTAATTGTCTAATTTTCAGGCAATATTCATTTATACTTGGCTTAAGATTGCCAACTCACTATTTTCAATGTAAGGACCATTTCTCAAAGCAGACCCATGTATCTTCCACAACAGTCCCATTGATAGGGCACCCAAGAGCTGAATGTGATAATGGCATGTTTGGAAGCCATGCATAAGGTAATTTTGTGAAAATTAAATCTTTCAATGACTTCTACAATCTGCTCAATCCTAAAACACTATCTGTCTGTTTAAAATAAGCAATACTCTCTGAGCTTCAAAGCTTGAATCCTTAAAAGGTGTGAACTATCCATTACTGTTGAGCTAGTTTGTCATTTTTGGTCTTTTTATGTTCAGAGGTTTCTGTGGTAATTCTTTGCACCACATCTATTTTATCTCTTTGTTGAGGTTTGTTTTTTCCCACAGCACTATTGTTAATGGCAGCTGCTCCCTTTGCAGTGTTCAGCCATTTCACTGGGCCTTTTGAATCTGTGCCAAATAGTTTTAATTTCCACAGACACAGTAAAATAGTGACAGAAGTGACAGAGGCTTGTTTAATCAAGAAAATACCTCTCGTCACCTCATTTATCGAATCTCAAACAAACATGCAGAGGTGGACAGCAATAGTTTTAAGGCTTGGGAAGCACGGTGGCTCAGTAGTTAGCACTGCTGCCTCACAGCGCCAGGGACCAGGTTCGATTCCCGCCTTGGGCGACTGTCCGTGTGGAATTTGCACATTCTCCCTGTGTCTGTGTAAATTTTCTCCGGGTGCTCCGGTTTCCTCCCACTCTCCAAAGATGTGCAGGTCAGGTGAATTGGTCATGCTAAATTGCCCATAGTGTTAGGTGCATTAGTCAGGGGTAAATATGGAGTAGGGGAATGGGTCTGGATGGGTTAGTCTTTGGAGGGTCGGTGTGGACTTGTTGGGCCAAATGGCCTGTTTCCACACTGTAGGGAATCTTATGTAATCTAAACTATTTTTGAATTAAAATTGGTGCAATGCATGGAATAACAAGTACAATCCAGGAAGTTGGAAATTGTGGGTGAAAAGCCTCATTAGTATAGATTGAGCCCCACTGCTGATGCTACTCCATTTCTTCAGGAAGCTCATCCATTTCATGAAGGTGACTGTGAGGCTACTGAAGTCAAATCCTAGGATGTGGCTTGGAACAGCGGTAAGTAGAGCTGATTGAAAGTACTACAAAATCAGGCATCATCCCTGCTTCATTCCACCTGATTTCCCACAGAGCCTGAACAGGAATTAGGACCATTATTACATAAGAAATGGGGCTGATACCTCTTTTAAGCAATCATGGATAACAAATGGCTTTCTAACACATTTGAGCATGGAACATTGGCCCAAAAATTAGTTCCTAGAGAATCTAGTTTAGATCTGTGAAAATGGAGACAATAGGATGCAATTTGTACCCTAATGGATGAATAGGCAACCTGGACAGGCCGCTACTTGGAACAACTGTTCTCTCAGAGCTCCGGTTAATTGTATTTATTGATAGAAATTCAAACAGTGAGAGAATTTAGATAAAATCCAGTTTCTGACTCAATCTGAATGTCAGCATCAAGGTTAGAGTGGTGCTGGAAAAGCACAGCAGGTCAGACAGCATCTGAGGAGCAGGAAAATCCTCAGAAGGGCAAAAGCCCCTCATCAAGAATGAGGCAGGGAGCCTCCGGGGTGGAGAGATAAATGAGAGGGGATGGGGCTGGGGAGAAGGTAGCTAAGAGTGCAGTAGGTGGATGGAGGTGGGGATGAAGGTGGTAGGTCGGAGAGGAGGTTGGAGCGGGGAGGTGGGAAGGAAGATTGGCAGGTAGAACAGGTCATGAGGATGGTGCTGAGTTGGCAGGTTGGAACTGGGGTAAGGTGGGAGGAGGGGAAGTGAGGAAACTGGTGAAGTCCACATTGATGCCCTGGGGTTGAAAGTGTTCTGAGGCAGAAGATGAGGCGTCCTTCCTCCAGGCGTCGGGTGGTGAGGGAGTGGAGGTGGAGGAGGTCCAGGACCTGCACATCCTCAGCAGAGTGGGAGGGGGAGTTGAAATGTTTGGCTTCAGGGCGATGGGGTTGATCGGTGTGGGTGTCCTGGAGATGTTCCCTAAAGTGCTCTGCAAGAAGGCGTCCAGTCTCCCCAATGTAAAGGAGACCGCATCTGGTGCAACGGATATAATAAATGACATTTGTGGATGTGCAGGTGAAACTTTGATAGATGTGGAAGGTTCCTTTGGGGCCTTGGATGAAGGTGAGGGAGAAGGTATGGGTGCAGGTTTTGCAATTCCTGACCAAGTAGTCACGGAAGGAATGGTCGTTGTGGAAAGTGGATAGGGGTGGGGAAGGAAATATATCTCTGGTGGTGGGGTCCGTTTGTAGGTGGCAGAAATGTCGGCGGATGATGCAGTTTATGCGGGAGTGTGGTGAGGTGGAAGGTGAGGACTAGAGAGGTGCCCTGAATGCCAGTATACCAATGGCATGCAGGAATCCTAATAATTGATCAAAATGGGCAACAAATGTTACTTCATGACCATGAGAAGTCTTTGAACATAATTTATATTAGTTGTATGCTCCAATCAGTTTGCAGGTTTTCCAGTAGTAGCAGATTGGTTTGTGACTAGCCATCCATGTGGCCATCTTTGCCTACTTTTAGAAACGCCAGTTAGGCTACATTGAAATGAAGCAATAATTTTGGAAAATTGTCAATCATTGCATATGCTTCATTAGTGCCTAGGCAATACAGAATGCCTTAGGAACTGCCTTATCAAACAGGCAATTTGACATGATTTGAAATTCTGTAGTATCAGGTACTCAGGTTTGTCTATCAATTTATCACAGTGAATTGAAATTTTAAATGTAGATTGGTAGATTTTGAAACGTCATTGGAACAAGTCAAGATTTTGTTTCAAATTTGAGACTCTTTGAACTGCCAAAGGCATGTATTTCCTGCAAGAGCAATTGTTGAATGTTTAGCTTCACAATTGTAATAGTTTCTGACTCAATCATTTCTTCACTGGGGGTTTAATTACTCTGCTTTATATCTTCTTTTACTGTATTGTTATGAGCCAATGAGGCTCCCCTCTTTACACATTCCTCATTTGAGTACAACAGATTTTAAAAAATCTTTTTATCCTTTTAATCATTATGAAGACTCCCACTGGACTTGAAACATTAACTCTATTTTTGTCTTCACAAATACTGTCTGACCTGAGTTTGTCCAGCATTCTGTGTTTCAGATTTCAAACCCTATTCATTTTCCTCTGTCCAAATATTTATTCATCTCTTATATTTCGGTCCTGGGACATCATAAGCCATGGTGCTCACTTTTCTTTAAAGAGTTGCTGAAAATTAATCAAAATCTATTTTAGAGTGAAATAATAGTCTTTTTGTCACCATTTATTTAGTCTTAATTAAACAGGGTGTCAGTTTTATTTTCATTTAAGATCTTTTCTCATTTCAGAATTCTGTTGTGCACTATTTGTAAAATTACATTACATTCAGTAAAGGGTTACGAGTGATTCTGCTGCAAAGCATTACATATTCCAGACAGGTAATACCACACTATGAGATGTACTCTTCTCATCTGTTTTGTTAAAAAAAAGCTCATTAGCCATGCTAATTTAATACTGATGGGAGTAATAAACACAAAGCACAAACTTATCATTATAAAGGCTACCATTGTGATTCTTCATGGCAAGCCACAGTACATTTTAGATGCCTAGCCTCCGTCTGACTTGGTTATAAACAGTTAGAATGAGATTGCTCAGAACTTGATGCGTTTTTATGTTCGCCACATTGCAGCTCAATTAGCACATCTGTGAAAAGGAGAGGTGGTTGTGGGGAGGGGCGGTGGGGGTCATCTGTTTTCTTTCAAACAAGATCATTCTGGGTGCAACAAAGGTCATGTATTTTAATGCAGTTTGTGAAAGCTGCCTTAGCTTGGTAATGTTGCATCTATAAATGTTCTGTGGGTGTTATTTCCAGTATAAGTGCTGGATTGGTGACCTGCTGGCTTTACTTAAATACAGAAGTAGAGGTAGCTAATAGATAAAGGTTTCAAAATCATGGATAGAGTAGATAGGGAGAAAATGTTCCTGTTGTAAAAACATGATGGCATAAATTTAAAGTGATTTGCAAAAGAAGAAACAGTGAAATGAGGAAAAAGATTTTCACTTAGCAAGTAGTTAGAATAAAAAATGCACTGCCTGAAAGTGGAAGATTATTTTGATAAAGATAATAGGCAAACCTTTGGGGGAAAAGCGTGAGATTGGCACTAGACAATGATTCTGGATTAGTGGTGCTGGAAGAGCACAGCAGTTCAGGCAGCATCTGATGAGCAGCAAAATCGACATTTCGGGCAAAAGCCCTTCATCAGGAATAAAGGCAGAGAGCCTGAAGTGTGGAGAGATAAGCGAGAGGAGGGTGGGGGTGGGGAGAAAGTAGCATAGAGTACAATAGGTGAGTGGGGGAGGGGATGAAGGTGATACGTCAGGGAGGAGGGTGGAGTGGATAGGTGGAAAAGAAGATAGGCAGGTAGGACAAGTCATGGGGACAGTGCAGAGCTGGACATTTGGAACTGGGGAGAGGTGGGGGAAGGGGAAATGAGGAATCTGTTGAAGTCCACATTGATGCCCTGGGATTGAAGTGTTCCGAGGCGGAAGATGAGGCGTTCTTCCTCCAGGCATCTGGTGGTGAGGGATGGGCGGTGAAGGAGGCCCAGGACCTCCATGTCCTCGGCAAAGTGGGAGGGGGAGTTGAAATGTTGGGCCACAGGGCGGTGTGGTTGATTGGTGCAGGTGTCCCAGAGATGTTCCCTAAAGCGCTCTGCTAGGAGGTGTCCAGTCTCCCCAATGTAGAGGAGACCGCATTGGGAGCAACGGATACAATAAATGGTATTTGTGGATGTGCAGGTAAAACTTTGATGCATGTGGAAGGCTCCTTTAGGGCCTTGAATGGAGGTGAGGGAGGAGGTGTGGGCGCAGGTTTTGCAGTTCCTGCGGTGGCAGGGGAAGGTGCCAGAATGGGAGGGTGGGTTGTAGGGGGGCGTGGACCTGACCAGGTAGTCACGGAGGGAACGGTCTTTGCGGAAGGCGGAAAGGGGTGGGGAGGGAAATATATCCCTGGTGGTGGGGTCTTTTTGGAGGTGGCGGAAATGTCAGCGGATGATTTGGTTTATGCGAAGGTTGGTAGGGTGGAAGGTGAGCACCAGGGGTGTTCTGTCCTTGTTACGGTTGGAGGGGTGGGGTCTGAGGGCGGAGGTGCAGGATGTGGACGAGATGCGTTGGAGGGCATCTTTAACCACGTGGGAAGGGAAATTGCGGTCTCTAAAGAAGGAGGCCATCTGGTGTGTTCTGTGGTGGAACCGGTCCTCCTGGGAGCAGATACAGCGGAGGCGGAGGAATTGGGAATACAAGATTGCATTTTTGCAGGAGGTAGGGTGGGAAGAGGTGTAATCCAGGTAGCTGTGGGGGTCGGTGGGTTTGTAAAAAATGTCAGTGTCAAGTCGGTCGTCATTAATGGAGATGGAGAGGTCCAGAAGGGGAGTGAGGTGTCAGAGATGGTCCAGGTAAATTTAAGGTCAGGGTGGAATGTGTTGGTGAAGTTGATGAATTGCTCAACCTCCTCGCGGGAGCATGAGGTGGCGCCAGTGCAGTCATCAATGTAGCAGAGGAAGAGGTGGGGAGTGGTGCCGGTGTAATTACGGAAGATCAACTGTTCTGTGTAGCCAACAAAGAGACAGGCATAGCTGGGGCCCATACCTATGCCCATGGCTACCCCTTTGGTCTGGAGGAAGTGGGAGGATTCAAAGGAGAAATTGTTAAGAGTGAGGACCAGTTTGGCCAAACTAATGAGAGTGTCGGTGGAAGGGTACTGTTGGGGATGTTGGGAGAGGAAAAAACTGAGGGCTTGGAGGCCCTGGTCATGGCGGATGGAGGTGTAGAGGGATTGGATATCCATGGTGAAGATGAGGCATTGAGGGCTGGGGAAACGGAAGTCTTGGAGGAGGTGGAGGGTGTGAGTAGTGTCTCAAACGTATGTGGGGAGTTCCTGGACTAGGGGGGATAGGACAGTGTCGAGGTAGGTAGAGATGTGTTCAGTGGGGCAGGAGCATGCTGAGACAATGGGTCGGCCAGGGTGGTCAGGCTTGTGGATCTTGGGAAGGAGGTAAGAACCAGGCAGTGCGGGGTTCCCGGACTATGATGTTGGAAGCTGTGGGTGGGAGATCTCCTGAGGTGATGAGTTTCTGTATGGTCTGGGAGATTATGGTTTGGTGATGGGAGCTGGGGTCATGGTCAAGGGGCGATAGGAAGAGGTGTCCTCGAGTTGGCGTTTGGCTGCAGCGGTGTAGAGGTCCTTGCGCCAGACTACCATTGCGCCCCTTTATCTGCTGGCTTGATGGTGAGGTTGGAATTAGAGCAGAGGGAGAGGTTGGAGTGGGGGAGGGGGGTAGACAGGTTGAGGCGGTTAATGTCCCGGCGGCAGTTGGAAATGAAGAAGTCGAGGGTGGGTAATAGGGCAGCACGGGGTATCCAGGTGGATGCAGTGTGTTGGAGGTGGGCAATAGTGTCCTCGGAAGGTGGGCAGGAGTCCTGATTGTGAAAGTAAGCTCGGAGGTGGAACTCGACACTGTCCTATCCCCCCTAGTCCAGGAACTCCCCACATACGTTCGAGATACTACTAACGCCCTCCACCTCCTCCAAGACTTCCGTTTCCCCGGCCCCCAACGCCTCATCTTCACCATGGATATCCAATCCCTCGACACCTCTATCCGCCATGACCAGGGCCTCCAAGCCCTCCGTTTTTTCCTCTCCCGACGTCCCCAACAGTACCCTTCCACCAACACTCATTCGTTTGGCCGAACTGGTCCTCACCCTTAACAATTTCTCCTTCGAATCCTCCCACTTCCTCCAGACCAAAGGGGTAGCCATGGGCATAGGTATGGGCCCCAGCTATGCCTGTCTCTTTGTTGGCTACACAGAACAGTCGATCTTCCGTAAGTACACCGGCACCACTCCCCACCTCTTCCTCTGCTACATTGATGACTGCATTGGCGCCACCTCATGCTCCCGCGAGGAGGTTGAGCAATTCATCAACTTCACCAACACATTCCACCCTGACCTTAAATTTACCTGGACCATCTCTGACACCTCCCTCCCCTTCCTGGACCTCTCCATCTCCATTAATGACGACCGACTTGACACTGACATTTTTTACAAACCCACTGACTCCTATAGCTACCTGGATTACAACTCTTCCCACCCTACCTCTTGCAAAAATACCATCCCGTATTCCCAATTCCTCTGCCTCCGCCGTATCTGCTCCCAGGAGGACCCGTTCCACCACAGAACACACCAGATGGCCTCCTTCTTTAGAGACCGCAATTTCCCTTCCCACGTGGTTAAAGATGCCCTCCAACGCATCTCGTCCACATCCCGCACCTCTGCCCTCAGACCCCACCCCTCCAACCGTAACAAAGACAGAACGCCCCTGGTGCTCACCTTCCACCCTACCAAACCTTGCATAAACCAAATCATCCACCGACATTTCCGCCACCTCCAAAAAGACCCCACCACCAGGGATATATTTCCCTCTTTACTCCTTTCCGCCTTCCGCAAAGACCTGGTCAGGTCCACGCCCCCCTACAACCCACCCTCCCATTCTGGCACCTTCCCCTGCCACCGCAGGAACTGCAAAACCTGCGGCCACACCTCTTCCCTCACCTCCATTCAAGGCCCTAAAAGAGCCTTCCACATCCATCAAAGTTTTACCTGCACATCCACTAATATCATTTATTTATTGCATCCGTTGCTCCCAATGCAGACTCCTCTACATTGGGGAGACTGGACGCCTCCTAGCAGAGCGCTTTAGGGAACATCTCTGGGACACCCGCACCAATCAACCACACCGCCCTGTGGCCCAACATTTCAACTCCCCCTCCCACTCTGCCGAGGACATGGAGGTCCTGGGCCTCATTCACCGCCGCTCCCTCACCACCAGATGCCTGGAGGAAGAACGCCTCATCGTCCGCCTCGAAACACTTCAACCCCAGGGCATGACTTCAACAGTTTCCTCATTTCCCCTTCCCCCACCTCACCCTAGTTCCAAACTTCTAGCTCAGCACTGTCCTCATGACTTGTCCTACCTGCCTATCTTCTTTTCCACCTATCCACTCCACCCTCCTCCCTGACCTATCACCTTCATCCCTTCCCCAACTCATCTATTGTACTCCATGCTACTTTCTCCCCACCCCCACCCTCCTCTTGCTTATCTCTCCATGCTTCAGGCTCTCTGCCTTTATTCCTGATGCAGGCTTTTGCCCGAAACGTCCATTTTGCTGCCCCTCGGATACTGCCTGAATTGCTGCGCTCTTCCAGCACCACTAATCCAAAATCTGGTTTCCAGCATCTGCAGTCATTTTTTTTTTTACCTTTTTAACTAGACAATGATTCTCATTTCATGAGTCGGTGTAGGCACATTGGGCTGAATAGCCTCCTTCTATGTTATGACCATTTGTGATTCTGTATTAATGCAAGCCAGATGTACAGATGGATCAGAAAGCAAAGATTAAAGTGTCTGTCCCTCCCAGTCTCCCTGTAGTTTGCACTCTGTGTGGCTTTTAAGACATTTATCTCTAAGAAGATAAATACAAACCATTACACTTGGTGTCAATTTTGCATCTTCTCTTCACATTGCACATGGTGTCTATACCTGTCTCCAAACGCACAATTCATCTATTGCCACTTTTTGGACATTTGTCCAATACCCTACACATTCTTTCTTTACAGTTAATAATCTGATTCACTCTTAAATGCCATCATTGGAGCTGCTATCACTGATAGTGCATTCCAGATCTTAACAACTTGCTGCATGAAGACATTTTTCCTTATCTGAAATCTGTGTTCTCTCATTCCCAATTCTTCTACTCATGGCAACAGCTTAACTGTGTCTACTCATGATTTTGAATGTCTTTTTCAAATCACTCAGCCTTATCTTCTTCAAGGAAAACCGATCCACCTTTTTCAATTTACTTAAGTGTTTGTAGCAGAATAAGAATGCACATGTTAATGATGTGGTGATATAACTTTGACATCAGTTGTCACATGCTCTCAAAATCCTTGGGAAGAGAGGAGTGGGGGAGCTGTCTTAGAGAGTTATAATGCAAAACAAGTAAAAGAATTTCTTGCAACTTTAGAGAGTCAAACATGAGTCACTATATAAGACAAAAACTGAGATGCAGCATTCTCAGTGTAGGGACCGTGCTATCTCAGACTGCAGTATATAAATAGTGTAGGACAAAACCCTGACACACAAACCCCATGAAGACTAATCAATTAAATCTTGCATCCATGATGGTAGATCAAGCCATGGTATCCACTCAAACCAGCCTTCACATCTACCCTGACATGTGGCACCCTGAACTAGACACAGTACTGTCATTGAAACCAAACCAGTGTTCACCACGGGGAGAAAGTGAGGACTGCAGATGCTGGCGATCAGAGTCAAGAGTGTGGTGCTGGAAAAGCGCAGCATGTCAGCCAGCGTCCAAGGAGCAGAAGAATCGAAGTTTCGGGCATTAGTCCTTCATCAGAAATGAGGCTTGTGGGCCGGGGACCTGAGAGATAAATGGGAAGGGGGTGGTCTGGTGGAAGGTAGCTGAGAATGCAATAGGTAGATGAAGGTGGGGGAGAAGGTGATAGGTCGGAGCAGGACGTAGGGCGGATAGATGGGAAAGAAGTGGCCAAGAGGGTGGTGCCGAATTGGAGGCTTGGAACTGGGATAGGTTGGGGGGAGGGGAAGTGAAGAAACTGGTAAAATCCGCAATAATCCCATGTGCATGGAGGGTCTCAAGGCAGAAGATGAGGCGTTCTTACTCCAGGCGTTGGGTGGTTAGGGTTTGGCGGTGGAAGAAGCCCAGGATCTGCATGTCCTTTATGGAATGGCAGGGGGAGTTGAAGTGTTTAGGGGTGATGGGGTTGGTTCTAACCTTATCTCAGTCCCAAGCCATCAACTTAGCACCGCCCTCTTGACCTGTCCATTGTCTTTCACATCTATCCGCTCCACCCTCCTCTCCAACCTATCACCTTCCCTCCCACCTTCATCTACCTATTGCATTCTCAGCTATCTTCCCCCCCAGCCCCACCCACCTCCCATTTATCTCCCAGCTCTCTAACCAACAAGCCTCATTCCTGATGAAGGGCTAATGCCCGAATCATTGATTCTTCTGCTCCTTAGATGCTGGCTGACCTGCTGTGCTTTTCTCGCACCACATTCTCGACAGTGTCCACCACAGTTATATCATCATTTCCTTCCTCTTTTATTTTATGCCCCTATTAAAGCCTAGGATACTGTGTGCTTTATTAGCCTCTCTTGAAACTAGTCCTACCATCTTACATGCCTTATGCATATGTACATTCAGGTCCCTCTGTTACTGTAACTTTTTTTAGTAGTACTTTTTGTTGTATACTGTCTCTCCATATTCTTTCAATGCAAGTGAATCACTTCATCTTGTCACTGTCTCTGCATTAAATTTCATGTGATACTTTCTCCCCCATTCTAATATTGTCTCCTTAGATAGCACTTTCCACATGCACAATCACTTCCATCTAGAAGGATAAGGACAGCAGATACATGGGAATACTACTATCTGCAAGTTCCCCTCCAAGCTACTCATCATCCTGACTTGAAAATGTATCACCTTTCCTTCAATGCCACTGGATCAACTGCTGGAATTCCCTCCCTAATGGTATTGTGCATCCATCTACAGCACATGAACTGCAGCAGTTCAAGAAGGCACTCACCACCACCTTCTCAAAGGCAACTAGACTTGGGCAATTAATGCAGACCCATCCAGCAACTCCCATATCCCATGAATGAATGAGAAAAGAAAATCTATCCACGCGGAGCCGGAGTGAAGGAAATCCCAAGCTGAAAGGCTACCCGTTTCTGATCCCCACTTGCCTTTGAATTCTTTAAAGGCCAACTTGGAGTGTGTCTCACCAGAGAAGATAATGTTAGTGGAGTTAAACCCAACCCTTTCTCTCTAGCTTTGGTTTTTAATCAAACAAGGCAAAAAAAAGGTTTTATTAGTTAGCTCTGCAGTTTGCCACCTTTTTATGGTTATTTTATGAATTTTTATTTTCTAAAATTAGCAATTAATTGCTTTGATGTTATACATTTTTTCTTAGCAATTTACATATTTTCTTAATGCCTCAATTTTATTTTTAAAATTTTGGATTAATGTTTGTCAAAGGGTCAGTTAGACTCGAAACGTCAGCTCTTTTACCTTCTTACAGATGCTGCCAGACCTGCTGAGATTTTCCAGCATTTTCTCTTTTGGTTTCAGATTCCAGCATCCGCAGTAATTTGCTTTTATTCTATGATTCAAGTCTTTTTGATGTTGGTGGCTTGATAATGCATAGGGCTAGGTTTAAAGATCAGAGCTGGTTGTTTAATTAGAATGACCAAGTTATGTGTGATTACCTGACAAAGCCATAGTAGTTAAGTGGTTCATGCTGAAATTTGAGCCTTATGTGGGCTTTACAAATAGACATGCAGAGTACAATCACCAAAACATATTGTTAAACCTATAAAGAAAAAAACATTCAAACTCATGTGACTATGGTTCCCAATTTTGGGTGCCTGAAAGGTGTTAGGGAGGGGGTTAAAGAGGAGAGGGGTGGAAAAGGGGTCTCTAAATAAGAGAAAAACAATGGTCTGTGATTTCTGTCTTCATCCCTGTTCGCCACTACCTGAATATATTCCACTATCTTTATGCACAGCAAAAAATGACTAAGTACATATCCCTAAATACTTTGACCTGCAGCCGTTAGAAAGTAAATTGAAGGAGAAAGATCAACAACAGTCAATCTCATCCTCACAGCTGACTGTGTGTTTAACCTTTCTTGATTTGTTAAGTACTTCAGTATTTTAATTTCAGGCACTGTCAATATCTTGAATTTCCATTTTGTCACATAATGGATTATGAGCCCTGGCACTCTCGTTTTTAGTGATGAGCTTTCCCCTATTAAAATGTGGAGATTGTCTTTGTCTGTGTCTCTCACATGTTAATGTAAACAGCATTTGTAAAGGTAAATAGGACACAGCAAGCATATTTAAACTTTGGGATGAATTTGATTATTAGTGCATCAGTGCACACACAACCATCGAACGCCTCTTAGTACCTTAGAGCATTGATTTATCTGTGATAGTTAACTGAATGATTGTCATTTTGTGCCTTGAAATAAATATTTGCAAAATTATTTCCATCTACTTTGGACACACAGCAGAATTATAGCAGCTGTGGAGTAAAGGTTTCATTCCAAGTTTTATCCCATAGCAAAAGAGGATCCAAAATGTACAATTTATAAAATAAGATCAAAACTAGTTTTTTTTTAAACAAATGTATTTTACATCAATGTGAGATAATGTATGATAAACAGCTGGGCCAGTTACAGGCCATTCAGCCCAACCTGCCCATGCTGGATTCTAAATTTCTTATTTGACTTCCTGATGACTATCTCATATTGGATGTTGTTTAGTTTTTCTTCTTCCATGTGAAAAAATGGTCCTTATTTACAGCCATTGCCAGGGCCAGCATCAGAGGTGCGCTGGCACTAAAAATAGCCTTGCGAGCCAGCATGCCTGTTCCTAATTCCATCCAAACCCTGGGTTATCGTTGTAGACGTGGGTGAACTGCAACAGGACAGAGGGGCCTGTTTAACCACCCTGAGTAGTTCTGGCAGCCTGAGTAATTTCTCAGCCTGAGTAGTTCTGGCAGCAGCTGGATAGCTCACTGGGAAAAAGAAAGACTTTTGATGTTGGTCAAGCAGCAAAATCTCTTTGTTAGTTCGAGCTTTAAAATGTTGGAAGCATATTTCTGTTCTTCCCTTCTATTGCGTTCACCCTACCCTTTTGTATTAGAAAGTCTCCTACTTGACCTTCTATGTTGGGAGAAAGTGAGGACTGCAGATGCTGGAGATCAGAGCTGAAAATGTGTTGCTGGAAAAGCGCAGCAGGTCAGGCAGCATCCAAGGAGCAGGAGAATCGACGTTTAGGGCATGAGCCCTTTCCTCATTCCTGAAGAAGGGCTCATGCCCGAAACGTCGATTCTCCTGCTCCTTGGATGCTGCCTGACCTGCTGCGCTTTTCCAGCAACACATTTTAAGCTTCTATGTTGGGAGCCCACCCATCACCTTTAATTGTATGACAAACCCATCTTCAATTTAAGTTTTGATTTGTGACTTCCTTGCCAGGTGTAAATTCAGGACCGGATGTGTCAATCCAGAGACACAATTCTACTGGCAGTGTCTCTGGACAGACTTGTTTGCTTATTCTGGGAGTAAGAAGAAAGTTGGGCAGGAGAACTAAATTGGGTGGGAGGCCAGAATTCAGTATCTCAATGGGTGGATGAACTTTTACAATTAATTTCTCCAAACTTTTAAGGTAAGTCAAACTTATCGACAACCAGAGCCACGCAGCTCATTAAAAGGCCATCTTGCGTGAATTATGTGCCCCTTCTCACTAAATGAGAAATAAGTGTCCAGAGACCTGACTGCATATCAGAGATGTGCACCTAATGAGCTTGACTTATTCATGGACTTTACAGCAAGTGCTTGCTACTTTGTCCTTCTAGTGACATGTTTTTATAGCTATGTTCTTGATTAAATTGCTGTGTAGTTACTGTGTAGGCATATAGGAAAATTGCAACAGGAGTAAGCCATTCAGCCTGTTGAGTCTTCTTGCAAATCACTAAGATCATGAATGATTGAACACTTCAGTGATTCATACCCACACCATTCCCATAACCCTGTACACTATCAATAATCAAAACATTATCAACCCAAAATTTAGATATATTCAATGACTGAGCTTCCACAGCTCTCTGGGGTAAAACTGCATCAACCTCTCTTCAGTAAAAGTATAATTTCCCTCATTTCAGTATGAACTACATCCTCCTTTATTTTTAAGTTGTGGCCCCAAACCGCTCCCCCTTCCCCCCCTCACAACGACCCTGTGGTTTTAGACTCTCCAGCTAGGGCAAACATCTTGCTTGCATCTATCCCATCTTCCTCTTTATGTATTTTGAATGTTTCAATGAGATCATCTCTGATTCTTCAAAACTCTAGAGAATACAGGCCCAGTTTACCCAACCTCACTTCACAGTATAGTCCCATCATCCCAGGAACAGGACTGGTGAACTTTTGTTGCATTCTGGCTATGGCAATAAAATATTTCCTTAGATAAGGAGACCAAAACTGTGCACAGAATTCCAGGTTCAGCCCAACCAAATTCCTAAACAATTGAAGCAAGACTTCCATACCCCAGTCTTCTTGTAATAAAGTTAATATGCCATTATTCTTCCTAGTAGTTTGCCGCACCTGCACATTAGCCTTCAGCGACTTATTGGCAAGAATACCAGTGTCCCTTTCCACATCTATGCTTTCCACTCTCTCACCATTTATGAAATAATCTGCTTGTCTAATTATAGAATCATACAATGCAGAAGAAGCCCTTCAGACCCTCGAGTCTGTAGCACCAAAAGTACACTACTAACTATACTAGTCCCATGTTATCACACTGGACCCTTACCCTTGACATTATAACACTTTGTGTTCATCCAAGTACTTTTTAAAGGTTGTGAGGTTTTCCACATCAATTAGCTTTCCAAACGGTGCATTCCAGACCCCTAACATCCCCTGGGTGAATAAGTTTTTCTTTGTTATTGACCCTTTGACTAAAGGCAACAGCTGCTGTCCATGTTGCTCATAATCTTACACACCTCAGTCAGATTCCGTCTCAACCTCTTTGCTCCAAAGAAAACCACCTGTACTTATCCAGCCTCTTCAAAGCTGAAATGCTCCATCCCAAGTAACATCCTGGTGGACCTCCTTTGCAGCTTATCCAATGCAATCACATTTTTCTTACGATGTGGTGACCAGAACTGCACACACTACTCCAGTAAGAGCCTAACCAAATTTCTGCACAGCTCCCATGACCTCCCGCTCTTTCTTTTTATATCCACACAACTGAATGGTTTTTATCCCCACCACCAAATCACTATGATATTTTTCGCTTTCAACTGCTAACCACCACCAGTAATCACTTGAGAAGCCAATAAGAGATTTACATGCAAAGCCCGTTACAGGCAATGCTAACCATCAAAAGTGAGCGATTGGTAATGGGACCTCCCTGCTTTTATAATCTAAGCCAGAACCAATAAAGGCAAGCCTCCCAGGTGCCTTCTTAACTACCCTATTAACCTTTCCTTCCTCAAGGATTTGGACAAGCACACCAATATCCTCTTCCTTCTGACTGTAATGTCTATCTTTTTAGCTTTATTTCTTATTTTCCTAATCTATACTAATTATATCTGGAAAGTGGTGCAGCTTTTTTCTTTCTTTTCTCTACTTTTTGTACCTATGATTTGTACCAAGGTATTTTATATCTAAGATGGTGCCATGTGTTGGTAATATTGTACACTTTTCATTGTATTCCTGTCTTTTATAACTTGACTATATGTGGCAATAAATCAAATTCTAATTTTAATACTAGTGTCTTGTCATTCTTTGAGTACTCTCTTTCTGTTCTTCCTGCTACCGTGGATAAACTCACTTTTTTTTTTCCACATTATACTTCGTCTGCTGTGTTCTTGCCCAATCACTTGGCCTATCCAATTTCTCTTGAAGACGTTTTGCATCTTCTTCAAGACATGCATTCCTGCTTAGGTTTGTTTCATCTTTAATTTGGAAATACTGTATTGTATTTTCTATCCCCGAAACATTGAAGTAGATTATGAATAGCTGAGGTCAATTCTGATCCTTGCGGTATCCCACTAATCACAGTTTGCCAACGTGATGACCCGATTATTTCTACTCTCTGTTTTATGTCAGTTTGCCAATTCTCTCTGTAGTTTATGGATGGTATTGTCTTTTGAGCAAAGATTAGGCAGGTTGGGATTCAACTCCATGGAGTTTAGAAGAACGAGAGATGGTCCATTGAAACATAATGGATTCTTAAGGAGCTTGACGGGGTAAATATTGAGAGGAAATTTTCCCCTCAAGGGAGAGTTTAAAACCAGAAGGCATAGACCCAAAAAAAAAGGAGTGTCAATTTAAGACTGAGATGAGGAGCAATTTATTCTCTAAGAGTTGTCTCTAGAGCTCCTAGCTACAGAGAGCTGAGGGGCAGAGTTCTTGTATATATTTAAGGCTGAGGTAGATAGATTCTTGATCAGTAGGTTAATTAAGGGTTATGGGTAAAGGATAGGAAAGTGGATGTGAAAGGTGTGGAAGGAGCAGACCTGAGAATGGCCTACACCTGTTCCTATTTCTTATAATCTTATTTATGATCTTAGGACTGGAGTTAACTCTGATAAGATGCCATTGGCAGGGTCATGGGCAGACACTCTTGTCTTATGGTGGGGCATCTAAGAGACAGGTGACCTCAAGAAAAGAAAGGGTTAGGGTCATGATCATAGTGGTCATGAGGGTGTCGGCAGGTCTAGGCTCAAACAGGAGAGCTTGATTGTCAACTTAATTTATAATCATATCCAGGGTAACAGGTGGGGAGGGGCTGAATGGTTACATAGTATAAGAAGTAAAGTGAGGCAGGAGGGTGAAAGGAGGGCTTGTTGGGCGGGTGACTAAAGGTGTTGTGTCATGTTTACCTCCTGATCATTGTGTTGCACTTTGAAAAGTCTGGAGAGAGAGCTCTTTTCAGGTGGACCAACTAAATGATCATCCTGTGGATTCTGAGTCAACTGATTGTGCATAATGGAACAGCAGAGCTGTCCTTCCCCATGACCCCATGTCAAAACAAAATCCCTCCAAGACTCACCAGTCACATTACAATGAGATCCCCACAAGGTCTGAAGCCACAGGACTCTGTGGTCTTATTTTATGATATCTAAGGTATAGGCAAAGCTCTGGAGGAAGGAAATGAATTGGAAATGTTAAGGGACCCAACTCAGTGAGGCCAACACATTCCAAGACTGGAATCTCTACTTTTCTTGGTAGATTCTCATGATAGACAAGGGTTGGGGACATGTCTGTGATGACAAAGCAATACTTGCACTATTGTGATTCAAGATTGCTCAAAGGGAGCTCACTGTTACACTGGAATAGGCTGCATGACAGGTTTTAGTTACCCCGATCGATGCATATAGTCTATACACACTTGAATCTCTTCATATAAGGAGCTCTCGGCTTACAGCATTTCCAAGGCACATTTTCCCAATTGGGAACCCTAGGTTTGCCTGATGGCACCAGTGAGAAATCTGTAGAGTGCCACCATGGGGAGGTACAATGTTGCACGCAAGGGCCATTGTTGAGCGGACAATAGGCCTGCTAGGATTAAGGTTCGGATTTTTGAATCACTCAGACTGCAGTATTGCACAGCAATGTACCCACCAAAGATTTCCCGCGTCACTGTTGCGTTAACTGATAATACACAATGTTTGTTATGTGCTATGGAGCTTTGACTCCATTGCTCCTGTCTTCTTTTAATCAAGAAGGCTGTCTTCCAGCCTGTTTGACAGCTTTGGTTCCCAATTGGGAAAATGTGCCTTGGAAATGCTGTAAACCGAGAGCATAAAATTTGCTTGCTGTTAGTTAGTGGAAGCATTGGAAGGTGGTCATGGCCTTGGATGAAGTTGCCTGGATCTTGGGATAATGTTTTTGGATTAGTGGTGCTGAAAGAGCACAGCAGTTCAGGCATCATCCTAATGTTGCCAATCCTTGTGATATCTTCAAAACCGAGTCTGGGGCAATGAATGAAGGGTGCCAATTTCTGGTGGAAACCAGCTAGCAATGTTTGCAATGGACGATTAAGCTACTTGCATCTAGTCCATTGGTTGCCTACCGGGTTTTGATGTCTGATCCCTGATCTAAAACAGCTTGGTTACAAGAATGGACAGGCAGGGATATCTTTCAACAGACAGGAAGGCAAGTTTGGTGGACTGGGAAGGAATTACCTCCCTTGACCCACAATGCTACAAAACAATCTTCATCTTCCTTTAAATGTAGTGATTTGTAGGAATTTGTGGGAGAAATGTGTGAGGGTTGGGAAACTCCATCAGCCAGATTAACATGTAGAAGGCAAGTTTTGTATGAGGCATTATAGCACTAAAATCTATAATCAATCTTTTGAGACTATGTTGTTGTTGACATCCCTCTTGTTCCAGTTTGGAGGCAGGTTCATGTTGGGTTTCAGACTGTTAAAATTTTAATATCCACTTCTTGTAGATGACACTATTTTCTTGATAAATAATTTTTTAATTAAATAGGGATAATATCTCACAGTATTTTGTTTCCTGTTGCAGCCTTTATATAGAGTTATAGAGATTTACAGCACAGAAAAAGGTCTTTTACCCATTGAATCTGCGCCAGGTGGAAAGAAGTACCTAACCATTTTAATTAAATGCTATTTACAATGAACACAGATTAAACTTTCAGATTAAATTGACAGCTCTTTATTGGAGAAAGCTGTGATTCACATTGCAGTGACCTTTTCTAATTCACAGCTATATTTTATCATTTGTACCACTGAATTTCAGAAAAAAAAAGTGGGAAGCAAATGGCAGTAGGTTAGAAGATTGAATATGATGTTGCCAATCCTAGTGATATCTTCAAAACCGAGTCTGGGGCAATGAATGAAGGGTGCTAATTTCTGGTGGAAACCAGCTAGCAATGTTTGCAATGGTCGACTAAACCACTTGCATCTAGTCCGTTGGTTGCCTACCGGGTTTCGATTCTGGATCAGTGGTGCTGGAAGAGCACAGCAATTCAGGCAGCATCCAATGAGCAGCGAAATCGACATTTCGGGCAAAAGCCCTTCATCAGGAATATTCCTGATGAAGGGCTTTTGCCCGAAACGTCGATTTCGCTGCTCGTTGGATGCTGCCTGAATTGCTGTGCTCTTCCAGCACCACTGATCCAGAATCTGGTTTCCAGCATCTGCAGTTATTGTTTTTACCGGGTTTTATGTCTGATCCCTGACCTAAAACAGCTTGGTTACAAGAATGGACAGGCAGGAATATCTTTCAACAGACAGGAAGGCAAGTTTGGTGAACTGGGAAGGAATTACCTCACTTGACCCACAAGCAATGCTACAAAGCAATCTTCATCTTCCTTTAAATGTAGGGATTCATAGGAATTTGTGGGATAAATGTGTGAGGGTTGAGAAACTCCTTCAGCCAGAATAACATGTAGAAGGCAAGTTATGTATGAGGCTTTTGCCCAAAACGTCGATTTTCCTGCTCCTCGGATGCTGACTGACCTGCTGTGCTTTTCCAGCACCACTCTAATCTTAACTCTGATCTCCAGCATCTGCACTCCTCACTTTCACCATGTGTGATAACCTGTCTAAGGATGATTTTAGTGCTGATTTATCACACGGCAGGAAATAATAGATTATGGAGAGTGCAGGGGTGGCACGGTGGCTCAGTGGTTAGCACTGCTGCCTCACAGCACCAAGGACCCAGGTTCGATTCTACCACTCAGGTGAATGTCTGTGTGGAGTTTGCACATTTTCCCTGTGTCTGCGTGGTTTTCCTCTGGATGCTCCATTTTCCTCCCACATTCCAAAGGTTAGGTGGATTGGCCATGCTAAATTGCCCATAGTGTTCAGTGATGTGTAGATTAGGTGCATTAGCCGTGGGAAATGCAGGGTTACAAGTATTGGTTGGGTCTAGGTGAGATGTTTTTCAGAGGGTCGGTGTGGATTTGATAGGCCGAATGGCCTGTTTCTGCAGTGTGGAGATTCTGTACAGGTGGGCATGCCAGGAGCTGCACCAAGCGTGCCTAAAAACGAGGTGTCAAAAATGAGATGTCAAACATGACTACTTGTGTGACAAACAATATAAGCAAAAAGGGATAGACAGTGCTAAGTGATCCCATAACCAAGCTCAAAGTTCTGCAGTCCTGTACATGCATTGTAAACTGACAATTAAGCAATTCACTGGAAGAGGAGGCTGTACAAATATGCCCATCCTCAATCTTGGAAGAGCCCAGCACATCACTGCAAACGATCAGGCTGAAGCATTCACCACAATCTTCAGTCAGAAATGCTGAGTGAATGATCCATCTCCTCCTCCTTCAGTGGTCCCAAGCATCACAGATACCAGTCTTCGGCGAATTGGAGTCACTCTACATGGTATTAAGATACAGTGGAGGCACTGGATACTGCAATATCTGTGAGCCCTGACAACATTCTGACAATAGCATGCAGGCTTGCACTCCAGAGCTTGCTGTACCCCTAGTTAAGCTGTTCCAGTCCAGCTACAACACTGGCATCTACGTGACAAGATAGAAAATTGCCTTGGTTTGTTCAGTAGCAAAAATCATACCTGGCCAATTACCACCCTATCAGTCTACCCTTGAGCATCAGTAAAGTGATGGAAGGTGTCAGCAGTGCTATCAAATAGCACCTACTCAGTGACGCCCAATTTGGGTTCTGCCAGGGACACTCAGCTTCTCACCTCATTATAGTCTCAGTTCAAATGTGGGCAAAAGAGCTGAATTCCAGAAGTGAGGTGAGAATGACAGCTTTTGACATTTGGGCTGCATTCGACAAAGTGTGTTATCAAGAAGCCCTAGCAAAACTGGAATATATGGAAATTGTGGGGCAAACTCTCAGCTGGTTGGTGTCATACCTGGCACATATGAAGTGGTTGTGCTTGTTGGAGGTTGTCATCTCAGTTCCAGGCCATCTCTGCAGGAGTTCCTCAGGTGTTGAGATGACGGTGGTGGACTGGGTGGACAAAGTCAGAAGTTACACGACAACAGATTATAGTCCAACAAATTTATTTGATGCACCTGACAAAGGGGCTGCGCTCTGAAAGCTTGTGTGATTTCAAATAAACCTGTTGGACTTTAACCTGGTGTTGTGGAAGTTCCTCGGGGTAGTGTCCTAGGCCCAACCATCCTCCGCTCTTGATCAATGACCTTCCCTCTATCTTAAAGTCAAAAATGGGATGTTCGCTGATGATTGCACAATGTTCAGCACCATCAGTGACACTTCCAATACTGAAGCAGTCCATTTTCAAATGCAACAAGATCTGGACAACATCCAGGCTTGAACTGACAAGTGGAAGTGACATTTGCACCACACACATGCCGGGAAATGACCATCTTCAATAAGAGACAATCAACCCCTTGATATTCAATAATATTTCTGTCATTGAACTCCCCCAACTGTCAACACCCTGGGGTTACCATTGACCAGAAACTCATCTGGATTCACCATATAAATATATGGCTGCAAGAGCAGGTCAGAGGCTAGGAATACCACAGTAAATGACTCACGTCCTGATTTGCCAACTTCTGTCAAGGTACAACTGAGGAATGTGCTGGAATACTCTCTACTTACCTGGATGGGTGCAACTCCAACAACACTCAAGAAGCTTGACACTATCATAACATAGCAGCCAGCTTGATTGGCAACATATCCACAAGCATCCACTCCCTCCACCACTTATGCTCAGTATCTATAGTTTGTTCTATCTACTAGATGCATTGCAGAAAATCACCACAGATCCTTAGACAGCACCTTCCAACACAAACCACAACCATCTCGAAGGACGAGACAGCAGATACATGGGAACACCACCATTGCAAGTTCCCCTCCAAGCCATTCACCATCCTGGCTTGGAAATAAGTTGCCATTCCTTCACTGTTGCTGGGTCAAAGTGATGAAATTCCCTCACTAAGGGCATTGTGGATTCAGCTAAAGCTGTTCAAAAAGACAGCTCATCACCATCTTCTCAAGTGTAACTGGGGACAGGCAATAAATGCTGGCCAGCCAACAACAGCAATGTCCTATGAGTGAATAAAAAGAAAGGAGCAGCAAGTAATTTGGAAGATTAATGAAATTCTATCCTTCTTTATGAGAAGAATTGAACTTAAAATGTAAGGATATTATGCTTCAGTTATACAGGACACTGGGGAGACCTCGTCTTAAATACTGTACACAGTGTTGATCTCCTTGTTTAAAATGGAATGTAACTGTGCTGGAGGTGGTGCAGGTATCTGACTGATACCTGAAAAAGCTGGGTTGCCTTATGAGGATATGTTGGACAAACTGGACTGTTTCTACTGAAGTTTAAAAGATTTTGGGAGTAATTTGATTGAAATATATAAAATCCTGAATGGTCTCAACAATATTTTCACTTGTAGATCAGTTCAGAAGCAGAGGGCACCTTTTCAAAATTAAGGGTCACCCTTTCAGGACTGAGATGAGAAGGAATGTTTTTTCTAAGAGGTTTGAGCCACTCTGGAACTCTCTGCCTCAGGCGATGGTGGAGAGTGAGTGATTGAATATTTTTAAAGTAGAGGTAATTAGGTTCCTGTCAGGCAAGGGAATCATGTTGTTGTGGATAGATAAGAATGTGAAATTCAAAATGCAAACAGCTCATTCAGGATCTTAGAATATAATAGAATCCCTACAGTGTGGAAACATGCCTTCCGGTTCAACAATCCCACACCGACCCTCCGAAGAGTATCCCACCCCAAACGCATTCCCCTACCCTATTACTATTCATTTACCCCTGATTAATGCACCTAACCTACACATCCCTGAACACTATCGGCAATTTAGCATGGCCAGTTCACCTGATCTGCACATCTTTGGATTGTGGGAGGAAACCCACCCAGACACGGGGAGAATGTGCAAACTCCACACAGACAGTCACCTGAGGCTGGAATCAAATCCAGGTACCTGATGCTGTGAGGCAGCAGTGCTAACCACTGAGCCACCGTGCCACCCATAAACAGAGTAGCAGGCTTGAGAGGTTGCTCCTAATATGTATATTTGTATTTTTGATTCTCTCCCTAATTTTATTCTTCTAAAGGTGACTGTGCCTTCACCCAAGGTAAGAAATTCTGTCACTAACTGTCTCTGCCTCTCTACATATTTTTCCCCCTTTAGGAGTCAGCTTAGTTTTATATTTTTTGACCTTTGGCTGCCTGGCCTACTGTCTTTTTATGTGACTCGGTGTCAAATTCTGTTTCATAATCCTCATTTGCTTTGGGGCTTATTATTACATTCATGGTTCTATATGAATACAAGTTGTTATTGGAGCAAAAGTGATGCAACACATTCATCAGTGGTTCCAACTGCTTTGCCTATGACAGTGAAAGTGATGGCAGCAATTAGCTTTCTGGCTACTTGGTCATTCAGAATAGCAAGCTGTGAATTAGATAAATGAAGGCTTACATTATGAAATACAGCCTTGCTTCCCATTGCCTTTTACATAATGAGGGTCACCTCTGTCTCGGGAAAGCGAGCGCCTCTGAATCATCGCCAGAAATTCTTTGAACAGCTTTGTTATAGTAATTATTGGTCAGTGATTTATAGGAGTCAATTAACACATTAACTGCTTTTAAAGGCTAACTATTTTGTCAGAATGCAGTAAAAGGATGTTGCAACTTATACAAAGAAGATATTAAAAGCTTGCTTTTAATAAATTGTGACAATAAATGTGTATAACTGTCGTAAGTTACTTTAAAAATCACACACCATCAGGTTATAGCCCAATAGGTTTATTTAGAAGCACTAGCTTTCAGAGCACCGCTCCTTTATCAGGTTGCATTAAATTACTTCAACAACTTCAGATTGAAAGGCCTTCCAGGTGACACTAGATTTACATGAAATATTTTGTGTGGCCATATTTGTAATAGCTTCAACAAAGGGAGATTTACTTGAAACTCTTTTTGTTTAAAATATCCTTTGTTTTGGACTTTATTTAACTTAACCTGAGTTTGTTAGAAGCCTCATTTTTTAAAACAGGCATAAAACTAAGAATGTTCAATTGAATATGTAAGTCTCCGGGACATAATTTGGTAAAGACTGGAAAGTTGTCATTACAAAGTTTGCTGTCACAACCATCAATGTTCCTCAACCAATATCACTAAAAGCTCAAAAAAACCATAAGTGCCAGCCTAAGGAACTGACTGAAGCTTGTGGACAGCTTCATAGCAAACCCAACACCATTTCCAAGTAACTGACAAATAAAAAGACAACTTACAACTTGAAACCAGCTCTTCATAGTCAGGACCACTAATATGTCACGGGTGAACAAGTTAAATTCCATTTTAACCGCTTCAACTTTGAGAATTTCTGTTGCTAATTTTGAAATTCAACTCTGATTTCTTTCATTTGTATCAACAAATTGAAGCTCAGCGAATATTACTTTTGACATGCTTGCACTGGTAGAAAGTAAGACCATGAGTAACAATATGAAATTACACAGATCTTTCAATTACTCTTCTGCCTGAAGATGCTGGTATAATAAACATAGGATAAGCTCGGGCATGTTCTCAGCAAGCATTAGTGTGGGTTATATTAAATGATGCATTTTCATTTCTTACAGATACATTTTTGCTTCTTGTGTGACAGGTTTTTAACCACTGAGCGGAAAGCTTTTGCTCAATAATATGAGTTTAGATCCTGTTATACCCATAAATTAGAAATAATGGACCACACAGCAGCGTTTATTCTGACTGCAAGAGTTAATCAATTCTTTGTTCAATTAATTTTTACTATAATTTCTAATAAACAATCCAACAGCATGAAAAATAACTGCATGCCATTTGAACCAAATATGTAGTTGACAGTTTTCTTCCAGAGATGCTTTCCATTCTACCACTGGCTCGATTTTGAGATAGTGTAACTACCAGTTCTCAGCATCAAAACACCATTCAAAGTGAGAGAAACCTCAGTGGTTTGTACATGCACAGAACAATACAGAAATTCAGAAATAATTGATAGTGATTCTGTATACCTCTGCTTCTGAATACCTTGAAATCACATGCACACACACACACATACAAACACACCTCAGAGTATATTTGATAATCAACTTAAATTTAAATAAATATTACATTTTACAGTAAGACTGAGGAATACTAAGTTAATGATTACTCTTAAACACTTGCATTACTCTGGAAAACTAATTGTGGAATGTCAAATTTCTCCATTCTGATAGAATTTTTTTTAATGTCGTAAGTTTGTTTATCATTAATTTAGGCCTTATTTTAATCGCATGCTAACCATTTATTTTGTATCTAAAAATTATGATTAAATGTAAAGGGCTTCTGATTTTTACTTGCTGCCAGGATGTCTATGAGAATACTTCAGTGTGATTGGCTGCTTATGTGGACAGGAGAAAGTGAGGACTGCAGATGCTGGAGATCAGAGCTGAAAATGTGGTGCTGGAAAAGCACAGCAGGTCAGGCAGCATCCAAGGAACAGGAGAATCGACGTTTCGGGCATAAGCCCTTCTTCAGGAATGATTCCTGAAGAAGGGCTTATGCCTGAAACGTCGATTCTCCTGTTTATGTGGACATCAATCAATCTCCTTGGTTTGGCAACAGGTTGAAACAGTGATCAGAAAAGGTAAGCCCACACCACAGAGATCTCTAAATCCAGCCCAATATGTCCTTGCTGCATAATGTTCACTCCGGTAAATAAGAAGAAATTGTCATTATTCCAAAGTGTGTCTCAGCCACTTGGTGATCTTTTGAAGACGTATCATTGTAACCTAGGTAAACTGGAGAAGCAGTTTGCACACAACCAGTTCTAAAGATCATAAAATTTGATTTCAATCCTAAATTTAACTTGAACCAAAGGAATTTTTGTTTTTCTGTGTACCAGGCTAGGTAAGGCCAGTCGTTTACCAGTTCTGGACTAAGTATAAAAAACTATGGGAACAAATGACGCCAATCCTGCCTGTTACTCAGGAATATCATGTTATATAATTAGGTGACTTCTCTTGAGCCACTTCTACGCTCTCTATTTTCATTATAACCTCACATCAGTTCTGCCCTCACCTTGGTATCCCTTGGAATATCATAAACTAGGCTAATCTATTTGGATAGTGTGGTGTTGGCAGATGTGACAGACATGTATAACAGCCAGCTATTGTTTTAAAAATTGCATTCACAAGTTCTGAAGTTAAACTATTAGGGCTGAAGTTAAACTATTAGATTATACATGTTATGCTTCAATGCTCCCCGTTAAAATGAATATGAAATCTTGATACTTCTGGTCAGATGCTATTATTCAGTGACGATTTGGTGAGCATTCTCTTAAGGGTGTACTAACATACTTACCATGAGACATAGCACAACACAATCTGACATTGTTAGAGTAGCATCACTCCGCAAAACGCGCACACAATTGTGTATGCTATGTAGCTCTGCTTACAGTGGGACTTACTTTTTGATTTTGTTTTGTGCCTTCACCTGAAGGTCCACCCAATATTTAATCACTTGTTGCTTCAATTAAATAATAATGTGGTCAAGCGTAGATCTTTGTAGTGGCAGGTTAAAATGATTACAATAAGATTGCGGGTTCTTAAGGTTTGAACACTTTTTCTAGGGTGGTGGAAACATACACTACTTTGATTGCAAGCCAGTTAGTTAAATATAAAGCTACAACTAATCTGTTTTTTCACAATACGTTTGTGCATAGAATGCAGCATTTCAAATGACTGTTTTCCACTTGTGATTCCCTGCTCCCCTTGTTCCTCTCTCTACAATTAAATACATAGAACAATTATAAAATCACATTCACCAGTGTACATTAACAATACAATTGCTACACCATTAACAACATATTGCCCTGAGATATTTTGATTCTTGACATTTTTTGGTGAATGGTCCACCATGCTGGAATCAACTTATTGAAACACACAAGACTTCTACAAGGTAGATACGGAAAGGTTGTTTCCACTTGTGGGAGAGTCCAGGACCAGAAATCATGATCTCATCCTGAGGGATCACACATTTAAGACACAGTTGAGGAGGACTTTTTTTTCTCAGAGATTGATGAATCTGTGGAATTATTTACCACAGAGAGCTGTTGAGGCTTGGTTTTTAAGTATCTTCAAGAATAAGGTAGATTTTTAATTAGGAAAAGAATCAAGGGTCATAGGTAAAAGTCAGGAAAGTGGATTTGAGGATTATCAGGTCAACGACAGTCTCATTGAATGGTAAAATGGACTTGACGGGCTGAATGTCCTACTTCTGCTCCTATGACTTTGCTTTCGACATCAAATAGACATATTTTCATGGGGTTGCTCGACACGTTATAGGTAATAACCTGAAATCTGAGGATATTAACGAGATTGAAATTATCTCAGAACAGTTCTTCAATGTGTATAGCTGTCCAGGTCCAAATAATACATCAGATTCTGGCCATAATTATGACCATTGCAATTACTCTGTTCTATAAAAAACATTGAGATTATCCCTGCTAGTTAGAACAAAATACTTTGGTAACCATAGAACAATGAGAACCATTAAAACGTTTACCTCACCTACAATGGTGCCTACTAATGAAGTGGTGTAGCTGCTGTACAATGTAGCTGTGCATCCATAATAGATTGCTGCACATGCACAATAATTTTGCTGTGTAGAGAATGTTATTTAAATTTCATGCTGATTTTTGACAAAAAAAGGACCATAAAACATGCACTGCAGGCATATTTATTTACTTGTAGTAGCTCTGCAGCATATGCAATAACCTACGGTTCTTTTCATAATATGAAAATGCTGATTGTATTTTTACTGCAACTGATGCAGATTTTAAATGAATGTACACCTAATTCTATGGAGGTCCCTGTGAATTTGAAAACTGAATTGTGAAATAGTTGTTTTTTAAAATATTTATGGAGGATGTTTAGTTTACGAAATAGCACAGACAACAATTTCCTTCACAAATTCAAAGAGCTTACAATTAATTTAATTCATAGGTTACTTGTTCTGTAGTGCTTTTTTAGAATACCGTCTGTTTACCAAGATGCCTCCCGCACCTGCTAGCCCCAGCAGATATTGAAGTTCTTTTTGCGGTTCATGCAAACACAGGGGAAGCGATGTATTATGGAGTCACCTGGCAACACTTCAGAAACTTAAATCATCCAATAGTTTTTTGTCAGCAAATACAGAAAAATACATGCTAATTATGAAATGCTGATTGTCACACTCTCCCTCATCCCCCCTGCTGTTTGGAAGTTGTACTTTCTTATAACAGTTCTTGCACTTGCACTACAATCCATCTTCTGTGAATTCATTTTGAGAGTCTTCTAAAAGATATGACAGAGTCCCAGTTGAAGCCTTCCTCTTCATTTAGAAAATATTTTGATGCAGGTTTAATGATCAATTTAGGTAAGATATTTGAAGTAAAAAAATACAGAGGTGTGGTACATTAGTTTACATTAGTTTAATATATTTGTTTACACGAAGTAAACTGCAATTATTTTCAATACTTTTGGCAACTTCTACAAATTGTATTCAAAATCTTGGGAATTGCACAAAAAAATCTCGTTGAGACGATTAAGAAAATTGCAGCTTGATTTTATTTATGCCCCCATGAAAAACAGGAAAGCTAAATGTTTCATTTATTCAGTCATGAGATGAGGGCATCACCGACTAGGGCAGTATTTGCTGCCCATCCTTAAATGCCCTGGAGAAGGCGTAGGGATACCCTGTCTTGAACTGCTGCAGTTCTTGAATGTAGGACCATCTACAGTGCTTTAAAAGAGGGAGTTCCAGGATTTTGACATTTGTGACACTGAAGGAATGGTTGTACTTTATACCTATATAAGTCAGGACAGTATGTGGCTTGGAGGGGAATTTACAGGTCATGATGCCCCTGTGCTTCAGGGTGATGGAAGTAATGAGTTTGGAAGATGTTGTCCAAGGAACCTTGATGAGTTGCTGCAGTGCATCTCGTGTATAGTCTGCACTATTACCACTGTGTGCCGATGGTGAAGGAAGTGAATATTGAAGATGTTAGGCAGGGTATCAATCAATGGGCTGTTTATTTCTCCCCCGGAAAGTGTCCTGATTCCTGAGTATTGTTGGACCTTGCTCAAGTGGGGAGTATTCCATCACATTCTTGTGCCTTTTAGATGATGTTGAGTTCTTCATTGACCCATAATAATGTAAAACAAAATTGAACAGCATAAATACTCCCATTTCCTTTCTGTTATGAGTCTTAAAAATGGTCACTGGATTTGAAATCTTAACACTGTTTTCTCTTGACAGGTACTGCTGGACCTGCTGAGTTTCTCCAGCCATTTCTGTTTGTTTCAGATCTCTGGAATCTGCAGTTATTTGTTTTATCTTTATATAATAATGCAAATTGTGATAGCCACTTTTGCTGTGAGTTAAGTGGCCTTGCTTTGGTTAACAAAGGTCTCAGGCATGAGACCAGTCAATAAAATGTCACTTTAATATTTCATACAAGCATTTCTTGATAGCAATTATAACGGCCGTCGATTGCACCATGGATCCTGAGAACTAGAGTATGGAGATGATTGTAGAATGAATAACTGTATGATGTTTCCAGAGCATTAAAACTTGTTGTGTGACGATTATATTATTTCTACATTGTAACATTGAATTCAAAGGTATTTATTTGGCCATAAAACAGTTTGGGACACCCTGAGATTGTGAAAGACGCTATATGAATGCAAATCTTTCTATTTTACAGTCTCTACTTTGAGGAATTTTGATTGGGTGGCTCCAAATTGTTCTCCTTGTATGTGATTGGGCAGATTTTTAGGGCAATTGGGGAAAAATTTTGTATGTAGTATGTTCAGTAATCATATCAATCATTGAAAATAACCAATCAGAAAGGAAGAAAATGCAGACACAATCTGTGAGTAATACTAAAATTGACCATTTGGTGGAAAACAGAACAAGTATTAAAACAAAACCATTCGAAACTTAGCCCCTCACTGAGACAACGTTGACTGTGCTGTTCAAAGTTGAATAACATTTTAATGGTTTAGAATGAATTGAAGCATAAAATGATGTAAAACGTTGTGTCTTCAATCCACAAAAGCATGTTCAACCAATTAGTTTTAAAGGGTTCATCTCTATTTAAATAGCGAGTGGAGGAACTTGAAATTAATCAATGTGAGTGTTTGTATGATAACATAAGTAATTACCATACTGTTTTGTTTAAGTGTGAATAAAGTTTGCATTAATCTTTTTCTGCTTTATTATCTTAGCTTGTAGCAATCTTCGAACAACATCAAAAACTTACAATTGTATAAAACTTCTACTTTAGAAAAAAGCTTTCAGGCATTTCACAGAAGCAATTAGCAAACAACATTTGACACCGAACCTCCTGAGGAGATATTTAAGCAATTTGGTCAAACTGGTAGGCATCTAGCATCTTAAAGGAGGAAAGAGAAACAGAGAGGATTGGAGAATGAATTTCAGAGCTTAGGGTCCAAGTAGCAGAAGGCATAATCACCAATGGCTATGATAAAAAAATTTTAATAACGATCAAGAAGTCAGAAAAGGAGGAAAGCAGAGAGTGAGTAGGTTGTAGAGCTCGAGAAGGTTGCAGAGATAGGGAGGGCAAGGACAAGGGTAGAGGTTTGAAAACAACGATTCTGATTTTTAAATTATGGTGTTGACAATTAAATCAAGAGTGGAGAGAGTGTGTGTGTGTGTGAGAGAGAGAGAGAAGGTGGGGGGTTTGGGTTGGTGTGGAGGGGTTGGGGTGGGGGGGGGGCTGTTGTTCCTGGCCAGGCAAACATTACAATATTCAAATTTAATGGTGACAAAAGAGTGCATGAAGGTTTCAGCAGCAGATGAGCTGGGGCATGGAGAGCGATGCACAATATAATGAATGTGATCTTCATAGAGTAGTGGATATGAGGTCAGAAACTCTGCTTAGAGGATCAAATAGGACCCCTACAATCTTGGTTCAGTTTCAAACTGTGGCCACTGCAGAGGATAGAGTCAGTGGCTAAACAGCTATATATTGCAAGGCATGGGATTTTAAATTCTATCAATATTCCAATGCACACTTCAGAATTCCTCATCCCAGAATTTAATAACCTCTGCTTAAGCTCCCTCGACTTAAGGATATGAGATATGTATCTACAGGGATAGTGTGTGGCACTTTGTATTGGAAAAACATAAGCTCCACCAATATAGATCTCATTGTATCTTAGCAATACGTTTTCACTTGGTTGACCAAATAAAGCTGCTATTGGAAGCTCAAATCAAAATGATTTTGTGATTTTGATCCTTTTTACATAGGTTAAGAAGACAGCAGACAAGTTCACTGTTTGGAATGAAGCTCAGCTCAGCGTATAACCCTGATGACTCTGCAGAAACAATCAGTGAAGAAGATGACCTGGAACTTGAAGTGAAATAAGATGACAAACCCAGTGTAACTGCCGTGAAAACAGGGAAACTGGTAAAAGATCAAAAATAAATGACTTCTCTTCAGGGTCACGCACAAAACAAACAACTTCTGTCAAGCAAAATAATGGAATAAAATGTCCATACATTTAGGATGAATTCAATCAAACTTTTAGACCCATCAGAGTTTTAAGTTACCTTTCAACAGAAAGAGATAATAATTATTTGAAACATTGTGTTCTGCAATCCATCACAGGTGTGTTGAATATGGTAATATATTTTGAACCATAAAATCATATATTCTGTTTATTCGTAAATACTCAGTGTACAGTTAACTCCACATCAAGTGGTCTGTAAAAACTATTACTATGATGTGAAAGTTAGAATATAGTCTTCCTGTTGCCCATTGGAAACAATCAGTTTCTCTTCACAATTTAAAGGGTGAATATGTCTGTCCTTTTCTGCTGCTGTTGACTGACTGGTTGGTTGTGAGGGCAAGCTTCAGACCCTCAATTCCTTGTGCATGGCATCCTGTCAATATCTTCCCCTTAGAGTTGACCTAGATGAAAAATGTGATGTGTGAAGAATCACACATTCAAATCCATTCTTCAAAAACTTTCTGATGCAGGTCCAGTTCACTATGCTAACTCATCCTTTGTTGTTGTCAGTTCATATATCCCATTCCCTGGTAGTCACACTTTGAACAGCCTCATGCACAAATGATTGCCATTGTATGGTGGACTATATTGGTACCACTGTCCTTCCAAATTTGAATCACTTCCACAATGAATTTTCATGGATTCTTACTGTAGAAATTTTGGATTCCAGAGTTTTCTTTGCAAGTTGTACACTTTCTTGTTATATTGCTGGGCACGTGATTGGGTTTTGGGCGTAGGACATCCAATGCTGGGGTCAAATGCAATCACAACCCCACACTATTTTAGAAGCAGTCATCCAGCAGGGATTTTCGCTGAATTGGCCAGTGAGCAGGCTCACATCCAATTAAGGGCAGTTGATGTGATCTCAAAGCTGTACAGCCAATGGGAGGCCCTTGAATTTAGAAGGAGCAGTGGCTGCATTTTGGTCAACTGAGAGAAGGCGCTTTCCTTTTGATTGAGGTGCTTCTCTCCAAATATTTAGATTTATAAATTTCAAAATATCCTCAGCGGCAGGGTCATCATTCTCAATTAGATCCCTCTGTGCAGTTTAGGCTGGGGCTGCAGGAGTATCACAGGCAGGTTGAGGGGTTTCAATGTCTGCTTGGAGTACCTAACCCTCCCCCAACTTGGTCTGTGACTGGAGGCCTCCATGAGGCAGCTGGCCTAGTCTCCAACACTGTGGGGTGCCAGAAAACAGGCTAGAAAATTCCAGTCAGTCTGTAACAAAAGGATTCACTCGGTCACCATCATTTGCAGGCACTTAGTCATTCCAACCTGATCCCTCCGGGAAACAGCCCAAAGATGGGTCCGCCTGACCAAATTCCTCTTGGTTGTGTTTAAAATGGCAGATCAGTTCAGGCGGCAGGGGGCATATCCCCGAGTGTGGCACTTAAGTATAGGATCTTCTCTTCTTGCTAATGACAAGAGGTGGGAAAGACATGAGATTTAGTGGAATGCTGACCTCTGTTCTCAAGTTCTGAAGAAGCCATACAGAACTTGAAACACTATCTGTTTTCTCTTTGCAGATGCTGCCAGACCTGTTGAGTTTCTCCAGCACTTTCTGTTTTTGTTTCATAATGTAACTTTCCTGATCATATCTGGCAAATCTAACCTCCAACAACAACAACACGATTTCTAAAGAGAGACATAGAGAGCCAGAACTGAAAATAAGGAGAAGAAGAAGGAATGGTCAAGAAGAATGACAAAAAATTAAAAATATGGATTTAAAGGATAAGGATAGAAGACTAAGGGAAAATCAAAAGTCAGAGGAGATGGGGGATTGTGAATTTGCAGACCATTCTGCATTAATAGGTGAATGCTCAGCTACGAATGATGGGATACTGGTCTGGAGTTCAAGGAACAGAGTTCTTCTTGGTGGGGCATTGATACACAATTTATAAGGATGGAGGAAGAGGCAGGGGTCAAGTCCATGAAGTGATTTAAATAGGAAGCAAATTTGAAATTTCAGGTGTTTGGGAGCCAATATAAATGAAAGAGAACAGAAGTAGTAGGGAATTGGAACTGAACACGAGCAACAAAGATCACATGAGCTGAAGTTTATGGGGGTTGCAGATCAGGACGCTGGCCAGCACAGCAATACAATAGCCAAAATGGGAGATTAGAAAGGACAGATGTCAGTCTCTGCAGCTGATGGGCTGATGTTAGAATCCGTAGTCCACAAAGGACCATAGGCCATCGCTGTCCATTAAAAAGAGACAATTGGTCATAAATAGCTTTAGGATAATCACTCCACAAACATAGGGTAAAGGTGAAGAGGCAGGCCTCCATGAATTGTTATGGCTGGTATCAGAATTGAAATCATACTGCTGCTTTTATTCTGCACCAGCCTAAAGTCATCTAGCCAACTGCACTAATCAAGCCCCTAACAGCTGAGCTGACAGAGACAATGATATTGAGGTGGACTTTCTGATGAAGAAGCATTGGGGTTGGCAACCCTCTCTGAAGCAAATCAGATGTCTCGGTTAAAACCCACCTCAGTCAGTGGCCAAGTCAGAAGGTGGAAATGATGAAGATATTATGTTGTGTCAGAGGTCTTCACCGTTTTTAACCAGTTGAAATTACAGACAGCCTGAGACTGGGTGTTCAGTAAATGGACTGACCCCACAGAGGTGGAGCTGGGTGACCTCAGCATGGATATGGGATCTAATCTCTTACATTTAGTTACTAAGAGGCAGTCCATTATGGAGGAAGAGAAAGGGTCAAAGGATATTAGAGTCATAGAGATGTACGGCATGGAAACAGACCCTTCGGTCCAACCCATCCATGCCGACCAGCTATCCCAACCCAATTTAATCTAACCTGCCAGCACCCAGCCCATATCCCTCCAAACCCTTCCTATTCATATACCCATCCAAATGCCTTTTAAATGTTGCAATTGTACCCGCCTCCATCACTTCCTCTGGCAGCTCGTTCCATACATGTACCATGCTCTGCGTGAAAAAGTTTCCCCTTAGATCTCTTTTATATCTTTCCCATCTCACCCTAAACCTATGCCCTCTAGTTCTGGACTCCCCCACCCCAGGGAAAAGACTTTGTCTATTTACCCTATCCATGCCCCTCATAAGTTTGTAAACCTCTATAAGGTCACCCCTCAGCCTCTGCCGCTCCAGGGAGAACAGACCCAGTCTGTTCAGCCTCTCCCTATAGCTCAAATCCTCCAACCCTGGCAACATCCTTGTAAATCTTTTCTGAACCCTTTCAAGTTTCACAACATCTTTCTGATAGGAAGGAGATCAGAATTGCACACAATATTCCAACAGTGGCCTAACCAATGTCCTGTACAGCCGCAACATGACCTCCCAACTCCTGTACTCAATACTCTGACCAATAAAAGAAAGCATACTAAATGCCTTCTTCACTATCCTATCTACCTGTGACTCAACTTTCAAGGAGCTATGAACCTGCACTCCAAGGTCTCTTTGTTCAGCAACACTCCCTAGGACCTTACCATTGAGTGTATAAGTCCTGCTAAAAATGCAGCACCTTGCATTTATCTGAATTAAACTCCATCTGCCACTTCACGGCCCATTGGCCCATTTGATCCAGATCCTGTTGTAATCTGAGGTAACCTTCTTCGCTGTCCACTACACCTCCAATTTTGGTGTCATCCGCAAACTTATTAACTGTACCTCTTATGCTCGCATTCAAATAATTTATGTAAATGACAAAAAGTAGAGGACCCAGCACCGATCCTTGAGGCACTCCACTGGTCACAGGCCTCCAGTCTGAAAAACAACCCTCCACCACCACCCTCTGTCTTCTACCTTTGAGCCAGTTCTGTATCCAAATGGCTAGTTCTCCCTTTATTCCACGAGATCTAACCTTGCTAAAGGTAAGCTCCAGAATGTGAAAATGAAGAGTAAGAATGTCATTTGTGAAGATGATCTGCCTCCGACTAGAGATGAATATGAATAAAACCTGACAAATTTGCAGAAAACAGAGCTGCATATTGGTGAAAAGATATTGGAACTGGGTGGTGCAGTCAGTCATGTCAAATACTGCAGAGATGTCAAGGAGGGTAGGGAAGGATTGATGGCATATGATCACAATCATAGAGGATGCCATTCGTAAATTTTGTTTGGGCTATTTCGGAGAAAAAAATGCAATTTGGAGACAGTCACCATGGAGTTGTGGGATAATAGACAAGAGCTGAGTAAACACCTTCAAGCACTTTCAAAAGGCAGAGGAGACGAGAGGTGAGTCATAACAGGCAAGGAATGAGAAATTAAGATTCTCTTTTGATGGGAGAGGCTGATGGTTATGGTTTTAAAGGAAGATTTCTAGCATTGTAATTCATAGAGACTAGTTATTTACAATGTCAGCTCATAGTAGAAAAAGAAACTGGGTAATCAACAGCTCGCTGGCTGTGGATTCCAGAAGATGGTCTCAGTGACAAAAGAAGTTGGATAAAATATAAGGGCAAAGAAATGAAATATTCTAAGGATTCAGGGCTGGATCAAAAAGTAACCTGAGCAGATTGGTGGATAAGAGAAGTAAGGGGGAAGGGGCAGAAACAATTGACCAAATGGTTTCCAATATTAGTACGCAATGGACTATGATCTCCTGACACCTTTTAGTCTGAAAGATGTCTTCAGTCTCTGCAATGATCCTTTGTAGCAGCACTGAAACTCTCATGACATTTTGTTTTACCATGGTAATGTTATCAGTTCTTTAATGTAAACCGTTGCTGTTCAGAAACTTTCTGTTTAATCTGTATTTGTTATTGAATTAGTGAATGAATACTGTGGATGCAGCAAGGTGATACATCTGCACCCTCGTTCAAATATGTGCAGTTCAGTGTGCATTAATTAGTGTACATTTCCTTTCAGCCCTCTATCACAATGTATTATAGAAAGTTTCCTACACTGTAATCCACACCGCTTAATCATTGTAACTCAAGCGAGCTCAAGTACTTGTTTTGTTAAAATAAATTGACCACTTTTGGCAGTGTTGTAGATTTTAAAAAATGGAAACTCAGTTGTGTTGATTGGTTGTTCATTTTACTAGAAGGCGCTATAATTAGGTTCATTAATCTCATATTTTCAGGGTGAACCATCTCAGAATGATTAGGTAGTGTAACATATTCTGCAAGGAGAATACAAGGGCTGTCAGGTGAAAAGTACACAGGTAAATGCCCTCTATCTATTTATCAAGTGTGAATTTGTTCATTTTAATGTTACACTGTCCAAAGATTAATCTAATTTGTTTGATTGCACAGTTATTTCATATAACCGTTAGGCTGTTGTAGCAGGATCCATTTGAAACTGAACCAGCCAGAATAGGGAGAGCAGGCAACTGGTCTCAGTGCAGAATGAACCTTGAACATGATGCATTCCTGCTGCAACCACCATTTTAACTGCTTCGTTTTCAGACTTGGCCAAGGTGCTCAGCAGGAATTGGAAGGAGTCTCATAAATACATGTAAATCAGAGTCATTAGCATAATCAGTACCCCATATAATTTAAACATAAGTCCCAAGCAGCATCCAACCCATAGTAAAGCTTGTTATTTAAGGGCCACTCAAGGCAACTAGCTCAGAGGATATTTATGCCAATGTGATGTTTAATTGTCAATGAAGTTTCCAGCTTCCAGATTACCATTTCTTTTCACAATTGCTAGCTTTCACCTTCACTTAAAATATGCCTGAAGCATTGGTCAAGGGCATGGCGCCCAAAAGATGTCCTCAGAAAATAGCAACCCAGAGGCTGGTCAAAGGAGAGAAGTGGAAGAAGAGCTGGAAGGAGAGCTACAACATCTACATCTACAACGTGCTGATGCAGGTCCACCCAGACTCCTCCATCTCCCTCTCCTCCATCATAAGTGTCAACTCGTTCGTCAACAACATCTTCGAGCGCATCACCTGCGAGGCCTCCTGCCTCATCCACTACAGCAAGCAGCAGACTATATCCTCCTCGGCAATCCAGTTCCATTCCTTGGACATATCTGAAGAGCAGAACATCATGAGCTTCATTGGGAGCAGTATGTTTCCCCTCCCTCAGGAGATCAGTACAATTGTTTTCTACTACCTCTAAGTTGCGAATTACAAGCTGCTGTGAATCTTTCAATATACCATCACCACATGCAGCTTTTCTCTCTCCACTTTACCCTCCTTTAAGATGCTCCTCAAAACCCAACTTCTTCTATCCTGACAGTGCCATATGTGACTAGATATCAAATTTTATTTGTTACCACTCCAGTGAAGCTGTTTGGGATATTTCATTGTGTTAAAACGGTGAGGTACATATGTTGTTTCTAATTAAAGAAATGGGGTCACAGATTTGTGCAATGTCTGTAGCAGTGCATTTATCTTCCGATAATCAATCATCTCCCAGTGTTTGACTCTTCAGTCAACATCACTGGAGGGCTGCTGGGTGACACATGATACCCCTTACTTGCATGACTTACAATATTCCTCTGCAACTTCACCACATTACAGCAACAAGAGTATAATCAATGTCATGAGATCAACAGGGTGATTAATGACAACATAATAGGAAACATGCACTGGCAGACAATGAGCCAAGAACCTGCCTTCAGGCAAAGAACGAACAAATGAATGACAGAGCTAGAAAGCTAATGAATTAATTTACAATGCAAACTTTGAAGCTGCTGTGACACCAAATTTTACACCAAAGTGCCAAGTGTGATAAAGGTGATGAATTTTATTCCCAACAAACAATAGTCTTTTCTTCTGTTCTTTCACAACTGTCATTGGGAGCAGTATGTTTCCCCTCCCTCAGGAGATCAGTACAATTGTTTTCTACTACCTCTAAGTTGCGAATAGGCACAGCAAAGTAACTGTGCCTAACTGGTCATAATGCAACTTTCCAATACCCAGTTAAAAATCACACAACACCAGGTTATAGTCCAACAGGTTTAATTGGAAGCACTAGCTTTTGACGCACCACTCCTTCATTAGGTGGTTGGGGTCCACAACCACCTGATGAAGGAGCGGTGCTCCGAAAGGTAGTACTTCCAATTAAACCTGTTGGACTATAACCTGGCTTTTTGTAATTTGTACACCCCAGTCCAACATGGGCATCTCCAAATCATTCCAATACCCATAACCTGTTGATGGGAGGGCAGGTTGTAGATGCTCAATGACTGCTTGAAAAGCTTGATGTGCCATCTTATCAATCTGTCCAAGGTGGACACTCACTTTTCAAGATAGAGTTCAAAGCCTGCATTGCAACTTCCATCAGAGTAGAAAAGGCGGATAGTACTGAATTGTGAAGGCTCATTTGCTGCTCAGAGTTGTACTCAGAGAAAAGACATTGCACAGACTGGAGATGAACATCTCTACACTTTCAATCATGCTGCTGAAATCTCTTGCTGCATTTCCAGTACATTGTATGTCGGAAGGAAGCAGTTTTCTCTCAATACCTATATCCCCGAAGTTCTTATTGCTGTATTGCCAGGCAGCACTGGGAGATGACCTTGTCCTCTGGTGGGCTAGCTCCAGGGCTATTCCTTTCACCACTATCAACTACTCATCATTTAGATGTTTCACCATCTGCACCCTAGCTCATTGTCAAAGCTATGCTGAGTGCTTGTGATTGTATTTGGATGGGTTGGATAGAATGTATGATATTCTCCAAGGCATTTTTTTTTCTGTTGCATCCTGCTATAAAGGAGTTCTTAGAGAAGTGGTAAAAATTAAAATGACATTAAGTGTTTTAATATGACCAGGTGGCAGAAGACAGTTCAAAGTTGTGAAAGCTCCTGAAGAAAAGCTGTGGTAAAGTCATGGTTGTAATTAATAGTTAGAGACGCTGCTAGATAAGCCATCAGATTCACTTTTCCAAATGCCAGATCATTCAGTTTATGTCTCTAAACTCACAGGCTTCCACTTCATTTGAATGACAGGTGCAATTCTTGGTATGTTTTATATTTCAGATGACACTCTAACTTATATATGTGTCACAGGAATTTATTCGCCATACTTTTAAATGCTTGTTCATACTTCTCGCAGATAGCTTCCAGCTTTGTTCGCTTTTCTCTGCATCCACACCCAGGCTTAACTAATCAAACATATCCATAACCAACAGATTCACAACATCAATCACAGAACAATTGAACAGTACAACAACATCAGTTATTTTTCACTTGTCCTATAAGTTGAGATTCCAAGGGTATGGGATGAGAGCTGGAAGAGGAGCAAGATAAAATGAGAATATGCCAATCAAATAGAAGTCAGATATGTCCATGCTAGTTAATAGCTACAGTTATGGTTCGGAGAGAGATGGAGGCTGTTAATGTATGCAGAATAAAGTACTGGAAATATTGGTGTTTACTGTTATCGTGAAACTTGGTTACTGCACGTGTTTTAATCAGGCTGGCAAGAAACTAAATTTTTTTCTTATTTCCAAAGAGGCAATATTCTGGACATAATTCTGAGATTTTCAGGCAAATCAATAGCTGTGCAGGGCAGGTTAGGCTAGCTTGCTGACAATGGAGGGAACATAAATCAGTCAGATTTTGCATTACAGTATTTTAGTAAAAGATTATTGCATTGCAGCCAGCTGAATTATAAGTAAGCTTTTGTCCTGCAACTCTAAGCACTTGTTACCCATGTATTCAAAATCAGATGCTATACTGCTTAACTAACACATAAGGTACCCCTATCAGAGTGACCTGCATTACCTGGAGTTGAGAGAATAGATTTATTTTAAGCATGTCGATGGGACTTTTGATTTCACATTGTCGGATTGGCAGAGTGGTCATTAGCATGGCACTTGCTGTTACAGAGAACTGGCTGGAAGGCTGCAACGAATAATTCATGAACTGTGTGACAGATTTCATATAAATCATTGCTGTGTTTTGCATTTGGCATACCATCTCCACTACCCCCCATCCTTACTTATGAATCAACTACAAGCTGAGTTTGCTTTTGAGATTGTATGCAATATGTGAAAGGAAAGGAAGAGGCAGAAAATGTCAGATTGCACCAGCCACACGCACGCAAGATTGTGAATGACAGTCAGATTGGTGGGTTCACAATCTCAGCCTTCTAAAAACTTTACTCAATCTAAAACAGCATCAAGAGGATTATTTTCACAGACTTTCATGGTGAACAACACTTCCTCAGTTCCCATTCTCATCCAGCTACACTAACCCCTTTCCCCATCCCGTAAACTAAGAGGCTTGGTTGAGTCCTCATTAGGTGGACAGTAAGGGGCTCGAGCAATTTTAGTTTAAGGCCTCATTCATTTGTCTGACTGGCTTCTGAGCTGATCACATCAGGAAATAGGTCGTCTGCCCATTTTCTCCTTCCGTTTTCAGAGGGGGTGAAGACTTCCCATGGGCTTAAACAAAGGCCTTCCCTGTTTTCAGATTTCAAAGTTGCCTTTTGATTATCTTATTGGTAAAGAACTAGGAGTTCTATTCTTACTTGTGTTATGGACCAGACCAAACCCCCCCTCAAAATATATTAAGATGATACCTAGACCCTGACTTTTTCTTATTTTAAAGGCAAGCGTGAGGCGTTGTATTCTGGATGTGACTCAATTGGTCAAATTGCCGGATTTGAAGCAAAATACACTTTATTCATAAACTATAGTTAAAATATAACAAAAGAAGAAACTGGCCTAACAACTTTATTGGAAAATTTAACGGATTAATGGATTATTTTACTACTAACCAGGAACTGTTCCAATCTAATAACATCCCATATATTCACCCTTGACAAAGGCAAATTCATAAAAACTGATTGTCTGACGTGCAACTTCAGCAGCAGGAAGAACCCCTCTCAGCTTTTAGCTGTAACAGAGAGAGGAAAATCAGCTTTAACATCCAGCATCAACTGGTGTTTACTGTTATCGTATCCCACCCATTCTGGCTGCTTCTAATGTCTCTAATTCCACAAAAGAAAAGTCCTCACAAACTTTATGGGCTTGCAATAGATAGCTCATCATCTCTGTTCTAAAAAATACACCTCTTAACGCCACAGTATCATCACACTTGCATCTACAAATGTATCCTCAAAAAGGCACATCACTGATGACCATACCATAGTGTATCATTCTGTAGTACATGGAAATGCACTCTATCTAAGCTTCAATATCTGTCTCAAAGTGCAGTTTTGAACTTCTGGATACCACAAAGTGTAACAGACGTCATATTAATTTAAAGATTAGTGCAAGCACGATTGGCCGAATGGTCTCCTTCTGCATTGTACTAATTCTGTGATTTTGTGAAGGAGATATAATTTGTAGGGTTGCATCCTGAAGCCTCCCTGACAATCCTGTGAAGGAAGTAAAGTCAGTAGGTACTCTATGCCCCTTCATTTGCAGAAGCATCTGAAGGATCACTGTCCGGCAGGCTTGGTATTGGGAGTGGAGAAGTCAGTGTCAATACCACTGTTAACAGGACCTGACTTAAGCATATGAAGAGATTTAGTAACTTCACATGGAAAGCAAGGAGGAATACAAACACTCATCCTTCCAGGTCCTGCAACAACACATGTCAGTCCCTCTTTAACCCTCTCCTCTGCTGTTGTTAAATATTGCTTCTCATCTATTGCATTTAGCACTGGGGAATTTAACATTTGTCAGCTTCTGTCACTAGTCCAATGTTGCAACCAGATCCTGGGTGAAATTCCCCAAGTCATGAGGGTTCTGGCTGTGATATCCCAAATGATCAATTGTCCAGGTGAGGAGTGATGAACCAGCACCCCTTCTTTATTCATCCATCACTCAGTTTGTTGCCACAAAGTTAAATTACAAAAGATGCCCCTCCTTGTCAATGCCTTTTACCCAGACAAAGGAATTCATGTTGAAAAACCAGGAGTTCTTGAGTTAACAAAAGTTTATTATTTACTAAATACAAGAAGAAAATAATGCACACAGATTAAAATTGAGAAGTGAATCCAATAATAGATCTAAATTTTTAAAAAGGCAGTCTTGTGAATAAATGGTTGTTAGTGGAACGTTGTCAGTTGGTGGATTTCAGGATTATTGGCTTTGTAGGTTTAATTAAAAATCTTTTGTCCTTTTTCTTTTTGACGGTGGTTGGTTAATTAGCTTCTAGCACTCAAAATGAGGAAGTCCATTACCTGCAATACATGAGTCACCCTCTCCATTTCCTTGCAATCTCCCACTGTCAACATTATTTTTAAAAAAATCATTTTTCAGCCCCTTTCAGATTTGGACTTGAAATCTTGACTCTGTTTCCCTCTCCACAGATGATGTCAGACCGGCATTCTCTGTTACTATTACGCATGTGTAACTAGTGAGTGGTTACTCAAACTGACCATCACACCATACCAGTGCTCAAATCAGGCTAGCACTCATGAGTACCTCAGCCAACTGGCACACACAAACACTTCAGGTCACTAGTGCACCTTCTTTCACTAGCACATACAGCCCAGGCTTGATCTGACTTTTAACTCCTGTTCTCAAGTATTCTTGAAAGTGGAAGGCATAAAGGTGTCTCTCATCGAGAGTGCTGTCTTTTCCCCCATCATGTTCCCAGTCTACGATAACAGTTTGAGATTACAGCTCCATATGTAGTGCATTTCTCCCCTTTAATGTCCATTCCTTTGAAGCTTCCCGATACCATGTTGATTGTGACATTCCAGAGTGTCTCTTTGTGGATAGCAACTGATTTAATATCTGCAGAATTTTTGGCTGATGTCCTTTTGTTTAAAAAAAAGTTGTAACTGAAAGTTCAAATCTCTGTCAATACAGAAGGATTCCTGTGATACTATGACATTTTCCCTAACCTCCCACAATAAATGATATTAGAAAAAGAGAGAAAGGGATAAAAAGAGTTGAATATATGAAAGGACAAATGTGTATCACACAGTTTTATTCTCCTGGCCTCAGTTACTTATATCTAGTCATTTGTAACTAGGTTTTGGACAGGCCATCTGCAGTAACATTTGATTTTCGGGAATGATGTGGATGATTTTTTTAGGTGGTATAGTTGAGGAAACAAACTCCAATGGATTCATTTGATGATCTGGGTCTTAAACTTTTTCACAAAAGTTAATGAGTTGTGGTCTCTGTACCTACTGCTGACAAGTATTTCCAAATGTTTGAGAATCAGTAATAAACTGAAGATTTCCTTCTTTATTGTGAAATACCACTTCTGATGTTTTGTGGCAAAGTGCTCGATTGGTTCCAAATTCACTTTCCTTAAAGAGGACAGCCCCTATCCTGATGTCACTGACATCCATGTTTATTTTAAGTGTTTGGTTAAATAGTTTAGACCTAGATGATCAAGCTCGCTTGTTAAAATGGCCTTTGCTTTTTATAGTGTTCCTCTGTCCAAATGACCTTTGATTTTTCAGAGTAGGTCTGTCAGTGATACAGCTATTGGACTCGAGTTTGGGACCAAGTTTTGATAAAACCCGCACATTCCCAAGAATCTCATGATTCCACGGCAGTTTCCAATGACCCTTCTGTACTCGTGTAAAACTGGACATATCCTAACGGTAGTGATCAGCTTAAATGGACAATTGGCCATGACCAAGCCTCCAGACTGTGTGTGGATTGTGCCTATGACTGATTGTACCAGGACCCCTTGACCAATACCTGCACCCTCATGAATGGACTGAGGACTAGCTCTAACCGCATGGCCATTTGGTTGAATAAAAGTGCAGTGCATATGCTGCACAGGCAGCTGGCAAATGCTTTTGATTTTAGATTGATATCTCAGTGCAATATATCAGGCTGCTGCCCCCTCACCACATACCCCAACACACTGCCCACCATACCAGCCAGATTTCTGATGAGCATTACAAGCAACTGTCCGTATGTCTGCATAAAAGAGCACGTCAGTATATCCTTGTGGAGCTGTGGCCTATACAACTTCAGGCTGATTTGGGCTTGGGTGTTGGCCGTAATATTTCCTCAACCTCAGTGTTACTAGTGCCTGGTGAATCTCTGTCCACTCCCCTTTTACAGGCTTATGAGATTAGATTAGATTCCCTACAGTGTGGAAACAGGCCTTTCGGGCCAACAAGTCCACACCGACCCTATGAAGAGTAACCCATCCCCCCTCTGACTAATGCATCTAACACTATGAACAATTTAGCATGACCAAATTACCTGACCTGCACGTCTTTGGATTGTGGGAGGAAGCCACCGTGAAACCCACACAGACACTGGGAGAATGTGCAAACTCCACACAGACAGTTGCCCGAGGCTGGAACCGAACCTGGGAGCCTGGTGCTGTGAGGCAGCAGTGCTAACCACTGAGTCACCGTGCCGTGAGGTGTGGGGGTGGGGTCTCCATTCCCTCATCAGCTTTAACACTCCTTCTAGATTCCTGAAAAATGTTTCCGAGTGCAATATCAGAGAGGAATCCACTGGCTCTCCGTAGATTGCTTGGCTACACAGGGAAAATGCCAAGCTCTTTCTCCTGCAGCTGTTTGCTCTCCCTGAGCTCAATGATATTCTGAGTGACCACTGGGGCTGCTGTTACCTTTAATCCCACCAAATAGTTGACAAGGAAGCAGGTCAACCACATCCACAGGCAGAGTGAAAGAGCTCTCATAGTCATGGGGCACAAGGTCACACTCCAGATGCACCTGGTAAAAGGGGATGGACATGTCCACTCCTTCAATCTCCATTACCAGCATTTGACACACACTGCATGCTCTGGTTGGAAGGCCATGCCTTCCCCAGTATTCCTCAGACTTCCTTGCCTCACCCGTCCTTTAGACACAAAATCCCAGTAAATCTCAGTGAATTGTTTAACCTCATCCTTACTCTCAGAAATACCTTCACAGGGATTTGCAGTTGAAGTCAGAACCTTAGTCCAGTCTGCTATGATTTCTGACTGACTCCCATTCTCTGCACAGTGTGTCAGTGCCCTTATAAAACCAATTGGTTTCTCTCATAGTCTCTAGCAGTTGACTTTGATATACCCTGTCTTTCAGCGGTTAAAATATATAGGTTTCTTGGCTTCACATCCCATCTCAGCACCACACTTTCTATCCTGGGGAAGTTTCCAAGTGTTTCCCTCTCTCCCACGGGTATTCAGTTTCCTTTTGTGCTGCCCTCTTCTATCTTCTCCAGTTGGTCGGGGGTGACTAGGGAAAGGATTCTTCTGGAACAGGGGTAGGTATGTGTATCACTTCATTGTCATCAGCTAATGTGGCATCCTGCTCTGATCCAGTCACTCCCTGTTTCTCAATATGCATTATTTTTGGAAGGGAACTGGAGTATTTAAACCCCTCAGGGAGTCATGAAGTCACACAGCACAGAAACAGACCCTGTAGTCCAACCCGTCCATGCTAATCAGATTTCCTAAACTGAACTTATCCCATTTGCCTGCATTCGGACCATATCCCTCTGAACCTTTCCTATCCATGTATATGTCCAAATCTCTTTTAAATGCTGTAATCGTACTCATCTCCACCACTGTCTCTGGCATCTTATTCCATATAATTGTCTCATGGAGGATTTCATAAGCAGTTAAAAACAAACTGCATAAGCTTTTTTAATGGCGGGTACATCTGTCCAGGCCGTTTTTTTTGAGGGTACGGAATTTTTGATAGTACGTCTCTAATGGCTGCACATTTAAGATAGCCTTTTTTTAAACTTCTTAATAATTACTTTGCTCAGGAAAGAGGAATAGCCTTGGTGAGCTTTCCCCAGCAGCTTGCTCTGCAGTAATAAGGACCACCATTGGATTGGCTTGTTTAAGTAATGTGCTACTAACTTGTAGAAGTAAAGGAGGCTTCCGATTTTGTCTCCTCAAACGTAAGAACTAATTGGACAAACTGTGTCGCCATCATCCTTAAGTCTAATTTAATGGTGCCATAGGATTCCTGGTCCTCAGCTAGACTGCTCTTAGTTCAAATCCTGTATCCCTTTGTCTGCGATGTAATTCATTCTCTTCCTTCCTTGCCGTTTCTTCTTTTTTCCCCAATTTTTCTGTGCTTCCCTTTTCCTCCCTTTCATCTCTCTTGCTCTCACTTTTCCTTTCCTTCTCATTTTCTTCTAATTCTAATTTCCCCTGTTTCAATTTTAATCTCTCTATGCTATCCATTTCACCATCCTCAGTTCTCAACTGTAAACTATTGATCACCCATCTTAAAATTTTGACTTTTTTAACTTTCACATAAGATTGGAACTCCAAGTGACTCAGCCAATCTGCTAGCATCTGTACAGAGAGAAAGAAAGTTAATGTTTGAGTCCAGTATGACTCTTAATTAGAACAATTCTCATCACCTACATCCACTAGCAAACACAGACCAGGGTTGAAGTAGCTTTCACTCTGCTTTTGAGCAGCTTGAAAGTGGAAGAGGCAAAACATTTCTCCTGCCCACAGTATTGTCTTTTCTCACTTCGTGTTCACAGAAGTAATCAATCCCATGAGATTACAGCTCAGTTTGTAATCCATTTTCTCCCTTTTGAGTCCATTCTTTGAAAGTCCCTTTAATCAATATCAAGTGTGACATTTCAGGCTCTCTCCCTCCAGCTAGTCACTGAATTTATGTCTGTAGTCACTTTTGGCAATCTTTAAAAAAAAACTTGAATTAGAAGTTCAATGTGTCTGGAAGTACTTGAGGGTTCCCCTGTCGTCATGACATTTAGCATCATGTACTCACAAGTAATCATTCTTTATGTTGGCACATGGTAAGGTTCTATAAAATCATAGGTCTAAGAACAGAATTAGGCCATTCGGTCCATCGAGTCTGCTCTGTCTTTCGATTACAGCTGATATGTTTCTCAACCCTGTTCTCCTTTTTTCCCAAGAATGTTTGATCTCCTCACTAATCAAGAACCTATCTCTCTTTTTCTTAAATACACTCAATGACCTAGCCTCCACAACCTTCTGCAGCAAGGAGTTCTACAGCTTCACTACCCTCTGGCTGAAGATATTTCTCCTCATCTAAGGTTTAAAGGGTCATCTCTTCACTCTGAGGCTGTGCCCTCAGGTCCTATTCTTTCCCATTAGTGGAAACATCTTCTCCACATCCCCTCTTTTTAGGCCTTTCAGTACTCTCTAAGTTTCAATGAGTTCTCCTTTCATCCTTCTAAACACAATTGAATACAGACCTAGAGTCCCCATATAATAAGCCTTCATTCCCGGGATCATTCTTGTGAAACACCTCTGGTCCCCCTCCAGTTTCAACACATCCTCAAATATGGGCCCAAAGGCTGCTCACAATATTCCAAAGGCGGTCGGACCAGAGCCATGTAAAACCTCAGCAGTACGTTCCCTCTGAAACACTGTAACTTTTCAGTGGAGTATCCAGCCCATAATGAGTCTCACTCTTTCCCATACTCATCATCTATCTGAACTTAGCTGAATGGGAGAGAACTGAGTGCAGTCAGTTCCTTCTTTTTTCCCTTTTGCTTGCTGAAAACTCAGTTTATCTTGCCAAAGTTAGTCCTTGTCCTGATCTGTACAGTACTTGGTCATCAATAGACTCTTAATTCCAGACTTTTTTAAAAGTGCTATGACAGAATTCAAACCCACGTCCCCAGAATGTTACTGGGATCTCTGGATTAATAGTGGAGCAATAATAACACCAGGCTATTACCTTCCCTTTGATAGTGACAGGACATTGCCAAATAGCCCAGGCTGTGCAAGATCTGCGCTATTTCTGGGAATTTTCTAGTCAGGAAGTATGTTGCAGTGACATTCCCTCTTCCCCCATCCCATAGCCCATTCCAACACCACCATCCAAACTCTTCCCCGCCTATAATCCCGGGACTTAACCAAGGGCTAATGAACCAGGTTTTCTGATACTAATGCCTTCCTTCTACTGAGTTGACAATAGAGGTGAGAGAAACTGAAAATGTTGATGACACCTGAGGATGGGTTTCAGTTGATGCTCTGACTGTGGCTCAGTTGTTTAAGCCTAAGTTGAGACTTCAGTGCAGAGGGAGTGCTTCGCTGCTGGTGGTGCTCTTTCTGCCTTCTCAAATCATAAAAGATCCTATGACACCATCCTAAGGAACAGCAACATACTTATATTCTTAGTGAACTTTTCAATATTTGTTCCTCAATCAACATTACAACTTCTTTTTAAATTAATTGTGCAACATCTCTAGTCGCCTTTGAAAAATAAAATAGATTATCTCATCATTATCACATTGCTGCTCGCGAGAGCATGCTGTGTGCAGTGCTTCCCATATTGTATCAGCAATTACGTTTCAAATGGACTTTTGAGGTTGTTAAGAACTTTGTGATACCCTGCGATCGCAAAAGGTGCTCTATAAATACAAGTCTTTCTTTGCTCCTTATTCAGCATACATCCAGATAATATGTTGTCCAACTATATTTTAAATCTAATCTGGCCAGTTTATTTCTTGAGCATCTAAACATTGATTTTTAGAACTCTGTGATATATTTTGGTTTGTTCTAAAGAAAATTACTTCCCTAAATAAATTCAAAATTTATGGAAATTATTGTCCTGCATTGGATATTGTACCCACTGATGTGGGTGTTGAAGAATAAATTAATTTCTGTTTTCTGTACTGTTTCACACTGGTCAATTTTGCATATTTTACTATTCCCATCGTGTTTATCCAATTTCAATATTGAAAATGTAGCCGCACTTTAAGCAAAAGAAGGTTACAAGATGGCTGTACTACAGCATATATAAAGTAATCTCCATGGATGGTCTTCAAAATAACTTGCAAAGTGGAAACTAGGTAAACACTCCACCCTTCAACTTAGGTTGAAATGCAGCCCTAATAAATAGGTAAAGTTGCCTTGTTGATATTAAAGATTCCACATCAAATTGTCTCATCCATATTCTTGGCAAAACTGACTCAACAACATAAAAGTGTCTAAAGTTTGATGTATCACCAATAACTGGGCAATTCCACAAAGAAAGTGGAAGGAATGAAAACAGCATTTGAGAGAGGCAAGCACTTCAAAATAAACCAAGGATCCTAAGGCCTGTCAGCAAAGGATAAGAAAATATAAGCTATAAATATAAGATATAGCAGCAGAAATAGGCCATTCAGCCCATCAAATCCATTCTGTCATTCAATGAAATCGTGACAGATCTGATATTCTTCAAGTCCATTTTCCTGCCTTATTTCAATAACTCTGAAATGCTTGCTGATTAAAAATCTGTCTCTCTCAGTGTTGAATATACTTAATGGCCCAGACTTGATAGCCTTCTGAGATAAAGAATTCCACAGATACATCACCCTTTGTGAGAAAAAAAAAACCCTCCTTATCTTTGTTTTAAAATAGGTAACCCCTTGTTCCGAGATTATATCCTTTACTCATAGGTTCACTCACTCGGGGAAATAACTACTCTGCATCAACCTTGTGAAACCCCTAATAATCTTACTTGTTTCAATAAGGTCTCTTCTTATTCTTCTAAACTCCAATAGCAATGCACAGCACTCTATTAATATAAACGTCTCATATCCAGGGTCTAAAAGGGACCATGTTTGGTTGCAGGATTTGTTGGATGTGTTGCTGAAACTCCAAGGGATACGGTCTATCTCTTTCTATCTCTAAGTCACCAGGAAGAACAAGAAAAACACCATCTCCAGCAATTCACACACTAAGTTGACTTGTACTGATAACTGCCATTCCTTCAATATTACTGAGCCAAAACAGTAGAATGTTTTGTCCAACACCACCATTTGAAGCAGGAGCAGTTACAAGGAATTCTGTGATTCCCAGATGAAGATTCTACCTGACCTCCTCAAGGAATTGTTGATAGGAAATGAATACAAACTTTCCAGTGATTCTCTAAGAATGTCTATGTTATTGTACCTTCCAAACTGGGGACTGACCGAAGGGGAATGCATGGGATGTTGCAAAGGTCCTGACTGAGCAGGGGCAGATCAGTAAAAGATGGTAAGCTTGCTATTGGGAGGGTCTGCTTGCTGCTCTGCTCAGTTGATGAGTTTGGGGAAATCCAGGAAACCGAGTTTTGAAGGACAGATGCTTCTGATTAGAAAGTGGCTTGGGTTGTGCCAAGCAGCTGCTACAGGTGACAAACAGCTCAGGTAGGAGGCTACACTACCTGCATGAGTACAGGCCTGTTATGATTGTGTTATATCACTGCGGTTTACTATGCTGAGGATCCAGAGACATCTGTAGACGATATCTCTACAGATCTATAGTAACCTGTGTTTCTCTTGCTGATGATAATGGTGTGAGTTCCAGAGTGGAGTAGGAAATCACTTTTATTTTCGATGTATGCAGAAGGTTGCTTACTGAAATGCCTGTCAAATACTTCACAGTTTTCATCGGAGCTTTTAAATTTATTATTGCACCAATGCGTGGCCATGGTGAGACCAGCAGCAGAATATGAACATACAGTAATGGCGCTATCTTTCATCGCTTCTGTATTAGCTGCAAGCCAGGCAGAGAGTATACAGCATCTGACTTGTAAATAGTCACAGAAATGGTACATGTATTTCATGAGTCATCTTAAGGAGGGAAAAAAAAGCCTCAGTTCTACAACAATTCACACAGTTAGTTCTGCCACTGTGACAGCAGGAAGATGAATTAACACAGAGTTTCCAAGAGAGGCACCATGGTAACAAACAGTGAGATTATCAAGAAACTGCGTATAAATTTAAGATGTTGTAAATGCTGAATTTCTTTTTGAAGAAAATGGCATAATATTGGGAAAAGGTTTCATCTGGTTGAAACATCATGAATTTTGTGCATTTGATGAAAAATTAAATCTTAAGGGAGATGATATATTCTTTAAGAGTTTGGAGGAAATGTAGAAATAGGTTTAATGCAAGGGGTACATTTCCAAGGTAAGAGATGGAGTATTATTCATTTCTACCTGTAGATTTTGCTTTGAGAGTCTTGGAGAACTGCTGTAGAGTTCACCAGGTGTAGAAACATCCACACACATATTCCATTTGTTCTGCCCAAATTTTTCCAAATGTAGAGGGATAGGGATAGAAATGTGGAGTGACTGGCAGTCCCCTGAGTGCTATATTTTGCATCCTGGGAGATCAGTGATTCAAATTTCCCAATTCAATGCATCCCTGCACAATTCACAAACAATAACAGAAATTGCTAGAGAAGCTCAGTTATTCAGGCAGCATTTGTGAAGAGAAAGCAGAGTTACCATTTCGGGGTCCAGTGACCCATCTTCAGAACAATTCACAATTCATTGACACTCCTCCACCCAATACCCCCACCGCCCTACACTAACCCCCACATCCAAGTCTGTCGGTGAAATCTAAGAGTCACAATAGAGAGGGCCTGGCAGTGTCTGGCAAATTGATGGCAACCTTACTGAGGCTGTTCTGAGAATTCCCAATGGGATTTAATTACAATTTGGAAGTCTGTTACCTGATATTAATACTCCTGGCTCTTGCACAGAGAACGTTCTGCCTCCTTGAGACTCCCTTCCACAACAGCAGTGCCACTGAAGCATGTGGTCAGTGCCAGTACTGCAGTAAATCCAAGGACAAGGATCTGATCCCTACAGCTACAACAGACATGAACCCTATTTTGGGAATAGTGATTGCTATGCCACAGAGATCACTAGGCTGGGTTATTTTCTTTTGAAGAGGGAGAATGAGGAAGAGATTTGATTGAGGTGTACAAGGTTGTGAGGGACCTGGATACAGTGGATGGGAAGGACTTATTTCCCTTAGCAGACAGAGTGACTAGAGTGGGCATAGATTTAAAGTTATTGGTTGAAGGATTAGAGAGGAGATGAAGGAAATGATTTTCACCTGGAGGGAGGTAGGGGTCTGAAACTCACTGCCTGAAAGGCTGGTGGAGGTAGAAACCCTCAATTTGTTCAAAAGATGTTTGGATATGTACCTAGAGTCCCTTAACCTCCAGCGAAGGACCAAGGCTGGAAAATGGGATCAGGCTCGGTGGCTTAATTTTCAGCCAGCAAAGATACAACGGGCAGAAGGACCCCTCCTGTGCCTTAAAGCTTATGTTTAATGGGTGTGGTATCAGTTAGAATTGAACAGGAAGAAAAATAAACATGATTATGATAGACTAGATGCTATGTTTATTCTTGCAGGTCAGAATGAATTTAGAAAAACTGAAAGCTGAAGTGATGGGATTCACGCAATAGAAATTATCATAGTGATAGGAGTTTAGATTTGTTGGCACAACCTCTGAGAGGGTGAACATAAAACAATTTGCATACAGATGAAAATCTTATAATCAAAAATATGTTGCAGTTTTTTCTGGGCAACAGCAACATGAATAAGAACAGAATATAAGTGGGGCTGCTCTATACTTTTAACTAACGTCTTCAAATGGAATCAACCAAGTAAAAGATTAATTGCAACTTCTTATGTGGCCATAAGATAAAGGGGAGAGAGGAAACAAAAGGTGATTAGCTTGCTGTTTGGATTACTGAACAGAGCAGAGGACAATAATGTGATCAAATTTGTAAGGAGAAAACTCAGTTGCTAAAATCCCCTACAGATGACATTTTTTTGTGAAAATGGAAGCATATGGTCCAATGGTGTCGAAAGCAGCAGGACTAACGACAGCCTGAAGAAATATTAGTGCAGTCTCTGTGCAGCATAGATAAAGGAGAAATGTCTACCGGCAGCAATGCAGAAGATATCACCTACAACAGTAAGACAATATCACGCTTCAGTGATCTCTCCACAGAACCTAACAGACAGGGAAGGGATTTTAATGCAGTTAGATAGCGGGTCTCCACAGCTCAATTTATCCTGTTTGATGCCAGCTGATCCTTCACTGGAAGACTCCTCATTTTCTACAACTGGAAGGATTTGAAGCAAAAGAATTCTCTACCACATCCACTGTCAGAGGTTGATATCACCTTGATAGGAGATTTTTCAAAGTTTATCCTCACTGCACTGAAAGTTAATGGAATTTGCTTGTTCCTTTTCACATTGCCAACTCTGTCACAGTAAAATACCAACTATTTTAACTGTTTTAATGAGAATGAATGATTGTACACACAATGTTTTTTACCTCCATCAGTTTTACTTCTTTATGTATTTAAGTGAAAAGATCATCTGTTTCAACTGAAGATTTTGGCATGATATAAATGAGAATTAATCTTGACACACCTACTGCCTTCACTCACCACAACCAGCAGGAAAAGGGGTAGGGAGGGGACAGGGGAATGGAAAAAAGTCAATTTTCTGATCAACTCATTCAGAGATGTTATTACACACTTCTAGAACAGATGGGACTTGAATCCAGGACAATGCAATTAGTAAAGAAAAATTAAAGATGTGTGGCACACAATTATAGTGTTCTAGAGGCATAGAGATGTACAGCACGAAACAGAGCCTTGGGTCCAACTTGTCCATGCCAACCAGATAATCTAAATTAATCTAGTCCCATTTACCAGTGCTTGGCCCATATCTCTCTAAACCTTTCTAATTCATGTATCCATCCGGATGCCTTTTAAATGTTGTAATTGTACCAGCTCCACTACTTCCTCTGGCAGCTCATTCCATACACGCACCACCTTCTGTGTGTGAAAAAGTTTCCTCATAGGTCCTTTTAAATCTTTCTCCTCTCACCTTGAACTTATGCCGTCTAATTTTGGACTCTTCTACCCCAGGGAAAAGACTTTATCTATTTATCCTATCCATGCCCCTCACAATTTTATAAACCTCCACAAGGTCACCCCGCAGCCTATGATGCTCCAGGGAAAACAGCCCCAGCCTATTCAAACTCTCCCTGTAGCTCAAACCCTCCAACCCTAACAATGTCCTTGTAAATCTTTTCTGAACATCCTTCCTATAGGAGGGAGACCAGAATTGCACACAATATTCCAAACAAGTCTGAGATGCCTTTGCATATGTTGACCATTTCTTGTTTTTTTGATGGTGGTACATTCTAAAGAGAGGCAGAATGTTTATTCTTGTTTTTGTGTGACTTTTCAGGTTCAGGTAGGTCTGAAAATTCAGGAATTTCAGTGATAAAGTGGTTACAGTACAGGAAATGGCTGAGAAGGCGGATCTGAAAAGTGAGTGATGAGTGGTTGACTTTCTTTGAAGATAACCACAATGAATAACACTAATATATGCTCAATGAAGCCCCCTCCCAAGCCCCAACACCACCACCTCACCCCCATGTCATATATCAGTTTTGATTTTCCTTTTTGTTGTACTTGCATGGTGCTTTTATTTTCCTGAGCTATTCTTTCCAAACTCACTTCTTGTTGTGGGTCCTTGTCCCTTGAAAACCAAACAGTAATCGATTATACTCTATATCTGCACTGTCCAGAATTCAGGGAAAATCTTTGTTAAAGTGGTTAGACTACTGGATATGAATACAAGACCTCTCATTGTCTTAGACTATAGTATGACAGAAGAATTGCAAAAGACAACATTTTAAACTATATGTTATTAAACAATTATGTTAAAACTAACAAAAAAGCAGTCTCAGGCGATAATACTGTAGCTTGCACTATTTTTGCAGTACATTGTTTATTATAGTCAATAGACAATAGACAATAGGTACAGGAGTAGGCCATTCTGCCCTTCAAGCTAGCACCACCATTCATTATGATCATGGCTGATCATCCTCAATCAGTATCCTGTTCCTGCCTTATCCCTATATCCCTTGATTCCACTATCCTTAAGAGCTCTATCCAACTCTTTCTTGAAAGTATCCAGAGACTTGGCCTCCACTGCCCTCTGGGGCAGAGCATTCCACACACCCACCACTCTCTGGGTGAAGAAGTTTCTCCTCAACTCTGTTCTAAATGGCCTACCCCTTATTTTTAAACTGTGTCCTCTGGTTCGGGACTCACCTATCAGCGGAAACATGCTTCCTGCCTCCAGAGTGTCCAATCCTTTAATAATCTTATACGTCTCAATCAGATCCCCTCTCAGCCTTCTAAACTCAAGGGTATACAAGCCCAGTCACTCCAATCTTTCAACGTAAGACAGTCCCACCATTCTGGGAATTGACCTCGTCAACCTACACCGCACTCCCTCAATAGCCAGAATGTCCTTCTTCAAATTTGGAGACCAAAACTGCACACAATATTCTAGGTGCGGTCTCACCAGGACCCTGTACAACTGCAGAAGAACCTCTTTGCTTCTATACTCAATCCCTCTTGTTATGAACGCCAGCATGCTATTAACTTTCTTCACTGCCTGCTGTACCTGCATGCTTGCCTTCATTAACTGATGTACAAGAACACCTAGATCTCGTTGTACTGCCCCTTTGCCTAACTTGACTCCATTTAGGTAGTAATCTGCCTTCCTGTTCTTGCCACCAAAGTGGATAACCACACATTTATCCACATTAAACTGCATCTGCCATGCATCTGTCTACTCACCTAGTCTGTCCAGGTCACCCTGTAATCTCCTAACATCCTCCTCACATTTCACCCTGCCACTCAGCTTTGTATCATCAGCAAATTTGCTAATATTACTTTTAATGCCATCATCTATATCATTACTGTATATTGTAAAAAGCTGCGGTCCCAGCACTGATCCCTGTGGTACCCCACTGGTCACCGCCTACCATTCCGAAAGGGAGCCGTTTATCACTACTCTATGTTTCCTGTCAGCCAACCAATTTTCAATTCAAGTCAGTATTTTGCCCCCAATACCATGCACCCTAATTTTGCTCACTAACCTCCTATGTGGGACTTTATCAAAGGATTTCTGAAAGTCCAGGTATACTACATCCACTGGATCTCCCTTTTCCATCTTCAGAGTTACATCCTAAAAAAATTCCAGAAGATTAGTCAAGCATGATTTCCCCTTCATAAATCCATGCTGACTCTGACCTATCCTGTTACTGCTATCCAGATGTGTCATGATTTCATCCTTTATAATTGATTCCAGTATCTTTCCCACCACTGAGGTCAGACTAACTGGTCTATTAATTCTTGGAATGTGGGTGTTGTTGGCTGGGTCAACATTTATTTCCCATCCGTAATTATCCAGGAGAAGGTGGTGGCGAGGTGCCTTATTAAACCACTGCAGTTCTTGGAATGTAGCAATCCCCACAGTACTGTTAGAAAGAAAGTTACAAATTTGACCCTGCAACAGAGAAGGAATGACAGTACAATTCCAAGTCAAAATGGTGTGTGACTTGGAGGGTAAATTGCAGGTGTTTGTGGTCTAAGCATCTATTGCCGTTGTCCTTCTAAATGGGAGAAGCCATGGATATGGAAAGTGCTGTTGAAGCAGCCTTGGTGAGTTACTGCATTGCATCTTATGAATAGAACACACTATGTGTTGGCAGTGAAGGGAGTGAATGTTGAAGGTGGTGAATGGATTGATTTGAGTGTGGTTGGAGCTTCACTCATCAGACAAATGGAGAATATTCCATTACATACATAATTTGTGCCTAGTAGATGATGGACAGGCACTGGGAAGACAAAAGGTGAGTTAATCATAGAATCCCTAGCCTCTGATCAGCTCATACAGCCACAGTATTTATATGATTAGTTCAGCTCATTTTCTGATCAATGGTAACCTCTAAGATGTTGATAGTATGAGATTTAATTATGGTAATGCCACTGAACATCTTGATGATGGTTAGATTGTCTCTTGTTGGAGATGGCACATGTGTGACTCCTCATCACTTATCAACCCAAACCTAGATGTTGTCCAGGTCTTGCTGCATTTAGACATGGATGCCTGCAGTAACTGAGATGTTACAAATGACGCTGAAACATTGTGCAATCATCAGCAAATATCTCCATGTCTGATCTTCTGATGGAAGGAACTCACATTTCCTCCTTTGTCCAAGATTTTCAGCAAAAGTAATACATTAGCTCCTCCACTATTAATATAAAATCTACACTGTACAGAGAATGCTTTACAATTCTCCCTGAGATGCTTTCTACCAAGAAACCCATCAATGTTTTCCTTGCCCTTGATCCAATGATCTGTTATAAAACATTAGGTTTCACAAGAAGGCCTATTTCTCTAAAAAATATATTGTCTTTTTCATGATTTCCATCTTGTCACAATTATTCTTGAGTATTTTAATTATCCATTCATAAAATATTCATCACAATTAAATAGGATATTTTATTGGGTCTGAACCTAATGAGTTAAGTGTTTATCTTTATTGCCAGGGTAGTAATTTAATAAAGACCATACAGCTACTATCATCTATGACCTGACTGTCACTGTAATGATTTCAGCAGTAAATGGGGAATCACCTTACCAGATTACAGCCCGGGTAATGAAGACCCCCAGTATATCCTATCACTCTGGTGTTTGGCCAGTTGCTTAGTACTAATGTCACTAGATTAATAAACCAGTGACTAGGACTAATTATCAGAGAGTATAGGTTCATAATCCCACCATACCAGCTGCTGCAGCATAAGTTCAATAAAAATATCTGGAATCTAAAAGCAATTTTAATAATGTTGACCATGAAATTCTGTAATCTTACAAAAGCCCCTGGGTCTGCTAATGTCCTTTAAGGAAGGAAATCGGCCATCCTTGCCTTTTCTGGCTTACCTATGACTCTAGTTCCACAGCAATCATGTTGTCTCTTCTCATGACCACGAATGAAAGGTTATGTCTGGAGTGAGGCACAACCTGAGCAACTACCAGGAGATTGCAGATGACATTAGTAGTTGTGGGCTTGTCCATCGGACCTGGCTAAAGAGCTGTGGAAAACCTGATCAGCTTCCTCCATGTTGCAAGGCTCTCTTTTTCCCTTGTGGAGGAACCGGTGGCATCGGTGATGGTGGCAAGTGTGGGCCCGGTGGCAAGAGATGGCGCCAAAACATGGTGACTTCGACAGTGGGCCCAGTGCAGGACTTGAGGTGGTGGTAGCAGCATCGTCAAAGATGCCTCTGATGTCAGCGCTGGTTCAAAGGTTGACACATTAGTTCAGGAAAGTTGTGGACTCTGATACCTCAACTGATTCCAAGATGATGTCATTAAGGTGGGCCCAACAGCGAGCAATGGTGCTGGAGCGTGGCGATTTTGACCTTGATGGGTCTGGCGTAGGCACCGGTGAGATGCAGGACTCGAGGTAGTGGTATTGGCAACAGTTGTAGCAGTGGCAGCAATGAGGCATTGATGGGTCCAGGACAGGTAGTGTCGGTGAGCCCAGCTCAAGACCTATGGGTGGCAGCAGTAGCAGGGGTGATCTATACATTTTCTTGTCCTTTTGTTTCTGTTTCCTTAATGTTGGCAATTGTTTTATGAAAAATGTTTACACTTTTACAAAAAAAACGAGAAGTTATAAAAATACAAAAATACAGAGAAGTAGAAATAATATCACATTATTATTTTACAGTAATGTTAACAATAAGCTACCTACTACTCTTCAAGATACAATCGTCTCATATTGACTTAACCCAAATTAAAGCAAACTCAAATTAAAAAGAACAGTATTAAATTACAATCCAATAAAATTAAGTTACATTATATTACACTACTCCACTTGCCGAACCTCCATCGAAGCTACCGTCCACGGGCGCAACAGTTATTAAAGCCGTATTTACTAGGCCTCCACCCCCCAGGATCCCTGAACCACCATATATGGCCCTCGTGGCTATATAAAGACCCTAATCAGTACAGCCGATAGGTCTATGCCTATGTAATTTAGAAAGGGCCGCCAATATCTTATAAAATTGTTCTCTTCCATGGCACACCATACTTTTCAGATAATCTTGGGGGATGTGTTCCATCACAAGTCTGTGCCATCCTGCAAGACTTGGGGTTTTTTCTAAAATCCAATTCATTAGAATGTTCTCCCTCACACAGTATGTAAGAAAGTTAAATAACTTCTTCCCGTGCTCACCCAGAGAGGGCAGATTCAGTATTCCAAGGGATATCGGATATTGGATCCTCCTTCGCTTCTATTGCCAGGATCTTCTCCAGCTCATTCACTATGGCGCTCCAGTATCTGCGAATGTTGTAGCAGGACCAAAAGCAATGTGTGAGGGTACCTATGCTGATTTTACATTTGGGACATTTCAGGGAAGATCCTTTCTTAAACTTTTGCTAACCTCTCTGGTGCCATATGGGCCTTGTGAAGGATCTTCAATTGCAAAGCTTGTGCTTTATTGCATATTGAAATTTTCTTTACATTCCCCCATATATCCTCCTATGGCAGTTGTTTTCGATTTTAGCTATTGTATTCTAAGATGGTGCTGGACAGTGGTGACTTAGTACACTTTTCACTCTACTCCTGTACTCTTGTACTTGGATACATGTAACAATAAAATCTGATCTAACCTAAGTGCTCTCTGCAATCATCGAAGGAACCATTTAGTTCAAGGGCACTTAGGGTTGGGCAAGAAATGCTGACTTTGTTAGTGACACACATCACATCAAAGAATAAAAAACATTTTAAACTAATTTAATTGTGTTTAAAACTAAAATGGAAAACTTGCAAATTCTCAAATAAAATTTTAAACATACATATCAGTCCAGTCTGTATTTGAAGGAAAATGTCAAGTCATGTTGTTTTTGCTGTGACCCCTTCACCATGGCTTTGATGAATGAAATACATCTGAAAAACCCCTTCTCATGGATCAGGTAACAAAGCTAAGTGTTGAATTTGTAATTCTGAGAAGGAAAGCAGGTTTTTATTGTGTGAAAGTTGCTCAGTTTTGAGAGTTAGGACTGGGTGACTGGATTTGGAAGACTGAGTCATTATGTGGGGGATAAGTAAGTCTCTATGAATTATATTTATATGCATTTCCAGAATATATACAGTAAAGTTTTGTACACAGACTGCTAACATAAATTAAGGTGAATGGAATCAAACTCATTGGAACAGATAAGAAATTGTTTTTTCATCTGGAAACAGAGAGCAGCAGTAAAGGGTATTAAAGATACCTTGCATTTATTTAGCACCTTTCATAAAATGTTTCAAAATGCTTCACATTATTTTTGATGCTTCTGAAATGTTCTTATAATACAAATCAGTTATGATCAAATTGATTGGCAGAACAGGCTTGAGGGCTTGAATTGTCCACTCTTGTTCCCAGGATAATTTAAGCACATGAAAAGAAAAAGTTACAACAATAGATGTTGTAGGCAATTTGAATGAAGTTCATAACTGTTGAGTTGAATCAATAGCAATGGAGTCGATGTTAAGTGGAGAGTTCATTCATAAACTGAGAAGGAACAAATAGGAGAAATAAACCCTGGCTAATAACTGAGTTGATTGAAAAGTGTGTGGATCAGTCATTCCTAACAGCATGGAATGCTTGATTTGAAGATCAATTAGATACCATAAAGAAATCTTTGTTAGATGATGGCGATGTAATGGCCTAGTGGTATTATTACTATAGTTAAAAATCACACAACACCAGGTTATAGTCCAACAGGTTTATTTGGAAGGACTAGCTTTCAGAACGCTGCTTCTTCATCAGGTGGTTGTGAAGCAGGACCATAAGACACAGAATTTATAGCAAAAGATTACAGTGATACAATGATACATTGAAAAACATAGATCGTTAAGTCTTTCATCTTTTAGAATGGATTTGCTGGTTTCGGTTCTTTAATATGTAAATCCTAGAACTTCTTCTAAGTCACTTTCTCAAAATAATTTAAGCTTTTATAACTAAAGGTGACGTCTCAGCTCAGACAATGCCTTCAAGGTGTGAGTCAGACCAATCTTAAGTCAGACTGGTTCTATTTCCAAAGTGGAATTTACAAATATTATATGGATTCACTGCCTGCATCGACTGCCTGCAGGATCTACAAATTTTGAGCAAAATAGAATGCATCTGCAAATACAAATTCACCCCATAGATTTATATAAGTGTGTGCGTACATCCCATGAACGAATAAAACAAAATGAAATGGTGGCCCATCAATTGAATATGTATCCCTGTCAGGGATTTTGTGGATATCCAGTGTAGTGCCAAATGAATGATTGAGTATATAGCAGCAATATTCCAAGATATATAACAGGTATAAGATTACTGAAGGACCAGTGAGATGAAAAATACTCAAGGTTTCAACCTTTCTATCTGGTGAAAAATCTAAAAGTAAATGGCAGGTTCAATGTCTCCAAACCGTTGTCATACAAACCAACAGAAAAAAAAGTTCCCCTATATTTCTCTGGGTAGAGATGAAATCTTCATTGAACCTCTTCTGTATTTCCTTCTCCAGAAATTGGGATAGAAGCATCTTCACAGATTTGTAGAGATGCATGATGTCCTAGATTATTCATTAAATACCTCTAACAATTATTGTGAACAAAACTCCCAAGGAAATGAGATAGGTCTAGCAAATTTTCCAAATCGCCAACGCATCTACTATTAAGTGTGTAACTAATCATCTTGATCCTGACACTTTCTTTCTTTCTTCCCCTCCGTTGTATTGATTTAAAAATGTCTTGCATTTATATAGAGATTTTCACAGTCAATAACTTTTCAGTTTATTACAATACTTTTGAAGTGTAACCAATTTGTTCATGGCATACTCCCACAGATAGCAATGTGATCATGACCAGGTGGATTTTAAGGTGTGGATCGGGAAATACATTTTGGCCAAGACTCCAGACTTCCTTGCTCTTTTTCAAAATAGTTCCATGAGTTTTTTTTACAGGCAGATGAAGCTACAATATGCTGTCTCACCTGAAAGCTGGCACCTCTGACAGTATAGCACCCCTTCAGTACTGCACTACAGTGTCAGAAAACAAGCAAAACTTCAACTTCAACAGTAGTCAGCTAAATGATATACTGAAACCTGAAGCCCCAAACCATGGAATGAACAACTTCACTAATTTATAATTTCTAGTCACAATACAACTCCACAAGCTAAAAATAAGTAAAAACAATACAAAAAACTTTGATTGTATGAGCCTAAACTAAATTCCAATCCTACACATATATGTACATGAATATGGAATTGTATAAGAAGTAATGGGCATAGGACAAGGCATAGAATGGCCTTCATCTCCATTTCATTGTTACATGAGATTCACCAGGTTGATTCTGGAATTGAGGGGGTTGGTTTATGAGGAGAGGCTGAGTAGACTGGGATTATATTCATTGAAATTCAGAAGAATGAAGGGGAGATCTTATAGAAACATATAAAATTATGAAGGGAATCGATAAAATAGAAATAGATAGGATGTTTCCACTGGCAGGTGAGACTAGGACAAGAGGGCATGACCTCAAGATTAGAGGATGCAGGTTTAGAACTGAACTGAGAAGGAATTTCTTCACCCAGAGGGTTGTTAAACTATGAAATTCCTCACCCAAAGAAGTAGTTGATGCTACTTCAGTAATCGCTTTTAAAGCTAAGGTAGATACTTATTTGGAAGATAAAGGAATCAAAGGATATGGTGAAAACAGGGGTAAGTGGAGCTGAGTCCATGAAAAGATCAGCCATGATCTTATTGAATGGCGGAGCAGGCTCGAAGGGCCAGACAGTCTACTCCTGCTCCTAGTTCTTATGTACTTCTGACTTAACATAAAAACTAGAAAGGGAGGCTTTCATTAAATTAATATATTGTGCCTCAGTTCTTTTACCTTAGTGTGTAGCTCATGTTGTTTTCAATTACAAAATAAAAGGAATAGCAAATATAAATTCTGCTGTTCACTAATAGCCTAACAGTTATTAGCCTAGGTCTACTACTAATGTCTTAGGAGACTAATATATTCTCAGTTTATACTAATTTGAAATAATTTGTGCAAAACAATAATTCCCTTGCAGTAATTGCCAAGGACACCTGCTGTTTACCTGATTTTCTACATTAGTCATACACTAGATTGGCAAAGATATCAACAGGCCATATTTTCAATGAGGAGACAGGAAACACACTGACTCAGCAGAGTCTTCTCCTTTAAAAAGGCCCAGCCCATTGCATTTCAAACTGAAGTGGTGAATGAATCTAGGTTTATATCTGTATTGGGGACATACTGGCCAACATGGTTTCCTTAAGCTTTTTGAAACTCATCATGGCCAACAAGCTATGACGAGGTCAGGGATTAATGGACCTATGACAGGACCTAGGCTGAAATTCATATTTAGGGGGAGGCAGTGGTCTAGTGATATTATTGCTAGCCTATTACTCAGGTAATGCTCTAGAGAACCAGGTTCAATTCCTACCATAGCAGATAGTGGAAATTTATTTCAATAAAAATCTGAAATTAAGAGTCTAATGATGACCAAGAAAATATTGCTGATTGTCAGGAAAACCCACTTGATTCATTAATATCTGTTAGGGAAGGACATCTGTTGGCCTTACCTGGTCTTGTCTACATTTGGCTCCAGATCCAGTGCAATGTGATTGACTATTAACTGCCCTCTGGGTATTTACTGCTCACATCCTCTGAATGAATAAATTAAGAATTTAAAAAGTACTGAAACAGCCTGTCTGCTTTTCTGGCTAAGTGAAAGTCTTTTGCTCGTAGCATTGATTCTGACAAGGTCCATTTCTGCTTTCATGGATCTGTTTTCCAGCCTCCAGTGCAGCATGGGAGCAGTTTATCAGCTCGATACTCAGTCTCTGCTCAGGAGCAGACGCAGCAGCACCAATAGCACCTACTGCCTTCCCTGCAGTCAAATGCTGTTCCACAGGAAAGAAGAACAGATGGATAGCTCAGCTCGAAGGACACAAGTGGTTCTGTTTTTGACACCATAACATTATTCTCTTCCTTTTCCTATTCACTCTACATGCTGCCATGATTCGATTTCATCAGAGGTAAGGATGAAGGCAAACCAGAGCAGTTGATGGTAGGGCCCTAGGGAATGTTGTTGAACAGAGGGACCCAGGCGTGAAGGTTCATAGTTCCTTGAAAGTGGTGTCACAAGTAAACAGGCTGGTGAAGAAGACGTTTGGCATGCTTGCCTTCATCAGTCAGATCATTGAGTAGAGAAATTGGGATATCATGTTGCAGCTGTATTAGACACTAGACCACTTTTAGAATACTGTGTGTAATCTGTTCGCTTTGTTGTAGGAAGAATGTTGTTACACTAGGAAGAGAAAACTTAATAGGATGTTGTCAGGACTAGAGGATTTGAGTTATAAGGAGTGACTAGATAGGCTGTGGCTGTTGTCCCTGGAACATTGGATGCTGAGGGGTGACCTTACAGAGGTTTATAAAATCATGAGGTGAATAGCAAAGGTTTTTCTCCAAGCATTGGGGAATTCAAAACTTGGTGGCATAGGTTTTAGATGAGAGTGCAAAGATTTAAAAGGGACTTGAGGGGCAACTTTTTCACACAGAGGGTGGTGCACAAATAGATTGAGATGTCAGAGGAAATGGTAGAGGCTGCTACAATTACAACATTTAAAAGACATTTGAACAGGCACATAAATAGGAAAGGTTTAGAGGGATATGGGTTAAACGTAGGCACATGCGACTAGATCAGTTTAGGGAATCCGGTTGGCAAGGACGAGTTGGACCGAAGGGCCTGTTTCCATGCTGAATGAATGTATGAGTCCAGTTGTCCATATGCCTGCTCTGAGATGTGTGTCCTCTGGACTTTGGAGCCTGTAAGGGTTCTACACTTGGGTGGGCAAAGTCAGCAACAAGGACATAAGGCAACATGCAGGGATTGGTTGGGGGTGAGGGGTTGCTGAGTGGGGATAATCATCACTACAATCACTTTTTCCAGTTGTTTGGGAAACCAAGAATTATAATGCGAATGTTGTCATTGATTTAAACAGCCAGATTAATACCTACTGCAGCCACCTTCAGGATGCTGATTTATCCACTCATTGTGAGCAGGTCTATGTTTCTGTTTATTCATTCATGGGATGTGAGCACTTCTGGCTAGGCCTGCATCCATTTCCCATCCCTAGTTAAGTGTCATCCACATTACTGTGGGTCTGGAATCACACACCAGATAAGGATGGCAGATTTCCCTCTCTAAAGGACATTAATGAACCAGATGAATTTTTCCTGACAATCAACAATGGGTTTGTGATCGCTATTAGACCAGCTTCTTTTATTGGTTTAAATTTCACCATCTGCAATTCAAAACTGTGTTTTCAGAATACTACCTTGGTATTCTAGAATGCTACACTCCTGCCTTTCCAAATATGGTCAATGTGATAAAATAACTATCCAAGGACATTAAATGCATTAAGCCTACCCCTTTGTATCCTGCAGAACTAACAAGCGTACAAATGGAAGGTTTTTTTTTTAAAATAATGTAAAGCAATAGCTGTGTATCTCTCTCAATACATTATCCTAGATTCTAATTGCACCTTGTGAGTTTATATGCACAATTCCAGCAACTATAAAGCAATTCGCAGAAATGCTGACTCCAGCAGAATCTTATTTCTTTTTGTGAGTACGATGAGAAGAAAATTAAAGGAAAGAACAATGTACATGTGCAGTATTGACAAGGGCTGTGCTCCCTGTGCATTTTCCAAAAAGTAACATTCAAGATGAAATCTGATCATAAAATGCCTGTAGAATGTCAAGTGACTTGCTATTGCTCCTTAGTGTCAGATTTCCACATTCAGCTGGGCCTCTGGATATTTGTATCTGACTAGAGTGACATGAAAATGATAATGAAATGCTTATGTACATGTAGAAATGGCAGGTAGAAAAATGCAATAGAGGGTAATTGACAACAAAGAAAGACATTATCAGATAAATCATGATGGCACGCTGGATTCAGCCAGTGTACCCAGGCTGTTACTTGACAGAGAGATGTGTTCACAGTAGTTCATGCAATAAGTTAGGGGCTGATGCAAAAATGGAAATGTGTTTTTATATATACATATATATATAGATGACAATATAATTCCATATTATATTAGATTACAGCATTTGTGCTGCCTGCTTCATTAACACACAGTAGCTCAACTTCTGATTTCAGCCTCAGCTTAATGGAATCTTAGAAGAATAGAACACACCCAAAACATCTTCCTCATCCACCCATTTATATGCATTAGCATTACACTATTTCCTAACCTTGCCTCATTGATGCACAATTTTTCATTCTTACACATGCCAGATATAAACTACAGAACAACAATTCCCAACATGAATGTCAAAGCGGGAATCTGATAACTCCAGCTCACCACTTGCTCCTGTGGACCTCCATCTTGGAAGCAGTCACCAATATCTCAGGGCACACTCCATGTGCAGTGACTGCCCACACATCCTACGCACCTACCCCATCTCCCCCAATAATTGCAGAGATTAGCACGGGACATGTACCAGCCTCAATGCTCCCTCACTGAATATCTCCAACTCACTTACTTTTGTGCACTTCAGTGCTATACTTTGGAGTGCACTGGCAGTCAGAGGATCTATGTCACTGCAGTCTGGGGAATGGGTCATGATCTGACCTGCAGGAACACAGCATCAGTCAGGAGAGTCAGGGGTCTGGTCAGTCCAGCTGGACCTGTCTTTCCAGGGGCCTTGGGTCATTGTCAGTTCTGAGGTGTGTTCACATGTGGGGAAGTCACATAAGGATTGGGGGCAGCACACTGGGATGCAGACAGGACAATAATTGTGAAGAGAGGAAATTTAACATGCAATAGTGCATTACAAGACAAGATTTACTGCAGGAGGAGGATCACCCAGACACAACCACCCTGGCTTTGAAGGTGGACAGTGCAGCATGACTAAACTATAGGGCCAGAGCTCAGTGGGTAATGTTGAGAAATGAAGACCATTAGAAATAGGAACAGATGTAGGCCATTCTGCCCCTCAAACTGCTCCACCATTCAATAGATAGGAATGGCTGATCTGACAATCCTCATTTCCATTTTCCTCCTCTTTTCCCTTACGTTGATTCCCATACTGATGAAGAATCTATCTATCTCAGCCTTAAATATACACAAGGACTCTGTCCCCACAGCTCTTCATATCAAGGATTTCCAAAGGCTCACAGCCCATCAAGAGCAGAAATTCATCCTCATCTCAGTCTTAAATTGGTGCCCCTTAAATCTGAGAGTATGCACTCTAGTACTAGACTCTCCCACGAGGGGAAATGTCCTCTCAGCATTTAGCCTGTCAAGCCCCTTAAAATCTTACATATCTCAATGTGATCACCTCTAATTCTTCTAAATTCCAGTGATTGAAGTCCCAACCTGATAATCTTTAGTCATTAGACATCCCTCCATACCAGATCAAGTGAAGAGAGTGCACGATGGACTCTGACAAGAGAAGCAGCAGCTTTCTGAGAAAGCTGATGAGGACATTGAATAGGAATAACATCACCTTCAGCACAATAGAGAGAAGTACTGGGTATAACAAGCTGGACAGGACTTAATTGACCCTCGGGTTCCAGTAGCTGAAAGCTAGGTGCAGCGATCACTCATTGATTGTAAAGTTGTTAATGCCCAAAATGCAAGTGGCTGTTCCCAAGAGCAAATTAGGCTGTTGTTTGTTTGCTTTTTCTTCACTTTCAATGTTGTTGAATAAAAGTTAAGGTTTTCAACCATTGGAATGCTTTCAGGCATCTCATTTAACAATGAGAAAGCATTGGAGAAATTGCAATACTCGCTTCGACAGTGATCAAATATGAAATGAGACTATGAATAGGCAACCTGTTTAACTAGGTCCCTAACTAGCAATACATTTACATATATGTACTTGTATTTGCAATGGAGTATCAGCCATAGCATATGTATACCTTAAGAAACATTTCTTTTTGTTTCTCCTCCCATTATGTGTGTGGTGAAGGGCAACTCCTGGCTGCTAGTGATTTACCTAATGCAAGGCTGGGCTTTAAACATGGTGCTGGCACCGGGAATCTTGGGAGATCCCAGTAGTGGTGAATAATTCCACCTCTACATGTGGTTGCTTAGGGCAGGATCATCTGTTTTGGAGTAGATGATGGGTGACACAAAGCATGACCACCTGAGGCCTTATGATGGTTAACTAATTAAGTAAGCATGTGTGAAGAGTATAATGAATTGCATCATGGGGGGAGGTGTACATGAGGTGTTTGCCACCATTGTTGCCTCTCAGTCTCAATGATTCAGGTGTCAAATCTAAAAGGAACCTGGGCAGGCATTCACTCTCTGGGAGAAAGGAGCATCAGTTTAGTAATCCTTCTGGATGCCTTCACACATTTTCAACCCACAGGAACAAGATACTTGATACCAATGTTTTAGAGAAGACGCGAGTCCCAACAATTCAGGGACCCCTCCATGCAACTTCTCCTCCAGGAGAAAGGCCTGTTTACCAGGGACAGTAGTAGGACCCTCTTGCTTCTGACCAAGATGGCTTGGTTGGAGATAGCAGCATAGGCTGGCAGCTATGGGACCCACTCCAGGCCTTGGCTCCTGTGCCAGAAGAGAGTGAAGAATTTAATCTAGTAATTGGCACTGTTTACTCACATGGCAAAGTGACACACATCAGGCAATGTAGCAGTGTAAGTCAAAGGAAGTCAGATTTTAGGGTCTTATGCAACTTTAGGAACCCTTCTTCCACAGCAATAAGTCTTGTTTGATTAATCATGGCTATATGTAGATTGAAGTTACGTACTGATTACTCCTTTTCCCTTCTTCCATAAACCTTTAATTTCTTTTTTAAAACTGAAATTCCTGAGTTAGGCCATATTTATATTTTGCCATTATGATGCTATTCTTACAGTTTCTTTAATTTCATTAATAGCTTCTCCAGGTGTCTTTCTGAATCAGGTTTCATACTAGAAAAGATTTTTGTCTTCAGTGTTACTGGTCTCAAGTGTTAATATGGTTACCAGTTTTGCGGCTTGTTGGCTGACAGTATAAGATTACATGTTGTTACAGTTCAAAACAGCTTACAATAATGACATTATATCAAGCAAACACAAAACACATTTGGCCTTACCAAATATAAAACAGAATACAGTTATGTAGTTCAACACTTAACCTTTTTTTAATTCATTCATCAGATGTGGGCTTCACTGGTTCTGACAGTATTTATTGCTCAACATGAGTTAACCTTGAGAAGGTGGTGGTTCTAAGCTGCCTTCTGGAAACACTGCAGTCCTTTTGATGTAGGTACTCCCACAATGCTGTTATGGAGGGAGGTCCATAATGGAGGATTTTGACCTAACAACAGAGAAGCAATATATTTCAAAGTCAAGAAGGTGAGTGGCTTGAAGGGGAATTTGCAGCAGTAGTCCTTCTAAATAATATGGTTGTGGGTTTGGAAGGTGTTATCTGAGCAGCCTTACTATCTCTCCAGTGCTTCTCGTGGTGGTGCATAAGAACATAAGAACCAGGAGCCAGAATGGATAATTCAGCACCTTGAGCCTGATCAGCCATTTAATATGATCATGATTTCCCTGATCTTGGCCTCAACACAGCTGCTAATGAGCATTGGTGGTGGAGGGAATGGACACTCGTAATGCCAGTCAAGCAGGTTGCTTTGTCCTGGATGATGTCAAACTTCTTCAGTATTGTCAGAGCTGCACTCACCCAGGGAAATGGGGAGTATTCTATCACATTCCTGACTTATGCCTTGGAAGTGATGGACATGCTTTGGTAAGTCAGGGAATGAGCTACTCACTGCAGAATTCCTAGCTTCTAACCTGCTTTTGTAGCCACTGTGTTTACATGGCGAGTCCAGATCAGTTTCTGGTCAATGGTAATCTGCAGGATATTGATAGTGGGGGAATCCAAGGAAGGTGATACCATTGAATGTCAAGAGGTGATAGTTAGATTCTCTCTTTTTGGAAATGGTCATTGCCTAGCATTTGTATGGCATAAAAGTCACTTGCTACTTATCAACCAAACCTGGATATTGTCCAGGTCTTGTTTTGGACATGGACTGCTTGAGTATCTGAGGAGTTGTGAATGGTGCTGAACGTTATACAATCATCAGCGAACATCCCCACTTCTGACTTTATGCTGGAGAGAAGGTGATTGATGAAGCAACTGAAGATGGTTAGACCTACAACAATACCTGAGGAACTCTGGCAGAGATGTCCTAGATCGTGATGACTGTCTTCCAACAATCATAACCATCTTCCTATGTACCAATATGATTCCAGCCAGCAGAGAGATTTTAACTCCACTGATTTCCCTAGCAATTTTTCTTTCTAAATCTGAGTTCCTTCAATTCCACCTGCTCATGAGACCCTTGCTTCCATAACATTTCTGGGAGGTTATTTATACCCTCTTTTGTGAAGACAGACTGAGTTATGCATTCGATTCTTCTATGTCTTTTTGTCATTTATGTAAATTATTTGAATGTGACCATAGATGGTACGGTCTAAGTTTGTAGATGACACCAGAATTGGAGGTTGAGAAGCTGAGAAGTGAACATTTGGAGGTTAATAATATCATGAGGGGCATGGATAGGGTAAACAGGCAAGATCTTTTCCCTGGGATGTGGGAAGTCCAAAACTAGAGGCATAGTTTTGATGTGAGAGAGGCAAGATTTAGAAGACACCTAAGGGGCAACTTTTTCATGCAGAAAGTGGTGTGTATATGGAATGAGCTGTCAGACGAAGTGATGGAGGCTGGCACAATTGCAACATTTAAAAGGCATTTGGATGGGTATGTGAATAGGAAGTTTTTAAAGAGATATGGGCCAAATGCTGACAAATGGGACTAGATTAATTTAGGATATCTGGGCGGCATGGATGAGTTGGGCCAAAGTATAGATTTTTTAAGTACTCCTCAATGATTTGAAAATAGATTATTCTCAGGTTGAGGAATGCAGATTTTGCTGTTAGACCCATTTTCCTACAACAATACCTGAGGAACTCTGGCAGAGATGTCCTAGATCGTGATGACTGTCTTCCAACAATCATAACCATCTTCCTATGTACCAATATGATTCCAGCCAGCAGAGAGATTTTCAGCATTACTGATAATGTACACCAGGTTATTGATCCTAAATACTTCGAGGAATCCTTTTTTAGTGGAAAGAAGATGAAAGAAACAGTTCTGTTCTAATACACTGAATGCACTAGTTCATGTAAGATTGTAAATTTGAGATTATCTAAATGAGTTTTAGTGGAAAATTCATCTATGTAATCTATGCAGTGCGTTTTGGGTGCAATTTCCCTGCTGTGCATAGAGTGGAAACTCTACTGTAGCATAAAGAGAACTCATACATTTTTGACGATATTGCAAGTGATGGTGTAACGCTGACATCATCAGTCATATGCTATTGCGACTCTGAGGAGAGAAATGGAAGTGTTCTGTGAGAGAACTGTGATTCAGTGATCCGTATTTTGAAATATAATTTGCAAATCAGAATTTTTTGGAACCCCAATGATTCAGATATTACTCCTAGATAGGGCATGGATAGCAAACTCAGAATAGAGACAGTACAGTCAAAGAGAGCAGCCTCACAAGTCTAGGACAGATATCCAATGCTGAGATCCAATTGAGTCCACGACGAGAGGACAATATAGGGTCTATTTCATTGTGTTGGGAAAACTCATGGAAACGGTCCAAACCGATGAATGTTACTTAACCATGACTAACGTGATTAACAATCTATTGTAAAATGTTATTCTTGAAGCACTGTGACCTAGCTTGACTCCTCCATCCCTCTACCAAAGTATCTTTCTCATGTTCATTTCTGTCTGCCGGCTAGAAATCAGGAGCATATTGTGAGAAGAATATGCCAGAGAAGAACTTGTTGCCTTTTTCTTAGTCACAGTGTATTATGTCAGTACACCCACACCACAAGTATAAGCCCACTCACTTACAATTTCATTAGCAATTGCTTTATTTTCTAACCATACTCGTTCATTGCTGACCATCAACAGAATACGCAATATATGCATTACATAAATAATTAGTACAATATCTCAGTAAACCTTAAACCCTTAACTTCTCATCTAGCAATATCTCTCAAGATTAAATACAACTCTACTGCCAGTGCCCTATTGATTTCTAGACCAACTAGACTCCTTGTGAGAGCCTGTCTAAGGTGACAGTACGAGGCAATGTGATCTATTGTAACTCTATTCTCTGCTCTACAGTAATTTCGTGCTCCCTGCGAAATGAGATCCGACAGCTTAAAGTATGAAGAAAATCACAAACGTTAGCTTGTCTGCTTCTAATTTAGCTAATGTGATTACCATCACTGCTTAATGGAGTTCTGCACCTTTAAATTTATTAAAGATCTGCTCACAGATATTTATAACAATAAATGACCATAAGCTTACAACTTGGATATCATGACGACCAATTGCTAACATTCTTCCGGGTCCGGGTGCTGAGAAAACAAGATGGGTTTTGAGATACTTTTCTGGAAAGAGCTCCTGCCCGTCCTCTGGAGTAAAAGAAGAACTGTGTTGGGCCAAAGAGCCTATTTCCACACTGTAGGGAATCTAATCTAATCAAAAAACTGCTCTTTCCCTTTCAGTGGTGTTTGTATCACCTCTTGTGAAAACTGATTGGTGATTCAGTTCTGTCGTATCTATGCTGGATACTTTCCAATTACAAGGAACGAGACTGAATGTAGCTGGGAAAGATAAGGATCTCAGTGTTATTATACAAAGATTTCTCAAGGTTAATGATCAATGCAGAGAAGCCACAGCCAAAGCAAAGAGTATTCGGTGTAATATAATAGGAGCTTTAGGTCCTTTGTTTGACTACGTTTGGGATGTTATGTCAAATTCTGATGCCTTTATTTGGTAATCAGTTGAATGACCTTGAAGGAGGTTCAGCAAATAATCACAATATTAATTCCCAGCTAAAACTTACTTCCTGAGCTTGAAGAGCCAGATCTATTTACTTGAGGACAGATTAAATTTAGTCTGACCTAATAGACAGGGACTTGAAGGTCAGGACTTTAAACAATGCAGGAGCAGGAATAGGCCAAATGTTAGGCAGCCTTTTATTCTTCCAGAGCGAAGGAGTTTGTGTTCTTACCCCATGTGCAGTGTGTGTTGCCTCTCTGTATCTCAGAAGGGAGCTGAACCATTCTTTCCTCATGCAGGATTCAAATCCAATAAAAAGTCAACAATTTAATGAACAATGTAACTGTAGTGTTTTGTGATCCTCAGTTTTGGATATTTGAAGGGTGGCTGAGAGGTATTTCCAAACTATTTCTCCATATTTTCAAGAATAGAATCCCTACAGTGTGGAAACAGGCCCTTCAACCCAACGAGTCCACAGCAACCCTCCAAAGAGTATCCCAACCAGACCTATTCCCCTACATTTCCCCTGACTAAGGCACCTAACCTACACATCCCTGAGCACTATGGGCAATTGAGCTTGGCCAATTCATCTAACTGCACATCTTTGGACTGTGGGAGAAAACCAACTCGGGGAGAATGTGCAAACTCCACACAGTCACCCAAGACTGGAATTGAACCCAGGTCCCTGGTGCTGTGAGGTAGTAGTGTTGACCACTGAGCCACCATGCTGCCCCTAGCTTTCTTCTCCAAATTATTTGCCAATTCTAGGAGATTATATGGTTTCTAAGGAACAGAAGGACCAGTTAGGAAAAGGGTGGTCATGATGTCTTCAACATCATAAATGTGGGAGAGGCTCGATCGACCACTATGTCGGTTGGATGTCTTATCAATTAAATACATCAGAATGACAAAAACCAAAGACATTGGCAATACAATATTTACTCAATAGTTTTCAAGCTCCTTTGATCAGAGGTCAGAATGGCAATAATTTGAAATTCATAGTTAATCATAATCTTTCATATTAAAAGATCATTTTTATTCTTTAGTTCCTAGAAATCATAAATTATTGAAATAAGCAGAGGTGTAAGTATTAAATAAGTAGTGCAATGCGTCCATTCTAGTACCTTGTTATTATGAACTTTATCCTTTATTAAATGGCCTTCAAGATCGATCTTCCCTGCTCCTCCTGAGAAAAGTCACATGACTTCAGCAAGCACAAAGACACATTGGTAGGGGGAGCATTTCTACCTCAAATAAGTAATGCAGTTGGGATATAATATACTTAATGGACTTCATTCCAATATGAGAGTCTCAATATTACATTACTTTTCTTAGCAGTTTTCTATTACATCCAAAGCTATATACAGTAACATTTGGAGAGTATGTTAACCACATTGATCAATGTAACATCATATATTCTATGCAAACCCTTGTACAACAGTATTTAATAATTCTTAGAAAGATGAAGAACATGGAATATGAATATTCACTCAACCCAACCTCAGAAGGAAAGAGGCTCCCAAATGGACTAACATTTGAAAAGCTTGATCTACAGCAATAACACACTGGACATGAGGGTGAGGGCTTGAGGAGGGGCTAAACAGGGTCAAGTCAGAATCCTCAGTGACTACCTATTGTTGAGACCTGCCTACCAATTGGCTTGGCCATCTGCTTTAGCAGAACTAGAACTCAGTTGCAGGTGCTGGTGGGATGGTGAGAAGTCCCTTGGATGAAGCAGACCGGAGAGAAAAGTACATTTAGGGTTTTGAGATTAGGAGAAACCAGAGATCCTATGGAAAGGGGGGAAGGTGTGAGAGATGTTTATGGCAGTGGAGGCAGATTGAGACCCTTAATTAGTAATTAATTGGGCAACTAAGGGTGTCAATAGGCCCAAGTACAGGTATCCCAGTGAGTGCTTTTTCCACTCACTCACACTATTATATGGAACATGTCAGGGATGCGCTGGGTATCCAATGTATTTTACATGCTCTTTCTGGCCGAAAACATGCCCAGAAGGGGGCCTGGCAATCCAGACAATACATTCAACTACAGTAAATGGCATAGAATTCATATCTGATCAGCAATTATAAAGAATTGAGTAGTATAGGAATTATTGTGATAAGCAAATGAGGAGTTGTATGTATCATTACAGGAAATGATAGATTGTCACATGTTGTTCCCTTATAACGCTATGTCAAGAAGTGGTACCTGTTGGCTACAGTTTTATGTTATATTCTTCAGCAAAAGGTAATTTTTTTATCCTATCCGAACAGACTGTAGATAATCTTTGGCAATGCAACTGGACAAATATTACTCTAAGGAAACAACAATTGACAATATTATAGAATGGATTATTTTCATTAACTGAGTAGTAAGGCAAAGGTAAGCTTCCTGAATAACATGTGCAATTGATGAATGTACAGAACTGTCATCATTATTAGACATGGTCATTCCAAGAAAAGGCTACTGTCAAGTCACAATCATGATGATGGAACATTGTAGAGTAGTCTCTTTAGTATTGTAATTAGCAGATGAAAAAGGATGGTTTTCCTTTTGCCTTCAAGTCATGAAGGCTTCTGTGAAAACAGAAAGCTTTACCCTTGGAGCCTATTGAAAGGCATTGGATGGTCAGAGCTATTATCTCTGTGAGTGGTACAACTTCTTGTCTGACATTACAACATTAAGTAACAAAATGATCATGCTGGTCATTTGTCCTAAGAGCCTAGAATTACTGAAAATGCATTATTTAGAGTTGTTTTTCTGCTAATGGGAAACCAGATTAAGAGAAATCAATATAAGTAGAATGGACTTCATTAATTATAAACCAAGTAACATACCACCTACAGAAAACCAGGAGAAACAGAAATAAAAGTAGACAACTTTTTTTATATTTATGGTTGCTAATGTGTTGATTGTTTGTATTATTATTTCAATAGCATGTAATAATTTAACTCACCATGATTCCTGATACAGCACCTTCCAAACCCATGACTTCTATGACCTAGAAGGATAAGGGCAACAGATACAGGAGACACTACCATTGCAAGTTCCCCTCAAAGCCACTCATTACCCTGACTTGGAAATATATTGTCAAGTGTTGCTGGGTCAAAATCCTGGAACCTCCTCCCAAAGTACATTGTGGATGTTTGTACACTCCAAAAACTGCTGCGTTTCAAGAAGTCAGCTCGCCATCACCTTCTGCAGGGTATTTAGGGGGTGAGACCTAGCCATGGATGCCCCATATCTCATGGATGAATAAGAAACTCCTATGTGATTTGTCTGCTGTGATTCAATTGATAGCATTCTGAGTTGAATGGGAAGATTGTATGGGGTCAAGTTCCACTCCAGGCTGATGATCAACTGCAAAAAAAGTAAAGTCTCGCTGATTGCAGGGAATGAATTTTCAGGGAATGAAATATAAACATGATTTATATTCAGAGACCAGAGGATAGATATAGTCCAATGAGAAAAAAGGCAGTTGTAGCATATAAAATAAACTAAAATTCATGAAAATTAACTAAACACTATGTTTTTAATTGAATATAAAAATTCTCTGGTGTAAAAATAGTGCAATAAATGAAGAAAAATAGCAAGTGTATGACTGTGGCTTTTAATATAGGTGAAGTTGGGTGTTTATTCACAGGTGGAGGGGATGGGTGAGTTGACATTGTGGCAATAAGTAAAAAAGGGATGCCAGTAAGTTCTCCTTTTCTTTATTCACTTGTGGGATATGGGCATGGCTGGCTGGCCAACATTTATTGCCACTTCCTAGCTGCCCTTGAGAAGATGGTATTGCAGATAGATCCACAATTTAGATACAAGGCACTTGAATTTTATGGTACTTAGAAAGTAGTAAAGAAGGTAATACTGGTGGTCCTAGAGATTTTTTGACTGTTTGCTTTTTTCTTTTGAATTGTGTAGAGTTTTTGATGGGGAGCAATAGCAAAGCTATTCATTCTGCTAAAGACAATACTTCTTTTTGTCTTTAATTCATTCTGTGTCACCGTTCTTAACAAAGTTTAAGCAGATTTCATCAGGCTTGCTATCATTTTTGATGAAGACTGAATTTTCTTAGGATCTTCCTCCTCATTAACATCCATGAGATTTCATCAGCTCCATATAGTTGGCTGTAGAGAGAGCCACGGATGGGGTTGAAGCAACTTCTCCACCTTGCCTTTGGACTGGACTTCAAATTCCTCCCCTTCAATAAAAGCAAAAGAGTGTAGATGGATGCTGGAAACCTGAAACAAACACAGAGAATGCTGAGAAAACTCAGCAGGTCTGGCCACATCTGTGGAGAGGAAAACAGAGTTAAAGTTTTGAGATGGGTATAACTTCTTTGGAATTGAAAGGATTTTTTAATATAATTTTGAAAAAAGTGGAGGAGGAGCAAACAGGCAATGGGTTGTTAAAAGTGGAGAATGAAAACAAAGGGATGTGAAAAAGGTGTCCTTCCTACTCACCTTTTAACCTGTTTTACAAATTCTACAAATTTGGCTACCACAGCAACCAGATTAGGGAATGCTGGGAAATCATTATCAGCCTCAGGTCAAACTCCTTTCCCAGAGGCACTGATGTTTGATTCGCTAACCTTGTCCTGCGAGTCCTTAATTATCCCTCTCATTATTGAATTCCTCCCAGAAATCATAACAGTGATTGGAAAATTTGTTTCGCTGAGCTTGAGAATGTGGCAGAGATGGTTTTGGGCACAGTAAGCTTTGTAAGGCATGATGATTCCTTGGTCCAATAGCCAGATGAGTTAGCTCGTATCATGAAGTAAAAACAAAACTTCAACATCAGAATATCTGTCTGCAAGAAATGGTAAATGTGGATGTCCAGGTGTGTTACAAAGAGAACTCGGGATAAAAAACAGTGAAACCTTGAAATGACGGCTAATCCCAGATATGGTTTTGTATAACTTAATATGAAGCTCTAGTTCACACCAGGACCACCATTTCCAGGTTTTACTTCTTCTTACTGGGGTTTCCTTCGCTTCTTGCTCCTCAAGTAAGCTCTGACCTCAAATAGACTTTTTTGAATTCTTGAACCAATCTTGGTACACCACTGCTATCTTCCAGGCACAGCTGTTTGTTCTCTAAAAAAGCTGGTAGATAAGATCTATTACATCCTTTCAGGGTTTGTGAGTTTTTGACCTATAAACTAGCCTCAGTCGCACACAGTAGTTATGTCATCCTATCCTTTGCTGCTTTAAAACCAGGTGCTGCCCCTTCTTCCTTTAATTCTGCTGGCCACTTCCTTTGAAGAAAGACATTTTTTTTCTGCTTTAAAGACCTGCTCTGTTTGGTAACCACTTTCCCTAATGCATTTCTGGAGCTACCTGGTCTGCCTCCCATACTGACTTCACATGATCAAGACCAAAATGCATTTCAAAGTGATCAAAATCATCCTGTTACTGGCTAAAAGTGCTGTAAGGCCTTTCTGTATACCTGTCCCCATCAATATTACCACCAGAACCACAGTTACTACTTTCTATGTACTGCTACAATTCACCTGCCTTATGTTTAAGAATTGGACCATTTTCTGGCATCTCCTTTTGAAACTGCAGTTCAATCCATCAAGTAACTTTTCAATTTCTCTCAAGAATGGAGATATCCCACTTGCAAAGGTTAACCAGGTAATATGTCTATCGGAGAAACCAATACTCGCACTTAATTTTATTTTTAGACTGCCTAATGCACCTAATTGTAAATTCATTAGTGTTGTATTCCCGGGCCAATAAGGTAGCACTTGCATCATTTTTCAGTTTATCCAATATTGCCATTTACTTGTTAAGTGTCATTACTTTCTTAGGGCATTGACTGCTTCGTTCTAATTCACTCATTTTTAAAAACACAAAGCCTAATGATATCTTGTACAGTACCCATTGGTATTAATGGTACGAGTAAATTAACAGAATTATATAGAACAGTTTACAGTGTAGAGTGCATAGCTAAGTAAATCACAAAATACAGCACTGCACAGAGGTGTGGGCACATGCAGCATGGCACTTCACACAACACACACACACACACACACATACACACACACACACACACACACATACACACACACACACACATACACAACACACACACACACATACACATACACACACAACACACACACACATACACACACACACACACACACACACATACACAACACACACACACATACACATACACACACAACACACACACACATACACACACACATACACACACACACATACACATACACACACAACACATACACACACACACATACACACACACACATACACATACACACACAACACACACACACACATACACATACACACACACACACACAAACATACACACACAATACACACACACACTCACACACACACACACACACACACACACACATACACACACACACACACACTTAAAAAAAGTTTCTTAATACATTTTTTCACTGCATTTTTGCCTCCCAGGACTGCAGGTAGTCAGGAACTGGGGCTGTGATGTGTAATGTGGTGCAGAGTGAAAGGTTAAGTGAAGTTGTGATAGCTGAATATGCGAATGGTGGGAGTTTACTAAATTGAGAGAGTATTGCTCTTTCAGATCTGTGTTCCGTCTACTTGTCCCTGCCTCTGCACAGACCTCTGATCTCTGTGCACAGCAGCATCTTATGGAACTGGAAGTCATTGCATCCTCATGTTGACTGGTGAGCATATATCTCTGGGTGGTCGTGCTGCATGGAGGGACCACTGTGGAAAATGTGCTGCCTTTTCCTTGTGATATGCAACTAAATCATAGAATCCCTACAGTTTGGAAATAGACCATTTGGCCACTGAGTCCACATTGACCAAAGAGAATCCCACCTGGACCCAGCCCCCTATCCAATCCCTGTAACCCTGCATTCCCCATGGTCAATTCACCCAGCCTGCAAACCTTGGACACCTGGAAATATCTGATTGTCTTCTCAATCCCATGAAAATCCCATGGCACTATTTTGAATGGGGGATATATCTGGGGGCCTGGCCGATATGTAACCCTCAATCCATATCAATGGTCATTATCACATTACAGTTTTGGGATCTTGCTATGCCCAACTTGTCTGTTGCATTTCTATTTTACAAAAGTGAGTAACTTCAAAAACATTTGCATGGTTGCAAAGGTTATGATCATGAAAACTGCCTTATAAATACAATTCTTTAACAGAATGACAGAATTATTACGGTACTAAAAGAGGCCGTTCAGCTATTATTCATGAGCATTTTGGAAACTTCTATCAAATCTCTACTCAGCCTTCTCTCCAAGAAATGTAGTCTCAACATTTTTAATCTATGCTTGTAGTTGAAGTTTCTAATCCCTGGAACCTTTCTCACAAACCTCTCCTGTACTCTCTTCAATACGTTCAGATTCTTTCCATAATGCAGTTCCCAGCACTGTACACAATACCCCAGCTGAGGTCTAACCAATGTCAATTCTCTAGCCCTCTGGCACCACTCCCAGAATCCATGGAAGATTGAGACATAATTGCTGTTGTTTCTGCAATTTCTTTTCTCACTTCCTTCAATATCCTCTGATCCCAGCGCCTAATCATATTTAAGTATTGACGGCTTATCCAATACCACCTCCTTATCAATCTTAAACACTTTCAGTAATTAAGTTTTCTCCAGTGTCAGCAAGGCCTTGGTAGCAACTGACTCGTAAGTAAACATAGATGGGTAGTATTCATTTCTCACCTGAACCATACTTCTCGCTTCCATGAACAAACCTGCTTTTTGGTCTTATTCCTCCTTTTACCTGCCTTTTACTACCAATGTGCTTATCGAAGACTTTATCCTTCTAAAGAAATTAAAGAAATGCTGGAGCCTCTGGCTGTTAGCAGACTGAATCATTTATTAGTAAGATTACAGGTCAGAATTGAATCGGGGCTACAGAGTCTTGTCTGCCAGCTGGAGAGCAGTTCAGAGTCCTGTGTTGCCCCCTGTGGGAAAGGCTGGCCATATTTATTGCCTGTCAGGATCAAAGACCCCAGACTAGGAAATCCTGCTGCCTGCGAGCTGCTGGCAGATCAATGAACAGCAATCTTCATTGCTGTCAGTGCCACTGGATGGTACAATGGTGCCCACCAGAGACTCACTATCAGTGAAGGACCCAGAATGCAGGAGAGTGAGGGCAGACTCGGGGCCACATAGGTTGCTCCTTGGGGAGTAGGCATCCCCAGTCTTCCCAAAGCAGGTCCTTCGATCAGGCCCAACAGAATTTGTTTTTTGGACAATGGCAAATGCTCCAGCTGCCGTGGATTTGATACCGGCAACAGTATGATGTGGGCCTTAAGTGGGTATTAATTGGAATGAGCATTGGGAAAGCTAACTATTTCAGTGGGCACCCTCCCATCTGATTTATTTCCCCAACTCCAGCAACCTCACTTCAGGGATAGCTTTCAAGATATTTTTAACCAAACTATTCAGATATCTTAGAAGTTTGGAACAGGTGAGATTTGAAACCAGACCTTCTAACCCAGGAGAGACCCTACTACTGTGCTACAAGTGGTGGCATTAAGTTTCATGGGCTGTTACAAGGTTCCTGTGTGTTTAACTCCTTGGTTTCACCACTGTTGCTCACTCCTCAAATCAGTCCTCATGTATTGCATTCTCTACTGCCCCATATTAATCATGGATAACACTATCAGCCTATGGGATTTTGCCTCCACCAGGGTGTTTATATCTGATGAGACAATAGATTTCTTTAGTTCTCAGAGCATAGATTGAGGTGTGTGTAATGTCATACTGCAAAATGTAACAGATGTTCATTATTGCCCCTGGAATGTACATATCTTATAGTCACAGTCACTTTATTATCTGGGTAAATATCAAGCTATTGATTAATAAACAGTAATATATTACCCTTAGCATGTGATGCTTCAAGTGACCCTACCAGAGATCACTTGAGGCATGATATCAGCGGATTACTGCAGATGCCAGAAATCTGAAATAAAACAGAAACTGGAGAAACTCAGTGGATCTGGCAGCATTTGTGGAGATAGAAACAGAGATAACATTTTGATTCGACTATGACTCATCTTTGGGACCAGTTCTGCTAAACCTGCTGAGCTTTTCCAGTACTTTCAATTTTTATTCCCGTTAAGTTGGATACCGAGGTCTTTGTACCCCAGGGGCACATGCTATGATAAGGTGGTAACACCATCAGAATGGCTGTTAAAGCTTTACTGCATGCTATCTGTATAACAAGACACAGTACCTGATTATGGCATCATTATATCAAATTGGGGTTAAATTGGGTTTATCAAGATTGCTGCAATCTTGCCATGTGGTGGCCAACTCTTATACATTGTATAAGTAAAAGAGTGTAAGTGCTTAACCATGATTCTTGCCATTCTTAGGTGAGATTCCCTATCTTCCACTTTCAGCATTGGCTCCAATCTCTAACCTCCCTCCCACTCTCTTGTTCTGGCTTCCACAAGAGAGACCGAGATTGGAAATTCTGACTGAAAATCTTGGTGAAAAGATGTTGCTATTTAAGGAAGGAGATTGTCTTAAAGAAAGAATAGAAAGTGGGATGGTGGAGGGTGGAGAGAGTCAGAGGTTAGAGATTGGATCAATAAATCTGGTGAGAATCAGGATGTGAGATTGAAAGGTGTTTTCACGGGGATGAAGAAGGACAAAATTTTCGCAAATGAAACAAAAAGCTAAATTTTAAATCTTTATGAGGTCACTTTATCATTTTAATATAATTTGGTTTAAAAGTCCATTTTTATGAAAAACAAGGGTCAAAAATTTTTGAAGTATGATAAATGTTTGGTATTTGATATTTTACTCATAGTTCTTACACTTGCTGAATAACTGAAGATTTCAGTGTTTTGACTGGGTCAATACATTGTCATCACCATTTACTCATTGCCTGAAGGCAAGACCTTGGCTCAGAGTAATATTCCCACATCTCTCTATATCTGTGGTCTCCAATGTGTAGGTCATGATTAACTGGTTATTAGCAGGGTTTCTGACTGTCAAATTTACTGCACACCCATTTTATTGTTTCCAGAAGGCTGAAAGCTAGAGAAATGTTTATGCTTCTGGCAGATTTTCGAAGCTTGTTACATTATGTCTCAGATAAAAAGGGTAAAAAGGCAATGCGAACAAATTAATAAGGAATTTTCTCGATTCACTGATGTGTGACATTAGTATATTACAGTACTGTTCAGCCCCATCATGTCCATGTGGACTCTCTGCAAGAGCAGCTCTGCTAGCTCCTCTCCTCTGTCCATCCTCTGCAGCTTATTTTGTGCAATTGCTTATCTAATAGGTCCATACAGGACCAAGAAAAATTACAAGGAATGCTGCCAAGCCCCACATCCAATAACCATAAAATAAAGGAGCAGAATTAGACCATTTGGCCCATTGAGTCTGCTCTGCCATTCAACCATAGCTGATATATTTCTCCTCCCCATTCTCCTCCCTTCTCCCAGTAACCCTTGAACTCTTTACTATCTCTGTCTTAAATACACTCAATAACTTTTCCTCCACAGTGTTCTGTGGCAATGAGTTCAACAGATTAGCCACCCTCTGGCTGAAGAAATTCCTCCTCATCTCAGTTCTAAAGGATTGTCCCTTCATTCTGAGGCTGTGCCATTGGGTTCTAGTCTCTCCCATTAGTAGAAACACCTTCACGACATCCACTTTATCCAGGCCTCTCAGTATTCTGTAAGTTTTAATAAGATCCCCCTTCATCTTTCTGACCTGCATCAAGTACAGATCCAGAGTCCTCAAATGCTCCTCATATAATGAGTCTTTCATCCAAGCAATGCAGGATGTCCAGAGTTCCTGGAAACAAATTGCAACCACAAGAGTAACCACCTCTGCCTCCACACTTGAAAGCAGCCAGTAACACTCTGGGTTTTCCAGAGGCATGGTTCCAGAGGCCAACCTGCAGTGTGACCAGCAACAAAATTATGTTACTGTAAGGATAGTATCTTTTTTGTTTAACATTGTGGACTGAAATGAAAAAGAGCTTTTTAAACCAAAGATTTACAAGGATTGTTGTGAAGGAATTTGATATGTAGTGTGAATCTTGTTTGTATAGCTATGAGTTCCAGCAATGAGCAGACAAACTGGAACTGAGGTTTGTTTACAAATGAAGCTGATTGGTTGGCAGACTAGAGACTGGCTATTTGCAGACTAGGGACTGGCTGTCAATAACAAAGGTCCTCTGCCTGCTAACAACAATGTGATTGGTTGTCAGGTAGCTGACCAGCATGAGTTGTGAACAAGACAGGGAGAAGCCAATTCAGTTAAGAAGATAAACCAGAATGTCTGCACTCAGCCACTTTAAAGCAAAAGAAAAGCAGCTTTTATTTCCCTTCAGCAGTTGCTCTAAGTGTGATTTTTAATTGATAAGCCAGAGATCTGCTGTAAGTAATCCAGCCACCCTGTGCCTCTTGCAAACCAGTGTAAGCATTTTGGAAAAGAAAGACCGAGGAGAAAACTTTGGATCAGTGATAACCAAACTGACAAATCTTGTGAGCAAAAGTTATGGACTGTTTTCTCAATTTGTCATTCTGCCCATGTACTTTCATGTGTGTGTAAGGGGGAGTGTATAAGGGGTTTAGAGATTTAATTCTTAGTGTATTATGCCAATGGTTTATGATTGGTTGCCTGCAGCTGAAGTTTAATTAACTTGAATAAATAATGACTCTTGTTAAGTACAGAAACCTTGTCTGTTCTCGCTTTCAGTCTGGGTGAGAAAATCAGATATTTTGGGGATTTTGTATACTTCTTTTAAAGATGATAATATTTGTAATGATCCTGGATTAATGGGGCTTAATTTCCAGAGCACTATCCAGTGAGTCATGACATTACAAACAACAAAGTGAAGCAATAATAACAAAAACAGAACTTGCATGAAGAACTGGACCCAAAACATCAACTCTGTTTTCTCTCCACAGATGTGACCAAACCTGCTGAGTTTATCCAGCAATTTCTGTTTTGGTTTTGATTTCCAGCATCTGCAGCATTTTTTTAGCTTTTTTTAAAAGTGAAGCAATAAGGTTGAATGATGAACTTGGACCATTTAAAAAGAAACTAAAGATGTACAACTTCGATGCAGAATAGGAAAGTAAGTTTCTGCTACAACTGTAAAAGATAAGAATGTTTGCCATATATGTCACTAAATTACATTGGGAAGTAAAAAGTGGGACTTGCAATTGTACCAACACAATGTCACACAGTGAGTTCAAAGATAGTTTTAACTTAAACAGCATATGTTGTACAAGTTGATGAGCTGAGGCTATTTTGACAGCTCAACAGGCAGCTTTTTTTCTAAATCAACAATAGAAGGTAAGACCTGCACTGAAGCATCATTTCACATTTGCCATCTTCTGGCAAAAGATAAACAGTCATTCACAGTTGGCAAATTACTAAAAGAGCCAATGACTGTGGCCACTGACTTTTTAGGTAAAAAACAACCAAGAAACAATAACATTTTGTCGCTTATGTTATGGACCAGGCCAGACCCCCCCAAAACGTTTCAAGAAGGTAGCCAGGCCCTACCTTTGCTAGTTGATTTAAGCAGGTGTAAAGTGGATGTTCCAGGAAGGATGCAGCTGGCCCAATCACTAAGTTTTAAACAAAACAGAATTTATTTGCAATATTACTGAATGAAACCCAAACAAAAGAGAACAGGATATAGGAAAACTTAACCCATTGAAAATCCAACAGACTATCCCAAACTAATGATGCTGCTCCAAATTCCTGCAGCAATCCCCATAAACACCGCTTGTCAAAAAAGGTAAAATCAAACACAGGGTCTTATAGGATAGAGAGATAGAGAGAGAAATGGCAGAGGGACTCAGCATGGAGCATCTTTTTCCATGTAGCTGTTTCTTGGATCAACAGCCTCAAACTGACTGACAGCCTGCTTTCAGTGAACAGCCAGAATGCTAAAACCCAAACCAAACCAAAGAAAAGCTGAGCTGGGAGCTGGCCATTCCCCTTTTATTGTCCAAGTGTTTTTGAAAAACTTGAAAGCCTCTTTGCTGAGGCAGTATCTGTTATCTATAATTAAATTGCCCTAAAACCCTTCAAACCTAGACTTTTTAGAATCACTGCTTTTATCACCTATCTGAAAAAAAAGCCAAGGACAACGTAACCTTGTTAAAAGAGTAGCATCATCACACTAAACAATTCTCAACAAATACAGCAGGACCTGAAAGACTGTAAATGCTTCTCACTGCGATTCAATTAATCCATCAACATGACTGACACAGCCCATTGATTGTTTTTGTATTGCAACCCAGACGTCAAGGCAGTGGCAGATAACGTGCAGTGACAGGTATCACACCAAGACTTAGTAAAAATAGGATAAAATGAATAATTATATATATTGTGGTTTATATTTATATTTAGATCGACAAAGTACTTTATTTTGTATATTCTTCAAAGTCAATCCTGAGTTGTGCTTAACTTCAAAAAGTAATCTTTTCTTTAAAATGTTTGGAGACCACTGCTCTTATGCCGTTCTATTTACTTGTCACTAATTTCCTTCATTTTTCCTGCCACCCACATTATCTTTCTTCATTTTTCTCTTTTTCCTTGAAATATCCTTTTCACAATATCTTTTGGAAGTCTTATTCCTCTTGAAATATGTCCTAACCAGTCCCTATGCCTCCCACTAATGATGTTCAACAAATTCCTTTGTTCATTCACTCTCCACAGCACTTTATTATTTAATGACTTCTTTCTATCTAGCTGGTCATTTCCATTCTCCTCCAAATCCAGTTTTCACTGTTATTTAACAGGTTGATCTCCTCTTTTGTCTACACAAAGCATCACTTTAAAACATGTCACTTATAAGGGTAATGATTCAGTTTTCTAGTTAACACCCATCTCTTTTTGTCAAATCTGGCCTTTCCCAATGCTATCCTTGTTCTTATTTCTCTGTTGCATTTTCTATCTGTGGACATTTTGCTTCCTAAATACTTGAACTCTTGTTCTAGGTCTGTCCCTTCTCTGAGTGTCTGAATACAGTCTTGGTGATTCTGAAACTGTGTGATATTGGTCTTGTTGATGTTAGCATTCATTCAAAACTTTCTGCATGCTATTACTGGTTTATCCCTGGTTCTATTAACTCCTTTTAGTGTTTGTTATCAGTGTCTTGCCATCTGCAACTCTAACTGATCTTGTCATTCACACAACCCCCACCCCCAAATTTAATGCTATAAAAAGGTTGAGGACCAGAGGCCTTAGATATAAGGTAATTGTCAAAATAAGTACATGCAATGTAAGAGAAAAATATTTCACATGATGAGTAATCAGAATTTGGAATTCACTGCCTGGAAAGGTGGTGGAGGCAGGTTTAACTTAAGCATTCAAGAAGACTTTTCTTATTATTTAAATAGAAACAATATGTAGGAAAAGGCAACAGAATGGCAGTCATTTTGGTCATTCATGGAGCAGGTGCAGATGCAATAGGTTGAATGGCCTCCATCTGGGCTGTACTGACTTGGTGATTCAGAACCTGTCTTCAAAAGTTTCATTGCTGCTGTTGGACTTATAAAGTGAGAGATAACAAACGCCCCCGGCAAGCTCCACGTCCAACATTCTGACCACCCATTAGCAGTCTCAATGCTGCTATTTGTTGCATGTAAACTCTCTCATGAGTTATCTATGTCTCCAGTCATAAAATCCGTACAGTGTGGAAGCAGGCCATTCGGTCATCAAGTCCACACTGACCTGTTGAAGAGCATCCCAGCTGCAAGCAACAATTCTTTAACAAGAAAAGACAGAAGTCAGACTTTTTTTTGCCTTAGAGAAAAGTTCCAAGTGTGATTCTTTATCATGGATAAATCACTAGAATAATCGTTATTGGTTTTATATTAGTTAAAATAATTCCTCAAGTAGTTATAATGTCTAATATTATGATATATTTTTATTATTAGTCTGTCCCCTCCACATCCATTGTCCTCTATCCTCACCTCCTCCCCTTCCCTTACTCACCATCTTCTTCTTTCTCCCCATTGAACATGGGAGGCACAATTGGGAAATTGGCAGATTATGCAAAAATTGGCCACGTAAAAGATAGTGTAGAGGATAGCTGTATGCTCCAAAATGATACAGATGGGTTAGTGGAAATGGCAGGAAATTGGAGTACAACTTTGATAAGTGTGAGGTAATGCATTTTAGGAAGGTCAAACAGTAAAAGGCAATATTCAACAAATGGGAATATATTGAGAGGGGTAGATGAATTAAGAGAGTTTGGCAGACAAGTGCTCAGGTCCCTAAAGGCCACAGTATAGGTAGATAAGGTTGTAAAGAAGGCATATGGAATTCTTTCCTTCATTGGCAGAGTCTTAGAATATAAAAGTAGGTATATAATGGTGAAACTGTATAAGATACCAGTGAGGCCACAACTGTAGTTTTGTGTGCAGTTCTAGCTATAACATTGCAGGAAGGAATTGCTTTGGAGAATGAGTAGAGAGGATTTACTAGACTGTTGCCTGGGTTGGAGAATTGTAGCTATGAGGAGAAATTAGAGCGATTTGAGTTGCTTTCCTTGGAACAGAGAACGCTGAGGGGTAACACGACTGAGGTATACAAAATTGTGAGAAGTTGGGATAGAGTAGATAAGAGGAATCTGTTTCCCTTGGCAGAAGTTCAAAAAAAAGGGTCATACATTCAGGTTAAGTTGTAGAGTGTTAGCTGGGACATGAGGAGAAATTTCTTTACAGAGAGGTGGTGGGTTGTCTGGAATTCATTGTCTTAGTGGCGCAGGCAGAGACCCTAAACTCTTTCAAAAAGTACCTGGATCTCCACCTTATGAGCTGTAAGCTGCAGGGCTATGGACCATGTGTAGGAAGATGGGATTAGAAAAGGCCATCTGTGTGTCTTTGGGTCTGCATGAATAAGATTGGCCAAATGACCCCCTTCTGTACATTTCTATTTCTATCCATTTCTATGGTTCTAAGTCACTTGTCCCCTCCTTGCTGCAGTTGGCATACTGCTGCACTTGTCTTCTGTTCTTATTTCTTGTTGTAGCTACATCTTTGAAATCAGATTTCTTACTGAAACATATAAGACTTTGAGGAATCTTGACAGGGTAGATGTAGAGAGAATCTTTCCTTTTATTGGAGAATCTGAAAATATCCACTCCAATGTCAATACTCTTCTTTTTCTCCTTTCTTCTATCTTTTGCAGCATTGCAAACATAACCAATAGTTTCTTTAACTGTTTTCCCCTTAAAGGTCCCCTGCTATCTACCTCTCCTTCCTTGACAGATTCTTTAATCTGCTACCATTATTCATTTATATTTATGACATCTTTGTCCTTTTTAGCTAGTAGCATATTGTACCCTAATGGGAGCACAGAGTACAAGAGCAAAGAAATTATGTTAAACTTATATAAAGCATTGGTCTGTCCTCAACTAGAATATAACAACCGGTTCTAGGTGCCACATTACAGAATTAACAATTCAGAGCAATGACTTTCATCACAACATGAAGAAGCCAGAGGTGTAACAGATTGTCCAGTCTTAAGATGGAAAATTGAAAAGAATCAGGAATCTCAGGATCATGCTTCTGGACTTATCAAAATTGAAGCTACCATCCAATCTGTATTTGGTCTCCTCAACATAGAGAGATAACAGCATGAGAACAACAATAAGTACAACTTCATTTGATCGTACATTATAACTAGGACCTTAGGGAGAAATACAGCCATGTGTGACACCAGTAGAATGGATGAAACCAATGTAACATGAAAATTAACTCTTCAAAACTATCAACTTATATAACATCTGCCCTCAAGTCTTTACCCATAGCTAACACATTATGTAAGCATAGAAATAACTATATTACATTCACCACTACTCCATCTGCCCACCCAAGTCTCTGACTCCTGCAGTCAATTTAAACATTTCACATTTTTCTGTTTGGACTTGGATGAATCTTATGTCTTCAGCATGAGGTCTGTTCATCTTAATACTGATCTCTGGATCACTTCTCCACTGAAGGATCATTTCTCTCCTGGACATCATTCAGAAATAGCTTTTTTTTTGTAGACCTTGTTATTGGTCTATTGCCTTATCTACTAAATTGCTTTCACAAAGGAACTCTTTGCTAACTCATTTTTGCATCTGGGGAAGCTTTATTCTAATGAATGTCTATCATGGAAGACAGCTGTTCTGTTAAAGAAACTTCTTTCTGCTCTGTAGTATCCTAAATTTCTGGACCAAGTGATAACTTTCCAGTTGGAAGAAGCTTCTTTTTTGAAGATACTTGGACCAGACAAGAGTTCATCAGAATGTTTCCGAAGATGAAGAATTACAGACACGTAGATAGATCGCAGCAGATGTTTTTCTTGCTGGAGATAAGATTGGGCAATGATTTCTTAGATGCATCTGAAATCTTGGACAAAGTAAATAGGGAGAAAACACAAGAGACATATTTAAATTAGCAGAAGACATATCGGAGAGACCTTTTCATGTAGCAAAAAGTGAAGTTTCGGAGTGTGCTGCTAAGGCTGTGGTGGGGGCAGATTCAATTATTGCATTTAAGAGTAAATTAAATTGTTTTCTGTAAAGGAAGAATGTGCAGGGCTATGGGAAGCAGGTGGAAGAATGGCATTCATTGAAATGGTCATTCAGACAGCCAGTAGAAACTAGGACAAATCACTTGCTTTTGAACTGTAATGATTCTGCAATATACATAGGGAAGAATTACAAACAGATGACTAGAATTGTTTTTCTTGATTGCCCTTGTTCCATTTCTATCCAATGTCATAATTTTAGAAGCAGGAACAACAGCAAAGTTTAAGAGGTTTTTAGACAGACAAATGAACAGGCAGAGAAAAGAGGAATATGGACCATGTGCAGATGTTTGGGATTAGTTTAGAATAGCATCATGGTTGGTACAGACATGATGGGCCAAAGGACCTTGTCCTATGCTGTACTGTTCTATGTTCTGTAATTCACATGATCAGAGAAATGCACTCAAGCAGATCACCAAATTGACAATGACTGAACCTGAATCATAATACAAATAATCACTGCCACTGAATCTTGATTTTAAAATTGTTCTTTTTCCAATATCAGGTTATAGCAGCACCAGTAATATCTGAATGAGTTAATGTACCAACATTTAATGTTTGGGTTTGTGTACAGCAGTGGAATTGATAACAAGGTATTAGCATTATTTTGTCTTATTAGACATTAATAGAAACTTTTCCAGAGAGGGTTTGATTTTGATTAGGATGATTAAGAAATAATGAAGAATAATGGTGTAAATGACTGGCTCACGTGGAACATAAACAACAGTGTGAAGCTATTTGATTGCATGACCTGTTTCTATGCTGTTAATACTTTATAAACTAACTTCGTTACTTCACATTCTGATTTTAGAATTTTGGTATTAATAATACCTTTACCACTTTGACATTATAAAGTAGTTTTTAGTATTTATTGCATTGGTTAAAAGAACAAATTGCTTCTCATTTTCTGATCTACAGGAGGGATGCCATTTAGACTGTTCATCTCTGATGTTTTCTGATGGTCTGCACTTTCTGTTTGCAATTAATTGACGAGAAACCTCTGCAATTGGGCCGCATAAGCAGAGCAAAGTGAGCAGCAGGTAGTCTCATCAAGTTTATTCCATTGAAGTCAATTGGAAGTAAAGTCAGGAAATACATACTCCAGGCAGCTAACCTGGAATTGTCCATTTTGCAGTCACTACCACTGCCTCAATCTCATTGCACAATGCTTTATGCCAGTCATATCATTAAAAATAAGAAATTCTTCTATGAAAAATATATTGGATTATTTTTAGTGTTTGTTATATTATTGTCATCAGGCTTGGGTTTGAGTGACAAGAGGTCTCTTTGGTTTCCTTGGTTACTATTAAAACAAAGAGTTGCTCGTCCTTCAGCATTTTCTTCAGCATGATTCAGTCTTGAGTGGTCTACTCAACCACATTATACATATTGACTCAATATTATTCTATAATACAACTATCTTTTGATTACTTAAAATAATTTCCAAGTAAATGACAAGCAAGTAATGCAATTTATTTCCTAGCATCAAGATCATTATCCTTACTCTGCAGATTTCTGACCATTCTGAGAGTGCTAAAACCCACTGATTCCGAGCCTGTAAAGAAATCCAGGAAGCCTTGCCCTGACTGCACCATTGCTAACTACTGTACTTGTTACCTGTCAGTGTCTCATCCTTACAACTACAAGCACTATCCGTTCCAGAATATAAGCTCGATTCATATGCCAAGAACTAGATCACTACAAGGATATTTGAATTTGTTTTACACAGAGGAATATTCCTGGAGGGACAATAGCCAACAACACACAGACTCCCACACACAGATATACACAGACGATGATGCAATGATAACGACCTCTCTCTCGATGTCGGCAAAACTACATAACTGATTATTGACGTCAGAAAAAAAAGAGAACACATTTCCATCTATATCAACAGAGAGGGTTGAGAGGGCTGAGAGCATTAAGTTCCTAGGAGTAACAATGACCGACAACCTGTTCTGGACTTCCCACATAGATGTGTTGGTCAAAAAGGCACCACAATTCCTCTTCTTTCTCAGGTGACTCAGGAAATTCACCATGTCCATAAGTACCCTCATAAATTTTTACAGATGTGCCCTAGAAAGCAGACTGTCCAGGTGTACAATGGCCTGGTATGGCAAATGCTCTGCCCAGGACCGTAAGAAAATACAAAAGGTTGTGGGCACAGGCCAGCCGATCATGGAAGCCGACCTCCCATCCATGGACTCCATTTACACCTATCGTTGCCGGGGAAAGGCTGCCAATATTATCAATGACCCATCCTACGCCGGTAATGTTCTCCTATAACCTTTTCCATCAGGCAAAAGACACAGCCAGTTCAGCCAGTTCAGGAACAGCTTCTTCCCTACTGTTATTAGACTGATGAATGAACTCTTTAACTTCAAATAACATTGATCTTATTAATGTTGATTTTGCCTCATGCACGTCCTATGCAATCTAATCTGTATGCCTCACTCTGTCTAAGTTTTTTTCACCTTATGATCTGTATATCCTTACTATGATCTGCCTGTATTGCTTGCAAACAAAGCTTTTCACTGTGCTTAGGTACACATAACAATAAATCAAATCAATCAATCAAACACAGATGCAAACACTCTTCCACACAGTCTCTCACACACAGATACAGACACACTCTCTTGCACAGAAACACACACATGGTCTTGTAACATTTTTAGCTAAAGTAGCTGTAACATTTGATTATTAAGGTTTAAACCATATTTTTAAAGTATTCTAACAATTAGTAAATAACAATTAGTATCAATTAGTATCTATCTGCCATTAGACAGAAATATCTAGCTGGCAATGTCTTTGAAAAATCACATTGTTAAAATGATAACATTGCACTTACGATGTTACAAAGTTAAGCCTAATTTTAATCAGAACCCTGAACACAAGTAACCCATTTATGAAATAAAGGAGCACAATCTTTAAGGAAAATAAATGTATTACTAAGTTTTGGGATGAGTAAACCCAAGTAGTTTTTTAAAGCACATTTTCATGCATACCTTTTGTTAGAAAGTTGGAAGGATTCTTGGACCAAATATCAGTCTGTTGAATAGCATCATTAACACTCCTCCCATGGCCAACAATGTAAAGTGAGGACTTGAACTGAGAACTTCTGGTCTAGTGTGGGGAAAGTTACCACTTTCCCCCACAAGATCTCCTGATAACTCAACACCTAGGAGCTGCCAATTGTTGCTTGTCTTGGAAGAGAAGTTGCTCGGCTGCATGTAGGTTTGACAACCTCAAATACTCTTCTTTTGAGGCGGTTGCCTTACATTCTGAATCCTGATGTCATTGAAGGCATAGAGAAATAGACCATCCTCATTCTTACTTCCTCTCCTTCAGTCTCTCAGCACTCAGTAACACAGCTGCTGGAAATTCCTCACTATCAGAATCCAGCCGTCCCTGGGTGAAGCCTCTGAGAAATAGGAAATCAGTGACACAGTTCAGAAATTGGGATTACATGTGGACCAGAAGATGTCTTAGCTATTTCCACCACTCTGGGACTTGGAAATTCTCTTCCTATTCATAGAATGACAAGGTACATTTGAATCTGAAGTGCGGACAGAGGACATTCAGCCTGACCCTGGACTGCTAGCATTTATGCTCCACTCAGTCCTCCTCCCACCTTTATCTTACTCTGCCAACATCACTCTATTCTCTTCTCTCTCATACACTTATTTAGCTTCCTCTCAAATATATCAATCAACCACATCCTTTAAAAATGAGTTTAATATTCTCATCACTTTCTGGGAAAAGATGTTTCTTCTGACTCTATTTGAGTTTTGTTTTGTTCTAGACAGGTGGAAATACCCCCAATTCAACAACTTGAACAAAACTTTGCATCATTTTAAAATCTGTCTTAGGTCACTTTTCAAGCTTATCTTTTTAAAAACAAGTACAATGTAATATGTGTATCCTGCCTTGATTAGTATAACCCTGAGTTCTGGCATTATCATAGAGTCATAGAGATGTACAGCATGGAAACAGACCCTTCAGTCCAACCCATCCATGCCGACCAGATATCCCAACCCAATCTAATTCCACTTGCCAGCACCTGGTCCATATCCCTCCAAACCCTTCCTATTCATTTACCCATCCAAATGCCTCTTAAATGTTGCAATTGTACCAGCCTCCACCACTTCCTCTGGCAGCTCATTCTATACACGTACAACCTTCTGCGCGAAAAGGTTGCCCCATAGGTCTCTTTTATATCTTTCCCCTCTCACCCTAAACCTATTCACTCTAGTTCTGGACTCCCCGACACCAGGGAAAAGACTTTGTCTATTTATCCTATCCATGTCCCTCATAATTTTGTAAACCTCTATAAGGCACCCCTCAGCCTCCGACGCTCCAGGGAAAACAGCCCCAGCCTGTTCAGCCTCTCCCTGTAGCTCAGTTCCTCCAACCCTGGCAACATCCTTGTAAATCTTTTCTGAACCCTTTCAAGTTTCACAACATTTTTCTGAAAGGAAGGAGACCAGAATTGCACGCAATATTCCAACAGTGGCCTAACCAATGTCCTGTACAGCCGCAACATGACCTCCCAACTCCTGTACTCAATACTCTGACCAATAAAGGAAAGCATACCAAACGCCGCCTTCACCACCCTATCTACCTGCGACTCCACTTTCAAGGAGCTATGAACCTGCACTCCAAGGTCTCTTTGTTCGGCAACACTCCCTCGGACCTTACCATTAAGTCCTGCTAAGATTTGCGTTCCCAAAATGCAGCACCTCGCATTTATCTGAATTAAACTCCATTTGCCACTTCTCAGCCCATTGGCCCATCTGGTCAAGATCCTGTTGTAATCTGAGGTAACCCTCTTCGCTATCCACTACACCTCCAATTTTGGTGTCATCTGCAAACTTACTAACTGTACCTCTTATGCTCGCATCCAAATCATTTATGTAAATGACAAAAGGTAGAGGACCCAGCACCGATCCTTGAGGCACTCCACTGGTCACAGGCCTCTAGTCTGAAAAACAACCCTGCACCACCACCCTCTGTCTTCTACCTTTGAGCAGTTCTGTATCCAAATGGCTAGTTCTCCCTGTATTCCATGAGATCTAACTTTGCTAATCAGTCTCCCATGGGGAACCTTGTTGAATGCCTTACTGAAGTCCATATAGATCACATCTACCGGTCTGCCATCATCAACCTTCTTTGTTATTTCTTCAAAAACCTCAATCAAGTTTGTGAGACATGATTTCCCATGCCAAAGCCATGTTGACTATCCCTAATCAGTCCTTGCCTTTCCAAATACATGTACATCCTGTCCCTCAGGATTCCCTCCAACAACTTGCCCACCACTGAGGTCAGGCTCACCGGTCTATAGTTCCCTGGCTTGTCTTTACCACCTTTCTTAAACAGTGGCACCACGTTTGCCAACCTCCAGTCTTCGAGCACCTCACCTGTGACTATCGATGATACAAATATCTCAGCAAGAGGCCCAGCAATCACTTCTCTAGCTTCCCACAGAGTTCTAGGGTACACCTGATCAGGTCTTGGGGATTTAGTCACTTTTAACCGTTGTAAGGCATCCAGCACTTCCTCCTCTGTAATCTGGACATTTTGCAAGATGTCACCATCTATTTCTCTACAGTCTATATCTCCCATATCCTTTTCCACAGTAAATACTGATGCAAAATATTCATTTAGTATCTCCCCCATTTTCTGTTGCTCCACACAAAGGCCACCTTGCTGATCTTTGAGGGGCCCTATTCTCTCCCTAGTTACCCTTTTGTCCTTAATATATTTGTAAAAACCCTTTGGATTCTCCTTAACTCTATTTGTCAAAGCTATCTCATGTCCCCGTTTTGCCTTCCTGATTTCCCTCTTAAGTATACTCCCACTTTCTCAATTTCCCTCTGACTATTAGGGGGTCTATAATACAATCCCAATAAGGTGATCATCCCTTTCTAATTTCTCAGTTCCACCCAAATAACTTCCCTGACTGTATTTCCAGGAATATCCTCCCTCAGCACAGCTGTAATTCTATCCCTTATCAAAAACGCCACTCCACTTCCCCTCTTGCCTCCCTTTCTATCCTTCCTGTATTTTGTATCCTGGAACATTAAGCTGCCAATCCTGCCCATCCCTGAGCCATGTTTCTGTAATTGTTATCATATCCCAGTCCCATGTTCCTAACCATGCCCTGAGTTCATCTGCCTTCCCTGTTAGGCCCCTTGCATTGAAATAAATGCAGTTTAATTTATTAGTCCTACCCTGTCCCTGTCTGCTCTGACTGTTTGACTCACTTCTGTTCTCAGCTGTACCCGACTCAGATCGATCTCTATCCTCACTATCTCCCTGGGTCCCCCCCCCCCCCCCCCCCCCCCCCCCCCCCCCCCCCCCCACCTTACTAGCTTAAATCCTCCCAAGCAGTTCTAGCAAATTTCCCTGCCAGTATATTAGTCCCCTTCCAATTCAGGTGCAATCCATCCTTCTTATACAGGTCACTTCTACCCCAGAAGAGATTCCAATGATCCAAAAATGTGAATCCTTCTCCCATACACCAGCTCCTCAGCCATGCATTCATCATCTCTATCCACCTATTCCTGCCCTCACTAGCTCGTAGCACTGGGAGTAATCCAGATATTACTACCCTTGAGGACCTCCTTTTTAAATTTCTACCTAACTCTCTGTAATCTCCCTTGAGTCTCAACCTTTTCCCTTCCTATGTCGTTGGTTCCAATGTGGACAATGACCTCCTGCTGGCCCCTCTCTCCCGTGAGAACATTCTGCACCCTCCCTGAGACATCCTTGATCCTGGCACCAGGGAAACAACACACCATTCTGCTTTTTCTCTGCTAGCCACAGAAACGTCTGTCTGTACCTCTGACTACAGAACCCCCTAACACAATTGATCTCTTGGAAGCCGACTTACCCTTCATTGCATTAGAGCCAGTCTCAATACCAGAAACTTGGCTGTTCGTGCTACGTTCCCCTGAGAATCCATCACCCCCTACATTTTCCAAAACAGCACATGTTTGAAAAAGGTATATCCACAAAAGACTCCTGCCCTAGGTGCCGACCTCTCTCACCCTTCCTGGAGTTAAGTTGAAACTTTATTGCTGGAACAGCACAGCAGGTCAGGCAGCATCCAGGGAACAGGAGATTCGACGTTTCGGGCACAGGCCCTTCTTCAGGAATGAGCAGAGAGTGTTCAGCAGGAGAAGATAAAAGGTAGGGAGGAGGGACTTGGAGGAGGGGAGTTGGAAATGTGATAGGTGGAAAGAGGTCAAGGTGAGGGTGATAGGTCGGAGTAGGGTGGAGGCGGAGAGGTCAAGAAGAAGACTGCAGGTCAGGAAGGCGGTGCCGGGCTGGAAGGATCCGGCTGAGACAAGGTGGGGGGAGGGGGGATGAAGAAACTGGTGAATTCCAAGTTCATCCCCTGCGGTTGGAGGGTTCCCAGTCTGAAGATAAGACGCTCCTCCTCCGACCGTCGGGTTGTTGTGGTTTGGCGGTGGATGAGTCCAATGACCTGCATATCCTCGGTGGAGTGGGAGGGGGAGTTGAAATGCTGTGCCACAGGTTGGTTGGGTTGGTTCGTCCGGGTGGCCCAGAGGTGCTCCCTGAATCGCTCCGCAAGTAGGCGGCCTGTCTCCCCAATATAGAGGAGGCCACACCGGCTGCAGCGGATGCAGTAGATGATGTGGGTGGAGGTGCAGGTGAATCTGTGGCGGATATGGAAGTTTCCCTTGGGGCCTTGGAGAGAAGTGAGGGGGGAGGTGTGGGCGCAAGTGTTGCACCTCCTGCGGTTGCAAGGGAAGGTGCTGGGAGTGGTGGTTGGGTCGGTGGGGGGTGTGGATCTGACAAGGGAGTCGCGGAGGGAGTGGTCTCTACGGAAAGCTGATAGGGGAGGGGAGGGAAATATATCCTTGGTGCTGGGGTCTGTTTGGAGGTGGCGGAAGTGACGGCGGATGATGCGCTGTACATGGAGATTGGTGGGGTGGTAGGTGAGGACCAGTGGGGTTCTGTCCTGGTGGCGGTTGGAGGGGCGGGGCTCAAGGGCGGAGGAGCGGGAAGTGGAGGAGATGTGGTGGAGGGCACCGTCGACCACGTCGGGGGGGAAATTGCGGTCCTTGAAGAAGGAGGCCATCTGTGTTGTACGTATTTTGAACTGGTCCTCCTGGGAGCAGATGCGGCGGAGACGAAGGAATTGGGAGAATGGGATGGCGTTTTTACAGGGGGCAGGATGGGAGGAGGTGTAGTCCAGGTAGCTGTGGGAGTCGGTAGGTTTGTAGTAGATGTCCGTGTTGATTCGGCTATGCCTGCCTCTTCGTAGGGTATGTGGAACAATCCATCTTCTGCAACTACACTGGCCCCACCCCCCATCTTTTTCTTCGCTACATTGATGACTGTATCGGCGCTACCTCGTGCTCCCACGAGGAGGTTGAACAGTTCATCCACTACACCAACACCTTCCACCCCGACCTCAAATTCACCTGGACAGTCTCGGACTCCTCCCTCCCCTTCCTAGACCTTTCTGTTTCTATCTCAGGCGACCGAATCAACACGGACATCTACTACAAACCTACTGACTCCCACAGCTACCTGGACTACACCTCCTCCCATCCTGCCCCCTGTAAAAACGCCATCCCATTCTCCCAATTCCTTCGTCTCCGCCGCATCTGCTCCCAGGAGGACCAGTTCAAAATACGTACAACACAGATGGCCTCCTTCTTCAAGGACCGCAATTTCCCCCCCGACGTGGTCGACGGTGCCCTCCACCACATCTCCTCCACTTCCCGCTCCTCCGCCCTTGAGCCCCGCCCCTCCAACCGCCACCAGGACAGAACCCCACTGGTCCTCACCTACCACCCCACCAATCTCCATGTACAGCGCATCATCCGCCGTCACTTCCGCCACCTCCAAACAGACCCCAGCACCAAGGATATATTTCCCTCCCCTCCCCTATCAGCTTTCCGTAGAGACCACTCCCTCCGCGACTCCCTTGTCAGATCCACACCCCCCACCGACCCAACCACCACTCCCGGCACCTTCCCTTGCAACCGCAGGAGGTGCAACACTTGCGCCCACACCTCCCCCCTCACTTCTCTCCAAGGCCCCAAGGGAAACTTCCATATCCGCCACAGATTCACCTGCATCTCCACCCACATCATCTACTGCATCCGCTGCAGCCGGTGTGGCCTCCTCTATATTGGGGAGACAGGCCGCCTACTTGCGGAGCGATTCAGGGAGCACCTCTGGGCCACCCGGACGAACCAACCCAACCAACCTGTGGCACAGCATTTCAACTCCCCCTCCCACTCCACCGAGGATATGCAGGTCATTGGACTCATCCACCGCCAAACCACAACAACCCGACGGTCGGAGGAGGAGCGTCTTATCTTCCGACTGGGAACCCTCCAACCGCAGGGGATGAACTTGGACTTCACCAGTTTCTTCATCCCCCCTCCCCCCACCTTGTCTCAGCCGGATCCTTCCAGCCCGGCACCGCCTTCCTGACCTGCAGTCTTCTTCTTGACCTCTCCGCCTCCACCCTACTCCGACCTATCACCCTCACCTTGACCTCTTTCCACCTATCACATTTCCAACTCCCCTCCTCCAAGTCCCTCCTCCCTACCTTTTATCTTCTCCTGCTGAACACTCTCTGCTCATTCCTGAAGAAGGGCCTGTGCCCGAAACGTCGAATCTCCTGTTCCCTGGATGCTGCCTGACCTGCTGTGCTGTTCCAGCAATAAAGTTTCAACTTTGATCTCCAGCATCTGCAGACCTCACTTTCTCCTTCCTGGAGTTAACCCATCTTTGTGACTGTACCTGAGACTTTCCCCCCTTCCTATAACTGCCATCCATCACATACTGTTGCTGTTGCAAATTCCTCATCTCTTCTATCTGTCTCTCCAATCGATCCACTTGATCTGATAAGATTTGCATCCAACAGCATTTATGGCTGATATAATCTGCAGTAGCCCTTAAACTCTCTTTAAACTCTCACATCTGACAAGAAGTACATATCACTGCAAAGGCCATTTTTGCTCCTTCACAATCTACAGACCCAGAAAATAACACCGTCTTATTCCTCTACAAACACTGCCCCAGGTTAAATTAATAGCTATGGCTTATATTTTAAGTTTAATCAAGAGACTTATCTCCAAAAACATATAATCAAGAAAGAATCCACTATACTGATTCTGTGCTGTGAACTTTACCCAACAGTTCCTCCAAGGTTAGTTGTGAATTTCACTGTTTGTTAATTATCTCAGATGCACTCCGATGTCCAGCGATACACGAATTCAAACAGCAAAGGCGGTAACTTTGCAGGTTCTCTCTCTCTCTCCTGCACTGTCCTCACCATGTGCTTCCTTTGTCTGCTCTTCTCCCTTTTAAACTGCTGTTATTTTGACTTTTTATTTCCAAAGTTCCAAAACAATGCAACAGCATAGTAATTGCTGCTCCTGGAATTCGAGGAAATCACCTCCAACACCTAAAATACCTCAAAAACCTTGTAAACGAAATGATGGCTTAGTGGTACTGTCCTTGAATTGGAAATCTAAAATGACATTTGGGCACCTGGATTTCAATCCTACTACTACAACATGGTGGAGTTTGCATTCATTAAAAAAAATCCAATTTCGATATCACAAATATTGTGGTGAAAAACCCATCTGGTTCCCCAATAGCTTTTAGGGAAGGAAACTTCCATCTTTCTTTGGTCTGTTCTGTATGTTATTGACGATTAATTGCTCTCTGAAATGGCCTCATAAGAAAGGAAACATTGAATGAAACCAGATAGACAACCCGGCATCAACTAAGAAACAGGAAATGATAAGGCCAAACTCAACCATGTTGACCGTACAAAATCCTCCTTACTGATTTGGGGGCAAGTGCAAAATTTGGGAGAGCTGTCCCACAGACTAGGCAAGCAACAGCCTGATATAGTCACTCATGGAATCTCACAATGTCCCAGAAAACACCATCACAATGCTTGGTTATGTCCTTACCCATCAGCCAAGATGCCAGCACAGAGGGATACACTTGAGAGGGAGTTGCCCTGGGAGTCCTTGACATTGACTCCAGACCTTGTGAAGTCTCATGGCATCAGGTCAAACATGAATAAGGAAACTTGGTACTGATTACCATGTACTGTTATCCTTTGGTTGATGAATCAGTGCACCGCCATGTTGAACACAACTTGGAGGAAATACTCTGTGTGGCAAAGGTGCAGAAAGTACTCTGGGTGTCCACCTCAAAGACTTATTCAGCAGCACCAACACTGACCAAGCTGGTTGAGTCATAAAGAAAACAGCTGCTAGACTGACTATACAGCAAGTAGTGCTCATGAACTGACAAGAGGGAAAAGCATAATTGACCTCATCCTTAACAATCTGCCATTTATAAATCCATCTGTCCATGACAGTACCAGTAAGAGAGACTACCACATAGTCCTTGTGGAGACAAAGTCCTGTTTTCAGAAAATAGCACAAATAACAAGTAATAGACGGGGCTGAGCAATTCCACAACTAATGGATCAGATCTAAACTTTGCACTCTTGGCACATCCAGTCATGAATGGTGGTGGACGATTAAACAACTCATTAGAAGCGGAGGGTCTGCAAACATCATCATCCTCAATAATGAGGAAGCTCAGACTATCGCTGCAAAAGATAAGGCTGGAGTATTCCCAGAAATCTTCAGCCAGAAATGTGAAGTGGATGATCCATTTGGCCTCCTTCAGAGGTCCCCAACATCACAGATGCCAGTCTTTCAGTCAATTTGATTCACTCAAATGATATCAAGAATCAGTGGAAACATTGAATACTGCAAAGGCTATGGACTGTGATTACAAACTAACAACAGTATTGAAGACTTGTGCTCCAGAAATTGCTGCATCATTAACTAAGCTGATTCTGTACAGCTACAAAATGCATCCACCTGATAAGGTGCAAAATTGCCCAAGTATGTCTGCAAACAAAAAGCAGAACAAATTTAACTCCGCCAATTACTGCCCCATCAGTCTACTCTTGATCATCAGTAAAGTGATGGAAGATCAACAACGCTTGCCTAGCAATAACCTGCTCAGTGACACCCAATTTGGGTTCTGCCAGGGCCACTTAGCTTCTGACCTCATTACAGCCTTGGTTCAAACGTGGACAAAAAGAGAGAATGATAGCCTTTGACACCAAGTCTGAGTGTGATATCAAGTAGCCCGAGCAAAACTTTTAGGGGACAACTGTCCGCTGGTTGGAGTCATTACCTAACACATAGCATGATGTGGGTCCATGCTAGGCCCATTGTTGTTTGTTATCTATATCAGTGATTTGGATGAGAATGTACAAAGCATGATTAGCAAGTTTACAGATGACACTAAAATAAGCAGTCTTGTGGACAGTGAGGGAGGTTATCAGAAATTGCTGAAAATATGTTGTTGGAAAAGCGCAGCAGGTCAGGCAGCATCCAAGGAGCAGGAGAATCGACGTTTCAGGCATTAGCCCTTCTTCAGGAATGAGGAAAGTGTGTCCAGCAGGCTAAGATAAAAGTTAGGGAGGAGGGACTTGGGGGAGGGGTGTTGGAAATGCGATAGGTGGAAGGAGGTCAAGGTGAGGGTGATAGGCCGGAGTGGGGTTGGGGGCGGAGAGGTCAGGAAGAAGATTGCAGGTTAGGAAGGTGGTGCTGAGTTCGAGGGATTTGACTGAGACAAGGTGGGGGGAGGGGAAATGAGGAAACTGGAGAAATCTGAGTTCATCCCTTGTGGTTGGAGGGTTCCTAGGCGGAAGATGAGGCGCTCTTTCTCCAACCGTCATGTTGCTATGGTCTGGCGATGGAGGAGATATGCAGGTCCTTGGACCTTGGATGCTGCCTGACCTGCTGCTTTTCCAGCAACACATTTTTAGCTCTGATCTCCAGCATCTGCAGTCCTATCAGAAATTGCAACAGGATCTTGATCAGCTGGGGTAGTGGGCTGACGAATAGCAAATGGAGTTTAAAATAGATAAGTGTGGGGTCTTGCAGTTTGGAAAGTCAAATCAAGGTAGGAGTTTCATGCTGAATGGTAGGGCCTTAAGGAGTGTAGTGGAACAGGGGGACCTTGGAGTTCAGGTGCACGGTTCTCTGAAAGTGGAATCACAGACAGACAGGGAAGTGAATTGCAAGGTGGCATTGTGGCTCAGTAGTTAGCACTGCTGCCTCACAGCCAAGGGACCCGGGTTCAACTCCAGCCTTAGGTGACTGTGTGAAGTTTGCACATTCTCACTGTGTCTGTGTGGGTTTCCTCCCACAGTCCAAAGGTGTACAGGTTTGGTGAACTGGCCATGCTAATTACCCATACTGTTCAGGGCTGTGTAGGTGAGACGCATTAGTTAAGGATAAATATAGAGTAATGGGGAATGATTGGGTGGGATACTCTTCAGAGGGTCGGTGTGGACTTGTTGGGCTGAAGGGCCTGTTTTCACACTGTAGGAATTCTATGAAAGTTGCTTTTGGCACACTGACCTTCATCAGTCAGGACATTGAGAAAAGAAGTTGGAAAATTATGTTGCAGTTGTGCAGAACATTGGTGAGGCCACACTTGGAGTGTTGTGTTCAGTTTTGGTCACCTTGCTATAGAAAGGATGTTATTAAGCTGGAAAGAATGCAGAAGAAATTGACAATGATGTTGCCAGGACTCAAAAGTCTGAGTTATAGGGAGAAGTTGGACAAGCTGGATCCTTTTTCTTTAGAGCATACGAGACTGAGGGGGGATCTTATAGAAGTCTATAAGATCATGAGAGGCATGGATAGGGTTAATGGATAGGGCTGGGGAATCGAGGATTAGGGGGCATCAGTTTAAGGTCAGAAGGTAAACAATAAAGGGTAACCTGAGGGGCAACTTTTTTACACAGAGGGTAGTATGCATATGGAATGACCTGCCAGCTGAAGTGGTTGAGGCAAGTATATTAACAACATTTGAAAGGCATTTGGACAAATACATGGCTAGGAAAGGTTTAGAAAGATATGGGCCAAGTGCAGGGAAATGGGGTTACAGTGGAGGGACACTTTGGTCGACGTGGACCAGTTTGGGCCAAAGGGCCTGTCTCCATGCTGTAGGACTGTAACCACATCTAAGGTGGATGTGGTTGTTGGAGATCAGTCATTTTAGCTCCAGGACATCTCTGCAAGAGTTCTTCAGGCCCAACCATCTTCAGCTGCTTCATCAACAGCCTTTCCTCCATCATAAGGTCAGAAGTGGGGACGTTTGCTGATGATTTCACAATGTTCTGTACCATTTGTGACTCCTTAGATTCTGGAGCAGCCCATGCCCAAATGCAACAAATTCTGGATAACATTTGTGCTACACAAATGTCAGGCTACAGCCATCTCCAACAAGAGAGAAATATCTATCCCCCTCGATGGTATCACCATCACTGAATTCTCCACAATCAATGTCTTTAAGGTTTCTATTGACTAGAAAATGAACTGTACTAGCCAAATAAAGTCCAGGTCAGAAACTAGGAATCCTACAGCAAGAACTCAACTCCTGATTCTCCAAAGGTGAAAGTGAGGCCTGCAGATGCTGGAGATTAGAATCGAGAGTGTGGTGCTGGAAAAGCACAGCAGGTCAGGCAGCATCTGAGGAATAGGAGAATCGGCGTTTTGGAGCATAAGTTTTTCATCAGAAATCCTGATGCTCCTAAGCTCTTCATCAGGAGTTCCTGATGAAGAGCTTATGCTTGAAACATCAATTCACCTGCTCCTTGGATGCTGCCTGATTTGCTGTGCTTTTCCAGCACCACACTCCTGTTTCTCCAAACCCTGTCCACTATCTACAAAAATAAGTTAGGGGTATGATGGAATAATCTTCACTAGCCTGGATTAGTCCAGTTCCAATGATACTCGAGATGCTTGACACCATCCAGTGCAAAGCAGCCTATTTGATTGGCATCACATTCACAAACATCCATTCCCTCCACACCGATGCTCAGTAACAACAGTGTGCACCATCTACTGCAGTGCAGTAATTCAGCCAAGATCCTCAGACAGCACTTTATAATCCCATCACCACTACCATCTAGAAGGACAAGGGCAGCAGATACAAAGGAACACCATTACCTTCAAGTTCTGCTGTTAGTCATGCACAATTCTGACTTGGAAATATATTGCCTTGACTTCAGTGTCACTAGTTCAACATCCTGGAACTTCCTCCCTAATGTCATTAATGTGACAGTAGATGGACTGCAGCGTTTTAATCAGGCAGCCTAACACCACCTTCTCAAATGCAACTAGGGATGAACAATAACTGCTGGCTCAGCCTTCAGTGCAACATCCCATGAGTGAATTAAATACACTGTTCAGTGGCTCGATATTTCTTTTATAACATGTCAGCAGAACTGTACACTACTCCAAGTGTGATTTAACCAAGGTTGGATACAAATTTACAATTATTTTTCTATTTTAAATTCAATCCCATCACAAATAAACTGGAGTACTTGATTTTCTTTTTCTGATTGTCTTATTAACCAGTGCTACTATTTTTAGTGATTTGTCTCTTTCCTCCTCTATCTCATTGAGATTCTTATTTTTCAAGGTATAATTCACACTTGGCTATGTTGAAATTCATTTGCTAATTATATGCCCATTCTGCAGGTTTATTAATACCATTTAGTAAATTGTTGCAGTCCTCCTCAGTATTGACAATTCATCCAACAGCTAATTTGACAGAAATTTAGAAATTGTGCCTTCTGAGCACAAGAAAGCCCCAAGTCTGAATGGTAAACATAAATTGTGAATTCATTTGGAATAAGGTTGAAGAATGGAAGTAGGTTCTTTTTCTCCTTCATTTCTGCAGTGCCTGAGGCTATGTTGATCTGCAATAGCAAGGGATGTAAATGAGTTGCATTGACCTTTCTAATGAAGGAGATAAGACAGTGGAATTATTTTTACCTTTATGAAACATGGGTGTTGCTGTCACGGCCAGCACTTGTTACCTATTCCTCATTGCACTCGATCTAAATAGCTGGATAGGCCATTCCGGGGACCAGCTACGTTGTTAGTCTTTGTTTACAATAACCATTTCATGGTTGCTATTTCTTGGGATGAACTTTTCAATTCCACATAAATTGCATTATTTCAGTTTCTACCAGCAACCATGGTGGAACTTGAACCCATAACCCAAGAGCATTAGATTGGTCCTTTGGAGTACCACTTTACATTTGATGTTACCATTACACAATCGCCTCCTTACAGGGGAAAATTGTGTGCAGTCGGGCAATATTGAGGTTGCTCAGCTTATCCCAGTGTGATACAGACTGTCTCCTCTGGCAGACCTTATCCCCATGAGGTCCCCTCATAGGGATGATGAGGTAATATGTATTGGCATTACCCCTCTGGGGCTCTACATTGTGGTTCAGCTTTTCCTGCTTTCAGGTAAATCATTAAGGTTACAGATAACAGTGAGGAAAAGTGCAGCAGATGAAATGAGGGATGTTGGGCTGTGTTATTGTGGAGGAATAGAATTGGGGTTTAACACAGGAGTTTCTGTGTCGGCATGTAGCCATGTTGCAACCATAGGTATAATCTGTCAAATAGTCTCCCAAAGCCAGAGTTAGAAAAGCAGACATTATTAGGAATGAGTTGTGCATCACTTATGACTGAGTCAAGTTAAAACAAAACATTCTTCTTCATTCTCTGATTTCTGCATGTCCAGTGCTGCTTTTCCATCTTGGAACTTCAATTAAAGATATGGGCTAGAGATCTCCTGGAAAGATTTAAAGCAGAAATAAAGGAGAAAACACTTTAGGATTGTGTAGATTCTGGCGGAGAGAGAAGGCTGCAGTGTTAACGTAACCCTTCCTTCAGAAAACTGACTGAATCAGCAGCAACATTAGTTTGATAACCCAAATGCATTACTCCCTCATATTAGAGGTTAGTTAGCTCAGTTGACTAGACAACTGGCCTCTGATACAGTGTAAGAGTGGCAGTGTGGGTTTGATTCCTGTGGTTACCATGAAAGGTTTTCCTTTTCAATTTCTCTTACCGGAGGCATGGTTACCCTCAAGCTAAAACACTACCAGTCATCTCTCTGTAATGGGAGGGTTGAAGATGGTGACTTTACCTTTACTTCTTTACAGTGCTTTTAAAGAGTTGCAGCATCATTTCACTCAAGTGTCCTGGGTCTGTAATTGCAGCTCATTTTACATGTGTAAGATCTCAGCAGCAACACATATCAGTTGTTCATTAGCTGTTGAGTAATGTAATTCTATGGCATAATGGCAGTACATCAAGGGAAATTCAGACAATTTACCAAATCTCCAACCATAAGCAATGTCATTGACTATAATCAGAGCAAATATTTTGATATAGCAAGCATTGTGGGAAATTAATACTGACCTGATTGAGGTGTTTAAGTTTATGAGGCACGTAGACAGGGTGGATAAAAAGCAGTCATTCCTCTTAGGGAAGGGTCAATAATTAGGATGCATGATTCTAAGGGGAAAAGCAGGATGTTTTGAAGGGACTTAAGAAGACAGTTTTGCACCCAGAGGGTGGTGGGAACCTGAAATGCACTGCTTGGGAAGGTAGTTGAGACAGGAATCATTAACTTCTAAAGAGTACATGTGCTGGAAAGTGGGATTCGTGTAGATTTCGGGTGGTCTTACTGGTATAGACTGGATGAGCGAAAGGGCTTCTTCTGTACAGACAGTTCCTGGATTATGAATATGTTCTGTTTCTGTCTATGCTCTTCCGTCAATTTGTATACAAGTTGGAATGCAATACAGCATAAAATAGTCATTCACAAGTACAAGCAAATGTTTGCATGTTGGATTCTTAAAATTAATAGTAATATGGGATCTCATTCTTTAGTATAAGCATCCATAAGTCAGATATTCATAAGTCAGGGACTGCCTGTACTGTGTTCTATGATTCTAAAAAGGAAAGTAGTTGAGATCGTAAATAGTTTGAGAAGTTTTCTTTCTCCTAATGCCAGTCAATGTTTTCCCCTTGCTAACGTTTAAATCATTAGTTATTTTCTAATAGCTCACCTTTGCTTCTCCTAAGATGAAAAACAGTGAAAAAAGTTTTCAACTATTTAATATAACAGCTAGTCAAACAGTCCACTGTCAGTCATCATTTTGGTGCAGTTCAGAAATAAGATTTGAGTTAACATTCTAGAAAGCCGGTCAGGCGTCATGAATTGCTAGGGCAATCAGTTGTGGAGACATTAAAATGTTCCAGTTAGTAACATTAAAGTAGTGGTGGGTAATGCCAGTGAGTAGAGATAGGGAAAATTGAAGGTGAAAATGTGGGAATTTTCATGAGCTACTACTTTGGAAGAAATTTCTTGCCTTTATTATGACAATGCATTTTAAGTTCAAAAATATGATGTTTTTATCATTGTGAACAAAAGACAGATTTATCATTATCGGATATCTGCTAGAACTTGTGTAAACATTTCATGGCTGGCCTTTAGTTCACCACCTAGCCATCAAGCTCAAAGATTTCTCTACCATTTCTGCCATCTCAATGTGATACTGGCCCCAAACACAGTTTCCTTTGCAGTATTCAAAAGTGAGCATTCCCTGCTCTGTCCATTCTGGTTCAATCAACCCCAACGTTTCTTTGCATTACCCCAACCAATAAAAGCACAAGAGTTGCAAGAACATCTGCCTTTTTAACCCCTTCTAACCAACTTCTCAAAGTAGCAATTTCATTATTCAATTTATGACTTACCTTCTCACACTGTTACCTCTATGCTGAGGAGACTAAACACAGATTGGATGGTAGCTTCACTTTTGCTAAATCCAGAAGCACAATCCTGAGCTTCCTGATTCTTGTTATTTCAATTTTCCATCTCAAGACTGGGTTATTGTTTCACCTCTGGCTTCTTCAGGTTGTGGTGAAAGATTGTTGATCTGAATTGTTAATTCTGTAGTGTTCTCCACAGATGCTGTCAGAACTGGTCAGCGGTTCGAGCATTTCTGCTTATTATTTCAGGCTTTCAATATCTAAAGTATCATATTTTTGTGTTAAAATGATGCTGGTGTGAGAAATTTGTCCTTTATATTTCATAGTCCATAGATTGTTTGAGATGTTTAAAAAGAGAGACAAAGGGACATGGACATTTAATGATGGATATATTTTCCAGTTCTGGTAAGATGACGGCGAAGTAGGGTTTCTGAACCCTGGGCTTGTCCGCTCCTCTTTTTGTTATTGTTTTTTTTCTTTTTCCTCTCTCGATCTCTCTTCTCTCATTTTTCATTTGCTATTTTCTTTGCTTACTTCTTGGTGAAAACTTAGTCACAGTGATGGCATTAGCAGTGATGAGTAGGCCCAGCAGCATGAAAAGCAGGAAAATCGACATTTCAGGCAAAAGCCCTTCATCAGGAATGATGAAGGGCTTTTGCCCGAAACATCGATTCTCCTGCTCCTTGGATGCTGCCTGACCTGCTGTACTTTTCCAGCACCACTCCAATCTAGACTCTGATCTCCAACATCTGCAGTCCTTGCTTTTGCCCAGCAGCATGAACCCCTGGCAATGAGGTCAGAGGTGAGTTCATGTTCCCAGTGGTTCTGCGTTGTCGAGGCCGTCCTAGTGCCAGCTCAGCATCAAGTTCATTTTGCCTGCTTTTGGTGGCTTTGGGTAAGGTAAAATGTTCCGGAAGTTGCTGCAGCAGAGTGGATCTGGCCGTTCCTCATGGCTGCGGCCTGGTGGGACCTTCAACTAGGCTTCTTTGGTGGTGTCTGAGATGCGATGAGTCCAGGCCCAGATTCCAATGTCCTGGGTTTTCTTTGAGGTTTCTGCAGAGTCTTTGTGGCAGCATGGTTGATCTGGTATAGTCTGGGATTCCTTTAGCAGCTAGTTTTGGTAGCTGCTTTCATTGGCATCGGTCTGGGTCTCCTTGTGGTAGCTTCAATCAGTCTGTGACTCCAAGCGAGGTTTTCTTCAGCATCATGGTGGGTCCAGCCTGGGATTCCAGGAGGGTGGAGGGGATCGGGTCCTTGAGCCCAGAGCCCTGAAATGGACTCTGAACTTTGTCTTATTCTCTTTTAAAATTAGTTTTTCTTTGTTATAGTACGGTGGAAGCATTGTTATACTTAACTTTTAATTTCTAAGTTATTACTATGATATTGAATCTAATTTATTACTTTTGAGTTTCTGTAATGTTGGAACTTCTATTTCTTTATTTTTCTAATTTTTTTTCCCTCAGACTTTCTACTCAAGAATCTGAACCTAGTTACCTTTGTACCTGAAATGGCACTGTAAGTAACGACTTGTTAACTTTCACTGCACTCATGGGAGTACATGTGGCAATAAAGCTAATTCAATATTTAACATGAACTTTCAAAACAATGAATATTTTTGCAATCTTCAAATTCTCCCACCCAATAATAATCACATTATAACAGCTTTACTGGAAACAAATACATTATCCATTAATGGACATATATTATCATGTACATAGATGGTTTTTAAGTTAAGGGAATGTTTATTTACTGTATGTTCGTGATCATACTGTATGTGTTCAGTACAGGTCACTTCGAGTTTATACTGGATATTTAATTCAGTAATAATATGGTAATTAGTCCCTTTAAAATGGTGAAGGGACTCTTTTGGTGCAGTGGTTGTGTCCCTATCTCTGAGCCAGAAGTCCTGGGTTCAAGTCTCTCCTGCTCCAGAGGTGAAGCACAAAATACATATGAACAGTTTGACTAAAATAGCTAAAATTGTCCAGTTCCTGTGAAAGGAGAACAAAAGAACTCCACCAATTAAGCAACATAAGAAATAGTTTTTCTTGTCTTATGTTTCATCTTGACAATTTAAAAGTATATTTTACTAACTTTTATCTTTATTAATTTTGATGCCTGGCGGATCATGAAACACTCCAGAACATGCATTCTGTATATGTATTTCACCATTGTGGCAGGATATTTAGCCTTGGCAGATTAATCATGCTCGATTACATCTTTGTCTCTGAGATGAGGATAAGGCACACATTTTCAGAGGATCACCTATTATAGATCATAAGGCCATAAAATATAAGAATTGAATTAGCCACTTGACCTATCATGTCTGCTGCAATGTTCAGTTATGGATCATATATTTCTCAACCTCATTCTCCTGTCTTCTCCCCATAACCTTTGATCCTATTGCTAATCAATCTTTGTCTTGAATTCACTCAATGATGTGGCCTCCACAGCCTGCTGGGCAATGAGTTCCACAGAGTCACCACTATCTAGTTGAAGAAATTCCTCCTCATCTCAGTTCTGAAGAGCCGACCCTTCACTAGGAGGTTGTGTTCTTGGGTCCCAGTCTCTTCTACTAGTGGAAACATCTTCTCTACATCCACAATTCACCGCTGTCCTTATAGTTGGGGTGTATATTCCTCCCAGTGCTAATGCTAAGGAGGCACTCTGTGAAATGTATGGGGCTATTAGAGGACTGCAGAACGCTCAACCCTGATGGACTGTTTATTGTTGCTGGAGATTTCAACCATGCCAATCTCAAGACTGTGCTCCCTAAATTCCAATAACTTGTGGACCTTGGGATGAAAGGAGAGAACATGCTGGTTCTGGTTTATACAAGCATCCCCAACGCATACAGGGCAGAGCCCTGGCCCCACCTCGCCTCCTCAGAACACATCTCTGTTATGCTAATCCCAGCATACAGACCGTTCATCAGATGTGTCAAACCGGTTCTGAAGCAAGTACAAACCTGGCTGGCAGGAGCCACTTCTGCTCTTCAAGACTGTTTTGAGCAACCTGACTGACGTGTTCAGAGAGACAGCAACTGAAGGAGATTCCATCAACTTAGAGAAGTACACAGTGTCGGTGATTTGCTACATTAGCAAGTGCATTGATGGCATCACATCTCACTTCTCACCCCAACCAGAAGCCGTGAATGACCACAAAGGTGCGTGCACTGCGGAGGACCCATAATTCCACCTTCAGAGCAGATGACATGGCGGCCCTAACAACAGCAAGGGCCAACCTGACCTGGACCATCAAAGAGGGAAAGCGAGCACACGCACAGAGAATACGCAGCCACTTTCAGGACAGCGGCAATATGCGGAGCATGTGGAAGGGCATCCGGGCCATCACCTACCACAGAACAGCATCGCTTGCTTGTGCTGGTTATCACCTCACTCCCAGATGAGTTGAACAACGTTTATGCATGGTTTGAGGCACAAAATGACATGGCAGCGAGGAGGTCCATTCCCCCCTCCCTCCCAATGACCGGGTGCTGTGTCTTACCATAGCCAATGTGAGGAAAACCCTATGCAGAGTCAATACATGTAAGGCTGCTGGACCAAATAACATTCCTGGCAGAGTGCTCAGAGGATGCTCTGATGTACGAGCGGATGTTCTCATGGACATCTTTAACATCTCCCTGAGCTTTGCCATAGTTTCAACGTGCTTCACAGCTGCTAACTTCATCTCTGTGCCAAAGAAGTCTTCAGCATCCTGTCTCATTGACTACCGTGGTGTCGTGCTAACACCATTTATCATAAAGTGTTTCGAGAGCCTCGTGATGAGGCATATTAAGACTCTGCTGCCCTCCTCACTGGACACCCTGCAGTTTGTGTAGTAACCTAACTGCTCAACTGATGATGCCATTGCCACCACCCTCCATCTGGTCCTTACCCACCTGGAGAAGAAGGACATCTACATCAGACTATAGTTCATAGTGTTAAATACAGAACTGAAGTCTATCATTCCTCAGCACCTGATTGGAAAGCTGAGTCTGCTGGGCCTAAATATCTCCCTTTGCAACTGGATCCTGGACTGCCTGACTGGGAGATTCAGTCATTCCAAATCAGGTACAGCATCTCCAACATCATCACACTGAGCACGGGGGCCCCTGATGGCTGTGTGCTCAGTCCATTGCTGTCCACCCTCCTGACACACGACTGTGCAGTGTTGCACAGGTCAAATCACATCATCAAGTTTGCTGATGTTACAACTGTAGTGGATCTCATCAGCAGGAACGACGAGTCAACTTACATAGAGGAGGTGCAGCAGAGCCAACAACCTGACTCGGAACGTGGACAGAATGAAAGAAATGGTTGTTGACTTTAGGAGGGCATGGAGCGACCACTCTCCGCTGGACATCAACAGCTCCCCCATGGAGATCATGAAGAACACCAAATTTCTTGGTGTACACCGGGCAGAGAATCTCACTTGGATTCTCAACAACAGCTCCATAGCAAAGAAAGCCTAGCAGCATCTCTAGTTTCTGTGCAGGCTGAGGAAAGCCCACCTCCCATCCCCCCATCCTCACCACATTCTGCAGAAGGTTCATTGAGAGCACCCTGAGCAGCTGCATCACTACTTGTTTCAGGAATTGCCTCGTGTCAGATCATTAATCATCAGAAATGACAAATAAAATCTACTCTACTATACCCAGGCCTCTCAGTTTTCTGTAAATTTCAATAAGAACCCCACTCATCCTTCTAAACTCTATTGATTAGATTTTATTAGACTTCCTGCAGTATGGAAACAGGCCATTTGGCCCAACAGATCCACACAGACCCTCCAAAGAGTAACCCACCCAGACCCATTCCCCAACTCTATTATTGACCACTGACTAATGCACCTAACACTATGGACAATTCAGCATGGTCAACTCACCTAACCTGCACATCTTTGGACTGTGGGAGGAAATCCACACAGACAGTCGCCTGAGGTGGGAATCAAACCCAGATCCCGGGCACTGTGAGGTAGCAGTGCTAACCACTGAGCCACCATGCTGCCCCAAGAGTCCTCAACCTCTCCTCATATGACAAGCCCTTCATCCCCAGTATTATAGTAAAATTGCTCTGGACCACCTGCAAAGCAGCACATCCTTCCTTAGATATGGGACTCAAACTGCCCACAATATTCCAAATGCAGTCTGATCAGATCCTTATACAGCCTCAGCAGTGCATCCCTGATTTTGTATTCAAATCTTCTCGAAATGGATGCTAACATTGCATTTACCTTCCTATCTAAGTCTTCATGTTAACCCTAAGAGAATTCTGAACGAGGACTCCTAAGTTCCTTCTGTGCTTCAGATTTCCAAAATCTTTCCCCATTTATAAAACAGTCTACTCCTCTACTCTTTCCACCTAAGTGTATAATCTCACACTTTCCCACATTGTATTCTATCTGCCACTTCTTTATTCATTCTCCTAGCTTGATCAAGACATTCTGTAGCTTTCCCACTTCCTCAATACTACCTGACCCTATAGTTATGTCATCTGCACAGGGAAGTGATATCCTACTGGTATTATTGCTGGATTATAAATCCAGAGACCCAGGTAATGTTCTGAGGATCCAGGTTCAAATCCTGCCATGGCTGATGCTGGAATTTGAATTTACTATAATTAGGAATCTAATGATGGACATGAATCTGTTGCTGATTGTTGGAGAAAATCCCATCTGGTTCACTAATGTCCTTTAGGAAAGGAAACTGCTATACTTACCTGGTAAGGCCTACATGTGACTCCAGACCCAACGTGGTTGACTCTTAACTGCCCTCTGGGCAATAAATGCTGGCTTAGACAGTGATGTCCTCATCCTGTGAATGAATAAATAAAGTAAAAACCAATAATACTCAGGTGGAGAATGCCTGTTTAAGGTTTTTCTTTCCCCTTTCCACACTCCCTGATCAATACCATAATCAGATAATGTTGAATGGACAAGAAATCTAGAAATTTCTGATCTGTGTTGAATTATACCAGCTGGACGTTTTGCTCATTATCAGAAGGAGCATTCAGCAGTTCAAAGGCTCCTAAATCATAAGAACTTAAGAAAGTAGGCCATTTGACCCTTCAAGCCTGTTCTATCATTCAACAAGATCATGGCTGATTTGAACTAGACTGTACGCCATTTTCTTGCCCACGCTGCGTAATCCTTCAACTCATTACGAATTAAAAATTGGTTTATCGCCTTGTTAGATTTACTTAATGTCCTAGCATCCATCACACTCTGGGGTAGTGAATGTCACAGATTTTCACAAGCCTTTGAAAGAAGTAATTTCTCCTCCTCTGCATTTTAAATTTGCTAGCCTTTATCCTAAACTTCGGATTCTAGATTGTCCCACATAAGGAAACATGTTTTCTATGCCTACTTTGTCAATCCCTTTTAGCATCTTACATTCCTCAATTCAATCTCCTCTCAATTATATAATGCCCTGTAATAGAGAATTCCAGACATCCACTACTCTCTGGAAGAAGAAATTCTTATTTTTAAATGTGTGCCCCCTAATTCGAGATTTACCATTGATGGAAACTTCTTCTCATTAACATCACATACGGGGGAATCCAAGATGGCGGCGACCCAGCAAGTCTGAGTCTATAGTGCTCTTCCCAAGACTTGGGCAAAGTGGGCCACCCACCCCCACCACACTCACCAAACCATTTAAAATAGCTGTTTAATTTAATTAGTTGCTTAGTATTAAATTTAAACAATCTAATCTTTAGTAAAAATGACTAAAGGGAAGGGAGCCCGCAGCTCTCAGCAAGCAGGAACCCCTCCCCCACCCTCTCCAGCTGCAGCAGAGGCGTCCACAGCCGCCTCAGGGGACTTACCTACAGTGGCAAGCCTTGTGGAAATCATCTCCAAACTGGATGCGAAGATCGACGCTTTCATTGAAGAATCCCGAAGTTGATGGGACTCACTCTCGGCCGCTCTGCAAAAGCACGACCGAGACATTAAAGAAATCGAGCGCTGAGTCGGAGGGGCGGAGCTAAAGGCCGCGACCTCTGAAGCTACAGCGCAATCGGCCATGGATCCGGACTCTCGGACTCTCGGACTCTCGGACTTACGCAGAGTGGGCAAGAAAATGGCGTACAGTCTAGTTCAAATCAGCCATGATCTTGTTGAATGATAGAACAGGCTTGAAGGGTCAAATGGCCTACTTTCTTAAGTTCTTATGATTTAGGAGCCTTTGACTCGCGGACTCTCGAGATCTTAGAGAATCATATTGATGACCTCGATAATCGAGGTCGACGAAAAAATATTCGTTTGCTGGGCCTTCCCGAACGGGAAGAGGAAGGCCAGCTTACATCGTTTCTTGAGCAATGGCTGCCACAGCTTTTAAATCTGGAGGCTGGATCAGGCCAGGTAAGGTTGGAATGGGCCTACTGGGTTGCAATACGCAGGCCTGGCTCGAACCAGCGCCCCCGCCCGGTCCTGTTCCGGCTGCAGAGCTATAGGGAGAGGCAGATACTCCTAGAAGCCTCTAGAAATCTTGGAAAAGATTCCCAAGCCATGATCTATAAAGGATCCAAGATCATGTTATTCCAGGACTTTTCCCCAGTTCTGGTCCGAAAGAGGAAGGCATTCGATGAGGCGAAGAAGTGTTTAAGGGACTTAAATATTCAGTACTCCTTACGCTACCCAGTGACGCTACGCTTTAACCATGAAGGATCCGTGTATAACTTCGGATCGCCAGAGAAGGCTAAGGAATTTTTGGACTCTCTTAATTGTAAGAGACAATGGATGTTGGTTTGCCTTTCCCCCACTCCGGTTTATATCCCCCCCCCTTTTTTCCTTACCTTACTGTTTAATATTATCTTGGGGGGTGGGGAGAGGGAATTATTTATTTGTTCTCTCTTTAACGATTTTCTCCCCCCCTTGGGTTTTTTTATTATTCTATGTATGTATGTGTGTATGTATATATATGTGTGTATATATATATATGTGTGTATGTATGTATATATATAAGCCATGGGGTTTAGTTAATGTTGGTGGGGGTGTGTGGTTACCTTATTCTATTTTACCTCTGTCTCTAGGAGCGGGGTTGTTTTCCCTTGTTGTTTTGTATTATTATATTTAATGATTATTTGTTGAGATTGTAATTTTATAGTTATATATGTTTATACATGGTATTAACATTACCAAATATATCCAGGTGTGGGTGTGTGGGGGGGGGAGAGGGGGTAGGGTGCTCACTGTTAACTCTAGCTTTGTATTATATCTGAGGAGCGTTTGGGTCAAGGGTGGGGCATTGGTTGGGAGAGGATACGATGGACCTTTGGAAAGGAAGTGATACCCCCTGGGAACAAGGGGGAAAATCTCCATTGAAATACGTTTTATATTTTTTTTATTATTTAGAAATAGTTTTTTATTATACTGTTGTGAGTGTATTAGAGAGCCTTTATTTTTGTGAATTTTATATGCTCTATGCTCGGGATGTTCTGGATAGGGTTCCCCTCCCGAGGGGTCTCGGATTTGCTTGGATGGTTATGGTTGATCAGTCAGTTAAGTGGTGCACCTGGAATGTCAAGGGGAGTAATTCGCCAGTCAAAAGGAAGAAAATATTATCAAATCTTAAGAAAGAAAGAGTTGATGTAGCTCTCCTACAGGAGATACATCTGTTGGATAAAGAACACTGGAAAATATGACAGGGTGGATTTGATCAGGCCTTTTTTTCTTCTTTTAGCTCAAAAAGTAGGGGAGTTGTTATTCTTATTCGGAAGAATTTCCCTTTCAAAATCTTAAATCAGATAAAAGACGAATCTGGATGATATATTCTGATTAAGGCCCTTACAAATGGAGAGGAATATGGGATCTTAAATCTGTATTGTCCCCCAGCACACCCTTTTAAATTTATAACGAAAGCCTTCTCCAAATTGATGGCTCTCGGTGCTCGTCATACAATTATAGGGGGAGATTTTAATTGTATTATGGATCCGGAAATAGATAGGATTCCCAAGAGTACTGCAGGAGTATCTCCCAGATCTAGACAATTGGTGGATTTGAACAAAGAATTAGGACTAGTAGATGTATGGAGATGTCTTCATCCACAGGGCAGAGATTTTTCTTTTTACTCCAATCCACATAAATGCCATACCAGAATTGATATGTTTTTTGCCCCCTCGATTTTTTTAAATTCCGTATCATCCTGTAAAATAGGTAGTATAGCAATTTCCGACCACGCTGCTGTATATACGGAAACCAAAGCGAGAAACAATGGGACATCCCCTCGACATTGGCGTATGGACCCCTTCCTAATGAAAGACAGTAAATTTGTAAAGTACTTCTCTCAAGAATTTAAAATTTTTTTAGAAATTAATTTAGGTACGGCTAGCAACCCATCAACGATGTGGGAGACCGTCAAAGCTTACACGCGAGGTTTGATCATCTCCTACTCAGCGACCCAGAAAGAATTAAAGGGAGAACAACAGCATCTGCTCGAAGCACGCTTAAAAGCGGCTGAAACTGCATACGCTGATAGACCCTCTATTATTAAATTGCAAAGGATTATGGCCCTTAGGACAGCTCTAAAAACTACGCTTACCCAAACGGCTAAGAGGGAAATATTATTTGCAAAACAAAGGTTATATGAATTTGGCGACAAACCGGGTAGATACTTAGCATTTCTTGCAAAAAAAAAGGCCCCTCAAGCTATCACGTCTATCAAGGAAAGTGCGGGTATTTTGACTCATGATCATAAAAAGATTAATGCAATCTTTAGAAAATTTTATTCTGATTTATATAAATCGCAGGATTGTGAAGACAGGACTAGGAGGATGCAATCATTTTTTTAAAATTTGACCTTTCCGGGCCTAACTCCAGAACAGGTATCGGTCTTAAATGCTCCCCTAACAGTCCAAGAAATACTTGACGCAATCAGGCAACTTCAGAGCGGTAAGGCACCTGGCCCAGATGGTTTTCAAGCTGAATTCTATAAAGAATTTACAGAAATATTGGCTGGTCCACTTATGGACATGTATAACTATGCATATAGTCAGGGCTGTCTCCCGCCTTCGCTGAAAGAGGCAAATATCTCTCTTATCCTTAAAAAGGAAAGGATCCAGAAGATTGTACATCATACAGACCAATATCCTTGCTAAATATAGATTTTAAAACCCTTTCTAAAACGTTAGCACTGAGACTAGAAAGGGTACTGCCACATATCATAAAGGAGGATCAGACGGGGTTTATTAAGGGCCGTAGATCATCCAATAATATTAGAAGGGTTTTGAATATGATTCAAGCCTGCCATCAGGAAAAGATACCAGGAGTAGTAGTTTCATTAGACGCGGAAAAGGCATTTGATAGGGTTGAATGGTCATATTTGTTTTACACATTGGAAAGGTTTGGCATTGGAAAGGTGTTTACCAAATGGGTCTCAACATTGTATAGTGATCCCAAAGCAGTTGTGGTTACCAATGGATTAGGTTCAGATAGCTTTAGTGTGGATAGGGGCTGCCATCAGGGATGTCCTCTCTCGCCATTGTTATTTACGCTAATAATTGAACCACTAGCAGAAGCTATACTGGTTGATCCTAATATAACAGCCCCGAGGATTGGTACAGGTAAACATAAAATTACCCTGTATGCAGATGATGTTCTTCTATTCCTCAGTAATCCTCTGATGTCCGTACCTCGCTTAATCCAAGTTATTAATACATTTAGCACATTCTCAGGCTATAAAATTAATTTCTCAAAATCGGAGGCTATGCCAATGGGTGGCCTTACTATGATACCCCACTTAGTGGATGGATCCCATTTTCCCTTTCGTTGGTCGCTGGAGGGTTTCTTATATTTAGGCATTTTTATTACCACAGTATTTGGTCAGTTATACAAGGCTAATTTTGTGCATTTACTGGAAAGGATAAGGCAGGACCTCCAGTGATGGGGAGACCTTCCAATTTCCTGGCTTGGTAGAATAGCACTAATTAAAATGAATGTCCTGCCACGTCTCCTATACCCTATGAGAATGCTTCCGGTGATGCTGCAGAGGCCGGCACTACGTAAATTATATGGCTGGTTGGGTTCCTTTATCTGGAATCATAGACGGCCCCTTATTAAGTTGAAGAAGCTACAGCTTCCACAGGCAAGGGGAGGATTGGACTTCCCAGATTTTAGGAAATATCAGTTAAGTACCTTATTAAGTTACGTAGCTGATTGGGTCTTGTTTGATCCACTATCAATCTGGCTGGACATCGAAGCTTCTCAAGTAAAATGCCCACTTATTAACCTTTTATTTTCAGACAAGAAGAAAATCATTACGGATCACTGTAAAAACCCTATAATACTAAATACAATTAAAGCTTGGAATATAATGCGGCAAAATAAGGGCAACTCACATAAAACATCCCCCTATCCGCTGATAGTGGGAGCATGGGGATTCCAACCGGGGTTTACAGATGCCACTTTTAAACTCTGGAGATCCAGAGGTATCTCATGTCTAGGGGATCTATTTGAAGATGGGGTCCTGATGTCTTTTGAACAGCTGCGTCAGAAATTCGGATTACCTAATGCAGACCTCTATCGATACTTCCAAATTCGAGACTATATATAGAAGAAGACTACGTTATTAGATAGTCTTTATAAATCAGATAAAGAATGTAGAATACTACGACCAATGGGGGTATCCTCCATCAGTACTATTTATCATTTACTACATGATGAAGTATCTGGAGATATGGACAATCTGCTTAAAACCTGGGATCAGGAATTGGGACTAGAAATCTCTATAGAAACGTGGAATGACATTTGGGAAAATGCCAGAAGAATCACCATCTGTAACAGAACTCAGGCTATCCAGCTGAAGATACTTCATAGGGCCCAGATAGCACCGGATCGATTGGCAAAATTTAAGGCAGGGGCATCCCCAATGTGTCCCAAATGTAAAATAGAGGTGGGCACTCTTCAACATTGTCTATGGACCTGTCATAAGATCCGTAGATACTGGACTAAAGTAGCAAGAGCCCTGACAGAAATTTTAGGAACGGAAATTAAAGTGGACCCCGTATCTCTCCTTTTGGACTTTTCGAACTTATCCTCCTTGTTCATGCATGGGAAGAGACTATTTTCTATTCTCTCTTTCTGTGCAAGGAAAAATATTTTGGTAAACTGGGTGGCTGAGGGCCCTTCTGGACTTTCAAATTGGCACAGATTAATTATGGACTGTATTCCCCTTGACTTCCTTACAAATATGGTGCACCGAAAGACCGAATTATTTTATAAAATATGGCAGCCCTTCTTGAATTAAATAAATACAGATATTTCGGCTATCCTAACAAGGGCTTTTATTTAATTGAGATTACAAACCTGGCTGGTCTGGGGACCCGTGGGAGAGGAATCCCGCACGAATACGGGTTTTGTTACATTTGATGTTAACACATTCCGAGCATGTATCTCACGACCCAATTTCTATGTTATCCACTGTTTTGTTTTTTCTCTCTTTCTCTTATTTGAATAATGTAAGAGACTTAAATATACACTCTGGTTAGTTGTAGGTTAGATTAGTAGTTAGTTGAGTTTTTTTTTCTCGGCATTTTTCTTTTGTTAAATTTTGGTTATTATATATTTAAGATTTAATCGTATATCAATATTTGTACTTGAGAGTTTTGTTTATTTTTGTAAACTTGTAAAAATGTTAAATTTCTAATAAACATATCTATAAAAAAAACATCACATACAGTTGTAGCAACACTTCCCTATCTTTAAATTCCAGAGTCCTAGTGATAAAGGTCAACATTTCATTTGCCTTCTTAATTACAAGCTGCACCTGCATACTAACTTCTAATGTTTCATGCACATTCAGCTCCTTCTCTGCTGCACTTTGTAAATCACTGCACCATGGAGTATTTCAGGCATATGTGGGAAGAAAAGACATTTATGGAATATTCACAGTTGTTTACGGCCTGGAGGTTCAGTTGTGTAAAGTCCCCAGTGCTATCACATCATTTTGAGCATTCAACCACAATTAGAAGAGTGAGATTTTAAAACAAAAGGTTTCTTTCAGTTGCTGTTATTGAAGCTATATATATTCAAAGTTTGGGTGAAGATTTGTAGCTCGGGTGCTTGTTGTTGTGGTTCTGTTCGCCGAGCTGGAAATTTTTGTTGCAAACGTTTCGTCCCCTGTCTAGGTGACATCCTCAGTGTTTGGGAGCCTACTGTGAAGCGCTTCTGTGGTGTTTCCACCGGCATTTATAGTGGTCTGTCCCTGCCGCTTCCGGTTGTCAGTTTCAGCTGTCCGCTGTAGTGGCCGGTATATTGGGTCCAGATCGATGTGTTTGTTGATGGAGTTTGTGGATGAGTGCCATGCTTCTAGGAATTCCCTGGCTGTTCTTTATTTGGCTTGCCCTATAATCGTAGTGTTGTCCCAGTCGAATTCATGTTGCTTGTCGTCTGCGTGTGTGGCTACTAAGGATAGCTGGTCGTGGCGTTTCGTGGCTAGTTGATGTTCATGAATGCGGATCGTTAGCTGTCTTCCTGTTTGTCCTATATAGTGTTTTATGCAGTCCTTGCATGGGATTTTGTACACTACATTAGTTTTGCTCATGAGCAAAACTAATGTAGTGTACAAAATATCCCATGCAAGGACTGCACAAAACACTATATAGGACAAACAGGAAGACAGCTAACGATCTGCATCCATGAGCATCAACTAGCCACGAAATGCCACGACCAGCTATCCTTAGTAGCCACACACGCAGACAACAAGCAACATGAATTCGACTGGGACAACACCACCATTATAGGGCAAGCCAAACAAAGAACAGCCAGGGAATTCCTAGAAGCATGGCACTCATCCACAAACTCCATCAACAAACACATCGACCTGGACCCAATATACCGGCCACTACAGCGGACAGCTGAAACTGACAATCGGAAGCGGCAGGGACAGGCCACTATAAATGCCGGAGGAAACACACAGAAGCGCTTCACAGGAGGCTTCCAAGCACTGAGGATGTCACCTAGACAGGGGACGAAACGTTTGCAATAAAAGTTTCCAGCTCAGCGAACAGAACCACAACAAGCTATATATATGACCAGATCCTCATTCATGTTAACCTTTTCCCCCAAACCTGCTATTTTCCTGAGAAAGAATGTCTCCTTTTAAAATACTTCAATTAAAAAAAAGTAAAACACTTAATATTGAAGGACGAAAGCTCATGGAAGCTATTTCATCAGCATTGGGCTTGAATCTTAAGAAGTGAAAATTGAACTCACTGAGACACTGATTGAGCAGCTAGTGCTGAGTATCTTACCATTTCTATTGATAGTCAAACGGAAAGACAGCCTCATGTACCACTGAACATTTCGTCTAAGCAGTGTGGCTGCAAGGTTGTTCAGCAATCTGGAATGTGTCATGCTGGGCAATTACAGGCTGTGCCCAACAAATACCAAAAGATCATTAGTTCCAATAGTAAAGTATGCTATTTATTTTCACTGTCACTTTTTGCAGATGTAGAAGTAATCTTTGATGGTCTAATGATGAGAATGCATCCATTTTTGTTCATGGGATTTTGGAATTATATACAACCTGGTTCAAATACAGAATGGGAAAACTTTAAGTAAACCCAACATTGGATGCAAAAGTTATGATGAGCAATTATTCTGTGTCTATTTTCTGAACTGCCAGCATGCAAATTTTGAATTGCCTGCTCATCTACATTACTGTAACATACAGCACCAATGTTAATTATTCTGCTGACTAATTGCACTCTCAGTAGGGATTCCAAATGTGTTTTTCTCTAACATGGATCATAGCTAACTTTCCTCTCCGAAAGACAGTCTATCCCTCTGAAAGGGGAAGTGCACTCATGCTATAAGGAATTGAACAAACACAGAAAGCGTTTCACAGGTGAAGGACAACCAATTTAATGACAGGCCAGAAGCTCAAAAGTTGGAGGGGTGTCATGTTCCATAGGGTACTATGGTTTTCCAGATAATCACTCCTAGTACATTGTGCTATTTGCCATTTCCATCAGTATATGATACAAGGTTAGGATTATTTGAGGTGGCTTTCTGCCACCAATCCTCTTTTTGCTTTGCCTTCTCTTTAGTCTATCCAACGATTAGTGAGAAGGGATATGCCATTATGGAGTATCGACAGAAGAGGTGCCATTCTGGAATAACAAGTAGGTTTATTGCATGTTAACAATAAGTACAACTTCATTTCATCAGGCATAATAACTAGGATCTTAGGGAGAAATACAGCCATGTGTAATATCAGTAGAATGGGTGAAGCCAATGTAACATGAAAATTAACTCTTCAAGACTATCAACTTACATAACATCTCCCCTCAAGTCTTTACTCATAGCTAACACATTATATAACCATAGAAATAACTCATAGAAATCACTTCTCCCCTGAAGAATCACTTATCTCCTGGACATCCTTCAGAAATAGCACTATTTTTTGTAGACCTTGTTGTTGGTCCATTGCCTTATCTACTAAATTTCTTTCACAAAGGAACTCTTTGTTAACTCAGGTAGTTGCCTCATTATAGCATGTGGGAAAGCTTTAATCTCATGAATATCTATCATGGAAGACAGCTGCTCTGTTAAAAATGAGTACTTTCTTCCCTGTAGTATTCTAAATTTCTTAACCAAGCAATAACCTTCCAATTGGAGGAAGCTTCTCTTTTGAAGTATCCTGGATGCTTGGATTAGACAGTTTCTTTCCCTTGAACTTGGATTGGTGGAATTAGACTGGCTCCCATGAGATGGTATGCAGCTTATCTCCTTCAATTTGTTCATTAGGTTGGATATCTTCATTTGTCCATGGTGTTTGTTTGACTGGTGAAGTAAACTCTCTCAGATTCTTATTCACATTGCTGCTCACGAAGACCATCTCTGTCACTGGCGTGGACTATCCAGTTGTGTTAAGATCATTCAGTAAATGATTCCTGAATCATTGCTCAATTCCCCCCAACCCCATAAAATTATTCAGCCCATTATGTTTAGACACTTCATAGGCACTTTTATGGAGAAAGTACATTAAAGGCATTTAACACAGGATAACCACCAAGAAAGAATTCAGATGAAACTTCTTCACTGCTTCAGTGCTTGTAAAACTCACAATTACAGAGAGTAGTGAGAGTGAATAGTGTTGGTGCAGTTAAGGGGAAATGGAAGAAGTACTTAGGAAGAAGGGAACAGTTGCTTGTTGTGGTATACTTTGATGTGAAAAACATGTGGTGCTTAAACACTGACCTGAAGTGGTTGTACCCTACATCATGTGCAATCCCATGTAGGGAACCAGATGCAAAAATCACAATAACCATGCAGATGCTAACTATAAAGTGTAATGATATGGTGCAAATTGAAAACAGGGATTTTCTCACCGTTGTGGCCAAGATGCTACCTGATGCTTTCAGCAAGCTGAAAGGTTTTGATGAGGTGAAGAGAGAGAGAGAGAGAATATTTCCTTCTGCGGAGAAGAATATAACTAGAGGCTATTAAGATCGTCGCTAAAAATTTAATAGGAAATTCAAAAGAAACCTTTTTACCCAAAAAAGGAAAAACAAAGATTTTTTTCACCATTCTGGCCAAGATCTTTGTCTCAACTAGTACAGCAAAAAACTGGATTCATTATGAATAAATGAGTGATGTATGAATGATTTTGATGAATTTTATTGTCATATGTATTTTACAGTGAAAACATATGGTAAAATACAGTGAAAAGCTTCCACTGTCACCATGATCCAATCCTATGATCCCGCTCCACTAGCTACTGACAAAGGAACAGCGCTCTGAAAGCTTGTACTTCCAAATAAACCTGTTGGACTATAACCTGGTGTGTGATTTTTAACTTTGTCCACCTCAGTCCAACACCAGCACTTCCACATCATGGCTACCATGATCCAGCACCATTTTGAATAGTTTAAGAATAAACAGATATAGCTTAAAGAGAGTTCATGATCTTTCCGCCACTGCTTCATCACCATCAGCACCTGACCCAAACATTGACGAAGTGGCCGATCCTCAGGCACTGTCTCTCACCACTGGGCCTACCTCACTGATGTTGCCTCTGCCAATGTAACAGCCAATGCCAGGTCCTGTGCTCACCCCTCCACCAGCCACCTCCTTGAAGCCATTGTCAGAGTCCCTCCCGCTCTGGACTCATTAGCTGCCTTGTCAACTTGATTTTTAGTACTATGTGGTTTTGAAACATCTAGGTGTTTCCAAGTATACTTTATGAAGCCAATTTAGAAACCAAATCAAATTCTCAATGATTCTAATTTATTGGAACCTGTATTCTTAGCACTGTGTCCTTCATATGGTCAGAATGAATGCTGTTGGATGCACTGAAACTGTAGTCTTAGAATCATAGAGTCAGACAGCATGGAAACAGAGCCTTCAGTCCAACTATTCCACTCCAACAAGTTCCCAGACTATGCATTTGGCCCATATCTCTCCAAAGCTCTCCTGTTCATGTACTTATCCAAATGTCTCTTAAACTGTTGTCTTTGTTAACTCCTATATTTATTCATACAAAAATCATTCCAATTCAAAATAGCAAATATGTTGAGAAACTTGCTCTTTAAAACATTAAAAATGTGTGATTGTGACTGAAAGTATAATCAGATAGAGACTGATGCGCCTGAAGAAGTCTTGCTCATTAGAGCAACTAGCTTAATGCTGCACTATAAGTCTGCTAATTGTTACCCTTATTGAGCATATTGGAATTTGTATCCTGAGTACAAAGAATTTATATTGGAAATTTCAAAGTAAATGAAACGCTTGTTATTTCGAGGGAGGGAATTGCATTTTGTAAAAATACTGAACATTTATGAAGGAAATAACAAATCATTCAAACAGTTAAATTGGACTTTGTAAAGGGAAGAGAACATGTTTTAGCATGGCAGTTATATTAGATTACTTTACTTTACTTTACTTTACTTTACAGTGTGGAAACAGGCCCTTCGGCCCAACAAGTCCACACCGACCCGCCGAAGCGCAACCCACCCATACCCCTACATTTACCCCTTACCTAACACTACGGACAATTTAACATGGCCAATTCACCTGACCTGCACATCTTTGGACGGTGGGAGGAAACCGGAGCACCCGGAGGAAACCCACGCAGACACGGGGAGAATGTGCAAACTCCACACAGTCAGTCGCCTGAGGCGGGAATTGAACCCGGGTCTCTGGCGCTGCGAGGCAGCAGTGCTAACCACTGTGCCACCGTGCCGCCCACGCCACTGTGCCGCCCACATATGTTGGGCAATGACTTTTTGTTCAATGTTGCCAATCCTATTTAAACAGTAAGAATCAATAGCCCTGGGCAACACACATGTAGTGTGCTGTATCTTGGGCTGTAAGACTCAAGGCATGTGGAAATGGAACATGTTACTTTCAACTGGATTCTTGAAGCTTTTTTTTCAGAATTCTGATAACCTTACAAGTATATAACATTCAGGTGGATTCACAAATTTCCAAAGCATAAAACTAAAATTTTGCTGATATGGTAAAGGTGGGTTTTGCTTTTGGTTTTGATGTTTCAGGTACTGTTTTGGAATGAGTGGTTTGAATTCTTGCTGCATGATTTTAGAAACAAATTTCTTAATTTCAAATTCCCTTAAATGGTAGACAGATTTCAGGATTCAGGAGTTAAATTACTTAACACAGAGCTCCTAGCCTTTAATCTGCTTTTGTGCCCACAGTATTTATACGGCTAGTCCAATTCAGATTCTGGCCAATGTCACCCCCTGGAGTTTGATGGTGGGGAATTAGTGCTGGAATACCCCACCCCACCCTGCCAGGATGAGTGCAGCTGCAACAACACTTAAAGAACTTGACATCATCCAGGTCAAAGCAACCCATTTGATTGCCACTCCAGTTATATTCAACATTTACTGTTTTCAACACTAGTGTACAATGGCATCAGTGTCTAAAGTAACTCACTAAGGCTGCTTCAATAATATCTTCCAAATCTGCAGCCTCTATCATCAAGAAGGACAAGGGCAGCAGATATATAGAAACACTAGTACCTGTAAGCTCTCCTTCAAGCCACCCAACTTCCTGACCTGGAAATATATCATCAGTCCTTCAGTGTTGCTGGACCTGGAAATCCCTCCCTAACACTCTAGGTGTCCCAGTACTCTAAGAATTACAGAAGTTCACCACTGACTTCTCAAAAAGAAATTAGGGGTGGGAATTAGATGTTGGCCTATCCAACAATACTCTCATTCCATAAATGATATGTTAAAAAATTAATGATCAGCTTTCAATTACTCTTAGATTACAAGTAGTGTTTGCCTGTAGATCTGATTAGTTTTGGCAAAAAAGAATGTGGTTTCTGATGTAGATCCTGGAGATGGAGGTGAATCCATTTGATTGTTTCATCTGCCATGATGGAATATACCACAGTGGTCAAAATATGAGCAGAATTTTCAAAAGAGCTCGGCCTGAAGCCTCCTCAGTGAGATTATTTTTCAGCTTTGTAGTTACAGAGAAACAAACAGACAGGGAAATACCTCAGTGTGGAAGAGTCTGGTGCGAGAAAAGCATAGCTGGTCAGGCAGCATCCAAGGACCAGGAGAGTCGACGTTTCAAGCATAAGCTCTTCATCAGGATTTCCTAATGAAGAGCTTATGCTCGAAATGTCAACTCTTCTGCTCCTCAGATGCTGCTTGACCGGTTGTGCTTTTCCAGCACCACACATCTTCAACTCTGATCTCCGGCATCTGCAGTCCTCACTTTGTCCTAGGGAAATAGCTCAAGGAGGAGCTGAGTAGTTGTAATAATGTTAAAACATGTGATAAAGGTACGTACTCTACTGAGTTCTAACTTCACTTATTCCCACTTCACTGTACCAAGAATAACAGTATCCTTATTCAAAATTAGATTGTTGTTTCTCTAAGCGATTAATATTTTTCTACCTTTATTTAGGCTATCACACCCGCTTCCCATTGAATCAATTTGCATCATTCACATTTAGTCCAGCTGCATGGAATTCTGGGATTTGCCAGATGAGGATCGTTTGTTAAAAGGAAGAAAACTGTAGAAGTTTTATATTGGAATAAAAATAGAAAATGCAGGAAATGCTCTGCAGGTGTGGCAGCATCTGTGGAGGGAATAAAAAAAGTTAACATTTCAGGTCAATGGCTATTCTTTCTGAAGCACTAATTATATTTCTCTCTCCACTGATGTTGCTATAACTTCTGAGTACTAAGGACCATTTTTTTCTTCCATTGTCCTGGCATGGTAAACGCCTCTGTCATTTTGCTGAGTATCATGTGGAGGCTAGACCCATCAAAACCCATCTGGCTTAGTTGGGCAGGTTTGAATATCAGTTAAGATTGGGAGTCAGTCTTTCAAGGCTGAATCCAATTATACCAGTACTATCCTGCTACCACTTTTGATGTACAGCATAAAATGCTCTGAGTTTTCCATCGTGTCATTTATTGTTTATTTTTACTTCATTATTGGGATCGATACTCATGCCAGGCAATGGAGTATTTTGGGTCTGCATTGTCTGTCAAGCACATCTTGGCACCCCATGTGGATTCCAATTTAAGTTTTATCCTTATGCTTTGAATCCACCCAGGATCGTAGGTATCTCTGTGATGTTCAGCGTTCCACAGACAACTCGAGGAAGGGAGTTGGATCATGAGGTCCAAACTCAGTGCCATGCATCATCATATGCACACTCTTGACCTCTCTCTCCAACAGCATCACATCACACTAGCTCAGAGCTGCACCATTCCCCAATTTCACTTCATCCTCTGGCTTATTTGACATGCTAACAAGATTTTTTTCTTTTCATATAGTTTGCTATTACATACCACCCATTGTTAGCCACTAACAGCTATTCACCCTCCTAGCTAGATCATTATCTACTCTTTTGTCTGTCTAACTGCTCTACTCTATCTTTGAGCTCCATCTATCTTTTACTCCCTACCCCCTCTCCCACCCTATCTTCTGAATATAAGTCAACATTTTCCTAACTACCATCAGTTCTGAGGAAGGGTCACTTGACCCAAAATGTTAATTTTGATTTCTCTCCATAGGTACTACCAGACCTGCTGAGCTTTGCCATCAATGTCTATTTTTGTCTCTGATTTACAGCACCCGCAGTCTTTTGCTTTTACGTGGCATGATGTTCTGTGAATAATCACAGAAGAAAACTCCTCTGCTTTGTCCTAGCAATGAACAAAAACCTAAGTTTCAAGATTAGGTTTTTGTATAGTAGTGCATCTGTATGACACTTTTCAATTTACTATAGTAGCCATCTTCCTGAACTTTTCCTGAGCTTCCCAATTTAGTACAAATTGAGAGCAGTTTTGAGTTGTGGGTAACAGCCTGATAGGTTGAAGACTTGCCCAAGTTAATCTCCAATTTCAGTCGCAGATAAACTGTTCAGGCTCTCAGTCTCTCAGTCTGAGCTGAATTTGAAATGATGTTACTGAATGAAGCACTATTTTAATGCATTGTGCTGCTCGGTTTGCTTGCACTTTCTCACTCTGGTAATAAAAGGAGAGGAAATCAACATTAGTTTTCTGAAATCCTTTTATCTCTGAACAGTGATGCCTGGAAACTATTACTAAGGCTTGTATAATAGATGGATTGCCTTCAGATGAGCCAGGCCTTATCACAGCTACCACCAAATAATTATTTCCTTGCATCAAAGCAGATGAGATTGCAACCCTGAATCCTGACTTCCAAGGAAGAGAGATCAGTGTGTGCGTTTGTGAAACATTCCCCTATTTGTAATGACGAACACTATAAATACCTGTCGGTTGGGAGATTGGCTCCTGGTGCCCTAGCCTTTCACAGAAAGCATATTAGGCTACTATAAGCTGATGCTGTTATGTTCCTCATTACACCAACTAATCCTGCTATCATGAAGGTAATTACTTCATTTACTTCATATATATTATACAGCGAAGGCTTGATACAGAGGATTTTTTTTCATCAAGTAGACTTTTTATTTGGCTTCCTCTGCCGAGACAGAACTATAAGGACACATTAAACTGGAGTTCTCAGTTCACAGCTTCTTTCTGTTATTCCATCACCGAAAGGGGTAATTTCTCCCTGTGGCATGATGTCAACCTTTAGATTTTAGTTTCTATATAAAACTAATAACAAACAGTGTCTGGTTATGATTGCTGTACAGTCCTGACTTTTTCATTATATTTGAACACTGCCCTGAATTCCTGGTCTAATTGTGTATCCTACAAGGGCAGCGTGGAATTGGTGACCTTCAAACAAAAACATGTGATTATAAAGCATCTGTTGTATGTGGCACTTAAAAAAATTCATCCCAGTTTGACTTTGTCACCAGATGTTAAGTGGATAAAGGTATGTCAAGTCAACAGATGCACATCCATTAGTTGCTGGCAATTCTAGAACATAAAACAGTGCCTATTAAGAACTTTGTTATAAACTCATTCCCATAAAGAGAATGAGCATCACTAAATGGTAGCACATAATATAATTTATGTATTATTATACTCTGTAGCCATGTTATTAGGTGAGGATTACTGCAAAATAATCTTCATCTGGCCAACTGTTCATTTATAATGTGACTCAATATCATTTTGGTTTGTTCATCTGCAGGCGATCAATGTTCTTACCTGTGATTCTGTGGAATGATCATTAATCAGCAACAATGCTAGCAAATTAGTTCATTTCTGAGAAAATAAAATAAATTAAATATGACTTGAACAATCAAATTATAGAAACACGTTCTCCTAGATAATTGCAGAAACATATGGATGATAATGGTATAGTGTAGGTTAGAGGGGTTCAGATTAGTTTCAAGGGGCAAAGGGCCTGTACTGCACTGTAATGTTCTATGTTCTATGTTCCTCTGAGCCTGTAGTTCATGGGTTCAAAACAGTTCAAGGACGTCATTGTGGCATGTAAGCTTTTAATTCAATTCAGTATTGACAGAACACTGTCTTGACAGAGACAATATCTTTTGATCGACAATTTAATGTTTTTTTTTTAAAATGAGCATTAGTTGAAGAAGATGAGAGGAATTTTCCCAGAGTACTGTAATGCCTAAACTGTTCATCTGGTCATATGTCTATTTAATATTTGTTAGACTTGCTGAGAACAAATTGGTTAAGTCCGAAGGCAGAAGTGTTTAAGGGAGTGTTGATATAAAGTGGAGGTTGACACCCTTCTAAGAACTAAAACTGAAACACCCAAAGAGGAGCACTCTGCTCCATAATCTGTAAAAACAGTGTGAGAAGTGGGGCAACCTGCTTTTGGTGGCTCACCAGGGACCCGGGTTCAATTCCAGCTTCTGGCAATTGGCTGCGTGGAGTTTGTGCATTCTCCCCTTGTCTGTGTGGGTTTCTTCTGGGTGCTCCGGTTTCCCCCCATAGTCCAAAGATGTGCAGGTGAGGTGAACTGGCCATGCTAAGTTGCCCATAGTGTTCAAGGATGTGTAGGTTAGGTGCATTAGTTAGGGGTGAACGTAGAGTAACTTGTTTTGGGTGGAATACACTTCAGAGGGTCAGTGTGGACTTGTTGGGCCGAAGGTCAGTTTTCCACACTGTCGGGATTCTAAGATTTCAGCAACTTCTGGTGGTTAAATAAAATAAATCCCTGACACTCCCTTCAAAATCAAGAAGTAACAATTTATTTATCTAGCTCTAACAGTGAACAAATTAACTAAACTATTAACAAACTGAATCAATCTCTTCTAACTACTAACTATTACCAATAAAACAAGATTCCACTAGTATGCCGTTCTAATAAATACAAGCCCCATACATACGCAAAAAAACTGAGAATTTAGTCTCTCAAAATTACAGCCAGGTTTTGTGTCTTCCAGAATGTACGGTGCCTTCCCCTATCAATTCTGTCAGGAATGCATTCTTCATCATTCTTCTGTCAGGAATGCCTTTGTTACTTAGATGGTGCTTTCTCTAATACATAGATGATTGTGACAGCCAATTTCTCTCTTGAGAGAGAGAGAGGGAGAGAGAGAGAGAGAGAGAGAGAGAAAAAGCTGAGGGTTGTTACCTCTGGGGTCTTTGTCCAACTGCCCCCTTCATTTATACCCATGATGACATAACAATATTTCTTACAATAGGATTAGCCCTATATCGTCAAATGATCAGATGTAAATTTAATCGGCTTTTGGTATCTAAGTGGAGAAAGTGAGGACTGCAGATGCTGGAGATCAGAGCTGAAAATGTGTTGCTGGAAAAACGCAGCAGGTCAGGCAGCATCCAAGGAGCAGGAGAATCGACGTTTCGGGCATGACGTTTCCTGAAGAAGGGCTCATGCCTGAAACATCGATTCTCCTGCTCCTTGGGTGCTGCCTGACCTGCTGCGCTTTTCCAGCAACACATTTTCAGTTTTGGTATCTAAGTGCCTGGTTCAAATTGATTGGCTAAATTTAAAAACCTGTTGCCTTGGTGAAAACTGCGGCTTGGCCTGCTAATTGTATGGCCTTTCAATGCAAATGTTTCAATTCGGACTCTTGACATACTTGCATTTTAAATCTCTAGAAATAGCACCATCTTTTAAAGGGATCACAAAATGCTTTCCCCATTTTACAATTTTACAAGCACTAAATTCTAACTTCCTGTTTCCCAATTAACAATTCCCAAATTCACATCTCTATCCTACATAGGTGTGAATGTCTTCCAGATCATCCAGCAATCAGGCACACAATTAGAGGACCTTTGACTGGGATTAGGACCCTGATTGTGGAAGTCTTGCCAAACAAGAGCAGCTGGTCAAAGCGCGGCAGCTGCAACTCCAGCAGTCACATAGAGAAGAACATAGCTGCTTCTGCTAATAAGCATATCGCCTTGGGACTCCCGGATGGAGGAGCAACTACAGAATAGGTAATTGCTGTTGAGGGATATGTTCTCATGGTGTGGAGGACACTGGGAGATGGGTCCATCAAGGTTAGTAGCAAGGGCTATGCTCCAGATCTCATCCCTCCATTGTGTACAGATTAATGCAGATTGAAAGACTGAAGTTATGCATGGCTTTAACTCACTTTTTAAAGAGTTAACTTAGATCAGGTGTATTTTCCTGATAACTTCAGTTTGCTGAGTTCAAGCTGACAATTTCGCAAACATTTTAAGTATTGGGTTTGTAAGATTTACATAACCATCCAACAGGACAAGATGCTCCCAAGAATGTTACAATCTTTCAAGTAGCCTGCTTATTTTTAATAAACCTTAGCAATGCTATAAATGTCCCATTAGAGGTCACTTAGAGTCATGGAGATGTACACCACAGGAGCAGATCATTTGGTCCAATTTGACCATGCCAACCTAACCTAATGTAGTCCCATTTGCCAGCACTTAGCTCATAACCCTCTAAGCCCTTCCTATTCATATACCCATCCAGATGACTTGAACCAGCCTGCACCACTCCTCTGGCAGTTCATTCCATACATGCACCACCCTCTGCAGGAGGTATATTAAATATTAAGGTTCATTTCAGTTGTAACAGAAACACTTAAATGAAATAATCTTTTAAATTGCAATTTTATCAACTTAGGGATAACTTTATGGCTACGATAAAGGCTATCAAAAATACAATGCCAAATTGAATAGAGTTGAGTTTGTTATTATTTATAACGATTCAAATATATCAAAGAATATTGGAATATTTTTAAAAAGGTAAAAATAAAAACTTGGATTTTTCAATGGCCAGATAATCATTTCCTAAGTGTAGATTAGAGTTGCAAATTGGGATGTTGCAGAATCCCATTTTAGCAGACCCTGGGGGAATTTTCTGGGAATATTCCCCTATGCATGGAACCCTCGGAAAGTCTGCAATTAAATCAGAGAATTCAAAGGGACATTTAGTAAATAGTTACTCAGGAAATGTTAGACTGCTAAAAATGTAGTATAGCTCCTGGGGACCTATTAAATCGAAGTCCCAACTTATGCATATACTCCCAAACTCAGAAAATCCAGTCCCAAAAATATGACAGTACGCAAGAGGATCCATCAATACTCAAAGTATTATTTTACCTTAAAACCCTAAGTTGACACTTAAGGGCTTTTGTTGTGCAGTGATAGTATCCTTATTCCTTAGCCAGGAGGCCTGGGTTCAAGTCCCACCTGCTCCTGAGGTGTGCCAGGTCTCCTGTTTGACCACTAAAGGCACCTGCATTTCTAATCCTGGAAGTGGTCCTCTTATGTGGAAATGACAGAAGCAAATTATTTGATTAATTTAAGTTAACTGTACTCAGTTACTCAAGAAATCTTACCAAGCTTCCTTGGATTAAGATCAGTAGGTTTCTATGGCAAGGTAAATTTATATGTAAGTGCGCACATCTTATTTTTATAATTACCTTCTTCTGTTACTTATCTTCTTCTGAATGTCAGTTTGAACATTTCTTTGTTTATGATTATGAATTTATATCCTGTGTAAGACAATGTATAATCATTTGTTCTTCGGACATGTCTCACTTGCACCTATTTGTGTAGACAGTGTTTGCTGCCCCTTAATCAATTGTCATCTGTTAAACATAACCTAGGAAGTTTGCTAAATGTCACTGGTGCATTCCTCACAGAAAATGCACCATGTATATTAATCCTAGAGTTTGAGTGATTGTGCCATGGGTTAACTATTTTAGAGATTTCTGATCAACCATTTAATTATATCTATTACTATAGCATGAGTTTCTAGAATGGAAATGAACAAAGTTGGAGATTCTTGTCAGCATGCGTAATAATAAAGTGGCAAAAATGTATTTGCATTTGATGTGCTAACAGCACGCAAGTTGATACCTAAAAAAGGTTAAAAACCATGCTTGCTAGAAATGAATGCAGACATGAAGCATTTTCATTTTAAAAGTTGAATCAAGCTTCACTAATAGATTTAGCTGTTAGTAATGACCTCACAGCGGGGGCTCACAGCAATTTCATTTTCAAAGCTGATAGTCTTTATTTCCCCTTCCATTATTCATATCTTTATAAGAAACTTCAAGACCTGTAGAATATTTAATTATGTGGTGACTTTTAAGAATTGTTGGAAGATGTAAATTAATTAATATCACAATTAAATTAATATCATTCAGAACCAGCACCTTGCTCATAATATTTTTCATTTTTGTTGCATTTTATCTCTCACGTTTCAAATATCTGTGTCTTGCAGGAACATTTTCCTGTACATTTCTATTCTTTCTGTGTTTGAAAAGTGACTTGTAAAGTAACCTCATTCTGCTTTAGCCTGAGGCCTAGTTCACACACCATCAGAAAGCCTAGACTTATCTTGGCAATGAGCTATAGGGAGCTGAGAATATGCAGTGATTAACTTTCATGAATATGGTTTATTTGAAGATGGTTCAAATACATTTCTTACAGAGAAGCAGGCTGAGTATGACAAAACTAAATCACATCTGAAAGTGATACTGCCATGACTATCTGATACTACAAAAAGCAATCTGACTATGGCAGGATTTTCTACTTTGCTCGTCCAAAACTAATTTGGATGTCTTGTTTGATATCATTGGTCTCGTTGTTCCATTGAGAATGATGCACCAAAATGATTACGGTGTTCCAGAAAGCTTGATTCTAACCAGTTTTTTGCTATCTCAGATTGAATCAAGAGGATTTGTAGATGTCAAAGTGATATGAATCAAAGTCCAGGCCAGTAATGGGAAAGATGGCAACAGAAAAGCATGAATAAATGTGAACTTTTGAAATAATTTCTTGCAGAAATCTTAAAGCTGTCAACATGCTGTGAAAATTTAAAATAAGTTATCAGATGTCTTATGAATATATTGAACTTGTGAGCATTGCAGAATCATAGAATTCCCTACAGTATGGAAGGAGGTGTCTCAGCCCATTGATTCTGGAACTGACCCTGTGAAGAGCATCCCATTCAGATCCACTCACCCCCATCACTGTAATACATTTACCATGGCCAATCCACCCAACGTGCACATCTTTAGACTGGGGGAGGAAACTGGAGAGCACTGAATGGAAATCCATGCAGACAGAAGTAGAACATGCAAACTCTACATAGACAGTCACGTGGAACCAAACCCAAGTCCCAGCACTTTGAGACAGCAGTGCTAACCATTGTGGTACCAAATATAGAGGCTCCATGTCAAATATCAGTTTGCATTTTGCTGCAGTTTTTGGAACAGGTTCAACTTACTTTGGACTAAATACAAATTTAATTCTCAGGATTTTGCTACAGCAGTTTTATTATAATAGCAACAGTGGAAAAGCAATGGGTTATTCTGATCCTTATGCCTGTTCTGAACAATCATTAGAGCCAAATGAAGACCGGACTCTAGAGAAAATCATTCAATTGTTAAATAAAGCGGATATCCAGAAGCAACACACACCAGTTTTAAGAGAAGATTGACTTGGGAATGAAAATTGACAAAGTCCATTAATTCTTAAGGTGCAAGGTCGCAAATGACACTTGTGAAAAAGTAATACCATGCATACATCGGACAACTGACACTAAAGCCATGGAGCAAGGACATCTCACAGGCACAGGCAAAACCCAGCTACTAAAAGTGAACGTTTTACCTGTCATATGTAAGATCACAAAATGTACTGAAGTGGGACACAGTTTCAGAAAATCAAGAAATCAAATAGCTACCAACACAAATGGATTAATGAGGTCAAAAGAATGTACAACAGGAGAAAAACTTAAAACGTTTTCAGGGGAAATAAGTGAACTACATTTTAGCAACTTAATATTTATGTCAATGGTCAACTCATATATTTCACATTTAAAACAAAAACTGTCCACAGCTGACAACAGTGCAACTATGAGATCTAAGAGCCATAGCAGGTAAGATTAAAGCTACGGCAGAAATAACTCTCCAATATAGGAGATGCTAAATGGCAGAATACCTGGACATACTTCACAATCAAGAATTCTCAATCTAGAGTAGGAAGCCACATCTTGATCTCAAACTTCTTCAGATTGGGAAAAAAAGAGTTCATGTAAAGTTAATCAATTGAGGAACAGCTGATCAAAGGACAGCTGATGAAAGCTCTCATAGGGCTCGCTGGACTCAGGACAGAAGCTAAACACAAAACAAAATCCATTAAGATTAGATGATTGACATAAAAAATTGTTTTATACTGTCAAAGAGATAGGAGCCAATGATTGTACAGGATTGATACAAATATTTTCCACTGTGATCAGCACTGAAACGTGTAAGACTTGCAAGAGCCAGTTTGTGAGGAAAAGCGAGCAATAAGAGACAATTGACAAATCTGTAAGGTGTGTAATTTGGAATTTGATGAACAAATAGTTATGACATTTTCAAATCTAATGTCAGATGCTGAGTTGACACAGAAGAGGAACTTCAAGCAGAATGTTTGACTTCCTTACATTCCTGGGAAGAATGCCCAGTAACAGTGACAGAGATCATATCCAGCAAGAAGCAATCCTTGAATGGCAAAACTAAGGAAGTGAATGTGTTGTTTTCGTATATGGTGCAATTGCTGAGGGCAATTGAGAGTGTCCAAACTCGTCAACACATTGAAGTAAGAAAGTATACATGCTGCAGCACAGATCTACAGCCTGGCGAGCGTGGGTGAGAGAGAGAATTGAAATTATTAAATCATTTAAAATGATTGCAAACACTTAGAGTCATAGAGTCATAGAGATGCTAAATGGCAGAATACCTGGACATACTTCACAATCAAGAATTCTCAATCTAGAGTTGGAAGCCACATCTTGATCTCAAACTTCTTCAGATTGGGAAAAAAGAGTTAATGTAAAGTTAATCAATTGAGGAACAGCTGATCAAAGGACAGCTGATGAAAGCTCTCATAGGGCTCGCTGGACTCAGGACAGAAGCTAAACACAAAACAAAATCCATTAAGATTAGATGATTGACATAATCCAACCCATCCATGCCGACCAGATATCCCAACCCAATCTAGTCCCACCTGCCAGCACCCAGCCCATATCCCTCCAAACCCTTCCTATTCATATACCCATCCAAATGCCTCTTAAATTGTACCAGCCTCCACCACATCCTCTGGCAGCTCATTCTATACACATACCATCCTCAGTATTAAAAAGTTGCCCCGTAGGTCTCTTTTATATCTCTTTTATAACCCCGAGTTCTGGCATTATCATAGAGTCATAGAGTCATAGAGATGTATAGCATGGAAACAGACCCTTCAGTCCAACCCATCCATGCCGACCAGATATCCCAACCCAAACTAATTCCACTTGCCAGCACCGGGCCCATATCCCTCCAAACCCTTCCTATTCATTTACCCATCCAAATGCCTCTTAAATGTTGCAATTGTACCAGCCTCCACCACTTCCCCTGGCAGCTCATTCTATACACGTACCACCTTCTGCGCGAAAAGGTTGCCCCGTAGGTCTTTTTTATATCTTTCCCCTCTCACCCTAAACCTATGCCCTCTAGTTCTGGACTCCCCGACCCCAGGGAAAAGACTTTGTCTATTTATCCTATCCATGTCCCTCATAATTTTATAAACCTCTATAAGGCACCCCTCAGCCTCCGACGCTCCAGGGAAAACAGCCCCAACCTGTTCAGCCTCTCCCTGTAGCTCAATTCCTCCAACCCTGGCAACATCCTTGTAAATCTTTTCTGAATCCTTTCAAGTTTCACAACATTTTTCTGAAAGGAAGGAGACCAGAATTGCACGCAATATTCCAACAGTGGCCTAACCAATGTCCTGTACAGCCACAACATGACCTCCCAACTCCTGTACTCAATACTCTGACCAATAAAGGAAAGCATACCAAACGCCTTCTTCACTATCCTATCTACCTGCGACTCCACTTTCAAGGAGCTATGAATCTGCACTCCAAGGTTACTTTGTTCAGCTACACTTCCTAGAACCTCACCATTAAGTGTATAAGTCCTGCTAAGATTTGCTTTTCCAAAATGCAGCACCTCGCATTTATCTGAATTAAACTCCATCTGCCACTTATTAGCCCATTGGCCCATCTGGTCCAGATCCTGTTGTAATCTGAGGTAACCTTCTTCACTGTCCACTACACCTCCAATTTTGGTGTCATCTGCAAATTTACTAACTGTACCTCTGATGCTCACATCCAAATCATTTATGTAAATGACAAAAAGTAGAGGGCCCAGCACCGATCCTTGTGGCACTCCACTGGTCACAGGCCTCCAGTCTGAAAAACAACCCTCCACCACCACCCTCTGTCTTCTACTTTTGAGCCAGTTCTGTATCCAAATGGCTAGTTCTCCCTGTATTCCATGAGATCTAACCTTGCTAATCAGTCTCCCATGGGGAACCTTGTTGAATGCCTCACTGAAGTCCATATAGATCACATCTACTGCTCTGCCCTCATCAACCTTCTTTGTTATTTCTTCAAAAAACTCAATCAAGTTTGTGAGACATGATTTCCCACGCGCAAAGCCATGTTGACTATCCCTAATCAGTCTTTGCCTTTCCAAATACATGTACATCCTGTCCCTCAGGATTCCCTCCAACAACTTGCCCACCACTGAGGTCAGGCTCACCGGTCTATAGTTCTCTGGCTTGTCTTTCCCACCCTTCTTAGACAGTGGCACCATGTCCAGTCTTCCGGCACCTCATCTGTGACTATCGATGATACAAATATCTCAGCAAGAGGCCCAGCAATCACATCTCTAGCTTCCCACAGAGTTCTTGGGTACACCTAATCAGGTCCTGGGGATTTATCCACTTTTAACCGTTGTAAGGCATCCAGCACTTCCTCCTCTGTAATCTGGACATTTTGCAAGATGTCACCATCTATTTCCCTACAATCTATATCTTGCATATCCTTTTCCACAGTAAATACTGATGCAAAATATTCATTTAGTATCTCCCCCATTTTCTGTCGCTCCACACAAAGGCCGCCTTGCTGATCTTTGAGGGGCCCTATTCTCTCCCTCGTTACCCTGTTGTCCTTAATATATTTGTAAAAACCCTTTAGATTCTTCTTAATTCTATTTGCCAAAGCTATCTCATGTCCCCTTTTTGCCCTCCTGATTTCCCTTTTAAGTATGCTCCTACTTTCTTTATATTCTTCTAAGGATTCACTCGATCTATCCTGTCTATACCTGACATATGCTTCCTTCTTTTTCTTAACCAAGCCCTCAATTTCTTTAGTCATCCAGCATTCCGTATACCTACCAGCCTTCCCTTTCACCCTGACAGGAATATACTTTCTCTGGATTCCTGTCATCTCATTTCTGAAGGCTTCCCATTTTCCAGCCGTCCCTTTACTTGTGAACATCTGCCTCCAATCAGCTTTTGAAAGTTCTTGCCTAATACCGTCAAAATTGGCCTTTCTCCAATTTAGAACTTCAACTTTTAGATCTGGTCTATCCTTTTCCATCACTATTTTAAAACAAATAGAATTATGGTCACTGGCCCCAAAGTGCTCCCCCACTGACACCTCAGTCAGCTGCCCTGCCTTATTTCCCAAGAGTAGGTCAGGTTTTGCACCTTCTCTAGTAGGTACATCTACATACTGAATCAGAAAATTGTCTTGTACACACTTAAGAAATTCCTCTCCGTCTAAACCTTTAACACTATGGCAGACCCAGTCAATGTTTGGAAAGCTAAAATCCCCTACCATAACTACCCTATTATTCTTACAGATAGCTGAGATCTCCTTACAAGTTTGTTTCTCAATTTCCCTCTGACTATAGGAGGGTCTATAATACATTCCCAATAAGGTGATCATCCCTTTCTTATTTCTCAGTTCCACCCAAATAACTTCCCTGGATGTATTTCCAGGAATATCCTCCCTTAGCACAGCTGTAATGCTATCCCTTATCAAAAATGCCACTCCCCCTCCTCTCTTGCCTCCTTTTCTATCCTTCCTGTAGCATTTGTATCCTGGAACATTCAGCTGCCTGTCCTGCCCATTCCTGAGCCATGTTTCCGTAAATGCTATGATATCCCAGTCCCATGTTCCTAACCATGCCCTGAGTTCATCTGCCTTCCCTGTTAGGCCCCTTGCATTGAAATAAATGCAGTTTAATTTATTAGTCCTATCTTGTCCCTGCCTGCCCTGACCGTTTGACTCACTTCTGTTCTCAACTTACCTTTCTCAGATCGATCTCTTTCCTCACTATCTCCCTGGGCCCCACCCCGCCACCTTACTAGTTTAAATTCTCCCAAGCAGTTCTAGCAAATTTCCCTGCCAGTATATTAGTCCCCTTCCAATTTAGGTGCAATCCATCCTTCTTGTACAGGTCACTTCTACCCCAAAAGATGTGAATCCTTCTCCCTTACACCAGCTCCTCAGCCATGCATCCATCTGCTCTATCCTCCTATTCCTGCCCCCACTAGCTCGTAGCACTGAGAGTAATCCAGATATTATTACCCTTGAGGACCTCCTTTTTAAAATTCTACCTAACTCTCTGTAATCTCCCTACAGTCTCAACCTTTTCCCTTCCAATGTCTTTGGTTCCAATGTGGACAAAGACCTCCTGCTGGCCCCTCTCCCCCGTGAGAACATTCTGCACCCTCTCTGAGACATCCTTAATCCTGGCACCAGTGAAACAACACACCATTCTGCTGGCCACAGAAACATCTGTCTATACCTCGGAATACATTTACCTGTTGTGGAGCTGAAAGCTGACCTGAAGAGATGAGTCTTTGGTGTATGAAAGCAAAGGTGGGTATTGCTTCATCAGAATTATTATTAGGCATCCCTATTCACCTCCCTGATGCCTTTATGCCACAGTCTGCAAGAGAGGCAAGAAGGCAGCTTTAAATGGAGTCAGTGATGTATGCCGCTTTGCTACTAACCTCAAGTTCCAGCCTGTAGTGTTTTGGCTGTATTTAAACAAATATCTTATTTGCTTTCTGGAACAATGTAAATATCCTACAGCACCCATAGATGAAGAAGAGAGCTCTGTCCTCCTGCTCAACATTTTCTTCCAAGGGCAACTGAGCAAATTAATGACTCACCTATCCCATTGCTGTTTATAGAATCTTGCAATGCATCAAATTGTTTGCAAAATAAATGTCTAAATTTCAAAACTCACTTGGATATCCTGAAATCATGAAAAATATTATACATGTGTGAGGTATTTTCCTGTTTCTCTTCTTAGTCCTATAAAATAGACATACTGTTGATAATGTTTTGCCTTGCACTCATCAAGACAGATGCAAGACTACCAAATTTCAAAGGGAGTAAATTGGTATTGCACAAGGAAAGGGTGCTGATTGTTTGGCATTTCAAATCTGATTGGTTGGGACATTGTCACAGAAGATGAACTGTAACTCCCAACTCTTGTCTCTTAGAATGTCATATGGCCCATCATGTCTGCACCAACTCTCCAAAAAGCAAGCCATCCAGATCCACCCCATCTCAGTAACTCTGCATTTACCATTGCCAACCCACCTCGCTTGCATATACCTTAATACTATGTGGCAATTTACTATGGCTAATCCATTTAACAAGCACATTGTTGAACTGTGGGAGGAAACCAGAGCACCTAGTGGAAACCCTCGCAGACATGGGGAGAATGTACAAACTCCATAGAATCACCCAAGACTGGAATTGAACCCGATTCCTGGTATTGTTTAATTCAATTAAAGCATGACGTTCAGAAAAGTAGGTGTATATTAAGCCTTGTTGACTTTAATGATTTGGAAATTCAGGAATAGATACAATGACAGCTTTGTCCAGCATTCATATGTGTGAATATTCCAGTTGATTCAGGAGCATGGTCCTGGCCCAACATTTGTTGCACTTTGGACAGTAGGTGCCAAAATATAGTATTTTGTTGACTTCCTACTGAAATGAGTTAATTTATCATACAGGTCAGCATTCCATTTGAGCTATATCCAACACAGCCTTCAATTCTGTGATAGAAAAGACATTCAACCATGCACCTGAGAAATTCCGGATAGAAATTAAACCAAATACTTTGGCATTACATTAAAAAATGAAATCTGGTGATTTCTGCCTCAGGCTACATAATAACAATGAAGATATGAGATTAAGAAGGCCATTCGGCACTCTGAGCCTGCTTGCCATTCAATATGCTCTAATGGCTGATCATGCAACTCAGTACTTTGTCCCATATCCTTTAATCCTAATAACCATATCTAACTCTTTCTTGAAAACATTTCATATTTTAACCTCAATCACTTTCTGTGGCAGAAAATTCCATAGGCTCACCACTCTCTGACTAAAAACATTTCTTCACATCTGTGTCCTAAATGCCTACTCCGTATCCTTAAACTATGATCTCTAGTTCTGGACTCCTTGGTCATCGGGAACATCCTTCCCATATTTACCCTGTCTGGTCCTGTCGGAATTTTACAGATTTCCATGCAATACTCCTCAGTCTTTTAAAGTCCAGTGAATATAGTCCTATCCAATCCAATTTTCTTCATACGTCAATTCTGCCATCCCAGGAATCAGTCTGGTAAACCATCATTGCACTTTCTCCAAAGCCAGAACATTGTTCCTCAAATAAGGAGACCAAAGTTGCACACAATACTCCCAAGTGTAGTCTCACCAAGACCCTGTACAAGACATCTCTGCTCATGTACTTGAATCCTTTTGCTATGAAGACTAACATAACATTTGCCTTCTCCATCACCTGTTGCACCTTCATGCTTACTTTTAGCCACTAGTGTACAAGGACACCCAGGTTTCATTGCACCACCCCCTTTCTCAATATACTGTGATTCAGATAATAATCTGCCTTCCTGGTTTTGCTTCCAAAGTGGGTAACCCTATAATCATCCAGAATTATAAATCTATAATACTAGTTTTATACATGTTGGAAACTTGTACATATACTCCTTATCCTCTGAAGACCAATTACACATCAAGTGAGTTACTTAATCTATTTATATTTTGCACCCTTTTCCATAACTTTATAGTTTACTTTGCATAATTCACAACTTCCTGGTACCCTGCCTGTAAGCAGTTGTTGCATGATTAAACTTTTTGTTGCAAAACTTACTCCAGCCTTTTAGCCATTATATTTGTACTCCAAGCTGCCTACTCTTTCTACAAGCTCAGAATCTTTGAAGAGTTTTAGTCTTTAAATAATGGAATACTGACTACAGCCTCTTAAAAAAAGATTAGTTGCATGTCATTAGGAATGGGCAAAAAACACAGACCTTGTTGATGCTTGCATTCAATGAAATACTAAAGAAATCAAGATATGAGACAAAATGAGAGGCCTAATTGATTGAAAGAAGAAAGAAAATCAGTAATACAACTCCCCAAAAAATGCACTTGGAATTCACTCAAGTCACTTTCTGGATCTTCTTACGATGAGTAAAGAATAAACATGATATTTCAATTTGCAAAAATAGAAGGATGGATTTTGTGATATAAGCAACAACGTTCATCATTGTTTACCATGAAAATCGGAAAAAAAAATTCCAGCAGCTGTATATACAGAATTATATATGTTTTCAGAATGGTCCTGATCTTCCAAACATTTTGTGATAACATCTCATCCAGAACCTCCACTAAATTATTTTAAAGGGCATGAGTTATCTTCAATTACGCCATGAATATGGATCAAACTCATCAAAGCCCAAGCTTGCTAATCCCAGTTTAAGTGTTCTGTTAACAATGTCATAAGTCTAAGGTATTACCAAAAAACCTCCCTGTCACTGAAAATTAACTTTTACAAGTATGAATACTTATTTATTCAGTCTTGAAAATGTTGTGGAGGAAGCAGGCATCTCGTCAACCAGCTAAAGATCACTTAAGAGATCTGACTTCTTCAGGAAAGACCCATTGAACCATTAAATCACAAGGAACAAAGATAAGGTGAATAGCAAGGTCTTCTCCCCAAGTTAGGGAAGTTTAAACTAGGGGGCATAGATTTAAGGTGAGAAGGCAAAGATTTAAAAGGGACCTGAGTGGCAACTTTTTCACACAGAAGGTGGCTCATATGTGGAATGAACTGGCAGAGGAAGTGGTTGAAGCAGGTACAACTACCACATTTAAAAGAAATTTGGACAGGTACACAAATAGCACATGTTGAGAAGAATATAGACAAATAAAGGCAAATTGGACTAGTTTAGCTTAGGAAAGCTGGTCATCATGGACGAGTTTGACTGAAGGGTCTGTTTCTGTGCTGAATGACTCTATGACTTACGACTCACCCAGTGATAGTTGCTAGGAATCAGAGGCTGGTAATTGGTCACCAGCTCCCCCATTCAGCAATGCTATGAGGGAGGCATGCTTGCTGCTGAAGGGACACCCAAACTCATGGAGGAGCAACGTGGAAAGATGGAGCTGGGTAGATATCTGGGGTTGGATTTTGCAGGGAAAAATGAGCAGGGGGTCAGGAACAAGGGTAGGGTATGGCTGTCAGTAGGCACCTGCCCCACACCTAATTGTTTAATCAGACTCTGAGTTCTTTTAATCAAGGGACACACTGCCATCCTTAAAAAACACTTGGCAGCCCCTTTGGGGGTGGGAAGCAATTGGTTCCACCTAAGTATAATTCTGGTAGGGAGGAGAAGAGTTTTGGTACACTACAACTTCAATCAATTAAACACCATTCCCACCTCCCAACTTGCCACCTCTGGGAGTAAAAGGTTCTGCCTAACTCAGGTACTTTAAAGAGACGATGGTGTAATAGCATAATGGACCAGATATAAACTTCCAGTGCAAAAGCCAAAAGACATTTGTGGGCAAGTAATGAATGGCTGGTACTGTACATTTACCCTTTACTGCATAATCTGCTCAGTGCATGCTGTTTTTACACTAACAGCTGAAAGCAAATGCTTTAAGTTTCTATCTGACTCTGAACACTTCTGTTGACTTGACTGTACCAACCACACAATATGAACTGGAATGAACAAAATCTGACGTTATCAGTGTCTGTCTCAAGAAGACAGATTGCAGACGGCAGTGTTGTAGTAGTGTTGTTGAACTAGTAATGTAGAGGTCTATGCTAATGCTATGAAAATATGGATTCAATCTCCTCTATGCCAGATAGTAGAATTTAAATTCAATTAATAAATTTGAAATTGAAAGCTGGACTCTATTGCATCTGTTGTGTTATTTGTAAGTAATATATATTCAGTAGCATGGATCAAGTTAACTTAAGAACCTTAAAGAGGCATGTTATGAGTTTAAACTACAACTTGCAGTTACAGATAACTATGTATGCAACTTGCACGCTTCGTGCTGGGATGGTCATTTATATCCTGGTCATTGGTCATAGCATATCAAACTCTTAAAAACAACACAGCTTTTAAAGCACTATTGCTACAGTCCCAGTAATGATGGCCATGACAACTATCACAGATTGTCATAAAAGATCACTTAGTTCACCTGTATCCTTTGGGGAAGGAAATCTGCTATCCTTGCCTGGTCTGGCCGATGCACAGGCTTCTGATATACAGTAAGGTGATTCATTCTTAAAGAACTCTGAAATGGCTTTCAGAAGCCATACATCAAGGGCAATAAAGAAAGCGTGAAAATGCTTTGTTATTTATACCCATGTCCCATGATAGAATAGAAAAACATCAAACTCTCAACTGTCAACAGTTCTTAACTCAATCCAATATGTGAGCATTGCAAGCTAGTCTGAAAGAGTTCCGAAGTGCTGAAGTCTTGCCTGCTATTCATTGAACATCCTATAAAACAATTCAAAGAGCAGCAAGATGTTCTCCCTGTGTCCTGCCTACCATTCTTGCCTGAACTAAAAACAAAAGAACTGATAATTTGCTGTTGGTGATATCTACCTTTAGACAAGTTGTAGGAGAAAGTGAGGACTTAGAGATACTGGACAGTCAGAGTCAAAAGGGTGATGCTGGAAAAGCACAGCAGGCCAGGCAGCATCTGAAGAGCAGGACAGTCGACATTGCGGGCATAAACCCTTCATCATGTATGTGGAGGGGGAAGGGAGATCAGAGATAAATAGGGAACTGGGGTACGAGCTGAGGGGAAGGTAGGTGGGAAAGCGAAAGGTGGATGCAAGTGGGGGATAATTGTGATATGTCATTGGGGAAGGTGGAGCAGATAGATGGGAAGGAAGATTGACAGTCATGACAGGTCAAGAGCGCAGTGCTGCGTTGGAGGGTTGAATCTAGGATGAGGTGGGAGTAGGGGAGATTTGGAAACTTGTGAAGTTGGGGTTGTTTAGTGTGTGGGATATTGCCCTGTGGCCAACCATTTCAACTCCCCCTCCCACTCGTCCAAGGACATGCAAGGCCTGGGCCTCGTCCACTGCCAAATCAAATTCACCCACCAACTGGATGAAGAATACCTCATCTTCCGCCTTGGGACCCTCCAACCACATGGCATCAACATTAACCTCACTAGTTTCCAAATCTCCTCTCCCCCACCTCATCCCAGATCCAACCCGCCAACTCGGCACCGCCCTCTTGATCTGTCCCATCTGTCCATCGTCCTTCCCACCTATCCATTCTGCTGTGGTTCTATTCGCCGAGCTGGAAGTTTTTGTTGCAAATGTTTCGTCCCCTGGCTAGGCGACATCATCAGTGCTTGAGAGCCTCCTGTGAAGCGCTTCTTTGATGTTTCCTCCGGTGTTTATAGTGTTCTGTCCCTGCCGCTTCCGGTTGTCAGTTTCAGCTGTCCGCTGTAGTGGTTGGTATATTGGGTCCAGGTCGATGTGTTTGTTGATGGAGTTTGTGGATGAATGCCATGCCTCTAGGAATTCCCTGGCTGTTCTCTGTCTGGCTTGCCCTATGATAGTAGTGTTGTCCCAGTCGAATTCATGTTGCTTGTTGTCTGCGTGTGTGGCTACTAAGGATAGCTGGTCGTGTCGTTTCGTGGCTAGTTGATGTTCATGTATGCGGATTGTTAGCTGTCTTCCTGTTTGTCCTATATAGTGTTTTGTGCAGTCCTAGCATGGTATTTTGTACACTACGTTAGTTTTGCTCATGTTGGGTATCGGGTCCTTCGTTCTGGTGAGTTGTTGTCTGAGCGTGGCTGTTGGTTTGTGTGCCGTTATGAGTCCTAGGGGTCGCAGTAGTCTGGCTGTCAGTTCCGAGATGCTCCTGATGTATGGTAGTGTGGCTAGTCCTTTTGGTTGTGGTATGTCCTCGTTCCGTGGTCTTTCTCTTAGGCATCTGTTGATGAAGTTGCGCGGTATCCGTTTTTGGCGAATACCTTGTATAGGTGTTCCTCTTCTTTTTGCAGTTCTGGTGTACTGCAGTGTGTTGTGGCCCTTTTGAATAGTGTCCTGATGCAGCTTCGTTTGTGTGTGTTGTGGTGGTTACTTTCATAGTTTAGGACTTGGTGTGGCTTTCCTGTATACCCTTGTAGTGAATTCTCCGTTCGGTGTTCTCTGTACCATCACGTCTAGGAATGGGAGTTGGCTATCCTTTTCTTCTTCTCTCGTGAATCGGATTCCTGTGAGTGTGGCGTTGATGATCCGGTATGTTTTTTCTATTTCCGTGTTTTTAATGATTACAAACGTGTCATCGACATATCTGACCCAATATACCAACCGCTACAGCGGACAGCTGAAACTGACAACCGGAAGCGGCAGGGACAGAGCACTATAAACACCGGAGGAAACATCAAAGAAGCGCTTCACAGGAGGCTCCCAAGCACTGATGATGTCGCCTAGCCAGGGGACGAAACGTTTGCAACAAAAACTTCCAGCTCGGCGAACAGAACCACAGCAACGAGCACCCGAGCTACAAATCTTCGCACAAACTTTGAACCTATCCACACTACCCTCCTCACCGACCTATCACAATTACCCCCCCAACTGCATCTACCTATCGCCTTCCCACCTACCTTGCCCACAGTCCTACCCCCAGCCCCCTACCCCTCTATTTATGTCGCATCCCCTCAACATTCCTGATGAAGGGCTTATGCCCAAAACATTGATTCTCCTGCTCCCTGGATCCTGCCTGAGCTACTTGCTTTTCCAACACCATCTTTTTTGACTTTGTATAAGTTGTGTATGGTATAATTCACTGATTGAGAAATATTTCAAGATATCCTCAGAACACAATATGTGATTATAAAAACACAAATTCCTTCATTAACGCCCTTCTTACATTATAGAAAGACAGTACCAGGGAGACTAAGTGACCTGCTTTCTCCCTAATTGTCCTCTAATGTTTAATGTTGCCCATTACAATAAAAAAAATTCTCAAACAACATGCTGTTACTATATCCCCCAAAAAAAGTATGCTTCTCGTTCACTAGTATTAAAGAAAGCAATGAAGGATATAATTTACATTCATTTCTTTTTATATAGTGAATCCATTAGTATTCATCAAAATAGTGAGAGAGACTAAATTTATTATTTTTTTTTGTGATTGTTCTTAATGATATATTTCACTGCAAGTTGCACAGAAAACTGAAGTTTTAGATGGAACCTGAATCATCTTTTATTTATTTATAGGCAGTCTCGAAATCAATACTAATTTTGCAGAGAAATACAGATAAATATGTAACAGTTCAAATAAATCACTGACAGGATATTACAGAAAATATCATTATGTTCTTTGGACAGACTATTTCCCCCACTAACATGCCCATTACTTTTAGATGATGGCAATACAGTTATGGTTCATCTTAAATCTTCATTTCCTGAGCAGAAGGAAATTACATTCTATCCATATTCAACTCAAAATTGTATCTTCCATTATTCACTGACACCCAGCAACCTTGTCTGAATCTATGAATGCATGTAAGACTCACAATCCTTATGTAGACCAACCAAACTTACAATCTGTATCATGCAATCCTTGCAGATATGACTATAATAGGAATGGGATTTGCAGGATCTTGAACTGAGCATCTGGATGGAACAGCTGCCTTAGAGATTTATTATTTTCATCAGGTGCATTATGCATGGAGCTGCCAGATTTTATTTCCGAGACTGAAGAGCATCTTAAGGCCTCAGAGGGAATATTGCAGAGTATCCACTGTAACACAATGTTTCTGTGCCTGTTGAAGTGCGGGAGCTTGTTTCACACCATGAAACTCAAACATCTGGTGAAGCCGGTCTGGCTGGGTGTGAAATCTGCCTCTGTAATTTAGGATTTACTGCTGAAATAAACAGCCCGCAAAACTATAAAAGGCATCCAGGACTTGCATGAAGAAAAGAGTGATGAACAAAGTTATTTTAATTTGTTTATGTAGATATCCTGAAATAACATAGAACATTGCAACAAACAATCCAAACTTTCAGATGAAATAACACTGTGAGGTAACAACACCAGTAGGAGATGGGTTGGAAATGCTGGGTAGTTTGTAGTAGTGAAGGCTGTAAAATTGGGTACCGTGCTCATGGGCACTGTGTTTCTGGTTCCTAATTACCCATCCCTGCCCCTGCCTTAAAATTACTAGTGGTGCGGGAGACATAGGAAAGCCTGACATCCAATTATTTGCCCATTTTATTTTTATTCATTCACAAGATGTGGCCATGCTGACTAGGCCAGCGTTTATTTCCCATCCCTAATCACCCATATTGCAGTTAAGAGTCAACCACACTGGGTCTGGAGTCACGTGGAGGCCAAGGACAACAGTTTGCTTCCTTAAAGGATACTAGTGAACCAGATGAATTGTTACAACACTCGACAGTGGTAACATGATCATATTAGATTCCTTAATTCCAGATTTGTGGGCGGCACAGTGGCACAGTGGTTAGCACTGCTGCCTCACAGCACCAGAGACCCGGGTTCAATTCCCGACTCAGGTGACTGACTGTGTGGAGTTTGCACATTCTTCCCGTGTCTGCGTGGGTTTCCTCTGGGTGCTCTGGTTTCCTCCCACAGTTACAAAGATGTGCGGGTCAGATGAATTGGTCATGCTAAATTGCCCGTAGTGTTAGGTTAAAGGGGTAAATGTAGGGGTATGGGTGGGTTGCGCTTCGGCGGGTCGGTGTGGACTCGTTGGGCCGAAGGGCCTGTTTCCACACTGTAAGTAATCTAATCTAATTTGGAATTAGATAAGATTTAGGATGCATAGGACAGGGAAAGAAACTGTAGGGAGTGAGCACAGTTGAAATGTGGAGCTTATTCAAGAAAAACCTATGCAGGTCCTTGATAAGTATGTACTAGTCAGACAGTGTAGAAGTTGTCGAGTGCAGGGACTGTGTTTACTAAGGAAGCTGAATCTCTTGTCAAGAGGAAGAAGAAGGCTTATGTTAGATTGAGATGTGAAGGCTCAGCTAGGGTGCTTGAGAGTTACAAGTTAGCCAGGAAAGATCTAAAGAGGGAGCTAAGAGCCAGGAGGGGACACAAGAACTCATTGGCAAATAGGATCAAGGAAAATCCTAAGGCTTTCTATAGGTATATCAAGAATAAAAGAATGACTAGAATAAGATTAGGGCTAATCAAGCATATTAGTGGGAAGTTGTGCATGGAGTCTGAAGAGATAGGGGATGTGCTAAATGAATACTTTTCGTCAGTATTCACACTAGAAAAAAATGTCGTTGAGGAGAATATTGAGATACAGGCTACTAGACTAGATAGGATTAAGATGCATAAGGGGGAGGTGTTAGCAATTCTGGAAAGTGTAAAAATGGCAAGTTCTCTGGGCCGGATGGGAATTATCCTAGGATTCTCTGGGAAGCCAGGGAGGAGATTACTGAACCTTTTGGATTTGATCTTTATTTATAATTGCCTACAGAAATAGTGTCAGTGTTCTTTGAGAAGGTGACCAAACAGTTGGTTGAGGGTAAAGTGGTTGATGTGGTGTATATGGATTTCAGTAAGGCATTTGATTAGATTTCCCCACAGTGGGCTATTGCACAAAATACGAAGGCATGGGATTGAGGATGATTTAGCAGTTTGGATCAGAAATTGGCTAGCTGAAAGAAGCCAGAAGGTGGTAGTTAATGGAAAATATTCATCTTGGAGTTCAGTTAGTAGTTGGGTACCACAAGGATCTGTTTTTGGTCCACTGTTGTTTGTCATTTTTATAAACGACCTGGATGAGGATGTAGAAGAATGGTTAATAAATTTACGGATGACACTAAGGTGGTTAGGGTTGTGGATAGTGATGAAGGATGTTCTAGGTTACAGAGAGACATAGATAAGCTGCAGAGCTGGGCTGAGAGGTGGCAAATGGAGTTTAATGCAGAAAATGTGAGATGATTCACTTGGAAGGAGTAACAGGAATGCAGAGTACTGGGCTAATGGTAAGATCCTTGGTAGTGTAGATGAGCAGAGCAATCTCGGTGTCCAGGTCCACAAATCTTTGAAAGTTGCCACCTAGGTTGATAGGGTTTTTAAAAAGACATACAGTATGTTAGCTTTTATTGGTAGAGGGATTGAGTTTTGGAACCATGAGATCATGCTGCAGCTGTACAAAACTCTGGTGTGGACACATTTGGAGTATTGCGTACAGTTCTGGTCACCACATTATAGGAAGAATGTGGAAGCTTTGGATAGGGTTCAGAGGAGATTTACTAGGATGTTGCGTGGTATGGAGGGAAAGACTTACGAGGAAAGGCTTAGGGATTTGAGAATGTTTTCTTTATAGAGAAGAAGGTTGATAGGTGACTTAGTTGAGACATATAAGATAATCAGAGGGTTGGATAGGTTAGACAGTGAGAGCCTTTTTCCTCAGATGGTGATGGCTAGCTTTAAATTGAGGGGTGATATATATAGGATAGATGTCAGATCTAGATTCTTTACTCAGAAAGTAATAGGGGTGTCCAACGCTCTGCCTACAACAGTAGTAGACTCACCAAATTTAAGGGCATTTAAATGGTCATTGGATAGGCATTTGGATGAGAATGGAATAGTGTAGGTTAGATGAACATCAGATTGGTTCCACAGGTCGGTGCAACCTTGAAGGCCAAAGAGCCTGTACTGCAATGTAATGTTCTATGTTCTATGTTCTATTTTTGTTCAATTCAAACTCTACCATGTACCACAGTGGGATAGCCCGATTACCCAGGCCATTACCTTGGTCTCTTGATTAACAGTCTAACAATAAAAACCACTGGGCCACTGTCTCCTTGTTGAGGCCTTCATGTGGACAATTAATGGACAAGGGCCCTGTCACTCACCATGGGAATTTCCTCAATTGAGGAAGACATGACAGAAGCATTGGTGTGAAAGGTGGCATTATCAGAATAGTTGGCAGAGAAACTGTGGGAATGGAATGGAGTCCATACAGGAAGCATGCTGTGAGAAAGTGTAGCCAAGATAGCTCTGGCAGTCAGTTTACTGATACTGAATATTTGTTGGTAGCCAGTTCCTAGGAATACAGATTGAGTGATTAAGGAAAGGAAGGAAAGAACCAGAGCTGGACTGTATGAAGTTGAGAGAATGTTGCAAGTTGGAAACAAAATTGTTTGTGTTTTCCAACTCATGGCAAAACAGGAAACAGCACCAATAAAGTCATTAATGTACTAGAAAGAACTGAAGGAGCTGCTCCAAGTAGGAACAGAATAAAGAATGTTCTACATATCTGACAGCAAGGCAGAATAATTAAAGCACATAAGTACCGTTGCAGAACTTTTTTTTGGAGAAAGTGAAATGAATTGCAAGAGAAGTTGTTCAACATGAAAACAAGTTCAGCCAGGAGAAGGAGGGCAACAATGGATGAAAACTGAAATCGATTGGACCCTTCATTCAAGGAAGAGGTTGACAGCCCTAACCCATCCTGGTGGGTGAGGTAGGGGGTGGAGGTGCTAGGTGCATGTTCTTGCCAAAAAAAGAGATGGTCAGGGTCAGGAACCTGGAAATGGTAATAGTGGCAAAGGACATCAAAAGTAGGTGGGGAGAAAAGAAAATTGAGTCAATATACTTTTGAATGAAATTACTTCATTGTGTGACAGGAAAAGGCTGTACTGATAAGTGAACCAGAACAATCCTTTTGGTGGGTCTTGTGAAGAAGAGAAAAGCAGGTAGTTTGAGATTTCAGACCCATGGAGGGAGAATCATCCAGAGGATATGAGTTCAGGCAAAAGTCCTGGAAAGAAACATTGAGTTTTCCCAGCAAGTTTTGTCTTCAGTTCAGATTTCCAGCAATAGCAGTATTTTGCTTTTGTATTGATATAGGACATTATCATTTGAATTTATATAACCCTCTGATCTGTTTGGAAATCTCCTGCAGCTGAGGTGATAAATCCTATTACTACAGAATGTTGAAATAAGTGCTGCAATATCAGGCAATGGGTGAGGTTGATTAGACGCCCAGCTTTTATTATCAAAGCATACATTTGTTCAGGGCAGCTAGGAGGTAACACCTGTGACTGTTTAAGGATCTAATTAAATATTACAATCAATATTACAACCATGAATAATGAGAGTCAATGAGACTTGACTGAGTCAGGGTGTTTTGGCTCAGTTGGTTGGATAGCTGGTTTGAGATATAGAGTTACACCAACAGTGTGGGTTCAGTTCCCATACCAGCTGATGTTAATGTGAAGGTGCTGACTTAGCAACCACTCTCCCCTCTGAGGTGTGGTCATCCTCAGGTTAAACCTCCACCAGTCATCTTTCCAAATATGAGAGAGTGGCTCTATAGCCTGATAAGACCATGAAACTTGCCTGATTTACTTTCAGGGAATATACTTTGTACTGAGCTCACTCACGTCAGGGAGGACCTGTGTGGCTGCTCTGATCTCCTGTGAATATTGATCCAGGAGATGTAAAGCTCTGCCATGTTCTGGATCATTGATATTGAGGGCAGGTTGCTGGTGGGAACAAGTCTCTGGAACTGCATACATCCATGTTGAACGAGTTCCAGACTTGGGACCATTTTTGCTCTGCTGCAAGGCCAGGCTATCCCTTTATCCCACTTTTCACTCACCTCTGCTTCCTCCAGAAGGAGTGAAAGCATTTCCCACATATGCACTGAAAAATTCTTCACAACAAATAAAATTCAAGTAAAGTACAGGAAAAAATGGGTCCAAAAATAAATCAAAACACAGCACTGTCAAATTATGCATTTAAAAATCAAACATTAAAGTCTGCTATCAAAAATGCTCCAACGAAAATTCCTTTAGAGAAATACATTGCCAAGTGTGCTTGTCACTCATGATTTAGGTAAAAAAAAGAAAGACTTGTTTGTATAGTGCCTTTGAGTGTCTTGACTCCTCAAAAATACTTCGCAATCAAGGAAATATTTCTTGAAGTGTAATGTGCACACACAATCCCCCACAAAGAACCATGTGTAAATAACAAGGTAAGCCAGTTTTGTTGTGTTTTTTGAAGAATAAACATGGACCAGGACACTAGGAAAGGTTTTCTTTGAATGGTACCATGGATCTTTCAAAACCATGTGCGATAACAGACAGGACTTAACATCGTTTGAAAAGCAGCATTTCTGGCACAGCAGTATTCCTTCAGTCCTGCATTGGAATGTCACCCTAGTTCTAATGTTTGAATGTGGAGAGGCACTTGAACCAACACATTTGTGTCTCAGGGGCAGGTCAGCTACCACTGAGAGACTGTTGAACATATTTAGTGAATCTGTGGAAGTAAATTTGGTAATCCATGAACTTCAGAAAGGGACGACTGAGTAACAGTGCCAGAGGAAAAATAGGAATCAGTGTGGCCAGGAATAGAACTCCCATGCATTGCCAATTAAAATAGAATGGTAAAGCCGAGCTAGGCTAGAATGAAGGAGAAGCAACAAAGTTCAAAACGCTGCTAATCTTTTCCACATTATGATCCCAGAGCAAATAACTTAATTATTTTGAGATCTCATTTGGGGCCAAATACCTTTTGTTTTTAAAGTAGACAATAGGTGAAAATGAGAGGATAGAACTACAAGATTTCTGTAGTTTTGAACTAATAATATTAGTATATGAGTTAGAATAGTAATATAGTCTACAATACATGTACAGTTTAATTCCAACACCCACTGCCTCCAAGTCAGTACAGCATTCGATAAATACAGGTAATAAAATGTGATCAAACACTCTACAGCATACATTAAATAGCAAAAATGGTCAGGACAGATCCTCAAGATTTCTCAGGAATTCAACACACCTCCCTCCCCACCAAAACAGTAAATGTCATTAGACTTCACAAGGGCTTATGTTCTTCACTTCTGCTGATTCAACCTTGAAATTGTCTCTCAAAAGCCTTTCTGCTACAAACTGTTTCAACAACTACTCCTCTTCTAGTTTCTCACCTTCCTTTCCTGAGTCTACACTCCTCTGAACTCTGAAAATTGCCCCTTTGTACTTATTCATTAGCACAACTCCAGCATTTCACCGACAGCTATTTTCACCAAGATAAATCTTGTGTATTTTGCTGAGTTCCCATCTTGCTCAGCTGAATCAAGGAAATGCAGCTTTGACTTTGCAAAATCCCATTCTCAACTATACTGACCTAGTACTGATACACAGTTTATTTTGAATCCTCACATAGCTAAATTGCCCATAGTGTTAGGTAGGGGGTAAATGTAGGGGTATGGGTGGGTTGCGCTTCGGCGGGTCGGTGTAGACTTGATGGGCCGAAGGGCCTGTTTCCACACTGTAAGTAATCTAATCTAATCTAATCTAATCTAATCTAATCTAATCTAATCTTATGACCCTACTACCAGACGTATTGTATGACTTCACAGAGAATTTGAAATGACACAGAATTTGTTCTTTAGCAGTACAGCTAACATCACTGCCTGCTGTGGAGTCTGCTTCTATCTCTGTCTCTTTCTCTGACAGCTAAGTTGCAACAAACATTGCCTCAGCTTCCCTGAGCTTACATCACGCACACCCCTCACTCTCACAGACGACTGACTGATCTGTGTCCTTTGAAGGATGATCCTGAAGTGCCCTATTGAAAACATTGCAATAGCTCTGTCCTATTGATGGACGGAATTGATGATTTCCACCTAACAGCTTTTGGAACTGATTGTTACATTTCACAGAAAGAATGCTGGCATGCCTAGTACAAACACAAAGGATATAGCTATAAGATTTCATCACAATTGCCAAAGGCAGTGCTATCTCTATGCTGCTGGCTTACTGCAGGAGACATTTGCAGCAGATGGCACCCATCTTCCTCTGGCTCACTTTGTACTGACTTGGAGGCAGTGGAGGCAGTTGAACCTACACATATGGTTGGTGGCATAATAGCAAGTCTTGGCAGTCTAGTTCTAGTGCCCACTGATTTCCCTGCTGTGCTTCTTTTATCGTTTGCCACAGTGGTCACAAATTGCTGCTATTCTAAAATAACCTCCAGCATTAATTTCAGCTTGTCTTAAACAACAGGCATTGCTCCTTGGAATTTGCATTTAGATCCTTTGGTGATGCTTTCCTGATCTGTGATCAATATTTGATTTGCATGTCCTCCTTTTCATATCCTCCATTGTTTTTATCTTGTTCTTGTTCTGTTGATCTCTTACAAATGCTACAGTCTGTCATCTGATGACTTTCCAGATCATATTTGGCTATTTTGCCAGAAGAAAACTCTTCTTCTGTAACAGATACTGTATCCCCCTTTTGGTCTCTTCAAATGGACAAAGAATGCAATCTTGTCCTATTGATAATAGCTATTTGCGAACCCATTGTTATATTTTTCAAGCTATCATATGACGTGATGAGGCAGGTTTAATAAATCCAGACGTAAAAGATCTTCTAAAAAACAGTGACCATTATGTGGTTGAATTTAGAGTTCAGATTGACAGTAAGCAACTTGGGTTGTGCTAAATTAAAATAAAAATAATTTCAAAGGAATGAGGCCAGAGCTAGTTAGAGTAGTTTGGGAAAGGACTTCACTAACAAATATGGCTGAGTGATTAGCAAGGTTAGATCTCATGGAATACAGGGAGAACTAGCCATTGGGATACAGAAATGGCTCAAAGGTAGAAGACAGAGGGTGGTGGTGGACTGTTGTTTTTCAGACTGGAGGCCTGTGACCAGTGGAGTGCCACAAGGATCGGTGCTGGGTCCTCTACTTTTTGTCATTTACATCAATGATTTGGATGCGAGCATAAGAGGTACAGTTAGTAAGTTTGCAGATGACATCAAAATTGGAGGTGTAGTGGACAGCAAAGAGGGTTACCTCAGATTACAACAGGATCTTGACCAGATGGGCCAATGGGCTGAGAAGTGGTAGATGGAGTTTAATTCAGATAAATGCAAGATGCTGCATTTTGGGAAAACAAATCTTAGCAGGACTTATACACTTAATGGTAAGGTCCTAGGGAGTGTTGCTGAACAAAGAGACCTTGGAGTGCAGGTTCATAGCTCCTTGAAAGTGGAGTCACAGGTAGATAGGGTGGTGAAGAAGGTGTTTGGTATGCTTTCCTTTATTAGTCAGAGTACTGATTACAGGCGTTGGGAGGTCATGTTGAGGTTGTACAGGACATTGGTTAGGCCACTGTTGGAATATTGCATGCAATTCTGGTCTCCTTCCTATCGGAAAGATGTTGTGAAACTTGAAATGGTTCAGAAAAGATTTACAAGGATGTTGCCAGGGTTGAAGGATTTGAGCTATAGGGAGAGGCTGAACAGGCTGGGGCTGTTTTCCCTGGAGCATTGGATGCTGAGAGGTGACCTTATAGAGGTTTACAAAATTATGAGGGGCATGGATAGGGTAAATAGACAAAGTCTTTTTCCCTGGGGTCAGGTGGTCCAGAACTAGAGTGCATAGGTTTAGGGTGAGAGGGGAAAGATATAAAAGAGACCTACGGAGCAACTTTTTCACATAGAAGGTGGTACGTGTATGGAATGAGCTGCCAGAGGAAGTGGTGGAGGCTGGTACAATTGCAACACTTAAGAGGCATTTGGATGGGTATATGAATAGGAAGGGTTTGGAGGGATATGGGCCGGGTGCTGGCAGGTAGGACGAGATTGGGTTGGTTAATCTGGTTGGCATGGATGGGTTGGACCGAAGGGTCTGTTTCCGTGCTGTACATCTCTATGACTCTATGAATAAAACAATGATAGACCTTAACACCATCAACCATAGGAGCATAAGTAGGTCATTCAGCCTATGAGATCATGGTTGATCTGATAACACTCAACTTCACTATCCTACCTTTTCTCCATAATGCTTGATTCCCTTACTGATTAATAATTTGTCTGTCTCACCCTTGAATATCCTTAACGGACCATCCACAACAGACCTCTGTGGTAAAGAATTCCACAGATTCACTACCCTTTAAGGGAAGAAATTCCTCCTCAACTCTGTTTTAAATTTGTGATGACTTATTCTGAGATTATGGCCTCTGGTCCTAGATTCTCGCAGAAGCAGAAACAACCTTTTCACATCTACCCTATACATGTTGCAATAAGATCTCCTCTCATTCTTCTATATTCCAGTGAGTACAACCCAATTGTCATCAATATAGCAAAAGGTGATACAGACAGGACTGGATCAAGGTATAAATCCTGCTGATACAAATATGAAACAAAAATGGAGAGTGTTGGAGAAACTCAGCAGGTCTGGCAGCATCCGTGGAGAGAAAAACAGAGTAAACATTTTAAATCCGGTTCCGAAGACAAGTCATTCTGAACTGGAAATATTGGACTGTATTTGAAGGAAGTGATTGAGTTGAAGGAGTAGTGAGGATGTGAGAACAAATTCAGCTGGGCAGGGAAAGGTGTTGGTGGATGTAGAATATTCACACCTCCATTCAAAAAGCATCCACACTGTTGGGAGGTGGTATAGTGGATGTTGATATCTAAAGTGAAGATGAGACTGTCAGTGCCAGGAAACTGGAAACTCTGTGCATGTAGTGCATTAGAAGAGTCATAGATGTCAATAGGAAGAGAATGGGCGGTGGCACAGAAAAATAGTACCAAGGTTGGATGTAATAAATTCAGTGAGGTAGGACAAGTTGAAACAATCAGTCATCCAAGGCAGGATTTTAGGAGATAGCATGAGCTTTTGGAGATGGGGTACTATGAGACTGGAAGTTGTAAAGGAAAGGAGATCAGGTTACTAAGAGTTCAAGGCTGACGTTCCTTAGTGGAGACATGATCACCCTATTTATCTAATACCTATGTTTTGATGATATACAATTTCTTGCAGTGTACAAGTTTTGATGATATATAATTTCTTACATTGGAAAGAATGAAGTTTTTCCCTTCATTCCCTGGCAAAAACTCTCAGTACCTTCTTCTCTTCTCCTACCATTACTTCCACCTGAATAAATGTCCACTTTAAACTACATGGTCTTATAAGTTAAGAGCATTCACAGAGAACATTATAATTCAAATTGAACTATGTAATACAATAAACAGGTTGCACAAACCATGAAGAAGTTAGAGGGGACATTGATCTGAGACAATATTGGCAGCACATTCCTGAGCTGAGGATCCACCATTAAGCTTTCCTCCCAACAATATTACCTCCCTATAACCCTGCCTCAGCTCGTGCTGACAGAGTACACTTCTGAAGGACCTAGATCTAAGTTGAGAAAAATAACCATTATAAATGCATTTTTTCTGTTGCTTATTTCTATTAGGCACATTAGAAAGTATGTATTAGTATTAATGCTAGTCAGAAGTTGATTACTACTTAGCAATGAAACTTGCAAAGGATTCTATATTACTGTTGTGGTTCTGTTCGCCGAGCTGGAGGTTTTTGTTGCAAACGTTTCGTCCCCTGGCTAGGCGACATCATCAGTGCTTGGGAGCCTCCTGCGAAGCGCTTCTTTGATGTTTCCTCCGGTGTTTATAGTGGTCTGTCCCTGCCGCTTCCGGTTGTCAGTTTCAGCTGTCCGCTGTAGTGGTTGGTATATTGGGTCCAGGACCTGACCCAATATACCAACCACTACAGCGGACAGCTGAAACTGACAACCGGAAGCGGCAGGGACAGACCACTATAAACACCGGAGGAAACATCAAAGAAGCGCTTCGCAGGAGGCTCCCAAGCACTGATGATGTAGCCTAGCCAGGGGACGAAACGTTTGCAACAAAAACTTCCAGCTCGGCGAACAGAACCACAACAACGAGCACCCGAGCTACAAATCTTCGCACAAACTTTGAATTCTATATTACTTTATGAAATAATTTTTAGTTGTTTAAAAGTAGTTTACTCACAGATGATGCTTCAGACGCTTCTTAATGCTTTTTTTGATAAACATTATTTAGACATGCCGGTGTTGGACTGGGGTGTACAAAATTAAAAATCACACAACGCCAATTTATAATCTGGTGTTATAATCGGAGAGGGTGTATGTGTGAGTGTATGAGAGAGGGTCTGTGAGAGTTTCTGTGTGTGTGTAAGTGTGAGTGTGTGTATAGGAGTGTCTGTGTGTGCGTGTGTGTGTCACACACAGACAGACGGACACACACAGACACTCCAACACACAGACACTCCTACACACACACATATACACACACACACACACATACTCATGCAGACCCTCTCTCATTCTCACATACATTCCTACAAACACCCTCTCACTGACTTAAACCCCTTTACACTCAGACTCACATACACACACACCCTCTCACAGACACTCATAACACCTCTCCTCCAACCACCCCTCCACCCCCCCACACACACCCACCCACATGCACGCATACACATGTAAGATAGTGGGGTGAATTTGTACTTGTTGAATTACATTTTACTTTGCTCAAAAACTGCATGAATCCATGTAAGATTCTGTAAATCAATTTTTTAGATTCGAATCAGTTTGACCATTATGGCACAAACAGCCTCAGACAGGGAGCTAACACTTTCAACACATTATCTGGCCCATATGACACCAATTGTTTAAGTTCACTTGAGAATGTAACTTTTAAAAAAGGTTTTGTGATTTACATATGAAAGAACTGAAGCCAGCATGGTCATCCTAAAAGATGAGAGACTTAACAAAGAATCCAGGTCTTTTTTAATATATAATTTCAGTTACATCACACTGCAAACTTTTGCTATAAATTCTGTGTCTTGCAAACTTATACTCCACAATCACCTGATAAAGGAGCAGCACTCCGAAAGCTCGTGCTTCCAAATAATCCTGTTGGACTATAACTTGCTGTTGTGTGTATTTTAACTTTTCTGATAAACTTACTTTTAACTTTGTTAATAAAACTTCACCAGCCTCCTCCTCTTAAATATATCGGAATATTTTTGAATGCAAGGAATACAAAATAAGCATTTATGTTCTAAAATGCTGTCTAAATGCATTGATTCATGAAAAATGTTATGTTTGTGATTATGCTAAATGAGTTTGTGAAAACTCATGCAATTTCGCATACAATTTACATTCAATCATTTACACTGACTGTATCCAAAGTAGAAATTCTACCCCAATGCTTTTATCATTCTTCTTTTGTCTGACATACCATTTGTTAAAAAAGTATTATTATTTCCACCTCCCCCCTCCCATTCTTTTTTACTGATTTTAAACTCCTTTCTCTAGTGATGATTATCTTTTCAGCAAGGCCCATCAACCAGCTTGGTTCAGTTATTGCCTTTCTGAATGGTTTCTCTTCTAGTGCTCATGACCATCTCTCATTTTTGGAACACTTCCATCCCAAAATATATTTTGAGGCACACATTTGCTTTCCTTGTCTGTCTCTAATTAATTTCGTTCATGGCTTGAGTATTACTCTTGAAATTACTGCCCTCAAAGGCCTGGCTTTTAATTATCTTCTAGGTGCAGGTACTCACTTTGTAGAATCTGTTCCCTCTTCTGTCAATGTTGTTGTTTCTAACATAAATCACACCAAATGCTTCATCATCCTTCCGTATTCCAAATTCCTTTCCAGCTACTGTGAGACTCCTCTTGCTGATTAGGCAACACACCCTCTTGAACTCTCAAAATATACCCTCCATCCTCCGAATTCAATTTCTTAAGATGTCAGTATTTTGATTCTCCTGCTTATTGAATGATAGAGTCATACATGTCCACAGCACAGAAAATGGCTTTTGGCCCATCATATCTCTGCCAGTCAAAGACAATCACCTAACTACTGTAGCCCCATTTTCTAGCACTTGACTGATAGCCTTGAATGCCTTGGAATCACAAATACACATCTAAATATGACATAAATGTTATGAGGGGTTCTGCCTCTCCCACCCTTACAGACCTCATGCTTCGCAGCAACTTCTGGGTGAAAATGTTTTCCTCACATTTCCTCTGCGCCTGATCATTGGTCCCTCCATTGAGGAGAAAATCTTTTGCCTATTTACCTTTTTGCTTCTGTTCCTCAGACTGATTTCACCTTCATAGCACCTCAATTAGCATTCTCCATAGATGTTTTCCTGATCTCCACAGGTAGATAGTGTATTGTATTTATTAGACAGGATCAGGTTTTGTGGCTCCTCTTTTCTCACCTTTACCCTGCGGACAACCAAGTAAGCATTACAGCTTCCTCTACCTGTCAATGAGGTATGACTACAATCAGAAATAAAAAATTCTGGTATTCCTTCCCCTTTATTTTGCCTCAAATTGTTTCTGATTCACATTCTATCTCAACAGCTCTGAGTCAGAGTGAATCAAAAGCAAAGTATTTTTCAAAGGAATGATCATCCAGAGACAACCTCATTGTTCAGAAATTTCTGCCAACCTGAAATATTTCCAGTACTGTCATAGAATCATAGCAATGTACAAGATCTCCAGACCGACTCGTTCATGTCGTCCAAATATCCTAAATTAATCTAGTCCCATTTGCCAGCACTTGACCATATCCCTCTAACCCCTTCTTATTCATATACCCATCCAGATGCCTTTTAAATGTTGTAATTGTACCAGACTTCACCATTTCCTTTGGCAGCTCATTCCATACACATACGACTGTTACAACATGACAGTGAACCCTTCTGTTAATTAAACTAAACATCCAGAAAAGCTCGCCTCCCCTCGTAATCCGCTAAAATATGAGTGACAGAGAACTCCAAAATTCCACTACTTAAAGAAAATAATATCAATTTATTGCCTAACTCTAAGAGTTAACATTGAAAAACAACTATTTACAACTCTAAGCCCCCTTTCTCTTAACTGCTTATTATCTGCCTCCAACTCTATAACAATATACTGTTCCAATAAAAAATGTTATTAAAATTACATCAACTTAATTTCAAAGCTATATAGCGGCGGTCATCACCAGTATCTTTCTTCTTTCAGCTGAAGATCTCCCTAGATTGTGTTCTTTCTTTTTTTTACTGTGAAGATGTTTCATATGAAAAAGGTACCTTTGATAGAAAATCTTTTTGAATGGCAGTCTTTCTCGATGGCAGTTTTTCTCTTGATGGCATTTACTCTGTCTGAATTTTCAACTACCTGCTTTTTTTATACCCCAAACATCAGATTATCTCATTGGTTCGAGGTTGGCAAAAACAAAAAATTCAAACTCAATTGTGTTTTTGTATCCTTGGGCATAATTTGAATAGTTATCAAAACAGCAACCAACTCAGGTATCTATTTCACAGCCAAATGCCACATATTTTCAATTTTCTAGTACATTGTGAGACTGCTAGTTAGTCATATGCCAGGTACTTGTAAGCTGTCAGTACAAAACAGCATTCATTCTTTCTTAAAGGTACAATACACACCTTCAACTTCACAACACCACCCTCTGCATGAAAACGTTGCCCCTCAGGTCCCTTCTAAACTTTTCCCCTCTCACCTTAAACCTTTGCCTCTAGTTCTGGACTCCCCCACCCCAGGGAAAGTACCTTGTCTATTTACCCTATTCATGCTCCTCATGAATTTAGAAACTTCTATAAGGTCACCTCTCAGTCTCTGATGCTCCAGGGAAAACAATACCAACCTATTCAGTCTCTCCCTATAGCTCAATTCCTCCAACCCTGGCAACATCCTTGTAAATCTTTTCTGAAGCCTTTCAACTTTCACAACATCCTTCTGACATGACAGAGACCAAAATTGCACACAATATTCCAAAAGTGGGCTGTCATTATCTATTCAATCTTTATTTTATTTTCTATCTTCTTATGTGTCTCCAAAGCAAGTATTTTCCTCTTTAAAATCAGTTTGATCATCAGTCAGATTTATTTTGATTTTTTGTGTGACTTTTGACTGTACCACTGTATTCTGCACGCTGTTCTGCTACCCTGATGCACTTTGTATGGTGCAATCTGCCTGTACAGCACACAAAACAACACTTTCACTGTATCTCAGTATATGTGTTGAATAATAAATCAATCAATCATTTTTTTATGAGTTAGTTTTATTTTCTTATTGACATCAGTTTACATTTGTTTAATTTTTATAGCTTAAAGCTGTTATTTAGGTTTTGTTGCCATGCCTCTTGTCACATTAATTTCTATTTCTTTAAGTTTAATAAGATGATAGCATAAAATTACAAAGTAATACTGATAGTCTAACTGAATGGGCAAAATGCTAGCAGATAGAATTCAATGTATGCAATTATGAGGGTATCCATTTTGGACTAAAAAGAATAGATCAGGGTACTTTCTAGATGGTATGAAGGTAACTACAGTAAATATGCAAAAAGACTTGAGGTCCATGTGCATTGGTCTTTGAAATGTTACAAGCAACTGCAGAAAATAATCAAGAATGCTGAATGAATGCTAGCCTTCATTTTGAAGGACTAGAGTACAAAAATGCATACATCAATTTTAGAAAACCCTGGTTCAGGGATTATGAGGACAGATGATGCAAATTGGGCTTGTTTTCTGAAGAATTTATAAGATTAAGTAGTGATCCGATTGAAATCTTCAGATATTAACAGGAAAAGACAAGGTAGGGAAAGATAGCCTATTTCTACTGGTTGGAGATTCTAGACTAGGGGGCATAGCCTGAGAATTTGGGCCAGATTGTGCAGGAGAGATGTTAGGAAGCACTTCCACACACCAGAAGTGGTAGGTATTTGGAATTTGCTTCCACAAATGGCACTGAATGCAGAATCAGTCATTAATTTTAAATCTAAGATAGATAAGTTTTTGTTAAGCAAGGTATTAAGGGATAAGAACCAAAGGCAGATATATGGAGTTAGATCGCCAGATCAGCCATTATCTCATTGAATTGTGGAATAGGGTCAAGGGTTTGTTTGAGTCAAGATTAGAGTGGTGCTGGAAAAGCACAGCCGGCCAGGCAGCATCTGAGGAGCAGGAAAATTGAAGTTTTGGGCAAAAGCATTTCATCAGATCACCACTCTAATCTTGACTCTGATCTCCAGCATCTGCGGTCCTCATTTTCACCTCAAGGGGCTATTTGGTCTACTTCTGTTCCTAACAGAAATACTCCTTTCTCCAAAGTATAGTTAAAGAATTAAAGTTTAAATTAAAAGCAAATAACATTTTGGGCAATTTTTCTGGAGCACACATTACAGGTCAGACTTTGTTGTCCAGAAGGCCTCGTCTCTCTTTCTCTCTCTCAAATTATCTTTCTGACAGCTGAGAGTTATTCAATTGATTCACCAGCTGCACCCACAGGTTAAAGCATCAAGTTCTTTGCAAAGTTCTCTGACCAGACAAGCTTAATCAAACACTGCAACCCTCAACCAAGGACATTGCAGGCCAGTATACTGTGTGCACCACAATATTCTGACCATTTCTGTGCTCAGTACAGAAAACTGTCCCCAAACCCTTCTCTTAAATAATTCCATTGTTGAAATACACTAACCATATTGTGTAACAAACAATATATTCTACAATAAACATCTTGTAACTTTTTCTTAAAAGTTTGGAGTTGTGTACAGTCTCTTCGTGCCATCTGGAAAGAGGATATTAATGGTGGCAATAAACTTCATGCATGTTGATAAAATGATTAAGATGATAAAAGATGATTATAAATCTATTTGTAACGTTTGTCACAGATCGATGAAATCTTTTCTATTCAAGTCAAAATTGCATGACTCATTGCTAGTGTGATGGACATAGATAATATATCTAATGTTGGAATTAAGCAGTGCCTCATTTTTCCCTTCTGACTCTTTTTTTCTCCCTTCTCTTCCTATGTTACTGTCCTACTACTCTATAGCATTGCAATTAGACATTTGAGGCTGATTATCAATTTGTTTGTACATGTGCTATTTAACACTGGTTAAATGCAGCCTTAATAACATCCTTGTACAATAATAGTGCAAGATTCTAATTAACTATTATTTATTCTATGTCAGCCATTAATTACTGGTTTAATTATTGATTTATTTAGGTGATAATAATTATTGCCAGTGACTAAGTCACAGTGTTAAATGCTAATTATTGATAATTAGGTTCAAAGTTGATGTAAAAACCAGAACTCAAATTTCTGCTGTATATTTATATGCACGAATCCTGCCCTTGTGTCTTTTCAAATTTTCATAAAATACCACCAACTCTCATAGTTCCATTTTAAAATTTCTTTTTTACTCGAACAAAATGGGGTTTTATCAGCACATGATTTATGCTTCTTTAAAAAAAAAGTTATATGTTGGCACACAAAATATGAATAACTTTAAAGATAACAGTTGGTGGGTGTACGATGTTTTTGATAACCAATGGCTTTGGATCTATGGAGGTACATGCCAGGGATGGTGCCAGTTATAATTGTAGCTTTGCAAAAAAGGACAATTTGGACATTTCTGGTGAAGAGACCAAAGCACCAGAGATTCCTGAGCAGCAGAACACAGAGCCAAGAGGTGATGTCCACTCTGTTATCTTGTTGCTTCTAGCTGCCTTGAAAGTTACAGGGCAAGACTTAGCAAAATAATTCAGCAACTGATTGATTCCACCATCAGAGTACACTTGCCCAAATTTTGTCTTGATCTGAGACAGTAAAGACCTTTGGAAAGCAATGCTGTTCTGACCAGACCTTTGAGTAACCAGTTTGTACACAAAAATGTTTAAGACCCCAAGTGAGGAAAGATGAAGCGGCTCTCCTTCTTTATTTACTCATTCCCCCCTAAGCTGGTTTCAACAAGGCTAATTTAAAAAAGGATCATTTCCCTTCCAGACCCAAATGAACTTATGTTTTAAAAGGAGTAAATTTACCAAGGCTTTCTTCATTTAACTAAAAGATTGAGTTTATTGATTACTAAACCTGAGAAGAAATACTAATCAAATACACATAGATATAGGTTACAAATGAGACAGGAGTCCAAAAAGATGCAGCTGTTATAATGGAGGTCACTAGTGGCATTGACATTGGTGGTTTAATAGTCTGCTTCATAATCATTAGTTTTGTAGATTGGTTGAGAGTGTGTAGTTATGATTCTTTTGACTGTGATTGTATTCGAGCATTCAGCATGAGAGAGATAGAGTCCTTTTGGTGTCTTATTTCCTTTGTTAAAGTTGGTTTACTATACATGGAATGATTGAGTCTTTACCTGCAACATACTTTCTTTATTGATCAGAGTATTGAGGAGGTCATATTGCGGCTGTACAGGACATTAGTTAGGCCACTTTTGGAATATTGTGTGCAATTCTGGTCTCCGTCCTATTGGAAAGATGTTGTGAAACTTGAGATGGTTCAGAAAAGATTTACAATGATATTGCCAGGGTTGCAGGATTTGAGCTATAGGGAGAGGCTGAATGGACTGGGGCCATTTTCCTTAGAGCTTTGGAGACTGAGTGGTGACATTATAGAGGTTTATAAAATCATGAGGGGCATGGATAAGGTAACTAGGCAAAGTCTTTTACCTGGGGTGGGGAAGGGGTCCAGAATAAGAGGGCATAGGTTTAGGGTGAGAGGGGGAAAATTTAAAAGGGACCTCAGGGTGGTGCATGTATGGAAGCAGTGCAGGCTGGTACAAATATAGCATTTAAAAGGCATGTGGACAGCATAAATGAAGAGGAAGGGTTTAGAGGGATATGGGCCAAGTGTTGGCAAATAGGACTAGATTAATTTAGAATATTTGGTCAGCAGGGACGAAGTGGACTGAAGGGTCTGTTTCCATGCTGTATATCTTTATGACTCTATAAGAAGGGAATAGTTCTTTGACTGTAATTGTCATAGTATATTAGCACTGTAACCTAGGCTGGTATGCACTACAGCATCCAGTCTCACAAGTACACTAGTTCTTGTTGACAAGAGGACCTTGTCAAAGTAAATACCAGAAATTCACTTTTGAGTAGAGAGTCCATAACAACCTTTCTGAGAAGTGTGTGACTTAAAATAAATGACTAGGAAGCCATCTGGGTGGTCAATTGATGGAGTGGCTACAAAGTCAGATTTTTATGATAATAAAGGAATGGCAATATAATTCGAGGTCAGGATGCTGCAAGACTTGTGGAAAATTTGTAGGTGGTAGTGTTCTGATGTCCTACATTGTGGTAGTCACAGGTTTAGAAGATGATGTTGAAGGAGCCTTGGTGAATTGCTGCAGTGCATACTGTTGCCACTGAGCATCGGTGGTGAGGAATTGAGTGTTGACAGCAGTGAATAAAACACCAGCCAAGCAGATTGCTTTGTCCTGGTGAGTTTCTTGAATGTTGTTAGAACTGGAGCCATCCAAACATGTAGAAAGTATGAGTTGAAAAGTGTGGCGCTGGAAATGCACAGCAGTTTAGGCAGCATCCGAGGAGCAGGAGAACCAACATTTCGGGTATAAGCCCTTCATCAGGAATGTCCTGAGGAAGGGCTTATGCCTGAAATGTTGATTCTCCTGCTCCTCAGATGCTGCTTGACCTGCTGTGCTTTTCCAACAGCACACGTTTTGACTCTGCTCTCCAGCATCTGCAGTCTTCACTTTCTCTATGTAGAGAGTATGCCATTATCCCCCTGATTGTGTCTTATAGATAGCGGACAGATATTAGGGAGACAGGAGGTAAGTTAATTGCTGCAGGATTCCTAGTCTCTGAACTGAACAACCTTTGTAGTCACTGTATTTAAATAACTAGCCCTGTTAAGCTTCTGGTCAATGGCAACCTCTAGGATGTTGACAATAGGGGTTTCAGCAATGGTGGTGCTATTGAATGCCAAGGTGATAAGGCTAGATTCTCTTGTCATGTAGATGGTCATTGCATGGAATTTAGGTTGCATGAACGTACTTGCCACTGATTAGTCCAAGCCTGGATGTTGTCCAAGTCTGCTGTATATTGGCACAGACTGCTTCAATATCTGACAAGTTGCAACTAACGCTGAACATTGCATAATCAAACATCATCTGACTTAATGACGGTGAGAAGGTCATTGATGAAGCAGCTGAAATTGCCTGGGCCTGGGAGACTTCCTTGAGGAGATGTCCTGGAGCTGAGATAACAGACATTCAACAATCACAACCACCTACCTCAGTGCCACGCACAACTCCAATCAGCAGAGATCTTTCCCTTTGTTTCCCATTGACTTCTGTTCCATGAGTACTCCTAATCCCATACTCAGTCAAGTTCTACCTTGATGTCAAGGGCCCTCACTTTCACCTCACCTGTAGTGTTCAGCTTTGGTGTGCACATTTAGATCATGGCTGTAATGAGTCAGGATCAAGTGACTTTAGCAGAGCAAAAACTGAGTGTCAGTAATCAGATTGTACCTTTGTAAATAATATTTTATAACATTGTTGATTGCCCTTTCAATTACATGCAGGAGACTGAGAGTGATCTGATATAGCATTGATTAGATGGTTTGATTGGTTTTACTTTTCGTGCACAGGACATATCTGAGTAATTTTCTGCATTGTCATGCCAGTGTCAGTGTTGTAACTGCATTGGAACAGATCGGCTAGGAGCGTACTTGGTTCTGGAACACAAATATTCAGTAATGGAGCCTTTGAGGTATCCAGTGTTTTAAGTATTCCTTGATAATTGCAAGAGGTGAATTGAATTGGTGAACAACAGATCTGCCACAGAATGATTGATAAGTATAAGGCCAAGTAGATTTTTTTTGTGACAGTCAAATATGTCAAAAGATATTAGGGAGACAGAGGGTGGTGAAATTCAATCAGTTCAGCCCTGACCATATTGAATGTTTCAACGTAAAACAGGCATGTTTACAAAATGATTAAATTGATTGCATTAGTATATACTTTGAAATGTGTAATACATTAGTGGGGAGGCAATGGCCTAGTGGTATTATCACTGGACTGTTAATCCAGAAATATGCATAATATTCCAGGACCTGGGTTTGAATCCCACCATGGCAGATGGCAGAATTTGAACTCAATTGATGGCTGGAGTTAAGAGTCTGATGATGATCATGAACCGATTGTTAGGAAAGAACCATCTGGTTCACTAATGTCCAGGAAAGGAAACTACCATCTTTACCTGGACTAGCCTACATGTGACTCCAGACCCATGGCTATGTGATTGACTTTTAACTGCTCTCTGGACAATTAGGGATGAGCAATAAATACTGTGCTAGCCATTGATGCCCTCATCCCATGATGAATTTAAAACCAGACCATAGGACATAAGAGTGAAAGTAAGGCCACTCAGCCCATCGAGTCCACTCTGCCATTTAATCATGGCTGATGGGCATTTCACCTCCACTTACCCACACTCTCCCCGTAGCCCTTAAATCCTCGCGAGATCAAGAATTCATCAATCTCTGCCTTGAAGACATTTAACGTCCTAGCCTCCACTGCACTCCATGGCAATGAATTCCACAGGGCCACCACTCTCTGGCTGAAGAAATGTCTCCTCATTTCCATTCTAAATTGACCCCCTCTAACTCTAAGGCTGTGCCCACAGGTCCTAGTCTCCCCATCTAATGGAAACAACTTCCGAGCATCCACCCTTTCTAAGCCATGCATTATCTTGTAAGTTTCTATTAGATCTCCCCTCAACCTTCTAAACTCTAATGAATACAATCCCAGGATCCTCAGCCGTTCAATGTATGTTAGGCCTACCATTCCTGGGATCATCCATGTGAATCTCTGCTGGACATACTCCAGTGCCAGAATGTCCTTCCTGTGGTGTGGGGCCCAAAATTGGACTCAGTATTCTAAATGGGGCCTAAAAATGAGCTTTGTAAAGTCTCAGATGCACATCACTGCTTTTATATTCCAACTCTCTTGAGGTAATGACAACATTACATTTGCTTTCTTAATCACGGACTCAACCTGCAAGATAACCTTTAGAGAATCCTGGACTAGCTCTCCCAAGATCCCTTTGTACTTTGGCTTTATGAATTTTCTCACCATTTAGAAAACAGTCCATGCCTGTATTCTTTTTTCCAAAGTGCAAGACCTCGCATTTGATTATGTTGAATTTGATCAGCCATTTCCTAGACCACTCTCCTAAACTGTCGAAATCTTTCTGCAGCCTCTTCACCTCCTCAGTATTACCTGCCTGCCCACCTAACTTTATATCATTGGCAAAACTTCATCAGAATGCCCCCAGTGCCTTCATTCAGATCATTAATATATAAAGTGAACAGCTGCGGCTCCAACACTGAACCCTATGGGACACTGTTTGTCACCAGCTGCCATTCCCAAAAAGAACCTTTTATCCAAACTCTCAGCCAACCCTCAATCTATGCCAGTAGCTCACCTCGAACACCATGGGCCCTAACCTTACTCAGCAGCCTCCCATGAGGCACCTTATCAAAGGCGTTTTGGAAGTCTAGATAGGTAACATCCACTGGATTTCCCTGGTCTAACCCACTTGTTACCTCTTCAAAGAATTCTAACAGATTTTTGAGGCACAACCTCCTCTTACTAAATCCATGCTGACTTGTTCTAATCTGACCCTGCACTTCCGAGAATTTAGAAATCTCATCCTTAACAATGGATTCTAGAGTTTTACCAACAACCGAGGTTAGGCTAATCTGCCAATAATTTTCCATCTTTTGTCTTGATCCTTTCTTGAACAAGGGGGTTGCAACAGCGATTTTCCAATCATCTGGGATTTCCCTGACACCAGTGACTTTTGGAAGATCACAACCAATGCCTCCATTATTTCCTCAACCACCTCCCTCAGAACTCTAGGATGTAACCCATCGGGGCCAGATTTATCAATTTTTAGATCTTTTAGCTTTTCTAGCACTTTCTCTTTTGTGAAGAAGTAACAAAGAGGATTGATGAGGGCAGAGTGGTAGATGTGATCTATATGGACTTCAGGAAGTTGTTCGACAAGGTTCCCTGTGGGAGACTGATTAGCAAGGTTAGATCTCACAGAATACAGGGAGAACTAGCCATTTGGATACAGAACTGGCTCAAAAGTAGAAGACAGAGGGTGGTGGTGGAGGGTTGTTTTTCAGACTGGAGGCCTGTGATCAGTGGAATGCCACTACTTTTTGTCATTTACATAAATGATTTGGATGTGAGCATAAGAGGTACAATTAGTAAGTTTGCAGATGATACCAAAATTGGAGGTGTAGTTGACAGCAAAGAGGGTTACTTCAGATTACAACAGGACCTGGACCAGATTGGCCAATGGGCTAAGAAGTGGCAGATGGATTTTAATTCAGATAATGCAGCGAGATGCTGCATTTTGGGAAAGCAAATCTTAGCAGGACTTATACACTTATACACTCCTAGAGAGTGCTGCTGAACGAAGAGACTTTGGAGTGCAGGTTCATAGCTCCTTGAAAGTGGAGTCGCAGATAGATAGGATAGTGAAGAAGGCGTTTGGTATGCTTTCTTTTATTGGTCAGAGTACTGAGTACAGGAGCTGGGAGGTCATGTTGCAGCTGTACAGGACATTGGTGAAGCCACTGTTGGAATATTGTGTGCAATTCTGGTCTCCTTCCTATCAGAAAGATGTTGTGAAACTTGAAAGGGTTCAGAAAAGATTTACAAGAATGTTGCCAGGGTTGGAGGATTTGAGCTATAGGGAGAGGCTGAACAGTCTGGGGCTGTTTTCCCTGGAGTGTCGGAGACTGAGGGGTGACCTTATAGAGGTTTGCAAAATTATGAGGGGCATGGATAAGGTAAATAGACACAGTCTTTTCCCTGGGGTCGGGGAGTCCAAAACTAGAGTGCATAGGCTTAGGGTGAGAGGGGAAAGATAAAAAGAGATCTAAGGGGCAACTTTATACACAGAGGGTGGTATGAGTATGGAATGAACTACCAGAGGAAGTGGTAGAGGGTGGTACAATTGTTATTTAAGAGGCATTTGGATGGGTATATGAATAGGAAGGGTTTGGAGGGATATGGGTTGGGTGCTGGCAGGTGGGACTAGATTGGGTTGGGATATCTGGTCGGCATGGACGGGTTGGACTGAAGGGTCTGTTTCCATGCTGTACATCTCTATGACTCTATGACTCTACTCAACTCTGTCCCCGACTCTCCTTAATTGTTGGGATATTGCTCATGTCTCCCACTGTGAAAACTGATGCAAAGTATTTATTAAGTTCTTCAACTATTTCCTTATCTCCCATCACCAGCCTTCCAGCATCAATTTGGAGTGGCCCAGTGTCTACACTTGCCTCTCGTTTGTTTCTTATGTATTGAAAGAAACTTTTACTATCATTTCTAATATTACTGGCTAGCCTACCTTCATATTTGATCCTGTTCTTCCTTATTTCTCTTTTTGTTATTCTCTGTTTGTTTTTGTAGCCTTCCCAAACTTCTTATTTCCCAATGCTCTTGGCTATTTTATAGGCTCTCTCTTTTTCTTTGATACATTTCCTGACTTCCTTTGTCAGCCATGGCTGTCTCATTTCCACTGCTCCCCCACCCCAGATAAACTTTCTTTTCTTTGGGATGAACTTCTGTACTGTGCCCTCAATTACACCCAGAAACTCCTGCCTTTGTTGCTGTACAGTCTTCCCCGCTAGGCTCTGCTTCCAGTCGATTTTCGTCAGTTCCTTTCTCATGCCCCTGTAATTACCTTTATTTAACTGTCATACCATTACATCTGATTTTGCCATCTCTCTTTCAAACTGCAGACTGAACTCTACCATATTATGATTGCTGCCTCCTAAGTGTTCCCTTATTTTAAGATTTTTTATAAAGTCTGGCTCATTACATAGCACTAAGTCAAGAATAGCCAGCTCCCTTGTGGGCTCCATCACAAGCTGTTCCAAAAAAACCACCCTGTAAGCATTCCATGAATTCCTTTTCTTTGACAATGTTATTCACCCAGTCCACCTGAATATTGAAGTCCCCCAGGATCACCATGATTTTGCCTTTCTGATCAGCGCCCCCTGGTTCTGACCACCGTTAGGAGGTCTGTATATAACTTTCATTATGGTTTTTTTGCCTTTGTGGTTCCTCAACTCCACCCACACAGACTCCACATCATCTGACCCTATATCATTCATTGCCATAGATTTAATTTCATTCTTAACTAAAAAGGCAACCTTACCCCCTCTGACAACCTCCCTGTCTTTTTGATAAGTTGTAATTCCTTGGATGTTTAACTGTCAGTCCTGAACCCCCTGCAACCACATCTCAGTGATGCCGACCACATCATTAACATTCATGATGATTTGTGCTATCAATTCATCTAGTTTGTTACAAATACTATGGGCATTCAGGTAAATTGCCTTAATGCTAACTTTCTTATCATTATAAGAGATATTGGACATCATAAGATGTCCTAAGTTATCCTTCCTTTTTGCTGCATTCCTAGTCTGCCTCGAGTTTAAACCCACCTGCACACATGCTATCCTGCTGCTCATCTTTCCATTTAACTCCATACTCCCTGTTGCTTTCGCTTTTCCTTCCCCCCTGGCTCAGAAGTTTAAAGTCCTGCTGACTACCCTATTTATCCTTTTGGCTCCATATTGGTTCAGGTGGAGACTGTCCCATCGGTACAGATCCCCTCTCCCACCTCTCCGGTTCCAAAACTGATGCCTTTGCCCCATGAAATGGAATCCCTCTTTCCCACACAAATCTCTTAGCCACATGTTTACTTCCCTAACTTTCTTATCCCTATGCCAATTGGCACATGGCTTGGGCAGTAATCTGGAGATTATGACCCTTGAGGACCTGTACTTCAATTTCCTTCCTAGTGCTTGATAATACTCAAACAGGTCCTCCACCCTAGCTTTGCCTATGTTGTTATTCCCAATGTGGGCCACAATAACTGAATCCTCCCCCTCCCTCTCCAATATTCTTTCAAGTTGGTTGGAGATGTCCTGCACCCTGCCACCAGGCAGGCAACACAACATGCGGGGCTCCCGATCTGGCTTGCATCCAACATTATCTGTCCTCCTACTTATAGAATCCCCTATAATAACTATTTGTCTTTTTGCTCTCCGTCCTTGAAGGGCCATCTGCACCAGGGTGCTGTGGTCAGCTGGCTCATCCTGTCCACAGCCCTTTTCCTCATCCGTACAGGGAACAAGAATCTCATACCTGTTGGACAAGATCAAGAGCTGAGGCTCCTGCACTCCTGAACTCAGAATCCCCCTACCTGCCTCACTTACAGTCACACCCTGTTGTTTCTGATCACTTACTGAATTTGAATTACTTAATCTACCAGGTGTGACTGCCTCCTGAAACAAAGTATCCAGATAACTCTCTCCCTCCCAGATGTGCCACAGAGTTTGAAGCTCAGATTCCAAATCATCAATTCTGATCCAGAGTTCACACCTACATAAATAGCAATCATTTGCATTTCCAACAGCCTCCCTGTCTGACTTCATTCCCATCGTTCTCTGCTGTAAAAAAGCTTTGAACCTTAATATGAAGCTGACCAAATTTAAGAGACATGCTTCAATTATTCAGAAAAGGAAAAATGCATTGTCAAAGTGTTTTCAATTTTCAGTAGATTAAAACCATTCGCTGCTGAATCGTATTGATGTATATTTAACTTGAATAAAGACAGGTTCAAACACTGACAATCTGCATAACTGACATAAATCAGAATCAGACCAATATTAAACAGTTTACTTATGAAAAAATGTTTCTCAAGTAAAATGGAAATCCCTTGTGTCATTTGATGGTTGCACCTTCCCTCAGGGTTCGAACGGTGTGACTTTGAATGCCAGTCTAGGGGATGGACGGGAGATGGGCCTACCACCTCAAGAGACAGGCCAAAGGCAGAATCAAAAGGAGACAGAGTCTGGCTAATGCTGCTGCAGCCTTGTTTTGAGGCCTGTATTTGTGGATTGGGTCAGCAGTGGGTCAAGACAATAAATAAAGCAATCTAGTTAAGTTTTATGCCACCCCTACCAGACATAGACTTTTTATCTGTGCCACCTCAAATTTCTTATCCTCACATCCTTTACCCCCCTTCAATCTCTCCAATATCCACCATCCTGAAGGTAATGCCTTCGGTTGTGTGGTCCTGAAACCATGGAATGTTCACTCTAAACCACTTCATCTCTCTACTCCATCTCCTTCTTTAAGTGACTTCTTAAAAATGTCATCAAAGTCATAGAGTCATAGAGTCATAGAGATGTACAGCATGGAAACAGACCCTTTGGTCCAACTCGTCCATGCCGGCCAGATATCCCAACCCAATCTAGAGATGGGCTTTGATTGTCGGTCCTAATAATTTCTTATATGGCTTGGTTTGCATGATAAAAAATTCTTTAGAAAGTGATGCTACATCAAAGGTGCCATATAAATGCAGGCAGGAGTTCATGTGATGCAGTGGTAATGCCCCTATCTTTGAGCCAGGAGGCCCAAGATCCAGTTCCAGAGACAAGTCATAACAAGGCCAATCAGGTTGGTTAAGAATATCTGGAGTTCCAGGTTTCTGTTATTATTGGTTAAATTGCAGCATCATTTCTGAGTTAAACATTCACTTTGAGTCCAGCACTCAAACTGCTGATGAAGGCTTACTGAATGCTACAGCAATTCTCACACATCCACAATTTAATGAGCTCAAAGATATTCTTTCTAAACTAAGGCATAAGGACATATTGGATCAGGTCCCCTTTCACACACTGAGCATAGGGAAATGAGTGCACCTTGTGCAGGTTTAGGAAAGGAGCAATAAAGATGAAAGTGAAGAGTTGCTAAGAGCACTTGAACACCAAGTCAGTAGATCTGACAAGCACAACCCTGTAAACTTGAGTGAGCTTTTATCATAAAATGTAATGGACTTGGTACATAGGGAATTGATGAATCTATTCAAGCTAACATTTTGTCCTGATGTGTCGTAAAACAACAAAATGGAACTAAGAAGATGTCACATATAAGTTGTGAATTAATAATCAATAGATAGGGTTGGGATATCTGGTCAGCATGAATGAGTTGGACTGATGGGTCTCTTTCGGTGCTGTACATCTCTATGACTCTATAAGAATGGCATTGTGCTAATTTATAAGATGAAATTCCCTTTTTAATTTCAGATTTAATTGGTTGACTGCAAAGAACAGAATTAAAGTGAAGCAGGTGAACATATCCAGGGAAGTTTGAACGATTATACGGGATAGGGGATAGGGGATTACATTGACACATACAGATTTTTCTGATTGATGTGTGTTAGTTTTGACTACTGGTGAAAAATATTGCCAGTCCAGGCCAGAGCAATTTTCTTATTTCAGCTAATTTGTGTTTAGAGGCACAGGCAGAATGTTCCTAGCCTCTGAACAATGAGAAGGTTGACCAAATCATGTGAGATTGCAGTAAGAAGCTACTCGACATCACAAATGAAGAAAGCACCTTCACTGGCAAGAGAAAGGGTGACAGCACTGTCACTGGCATGTGGAATAATGAGATCAGTTTTGCTTGTAGAATTCACTTTGGACCTTTTATATTAATAATATTTAACTCATGACATAACACATATACATCCATAACAAAGTCCAGATATGTTAAATCTTTCCAGTTTATTCACAACATCATATTGTGTAAATCATGATGAAATGTTTCATTATGTAATTTAATATTTAATATATTGCTTAGTTAATGGGTTTATAATGAACCTATAGCTCAGTGACTGTGAAACAACAACTTGGATTTAAATCTAGCAAATACACAGAATGCTGGAGAAACTCAGCAGGTCTGGCAGCATCTGTGGAGGGAGAAAGAGTTAATCTTTTGAATCCAGTTTAACTTCTTCAGAACCTCTGTATAGTGCCACCAACATAATGAAAAGCCCCAAAGTGCTTTAAAGGAGCCTTATAAAACAAAATAGATGCAATGCTACAGAAGCCCAAAAGCTTAGGCCAGTTCTAGTTTTAAGGAATGTCTTAAAGGCAGAGAGGCAGACAATTTGAATATCTTGAATATTTTAAGTTTTACATTGCTTTGTAAAACAGTGGGTTCCATGAGAAGGTGGAGACTTTCTCTCTGCTACAATGTTCCAGCATGGGATCAATATATGTTTTGTACAACATTAAAGTTGTTAATGGTGATGAGTAAGGTCAAACCTGTTTGAGGAAACATACCATTCCAGACTTTCAATGTCAGTTCACTATTTATTTGTCTTAACAAAGTATCATTTAATTACAACGCTTCATCCTTCTCACATGATGGGAATCCATCTCAGAATCTATTTCAATAGATTAAATGCATTCCATTTAAGTAGCTGTGGTTTGTTTGGATTTTGAAATGAATGGTATAATCCCAGTTTTTTTTAAACACAAAGTATTAAATGTGGTATCTTGGCAGCATGATGGTTTTGTTCAGTTATAAAACAAACATATCTATTACTTACCTTCACAGCAGAGTATCTAAGCCTCTACTCTAGCCTACAGCTACCATGACGAATAATGAATTAACTCAAAAGATTTTTACTTAGACACAATAGCATATTATTTTTTCATTAGCATCAATCCCCATTTGCATTATAATAAAAAAAACCTCCATGATTTTTAGACAGTGCAAAAATTTAGTGTCATAATTAAAGCTCTTTTTGACTGTTTACATTTATGTTCTTTAGTAACAAGATAAGACCTAATAGTCTAGAATGTGAGTCTATTGCTAAGATGATTCAGCATCTTATCATTGTTGAATCTATTGATGAGATTCTGGCTTTAGAGATGAATTGGTTCTCGCCAGACAGCCAGCTATTCTAGGGACAATACTGTCACAGAATCACAGAACTGTTACAGTGCAGGAGGCCATTTGGCCCAGTATGCCTGCACAGGCTCATCAAACAGCATCAGTATTATCTTGTGACAATCTTCTGCTTTTTTCCCATTCCCTTGCAGAATATTTTTGTTCAAGTAATCATCCAATATCAGTTTGAATATCTCAATTAAACCTGCAGACAGTGCTTTCTATACCATAACTACTCGCTGCGTTAACATTTTTTTTCTCACATCACCCTGACTTCCCCTGCACCTCACTTTCAATCTATGCCCTCCTATTCTTGTGCATTTTATGAAGAGGAACAGCATCTCCTTATCTACTCTATATAGCCAGCTTGTGATTTTGTAAACTTCCTTTCAACCTTCACTTCTCTAAAGAAGAAAGGTCACAACTTATTCAATCTATTCTCATGTGAAGGTTCTCATTCCTGGAGCCATTTTCAGAAACCTCTTCTGCACCCTCACCAGTGCATTCACATCTTTCCTTTCCTGTGATGCCCATAACTGGACATAATGCAGCACACTCTTGTCCAAATTAAAAGTCTCTATCATTGTAGTGCTACTGTGGAGATGGGAAATTAAGATACTTCGACCAATCACCAAGAAGCCCATGTTTTCTACACAAATATCCTGCAGTTTTTCTATTGCTGTTAATTAAACTACATAGACATTCCTTGCTCCTGCTGTCTGCTTCACTATCATTAGAAATGAGAATCAGTAGGTTTTGTGATTAAACAATTACATTTATTCAGCCAAGGAAATGGTTGCATCGATCTCAACCTAATGATGCCTGTTAAAATATTGAACAGGGAAATGACATGGAAAATAAGCATTTACTCAGAAAAAGATGTGTCGCATATGTAATACAAGTATTTACCCTTACCAAATCTGCAGGTGAGACTGAGCAGACATTAAGTGGTGGGACACCTGATATAGATCCAGTGCCAAGCTATTTTATCAGCAGCAAGAACAATGGGAAGCCAATCAAAGGTTGATCCAGGGATCTTTGCAGGGTGCCATTATTTTGCCTAAAGTAGAGTGCACTCTCCCCTCCCCCACAAAGTAGAGAGGCTGCCATCCATATGGATGTGACCTTCTAGCAACTTCAGAGAGAGTGGGGGCAAGGCCCAGGGATAGGTACCCATTGGCTAAAGGCTGCTCCTGTGACCCCCATACCAGGGCTGGAGAAGTTACCCCTCTGATTGCCAGAGCTTACCTGTCTGGCCCCAGTAGAGAAGAATGATGTCTACCTCCTCTGTGAGAGTTCCTCAAAATACAGGCACCCTCGAGTCCTTCCAAGTTCAGCAGTCACCAGCTCTTTCCCTGATTGGCTGGTAGTGTTGAAAGATGGTTGACCAATTGGACAATGGTAATGGCCAGTTAAGAGACTGCTCCTGGGAAGATTGTTGCCAGAGAAATCAACATTTCAGAAAGGTATTAAAAGAATTTGTCTTTTATGTTTTGCATTCTAACAATACAAGAGGAATTTGCTTGCTTAACTGAGTATTCATATTTTTACTTTGGTTTCCTCATCGAAATTAAGCTTTCTTTCCCCTAATATTTTCCATCATCAAGTTAACCTTTCTGTGATATGAGCCAAACTTCTGAACTTTTGAACATTATATGATAATCTTCAGACATTTGGGAACCACATAGGCTGGGGCTATTTTCCCTGGAGCGTCGGAGATTGAGGGGGTGATCTTTTAGAGGAGCATGGATAAGGTGAATAGCTAAGGTCTTTTTGCCAGGGTAGTGGAATCCAAAACTAGAGGGCATGGGTTTAAGGTGAGAGGGAAAACATTTAAAAGGGACCTGAGTGGCATCTTTTTCCACGCAGAGGGTGGTAAATAAGTGGAATGAGCTGCCAGAGGAAGTAGTGGAGGTTGGTACAATTACAACATTTAAAAGGTATCTAGATGGGTATATGAAAAGGAAGGGTTTAGAGGGATATGGACCGAATGCTGGCAAATGGGACTAGGCTAATTTAGGATGTCTGGTCAACATGGATGAGTTGGATCAAAGGGTCTGTTTCCATGCTGTACTACTCTATGATGCCATGACTCTATAATCAGGGACAACCTGCACAGATACATTTTTATTAATATTGAACACACTTTGGTGAGGAAATATATTTAACAAATCTGAAAGTGAAAATAGTATTTGCTGACAAGAACATTTATTAATATCTTTATTTATTTTTAAGTTTTATCTTGACTTCAATAAAGACATATAACACAGTTTAAAATCTGAATGAATTGCTATATGTTACTTATCTTCGATGTGTTTGTTTAAAATAATTTCCACCATATAAAAATACTATAAAATATCATCACTCAAGTAAGATGATGGTGATAGTTATCAGGTTATTCACTGCTATGTCAAACTTGGATCAGAAATATTTCTTTCCAAACAGAATCTGCAAGTGGAGGGTCAGCAGTGACAGGCTGGATCCAGATCTGTGGAGAGCAATGAAAGGTCCTGGGGTGACATGTGAAGCAATCACAGACTCACTGTACAGCTCAGTAAATTTGTGATGAGCTGAAATGATTTCTTAATCTTGCTTGTGATTCCTTTCCCTGCTTCTAGCCAGCAATGCTGCCCACTGTCTTCTTCTCACCCTCTTCCATGGCTCTTTGTGACTGAGGCTGCATCCAGCCATTTAGCTTCCCCGTAAGGTGCAATGCAAAGGTTTATAGAACAAGGAACAAACTGCAAAGTTTGTAACTCACAACTCTCAGTTTGGCCACCCTGTGTTTTCTTCTTTTTCTCTCTCAGACACAAAAGATAAAGAAAAGTTAAAAATCTGGAGCATCTACCACCAACTTTTGTCTTCCAGGCCTAACCTGTAAAGAAGTGTATGAATTGATTGGTTCTTGATTCTTCCCAGGATGTGGGTGTTGCTGCTTGGGTCAGCATTTATTGTTCATCCCTAATTGCCCTTGCAAGGGTGGTAGGAAGTGAGCTGCCTTCTTCAACCACTACTGCCATCCACATGCTGTAGATACACTCACAATGCTTTAAGGGAGGGAGTCCCAGGACTTTGGCCCATTTGACATTGAAGGATTTCTATGTCAGGTTGGTGAGTAGCTTGAAGGGGAATATGCTGGTGGTGGTGTTACCATGTATCTGCTGCCCTTGTCCTTCAAGACGGTAGCAGTCATGGTTTTGGCAACTGCTGTTGAAGAATCCTTGGTGAATGTCTACAATACAGCTTATAGATAGAACCACTACACCTATGAATATTGGTGATGGAGGGATTGATGGGTGGATGTGGTGCCAGACAAGCAGGCTGCTTTATTCGGGATGATGTCAAACTTCTTGAGTGTTGTTGGAGCTGTGGTCATCCAGGCAAATGGGGACTATTCCATTCCACTCCTTACCTGGGTCGTGTAGAGGCTTTGGGAATCAGGGGTTAAGTTATTCACTGCAGAATTTATAGCTGATGACTTACTCTTGTAGGCACTGTGCTTACATGGCTGGTTCTGCTCATTTGATAATAATATTGCCCAGTATGTTAAAAGTGGGGATTCAGCAACATTAATGTCATTGAATATCAAAGGTTGATGGTTAGATTCTCCCTTGTTAGAGAAGGCCATTACCAAGCAAATGTTACTTGTGTGGCACAAATGTTACTTACCATTTATCAGCCCAAACCTGGATATTGTTAGGTCGTGCTGCATTTAGGTGCAGACTGCTTCAAAATCTGAGGAATCAGGAACAATGCTGAGCAGTGTGTAGTCATCAGTAAACATCCCTATCTCTTTATCTAGTTATGGTATTCCTTCTGTATTAGCACAAATTATCAATTGTTATTTTGTTTAAACCTTGAAATCTGAGTTTTATAGAAGAAAAGTTAAAATGTCAATACAATAAAAGCATACCCTACTTTTACAAAATGCAAAGTTTGAACAAAAGCCAGCTTCTGTGAAGTGTTGAAATATAAACAAAATACTTTCTGTCCTGTTACAATCGGAAATTGATTATTTTTCATTTTTTGTAAAAGCTGCAAGCTAACAGAAATCATTTTTGGTGCATCAAATGGAAATTTAAGATTCACTTCAGCACAGTTCAAAAAGGTTGAGTTAATATTTGCCTGGATAAGGCTTAACTCATAAAGTAGATGAGTAGTAAAATGTGATTGAGAATAGATTTGTTGTGCATCTGAGATGAATCTAAATGTGAAAGAGTGAAGAGTTGTTCTGACTAGATGGCTTCTTTAAAGAAAAGATTATCATTCGAAGTATGTCATCTAGGTTTGACCCACATTGCCATCACATTCCCTATGTGTTATTGGTTATGAAATCATAATCACTGAATAAACCTTAAATTAGCAAATATCACGCATGTAGTTCTCATTGTTATGGGTATTTTTGATGGGAAATTCTCGTACCCTTCCTTATTTTCTTGAATTATTAGGTTGAATCATACTATGAGAACAAATTGTGGTCCTGACTATGCATCTTTGAGACTCACATCAGGGAGATTTTAGGGCTGGACCCCAGAAACTGCTGGCTCAATCAGAGGAACCTAGTGGAGACAAACCTAGGGAGTTAAGTTCCAAGTAAACATCTAGAGTTGCTAAGCAAGCAAGTTCCTCTAAATGGAAGGGGAGTTCCTCCAGATGGTCAATGGGGCTATGGCTTTCCCACTTGATGTTGCTTCTTTTGAATAGATCCTCCAGATCTGATGCCCTTGAGGACCGACACTGGGAAACTGACTCCATGAAGCTGGAAGCCTTTACAACTGGTTGGGGACCATTCTGCTGCAGTTAAATTGTGAGAAAAATCACCCATACTTGGGACCTTAAGCATGTGAGTTGGCATTCTGCCTCAGCTGATTAGTTAACCAATCCACATGCCATGCTGTCCACTTTAGGAGCTGTTTCAGTATGACTCTTATGCTGGATATCAGCTGTCACTAGCTCACAAGCCAGTTTTTCACTAGCTGTTGATGTGGCTATACAAGCACTGATATGCAGTGGATTGATGTGGGCTACGGGATCTTGGTTGTTGCCGGGCATTCAACGCACTATTTCCAAGCATGGTGGCATGGTTGGGTGTCAAGCATGGTTGGGTGTGCAACCCTTTACGGTTGTCATATATTGCTACAGTTAGGCATGGCACCCATGAAATGTGCATTCTGTGTTAACCTGTACCATGAGAATCTTCACAATCCTGGTGAAACTACATACACATTGTGTCTACATCTCTATGACCAAATCTCTCCTGGTATAGAGAGTGCCAGCTACCCACAATACAATAGTTGACTACAAACTGGGAGACGTTATGGTTTGGAAGGATCTTCTTCATGACCACTGTAAAAACACAATGACTGCATATTTGTAAATGAGTTTTAACATCATTAATTCATAAGATCTATTTATAAGACATGATAAGAGACAACATCCTTCTTGGAAACTTACAAACTCAAGCTCCTATGTCCTTTGATCTGATAATGGATTCATCCAGCACACTGTTTCTCATTGAGGTTCTTGAAGATCCTAGGTGAATATAGCTTCTATTTGATACCTCAGCCATACCTCTTCCTCCTTCCTCTTTGAGTAGTTTGCCATTCCCTCTGTTGCTTCTACCGAATCACCGAATCATGCTGGAGCTTTTTTGGAGAGGGGGCAGTGACAGTGGGTGGGGTGGGGGGAGAGAGGAGGGAGATGGGCATTTGCTCCAACTGCAACATTTGACATTAGGAACAAGTGGCCTGTGCATAAACCTTGGGGTCAGAATCAAAGGTTTAATCATGTGCTGCATCAATTCCCGAAGGTTCACTAACATTAGCCAATAGGAGATAAATCACAGGACTTTCACAAACTCCACAACAGCAAGTATAAATCAAGAGGCATAACTAAACCAATAAGGAACCAGTCATAGAGTCATATCGAAATACGGCACAGAAACAGACCCTTCAGTCCTACTCGTCAATGCCGACAAGATATCCTAACCTAATCTAGTTCCATTTCCCTGCATTTGGCACATATCCCTCTAAACCCTTTCCATTCTTATACCCATACAGATGCCTTTTAAATGTTGCAATTGTACCAACCTCCACCACTTCCTCTGGCAGCTCATTCAATAATGCACCACCCTCTGTGTGAAAAGAATTGCCCCTTAGGTCCCTTTTATATCTTTCCCCACACACCCTGAACCTATGCCCTCTCGTCTGGACTCCCCCATCCCACGGAAAAGACTTTGTCTATTTATCCTCTTTGAGTAGTTTGCTGTTCCCTCTGTTGCTTCTACTGAATCACCTAATCATGCTGGAGCTTTTTTAGAGAGGGGGCAGTGACAGTGGGTGGGGTGAGGGGGGGGAGGGGAGGGAGATGGGCATTTGTTCCAACCACAACATTTGACATTAGGAACAAGTGGCCTGTGCATAAACCTTGAAGTCAGAATCAAAGGTTTAATCATATGCTGCATCAATTTCCGAAGGTTCCTATGCCCCTCATGAGTTTATAAACCTCCATAAGGTCACCCCTCAACCTCCGACGCTCCAGGGAAAACAGCCCCAACCCAACCTATTCAGCCTCTCCCTATAGCTCAAACCCTTCAACAATGGCAACATGCTTGTAAATCTTTTCTGAAACCTTTCAAGTTTCACAATATCCTTCCTATAGGAAGGAGACCAGAATCGCACACAATATTCCAAAAGTGGCCCAACTAACATCCTGTGTAGCCGCAACATGATCTCCCAACTCCTAAAGATCAAGGAGTTTGTGATCCCTGCGGTGGGGGCTTTGTCCTGCTGTTGAGTGGATGTTCATGTGTGCAAGGCTCTGAAGGCCATCGGCTGGAGTGTTAAGTTTGAAATTGGGACCACCGGCAATAAATCAGCTTAGAATGTTGGCTGACATTATGTTCTCTGCATATTTCTGAAGCACAGTTCTAACATCTTCTCGAACACACTCAGTGAAATGATATTGGTCTGGATTATGCAGGGCATATGCATGCACAGAGCAGGTGCCATTTTATACTTTCTAAAACATCTATCAAAAAATGCCAAACACTGTTGATAAGTAGAAAACGATCTCTGCTGTTCCTAATAACTCACCTTTAAATTCTTCTATTCTCTTCTACCTTTTAATTTTTTTTGGTCAATCTATTTCATCATCAGTGCTGGTTCCTTTTTCATCAACTGTCTCTCATTATAACATAACAAGGGGTGACAACTAACTAAGGGGTCATAACATCCTGCTGTTATTTCACCAATACATTCGTACCTGAATGATGTATTCAATAATGTAATCATATTTAATATAAGATTAAGAGAATTGGATTAAGAGTTGAGGCCTGAGCCATTGTAATAAGATGGTGGGAGGTGCTTGTCATTCCAATGTTTAAAAATCTAGTTCTGCATATTATAGAATCAGTTATTTGATATCAGCTGTACATAAAATAATGGAAGATGGATGGGTGGACAGGTGGATGAATTTTCCTCGACAAGATTAGAGTGGTGCTGGAAAGGCACTGCAGATCAGGCAACATCCGAGGAAACGTCAATTCTCCTGCTCCTCGGATGCTGCCTGACCTGCTGTGCTTTTCCAGCACCACTCTAACCTTGTCTCTGATCTCCAGCATTTGCAGTCCTCCTCTCACCTGGATGAATTTTCCTGCTGTGACAATGGATGAGTTTTCAGCAACCATCAAGTTTGATGTTCAAAGGTATTATGCTTATAATATTTTAATGATCACTTAGTGAGATTGACTGAAATTGAAATCTGAAATTTAGATTGGCCATCTAAAAACTAGATGGTGCTGACATTGCTTTAGATATCAAAGGAACTTGCTCACTAACCTACATAATTTCTTTGAAGAGTTAAAGAGGTGGATACTGGTGTCTCAACTGATATTATATACCTTGATTTTCAAAAAGCTTTAGACAAAATGTTGCACAGTAGCCTATTAGGTTAGATCTTATTACATGGGAGTACTATGCAAATTTACGCTAGATTTAAATTGAGATTTTTGCTGTACAATATCTTCATTGATGATTTGGATAAAGGTCTTAAAATTAATTTTGCTGATGGCTTAAAATATATATGGGTGTTGGAGATATAAAAATAATGTGCAGTTGCTGAGTAGGTTTTGGAGAATGGGATACGTTTTATTGAAAATGCTCAAAAAGTAAGGGAAGAGATTTTGTTTTCTGTTGATGGGATATTTAATCTAGGTGGAGACGAATGAACTGCAATGAATGAAGTTGAATATAAAGAAAAATAATTTTATTTGATGTCACACAAAATCACTGACCTCTGAGACGGATCACTAAATTTATCATTTAAGTTCCTGCCATTCCTCAAACTGGTACCATTTTGAGTATGAAACATCTCTTCAAATTCAAAAGATATGTGAATGTTAAGTTAAATTGTTGATGTGAGTTGCTCTAAACATCAAAGTCTTGTTTAATGGTTTGCAATGAATAGAAGGAAAATTCTCACTGTTTCTCCTAAAATAGCCCAGATTTTCAATTTATTTCCTGCTTCCAATAAAGTGCATACTTAAGGAGTAAGTTGTTTGTACATCTTGCCATACACATACCTGGATAGAATGGATTTGATGGTCACATGGTCATTTATCTGTCCCTCTGTATTTTGTTCCCTTGTTATTAGGAGCAATAGGAGAAAGTGAGGACTGCAAATGCTGGAGATCAGAGTCAAAAAGTGTGGTGCTGGAAAAGCACAGCAGGTCAGGCAGCATCCGAACAGCAGGAGAGTCGATGTTTCAGGCATAAACCTTTCATCATCACATTCCCGATGAAAGGCTTATGTTTGAAACATCGACTCTCCTGCTCCTTGGATGCTGCCTGACCTGCTGTGCTTTTCAAGTACCACACTTATTGATTAGTAACAATGCACACAGGTACAAATATATTCAGAAATCTAGATACTTCACTTCACCAGTTGATTTAATATGCATTTTAGTTTCAATTGCTTTATTGCAACAGCAGGCAAGCTTAAGGTGTTAACATTCAAAAAAATGACAATTCTTTGTCTTGTATTTGTTCAGTAATATTTTTAATGTTTGGATGAGCAAATGTTAAGTTCCAGTTACGTCAGATATTTCAACTAGGGGGCAATAGCTATTATTGCTGTTGTCAATGAATGGATAATTATCAAATTTAATTAAGAAAAATGCAAATGTTTGCTAATGGGCTTGTGTATCTTCAAAGGATTTGGAATAATATTCCTGTGCATAGATTTACTTCAAAAGTTACTATCTTTAGCCAGTCAGTCAATACATATTTCAAAGTGGGTCTGTTGAGCATGTTGAAACTGAACAGCCATTTTTAGGAATCTTTCAATTATGAAATGCAGTGTAGGGAAAACATTGTTATTGCTCTCAATGTACTGAAGGATTGTATTGTTGGAAAAAAATGTAAGGTTTTGTTTCTGAATACTGTTGACCTATTCTATTTGCTATGAAAACAAACAGCTTTTTGATCTATAGACTAAATCTTGGTCCAATAGAATGTACATTTAGTGCTTAATGCCAGAAGTTTAGGATACCAGAGTTCTGATTACAAAAGCAAATCATCTGGACCCAGTTCAAAGAATGCATTTGAATGAGAGGAGAACAAGGAAAGTGTTTCATAAATTCTCTGAAGGCTACAGTCAAGAAATGCAACAGAGATGTCAACACATGGGATACCCGTATTCAGAAAAAAACTGACTTGGAAGAAACTCCTGTATGAAGGGATACAATTATTTGAGAACACCAGTTAGCCAGAGAAAGTATGGAAAAGGAACCGTAGAAAAGAATGTCAAAATCTCAAGGTCAAGGACTGATTCCATTTCCTGGAAACACCTACCAAACGTGTTGTCGGAGATTCGCCCCTAGGATCAGGCTCATCAGTCACACGAGGACCCACAGAATCCATGACCAGTGACCTAGGTAGGCAATCATACTCATTAGCGAGTGATTGATCTGCTGCTGATTTAGTCCAAAGATGAGAATCATTTGGCAACACATGATACACTGATATCCTGTTATCATTACACGATCTCTGATTGATTCTAGGGATTTCTCCATTCCATTTCCATTAGATCTTAGGAAAGAAAGCTATGGCCTGCTTTTGGGATTGGTTAGTGATGTTGAATCCAAGCAAATATACAACAATACAATCCTTCAGTACATTGAGAGCAATAACAATGTACATTAAAGTTATATGTATGACAGAGAAGTAAGACAAAATTAATATTTCACATGTTTGCCCATAGCCTTCATTGCTGTATCTCTGGGGAGATGACAGTGTAATGCTAATGTCATCAGCATAGCAATCAAGAGGCCCAGATTAATGCTCTGGGAACATGGGTTCACCACAGAAGCTTGTGATATTTAAATATAACTATGAAATCTTGAATTAAAAGCTATCTGATCAGGTTCATTACTACTGTTTAGGTAAGGAACTCTGCCATCTTTACCTGGTCTGGTCTACAGATCCACAGAAATGTCATTGACTTTTAATTGTCCTCTGAAATGGCCGTTCAGCTCAAGGGCAATTAGGGATGCACAACAAATGCTGGACCTGGCCAGCAACACCCACAATAAGGAAAGAATAAATGAAAATATATTATAGCTAGATTTTTGACTACCCCTCAGTTATGTCTGGCAAGTTTGAAACATATTAAAGGGTGTCACTGCTAGTCTTCATTTTGTAGTACCAGCTAATGAAGCAGTTTGTGTACAATTGCCCATTTAAAACATTTCTACACACCCATTCTGTGAATGATTTGTAAATCATTTGAAAAAAAGGCCTCCTCTCCCTTTTTCTGTGAACAAGCATGAAATCACAGCCCAGGATTGGATGGAAGGGGAAAATCTGCTCAAGCAATCAATCTCCTCTTTCCGTAAACCATATACAATTCACCCTATTGCAGCAATCACTCAATCCATTCAATCTTATAAAAGAGATAATTAATCATAGTGAAAAGTGGACAAAGCTCTAATATATTTCCCCACCCTCAAAGGTAATCAAACAATACTGAAAGAAGTATCTTTCAGTGGCGTCATCTTTGAAGTTAGTCTTTTAGTTTTTCTTACCTACAGAGGGTGCCTTAGAGAGGGTGCAACGAAGGTTGATGAAATGGATTATTGGAATGGGAGACTTAACTGATGAGGAGAGGTTGAATGGAATAAGTTTACATTCTCAGGAGTTTAGAAGAATATGAGGCGAAGTTGTTAACATTTTTAAAACTCTGAGAGGATTTGACAATGTGAATGTTGCAAACCTGTTCTGCTGACATAAGGGATGAATAACCAGTGCAAATGCTCAAAGTAGTCAAAATGTCAGTTGGCATCTATAAGGAGAGAAGTTAATGTTTCAGAATTATGACTGCTCATTGCAACTTGGACAATTTTAAACAGGTAGAAAGGGGAAAGTAGGACAAAGAACTAAAATGAGAGTCTTTGGACAGAGTGAGAAATAGGAGAGATTACATAATAAAAAAGATTGGGATGTAAAGTCTTTATGATTGTGTAAGTAAAGGTGCAAAACATGTGTCTGGAGGAGGTGAGAATGTTAAAATAATGAACAGCTCTGAAATTGTTGAACTTAACGTTCAGTCTGGAAGACTGAAAAGTATCTGATCAAAAAGGAGACCTGCACCTTGAGTTTTGTTGAACTTCATTGGAACACTGCAAGAGGCTGAGAATGGAGACGTCAAAATGAAAGCCAAGTGGAGAATTAACATGACAGGTGTCAGACACTCAGGGTCACATTTGTGGGTCGGGTGGAGGTATTCCATAAGGCAGTCATCCACATTGCACTTGGTCTCCATGAAGTAGACCAGGCCACATCTTGAACAGTGAATACAGCAGGTTAAATGAAAAAAAACCCTGTAAGTCAATGTTTTACCTGGTGGTAATGCTCGTGACCTTAAATTTTGAAATATTGGGATGGGAGACTTAACCAATGAGGAGAGGTTGAATGGAATAAGCTTACATTCTCAGGAATTTAGAAGAATATGAGGCGAAGTTGTTAAAATGTTTAAAACTCAGAGGATTTGACAGTGCGAATGTTGCAAACCTATTTTGATGGTTGGTGAATCTGACATAAGGGACAAATAAACAGTGCAAATGCTCAAACTAGTCAAAATGTCAGTCGGCATCTTTGAGGAGAGAAGTTAATGTTTCAGGATTATGACTGCTCATTGCAACTTGGACAATTTTAAACAGGTGAAAAGGGGAAAGTAGGACAAAGAACTAAAATGAGAGTCTTTGGACAGAGTGAGAAATAGAAGAGATTACACAATAAAAAAGATTGGGATGTAAAGTCTTGATGATTGTGTAAGTAAAGATGCAAAACATGTGTCTGGAGGAAGTGAGTTTCAAATTTTCTGAGTTTCCCTGGAAAGGGGAGGACTGTTGTGACTGACTGAGGACAGAACAAATTTCAGAGGGATAGATTCCTTTGGGAAATGGAAAGAGAAAGAGGGTGGGGGTGGGGGAAGACATTTTTGAATGGCTTCACACTGGCGCTAATGCAAGTGATAGAGGATGATCAGAACTATCAGAGGATGAATGCAGAGCTGACGGGTGTCAGGTGGAATACAAGAGGAACCTACGCATCGAGGTAATGATTTGATTAAATGGTGAACTAGGCTTGAGGCACTAAAAAAAATACTGCTCATGTTCCATTTCGTATGTTATGTTCTTATAAAAAACTGCTCACTGGTATCCAGGATTGATCAGTTAGACCATGTTGAATAACGCACAATCATGGTGTGGAAACTCAAAGAACTTTCTACATCTTTCCTGCCCAGACCTTCAGCTATCATACTGAAACCTATCTAAGCTGAACCAAACTGTCAAGGAAACTAATCAATTACTCTTCATTGCATCCCAACCAGCATTGCAAATACACAAACTGCTGAACTAAAACATGTGGAACTCGAAAGATTTATCCTTTGAGTTTTGAATATAACCTTTCCTAATACAATTTGAAAAAAGGGAAGAAATGAAGAAAGTAAAATACTCAAAATGTTGAAAGTATTTTTTTTTCTAACTACTCGTCATGAGTGATTTTAATTTTGCAATTCTATCCCTTTATTCTGTAGAGCAGCTGACAAGTGAAACAAACTGTAGAGAGAGGATTGAATAGTGCAGTGGTCATTATGGATGTGAGAAATCTGAATATTGCTGTGGAAGATGGAATGGGAGAGAAGGAGTTGAGTCACACAGAATCATGATAATTATGGGGAGGGAAGATGAACCATGATCAGGTCTTCTCACATGCTATCATCAATAGTTTAACATGAAGTGACACATCATTCACTCATAAAATGAAATCTTTTTCCATGCTGTTGCCATAGCCACTTCTATTATTCCTGTTATACAATTCACAACTTGAAAAATTATATAGCTTCTTTGGTTCTTATTAAGTTGCGCAGCTTTTATAGCTAAAGTTCTTACTTCATATTTTAAAAGTAATCCATTTCCAAATTTCCCGTTTGTCAATTATTTCATCTGCTTTTATTTTAAATGATTTCCCTCCCACAGTAAATGACTCATCACAGGTCAATTAACTAACAGATAGAAGTTTTACTGTTAGTCTTCCATTTGAATAAAAACACATGCTGAGACTTTCCATTTTTGAAGTAAAATATGATGACGAGTCTTTTAGATGGCACCATTTTTGTCAATTATCAGGGTGAGATTTCTCACACGATCACTTGTGCTTCTCAGCTCAGTATCCACTTAAGCAAAAAGTTGTATGATAAAAGCAGAAAGTGCTGGAGAAACTCAGCTGGTCTGGCACCATCTGTGCACAGAAAAACAGAGTTAATGTTTCAAGTCTGACATGAGAGCAGTTCTAAAGAAATGTCATACCGGATTTGAAATGCTATCTCAGTTTCTCTCTCCACTGATGCTTTTGTGTAGCTCCAGCATTTTCTGATTTTATTCCAGATTTCTAGCACCCACAGGGGGTTTTGCTTTTATTTACATTGTATGAGTTATTTGGGGAATCCAATATGATGGGCAAGTCAGAGATGCTCACTTCCTAGGTTACCATGTGCTGCCATATTTGCCATCACCATGTTTGCAGGCTAGCTTGACACCCACTTTGCATACTGCAAACAGGCAGCCTGTGATTGCTGTGCCTAGGAGCCGGGAATGCCAAAAAATCGAAGGTGGCTTCTACATTTATGGATGATAGATGGAGCCATCCTGAGAAGGTCCATCCTGTTGCCCTGGGATGCACTAGGAAACCATCAGTGCCTGAACTGAAATTACAGTCTGGGTGCCACAGTGCCACTGACATGCATGAAAGGGATGGCTAGCAGTGACTGCACTCTTCTAGAACAGGTGGGTCTTCTTCCTGCTACGTCACACTCACTGGGACAGCATTCAGTCTCACTCTGTCAATGCATAGGCATCTCAAGAACTGAAACCCTCTGCATTGCATAGATGGTGTGCTCTGAAGAGCTCACATTCACCTCATTCTCTCAAGCTGCTAAACTTTCCCGCCCTCTGCAGTTCCTACTCCCTCATGGGGATATCTCATCTCCTCACATGTTCACACACACTTACAAATTGTTGTCGGCCCCATTCCCATCACAGTGAATCCTTCCCTTTCTCCCAATCCCTTTCTCCTGGCTTCAGAAGGACAGCAATGCCACTGTGGGAGAGTGTTGGAACACCAGGAGCACTTCTGTGGTGATGGGGATAAGCCAATAGGCCAGGAAACCAGGAAACAATATTGCACATTTCTCTTCTCAGATGAGCAGAAAGGGAAATACATTGCTTTTAATGAGTTATTCTGCTTCTTCACTGATTAATTCCCAACTATAGGCACTAGCACCAACCAGTACCAAATTGCCAAAAGCTTGAGCACCTCTCTTCCACTTCCATCTAATTCATTGAACTTTCAGAGGTTACATTGGCCAATTATCCAGCTGCAGATGCAGGCACAAGGGCATCAGGTATGTATATCAAAGTCTGCCAGTGGACTGGATTGAAAGATGCAGGGCTCTGTCTACAGTCTCAGTAGTGTAGGGCCCCAGTAGGCATGTAATGGCTGTCTCTAGAAGTGGTGGCAGCAAGCTTAAAAACTCAGATCCAGCAGAACACTCTGGATGATGGATATCCTGTGTTCAAAGCTATCATGAAAGAAAAGATCAAAGAGCTGGAAAAGAAGGGACTAATCAAGTCACAACACCTACAAACTGGATTAGCAGCAGTGATAAAAACCTGGAATTTCAACAGCATACAAAGGATCTAATAAGCTTTGAAGAGACCTGACTACCTCATGCTAATCATTGAAGAGATTGTGCCACAAATTATCAAGAGCAAGGTCTTTACTGCCCTCAGTGATGATTGTGATGATGATCTTCAATGTGAAAGATAGTCACTGGCAAGTGAAGCTGGATGAAAGCAGCAGTTTTCTAACTACTTTGTGGAAACCCTTTGGGTTACACTTGCTATTTGATGTTTCCAGTGGTCCAGAAGAGCATCAATGCATAAAGCATGAAATAATCAGCGATCATTCTGGCATGGAAGCTATCCTGGATAATCAGCTAGTTTATGAATACAGATCCATAATAAAAAAGAACCATCACTGAATGCTGATCGCTAGAAAGATCTTGCCAAATGAACCTAAAACAGAAGAAGAAAAATTGAAGTTTCCTGAAGTCAAGTCCAACTGGTCAAATACTGACATCAAAACAACTTTGCCTGTATCCTGACAAGATATAATGTTTGGTAGCAATTAAACACACATCACTCATAGCAAACGAACCTTCTGTAATTATAATGGTTCCAATTAAAGTGAGGAGAAGCACCACTGAGAGACTTTTGGTAGAGGCAGTCAAAGTGATGCACCTACACAGACTAGCAACCAGGGAGCGAATCACCAGGTACGTCTATTTAAAAGAGCAACCTGTTCAGAGATGCTGTTACACACTTCTGGAGCAGGTGGAACTTGAACCTGAGTCTCCTAGATCCGAGTTAGGAACTCTACCACTGTTCTGGAAGTGCTATGCTTGAGTCATGCAGTTGAGCTTCAGGAGGGTCAGGTATATCAAATGGAGAGAAGTGAATTGGGAAAAGGACGCTAATTTTGCTGTGTAAACTCACTAATGAGGTGCAAATACATGTGAATAGGCTTCTTATTACCTGATGGTGAGAGATTAATCCTGCCACCTCAGGAAGGAGGACCCAGAAAGGAAAACCAATAAAAGTCGTGAATGACTCATATTGGTCAGACTTGTTTTCTATACCTCAGAGCAGTGCTCCAGTATGACCAATCTATTCATTTATCAGTGTTACTATATTTTCCTGTATTTTTCCCCTCAGAGTAATTGCAAACATTTACCTTGACAGCAAGAATCTGACTTTTAGGCTTCTGAATAATTGACTCATCCTGCTCAATATTACTCCTGCCACCCCAGAGAGTAAAGAATTGCTCCCTTAGTTAAGATACTGGAAATAGACTTTACTACTTGATGTTTGATCTGGACTATATTTAACATTTTAAACAAAACATCTTTCCTTCTTCAATAATTCTTACATACAGTGGCTGAGTTGCTTATATTCATGAAAGTAATAATTAATTAATGTTGCTGAGTATACAGTTTTGGAAAGAAAGGAAGAAGACACTTGCTGGCATTTAACTCACACGACACAATCGCATTTTAGTGACAGTGACATGATTGGAATGCATGAATGTGCATTTTGGCCACAATGCATCTGACTGTCAGCAAACACTTCCTCAGCTTGCATTTTGTATTGAATAACAAAGGATGGAGTATGTTTCAATGATGGAACATGTTTCCAAGTTTCAGCAAAATTAATCAATTCACTTTGCGATTTACTGTCATAATTCGATGTAACTTTAACCTCATAATGTGTCCCTAGATTTGGTAATCAAATCTTTTTGGATTATCATGCATTATATTTTTAAGTGGTCCTGAGCTTGACTTCCATCAACCCTTGTATTCTGACTAATATGTAATTTTCACAAGCCAGTAATGTTTTTTAATATTAAACATGATGTGTTTGAGACCAAAGGAAAATTAGGAAACACATGAGTTTAATGTCAGTAGCATATCATGAAATTTAAACAGGTTTTGAGTGAAATGTTCACATATTTTGGAATGCAGCCAGCCAATTTCAAAATGGAAATTTGATTTTCCAATACAATTAGTTTAATGCCATGTGAGATATCAGTAATTACAGATTGATACCCTCCGGCAGTTGGTCGAGCAGAATTGGTGCAATTTTACTGTGAAAAGCAGGATTCTCTTCACTGGTTTACTTTTTTTTAATTCACAACGGCTGATTTACTTTGAATTTTAAGATGATGTTTTAGAAGCAATAAGTGTGGAAATGATAATCAAGGAACTAAAAGACAGTGAAGTGAACACGAAATTGCAGTACTATTAGTCAGCAGGAAACAGGTGTGAACTGTCAATTATTGGAAAAAGTAGAAGTCAGATAAAACGCAGAAGGAGATTATAAGGGAAAATGCCAATCAGTTTGTCAAAGTATTGCATGAATTGTTGGCACTCCGTAGCCAGCATCATTCTCATGTTATGGTGATCCCACATTGAAAGATCAACAGAAGAATTGCAGGGATAAATATCTGCCCTGCTTAATATCTGTCCAAGGGAAATATTTGAAAATGAGAATGGTGGATTTCTTATATCTATGAAGCAGAAGAGATGGATAAAGATAATTTAAATCATATTTGGGTTTGACATTGCTCAGTTGTGACATCAAGTTGCAATGAGTCAAAATTGGCCACTTATATATTGCAGGATGATTTTTTATGGAACTTCCCAGAGTAACCATTAAATGTGGAGGAATGTAAAGTAGAAAATAATGATTCAAAGATTAAAATGGTCTTCATTGACTCTGATGCCATTTGATGTCAGGTAGAAAGTACGTACATTGAGCTTGCAGAGATAAAAAGATTCGGAGATGCCGGTGTTGGACTGGGGTGTACAAAGTTAAAAATCACACAACGCCAGGTTATAGTCCAACTGGTTTAAATGGAAGCACACTAGCTTTCGGAGCGACGCTCCTTCATCAGGTGATTGTGGAGGGCTCAATCGTAACACAGAATTTATAGCAAAAATTTGCAGTGTGATGTAACTGAAATTATACATTGAAAAAATGATTGACTGTTAAGCCTTTCATCTGTTAGAATACAATGATAGTTCCACTTCTTTCATGTGAAAATCACAAAACCCTTTTTTGAAAAGTTGCATTCTCGGGTTAGCTGTTAACAATGGTGATAGCTAGACAATATGTTGAAGGTGTTAGCCCCCTGTGTTCTCTGTCCATGACCTGATGTTTAGATTGATTCTAATCTAAAAAGTGAGATAACAGAGTTTTACATAAATTCATGCAGTTTTTGAGCTTAGAGGTCTACATGAATGTATGCAGTTTTTTGAGCAAAGTGCAATGTAACTCTGCAAGTACAAATTCACCACACAAAATATATGTGTGCATGTGGGTCTTTGTCTGTCTGTGTGTGTGTCTGTCTCGGGTGGGGGTTGTGAGTGTGAGAAAGTGTGTGTGTGTGTGTAGTGAGTGCAGAGTGTCTTAAGTCTGTGAGGGGATGCATGTGTGGGATTGTGTGTGTCTATAAGGGTGTGTGTGGGTGTCCGTGTGCGCGTCTGTGTGTACCTGTGTCCGTGTGTATGTGAGAGTGTGTGTGTGTAGGAATATCTGTGTGTGTGTGTGTGTGTGTGTAGTGCAATGGTGATCACCTGTAATGTGACATGAACCCAAGGTCCCGGTTAAGGCCCTCCCTTTGGGTACCGAACGTAGCTATCAGCCTCTGCTCGGCCACTTTCCTCTGTTGCCTGTCCCGAAGTCCACCTTGGAGGATGGTCACCCGAAGATCTGAGGCTGAATGTCCTGGACCACTGAAGTGTTCCCCAACTGGGAGGGAACCCTCCTGTCTGTTGATTGTTGTGTGGTGCCCATTCATCCATTGTCGTAGCCTTTGCTCGGTTTCCCCAATGTACCATGCCTCCGGGCATCCTTGCCTGCAACGTATAAGATAGACAACATTGGCTGAGTCACATGAGTACCTGCCATGTACAAGGTGGGAGGTGTTCCCACGCGTAATAGTGGTATCTATGTCCACAATCTGACACGTCTTGCAGCGTCCACCGTGACAGGGTTGTATGGAGTTGTCCTGAGAGCCGGGCAGTTTGCTACAAACAATGATCTGTTTGAGGTTTGGCAGTTGTTTAAAGGCAAGTAGTAGAGGTGTGGGGAAGGTCTTGGTGAGGTGCTCATCCTCATTGATAATGTGTTGCAGGTCACGAAGAACATGGCGTAATGTTTCAGCCCCTGGGAAGTACTGAACAACGAAGGGTACCCTGTCATTTGCAGCACGTGTCTGTCTCCTGAGGAGGTCATTACGGTTCCTTGCTGTGGCACATCGGAACTGGCGGTCGATGAGTTGAGCATCGTACCCCGTTCTAGTGAGGGCATCCTTGAGTACTTCCAGGTGTCCGTCACGTTCCTCCTCATCTGAGCAGATCCGGTGTATGTGTAGGGCTTGTCCATAGGGAATGGCTGTTTTAATATGTTTTGGGTGGAAGCTGGAGAAGTGTAGCATTGTGAGGTTGTCTGTGGGTTTGCGGAGAAAGTGAGGTCTGCAGATGCTGGAGATCAGAGCTGAAAATGTGTTGCTGGAAGAGCGCAGCAGGTCAGGCAGCATCCAGGGAACAGGAGAATCGACGTTTCGGGCATAAGCCCTTCTTCAGGAAGGTTTCTTCAGAAGGGCATAAGCCCTTCTTCAGGGTTTGCGGTAGAGTGTGGTACTGAGGTGTCCATCCTTGATGGAAATGCATGTATCGAAGAATGAAACAGACAGTCGAGAGTAGTCCATGGTGAGTTTGATGGTGGGATGAAACTTGTTGATGTTACTGTGTAGTTTTATCAGTGACTCCTTGCCATGGGTCCAGAGGAAGAAAATGTCATCAATGTACCTGGTGTACAATGTTGGTTGGAGATCCTGCATAGAGAAGAAATCTTGTTCGAACCTGTGCATAAAAATGTTGGCATATTGGGGTGCAAATTTGGTCCCCATGGCTGTTCCGTGTGTCTGGATGAAGAATTGGTTGTCAAAGGTGAAGACGTTATGATTGAGAATAAAGCGGATGAGTTGTAGGATGGTGTTTGGAGACTGGCAGTTGTTGATGTTGAATACTGAGGCTGTTGCCGCGATGCCATCCTTGTGGGGGATGCTGGTGTAGAGTGCGGAAACGTCCATTGTGATGAGGAATGTTCAGGTTCGACTGGTCCATGGGTGCTGAGTTTCTGTAAGAAATACGTAGTGTCGCGACAGAAGCTGGAGATCCCCTGTACAATACGTTTCAAGATGCCTTCCACATAGCCAGAGAGATTCTCACATAGGGTCCCATTGCCCGACACAATGGGACGTCCCGGTGTGTTGGCTTTGTGTACCTTTGGAAGGCAATAGAAGTCGCCTACACGAGAAGTACGTGAGATGAGGGCGCATAGGGAGCTCTGAAGGACTGGATCCAAAGTTCTGATCAGTGGGTTTAATTCTCGGGTATGTTCTTTGGTCGGATCAGCTGGTAGTTGCCTGTAGTGTTCCTGGTTGCTCAGTTGTCGGTACACTTCCTTGCAGTAATCTGTTCTATTCTGAATGACAATGGCTCCTCCTTTATCTGCTGGTTTGATGACAATGTTGTCATTGGTTTTGAGAGCCTGGATGGCATTGCGTTGTGAACGGGTGATGTTTTGCTCTACCTTGTGGATAAAAAGAAGTTTGGTTTAGCTCAGCTGTCTGATTGGCTGGTTTGTGATGCAAATTAACACCAACATCAATTCCACACTAGCTGACATTACCATGAAGGATTGTCCTTCTCGATCTCTCCCTTCACATGTCTGGCGACCCTCAGGTTAAACCACCTCCAATCGTCTCCCTCTAATCTGAGAACAGTCCTATGGTCTTGTAACACAATGGGGACTTTGCTTTACAGAAGTGAATAACAATGTTACACGAATTGGAATGTTTGCTGAAAAAAGTACTGAAAATCTGAAATAGAAAGAGGAAATGCTGGAGATGAGCAAAAAGGCAAGACAGCAACAATCAAGAGAGTAACAGAATTAATATACCTGTATCAGGTTGATTAAAACTGGAAATTGTTAGAGGCATAACTGCTGTGAATGTTCTCTTTTTGTTTTATTTTCAGGACAATCCAGAGATCAACATCAGTTTCTAAGCTACAGTAACTTTACTTGAGCTATCTATCCTAAATTGCGAGCAGCTTCCAGATGCTTCTGTGTTGTCTGTTTATTTATATCTCCAAGTCAACACTCAGATTTAACCAGTGAGCACAGTGCACATAGCTAGATTGACTCACATGGTCAAGCACAGGACAATTGAACCATTGACCACAGCAGTAACCAGTTTAAAGCAAGTGCAAGGAAAGGGGAAGAGATGAAAATGCTAAAGGGAAGGCAGGAGAGCTTAAATGACAAAAATGAAGATGATGGAAGGTGAAAAGGGAACGAAAGCAAAGGGACAATTTAAGAAACCAAATATATTTCCAAAGGATGTGCGAATGCTAACAGCAGAAGTACTGCCAATAGCTGATGTCAGAAAAATGGGAGCGATGGCTATGATTTGAAATTGTTGAATTCAGTCTTGAGTTTGGAAAGCTGTGAAGAACCTCACTGAAAAAGGAGTTTTTGATCAACAGTGACTGGGATTTTCAATGTGACCAGTGGTGTGAGGAAAGAATGAGGGCATGCTCTGAAAAATCACAGTCCTAGAGGGCAGAATCTGTATATCCAGAACATCAATTTTTCAAGCCATTTTTGAAGTATCGGAATGAAGAACACACTTACAACCAAATAAAAGGCTATCTGGTGTGGAATGGAATTTGTAAGTTTTATTCAATTGAACCCTAACAATCTGATGCACATTAACGCACAGCTTCCCAGATTCAGTGCAGGGTCAAATAATGTTTATTAGATTTTGTATTAAAACTGTTTTATAATGGACCTACTCGAGCCAGTGCTGACACTGGGCGTCATTTTTCATACATGGCCCTTTCATCTCTGCTGACATTGCAAACCTTGTGACAAGCTGCTTGCAACCTCTGCAAAGCTGCAGCAGTCCCCATCATAGTTACTGTATGTTTGTTTTACCACTGCCAGGCAGGGCACCATCTTTTTCTAGGGGGCCCCAACACTACTGTTTGGGCACTGGGCTCACCCACAGCCCAATTATGGCATATGGTTTAAACGTGGCTTGCAAGAGTGGCGCAGTTGAGACACAAAGTTGGAACCATGCAAGATTCATCTTGAAAATTCTGCCCCTTGGCCTGTCTAAAGTACTAGTTTAAAACTGCTGCATCTCTAAATTTCCTTAATTCTGAAATAAGGTCATCAATCTGAAAGAAGCTCAATTCTTCTCTGCCTGACCTACAGAGTAGGTTTTGGGTTTTGAGCACCTGCAGTATTCTGCTTTGGTCACAGTTTCTTTCTCTAGACATGCTGCCTGACTTGCTGATTATTGCTCATGTTTCCTGCTTTTTCCACTTAAGCTGGCAGTGCTGAAGAATAAACTCAAGTTTATGGAGAAGATTTGTAGGTCAGGTTGAGGTTCTGGATGTAAGTTTGCTCTTTCACCGGAGGGTCACTGAAGATGTTACCTAGTAGGGTGACAAAACATCTGAAAATGAACCTTCCAGCTCAGCAAGCAAACCTACATCCAGAACTCAAGTTTATGCTAATGGTAGGACAGGATTTTAAAAATTGCTTTAATATGCACATAACTCTGACTTATTTGAAATTGTTTTTCTGTTCAAAACATTAAAGAGTCTTTTTAATTTGACATAAAAGTTTAAGCAGGTAGTATTTTATCAGCATCACAAAGCATATTTCAGCTGGTTATAAATTTTTAGTTTCATTTCCAGTTTAAGTGTTAAATTAAGTTAAATTAAGTGTTAAGTGTTAAATGGTGGGCGGCACAGTGGTTAGCACTGCTGCTTCACAGTGCCAGAGACCCGGGTTCAATTCCCGCCTCAGGCGACTGACTGTGTGGAGTTTGCACATTCTCCCCGTGTCTGCGTGGGTTTCCTCCGGGTGCTCCGGTTTCCTCCCACAATCCAAAGATGTGCAGGGTCAGGTGAATGGCCATGCTAAATTGCCCGTAGTGTTAGGTTAAAGGGGTAAATGTAGGGGTATGGGTGGGTTGCGCTTCGGTGGGTCGGTGTGGACTTGTTGGGCCGAAGGGCCTGTTTCCACACTGTAAGTAATCTAATCTAAAAAAAATCTAATAGATGAGAACCGGGCAACAGGGCATAAAATAAGTAATGGGGGAAAAATTGATTGTGCTCAAATATTCCAAGGTGTGTCAATTCCTACCTAACACTAGTTTTTCTGAGCTGGTTTTGCTCTGTAACAGCAGAGTCAGTGCCAAACAATACACTGCAGCTATAATTGTAAATTCACCTCACATCCATCTCATAATAATCAACAAACTAAAGGGATTAGAAATGTTACTCTTGGGTGCTAGCACGCTAATATTGCAACTCCAGGCTTTCATTTTCAAATTTCCTTAAATCTATCATGGAGTCAACTCTCAAGGAACAGTTAAAACATAGAACATATAGAACATACAGCACAGGAACGATATTATACCAAACATGATGCCAAATGAAACTATCCCTCCATTCCTTGCATATTGATATGCTGATCTAAAAGTCCCTCAAAATCCCTTATCACGTGGCAATGCATTCCAGACTTCTGCCACTCTGTGTAAAAAAACTTGCCCCTCATGTCTCCTTTGAACTTTCCCCTGTCATCTTAAATGCATGGCCCCTAGTATTAGGCATTTCAACTCTGGGAAAAAGATTCTGACCATCAACTCTCCATACGCATCTCATAATTTTCTACGTTTCTATCAAGTCTCCCCTCTGCCACTCAAGGGAAAATAAACTGAGTTTTTCCATCCTCTCCTTAGAGCTCATACCCTCTAATTTAGGCAACAAACTGGTAAACCTCTTCTGCACCCTCTCCAAACCCTCCTTCCTGTTATGTGACGACCAGAATTGAATGCAGTACTCTAAGTGCAGCCGGGAGAAAGTGAGGACTGCAGATGCTGGAGATCAGAGCTGAAAAATGTGTTGCTGGAAAAGCGCAGCAGGTCAGGCAGCATAAAAGGAGCAGGAGAATCGACGTTTCGGGCATAAGCCCTTTTTCATGATCTTATTGAATAGCAGAGCAGACCCAAAAAGCCAAATAGCCTCTTGTTATTTTGTAAGGGATTTACAAACATTTTCTGATCAACTTGTTCTGAGATGTTATTACACACTTCTGGATCAAGTGGGACTTGAACCCAAGCCTCGTGCCTTAAAGATAGGAACACTACTACTACTACATAAGCTTATGCTCAAAACATCGATTCTCCTGCTCCTCAGATGCTGCCTGACTGGCTGTGCTTTTCCAGCACTGCACTCTTCAACTCTGATCGCCAGCATCTGCGGTGCTCACTTTCTCCCACACTATTACTACATCTCAAGAGTCCACAACTATTTGCATTCATTAGGTTATGTCAAAAGAAAGCAGAGCTTCATGTAGTTAGCAATCAAACTGAACTTTAAGCCTGCCACTGTAGTGATGACAGGTAATGGAAGAAGTCAAGCAGCATTAACCCAATAATATTCCAAGCCTGAGGGCTATCTGTATTTATGTAGTAACATTGCAAACAATGAGACACAAACAAACAGCTTTTTTATCTTCAAGATTTAAATGGCAAGAGGTTTAAATGCCTTGACAGTTTGATAGCCCCAAAGTACCTTATTAGGCTTTCACATGTGTTTATGTTTCCACCATGTAGCTCACAGAAAACAGACTGTGCTGGTTGACTGCATTTCTGGAATGAAAATCACATCCAAGTGTTCTGTGGAAATATAAGTGGTCTCGCTGAGCTTGAATTCCCACTTTCACATTCCATCTTCTTTCACTACTGTTATCAATGGGAATGGCTGGAAGTATTAATGGCATTTTGGATCTCATTTGAACCAAACTTCTTCAGGTAGGGTCATTAAGTCATCAGGTGTGTAATTAACACTACACCACAAGGCATCCTGATGTTTGCCTTGTATCTTTGTCATTGACCATGACCAGTTGCTCACCATATAGGCTAAAACATTACAGGTGCCATGATGAACATTTGACTTCTTGAATGCATGGTACGAATCTCTTAAAAATTGCTTTACAGTTAAGTATGAAGATTTCACCCATAACTTCGGATTGGTTTTGTTGATAAAGTTTGGTTTAAATGAGGTCCAAAATGCCATCAATACTTCCAGCCGTTTATATTTCCACAGAACACTTGGATGTGATTTTCATTCCAGAAATGCAGTCAACCAGCACAGTCTGTTTTCTGTGAGCTACATGGTGGAAACATAAACACATGTGAAAGCCTAATAAGGTACTTTGGGGCTATCAAACTGTCAAGGCATTTAAACCTCTTGCCATTTAAATCTTGAAGATAAAAAAGCTGTTTGTTTGTGTCTCATTGTTTGCAATGTTACTACATAAATGTAAATAGCCCTCAGGCTTGGAATATTATTGGGTTAATGCTGCTTGACTTCTTCCATTACCTGTCATCACTACAGTGGCAGGCTTAAAATTCAGTTTGATTGCTAACTACATGATGCTCTGCTTTCTTTTGACATAGGAGAAAGTGAGGTCTGCAGATGCTGGAGATCAGAGCTGAAAATGTGTTGCTGGAAAAACGCAGCAGGTCAGGCAGCATCCAGGGAACAGGAGAATCGACGTTTCGGGCATAAGCCCTTCTTCAGTCTGCTCTGCTATTCAATAAGATCATGACTAATCTGTTTCTATATTCCCATTTAATCCTGTAATCTTTGATTCTTTTGTCTAGGAGGAATTTGTTTACTTCTACCTTAAAAATACTCCATGATTGCATCTCCATTTTCTTCTTTGCCAGAGAGTTTTAAACTTGTACCACCCTCTGAGCAAAAGAAACTTTCCTCATCTCTGTATTAAAGGAGTGACTCCCAATTTTAAAACAATGCTCTTTAGTTCTGGACACACCCACAAGAAGAAGTCTTTTCCACATCCAACTTGTACAGTCCAACCAAATCACCGCTCACTCTTTCAAATTCCAGTAGAAACAAGCCCAGCCTCTCCAACCTAACCTCATAAGACAATCCGCTCATTCCAGGAGGAAAAAAACTAGAGAAACTCAGCAGGTCTGGCAGTATCTGAGGACAGAGAAACAGTTTACATTTCAAGTCCAATGTCCTCTTTGGAAATGGTCTTAATCAGATATCAAACTTGTGAACCTCCTCTGAATTCCCACCAATGTGTTTACAATTTACCTTAAACGAGCAGACTATAATTGCCCAGAGTATTTATGATGTGGTCTCACAATGCTCTCTATAACTCAAGTAAAACATCCTTACTTTTTGTTCAAATGCCATGTAATAAAGAGTAGCATCCCATTAGACTTCGTGAATAAAACCGTAAAACATATAAGCAGAAGTAAGCCATTCAGCTCATTGAGTTTAATTCACAGATCTACATCTGCAAAGCATGTAGTGTTGTTTGCGACTGGAGCCCAACAACACCTTGATTCCTTTGCACATTGGAACTTTAACGTCTTGTAAGTAGCGCTCTACTTCTTTATTCTCCATGCCGAAGCGAACAGTTTCTTATTTTTTCATATTATCTCCATCTGCCACTGATAACTGGGAAAAATTATGTATTGATAAACATTTGAGAAACAACAAAACCAAATACACATTGCCAAAAACCTTAAAGGACGCTGACTTTGCCCACTTTCCCATCCTATCGTTTTCACCAGGAAATAGCGTGGCCCTTCATCACAACATTTTCCCCTACCTTTCTTGGTGCCTTGTGCAAATTTAAATTTCATGCCTTCGCTCTCCACATCTAAGTCATTGATGCAAATTGTAAACAAGTTGAGGCCCTAACACAGACCCCTGTGGGAATTCACTTATCATATTCTGCCAATCAGACAAAGATCCATTTCTGCATATTCTCTGTTTTCTGTCAATCTTCTACCCACATTCATATGTTACTAAATTAGCATCACTAATTTGTTCCCTGGATAAGGGAGTGGTGATAAGAACTTGAGTCCTATATTGAGAGGCTGGGTAAATTGGTTTGATATTCTCTAGTGTTTAAAAGCATGAGAGCAATCCCTTATAGGAAAGACACTGAGAGATCATTTCTCCTGGTTGAAGGATCTAAAACATGTGCCTCATGATAAGGGGTCAATCATTTAGATCTGAGATGAGGAGAAATTACATTACTTAAGGGGTTGGAAATCTATGGAATTCTGTGCAGGTTTCTGGCTGATTCGTCATTGACTACATGCCTGACTAGGATAGATAGAGTTTTACTCTCTGCTGATCAAGGGAGCATGCAGGAAGGTGGATTTGAAGCTCATGATTGGCTTTGATTGTATTAAATTGCAGAGTGGGCTCACCAAGTCATTTGGATACTTCTGTTCCTACTTCTTGTGTTGTGTTCTCTGGGATTTCCATGAATTGCCCCCTGAAGTTACACTAATACATTCACTTTCCCTGATTTTCAACCTTGAATCATCTTAATGAACTAGCATAAGAGTTTTGTCATTGCATCTTGAATGGGTAATTTATTATGAACTAAATATACTTTATTTCAATTGCTTTGGCTACACCTTTTGCTTTTCCTGAAAACCTGTATTCAAATATCATCCAAAACCAAGAGACAAGACAATTTCTTGAATTGTCTCAATGGCTTGAAAGCAACCACCAGGAAATCTGTTCTTTGCTTGGGACACTGAACAGAGTGTGCATAGCACTCCGATGTCTATTGCACTACCCCAAGTACTCACTGAGAACTGGAAAAAATTGTGTGTCAATACACAGATAAACTACAAAACCAAATACACATTGACAAAAGCTTAAAGGGCTGTGATTTCAATTGAAGCTCTTGTTAAATATGCTAAGCAGTCTCAGATATTGAGGGTCACTCGACCTGAAACGTTAACTCTAACTTCTCTTCACAGAGGCTGCCTGACCTGCTGAACCTTTCCAACAATTACTGTTTTTATTTCTGAAATCTATTATGTTTTGTTAATGTTTGATATTAAGCATTTCACAAATGCAGTTATCCAGTATTCTTCAGGTCAAGGTGTTCACCATTACTAATTAAATGTCTAAGCATACTAGAGCAATCAGAGATCTAAACATGGAGTGAATTCTGTTGAAATGTGATGCTGGTGTGTCCTCTCTACTTAACCACTGCTTGATACAACTGAGGGGGTACAGGTCCATGTCCCTGAATAGAGCGGGCAGCTTTTCAGTGACCTGTTTTTCTTCCACATCCACCCCTATTTATATTTTTTGTGTTGGCCTTCTTCTTTGCTGAGCGATCTAAGCAACCACTGCAACCATTCCTGGGCATATGTTTTAAAAAATTCTCAAGGTCAGGTTCGTAGGAGAGTAGTCTGACACAGAACAAACGACCAAGAGGCGAGTCTGCTAGAATATGGGCATTTTATTCCCCGCAGCATCGCCACAACGGGTCTGGCTTATACTCACTCTACATGTTACCGGAACTGGGAGCCGTCAGTTCTCGTAGAGCGGTTGCCAACAACCCACGCTCGGCGGTTAAACGTAACCCCGGAGCAGACTCACCGAACTGGAGACTTTTCCAGCTGATATACTCTTTTCCAGATATAAACATTCATGTGAACAGCAGAGCAAGGCTAAAAAACACATTCCATTCTGGTTACATACAGATAAGAAGATTCACACGGGGAGGTGTGTAATAAGATTCACACGGGACTAAGCAACACCTCCATTCCGGTTAGATTCACACATGTATTGGGACATAATTTTTAACCGTTTCACCACATTCCACTGCTTGGAATTTTACACCACATTCCACTGCTTGGCCCAATACATGTGTTACATTATGCTTAATTCAGTTCAATTCGTTTCAGTTCATTTCAGTTCAGTCAATTCAGTGTAGTTCAATTCAGCTCAGTTCAGGTCTGTTCAGTTCAATTCAATTGTGTTCAATTCAGTTCCGTCCATTTCAATTCAATTTAGCTCAGTTCCATTTTGTTCCGTTCAATTTGATTCACTTCAGTTCCACTCAGTTCAGTTCAGTTCAATCCCATTCAATTCTGTTAACTCCGCTTACATGCCCACATCCTCCGCTGTACCCCAGGCAAGGGGTTCTTCGGCAGGACTGGGATCCTCTCTCAAACAAACTGCCACGTACATGCCCACATCCATGCCATCCCGGGACGGTCGGGACCTCCACAGTTTGTTCTTCTGGTTTCTTAGTCTTTTTCCAAAACATTGTTCTGTATCAAAATCTCTCCTCAATTGCGATTGATCCTGCCGACTACGCCAAATGTTTTAAAAAATTCTCAAGGTCAGGTTCGTAGGAGAGTAGTCTGACACAGAACAAACGACCAAGAGGTGAGTCTGCTAGAATATGGGCATTTTATTCCCCGCAGCGTCGCCACAACGGGTCTGGCTTATACTCACTCTACATGTTACCGGAACTGGGAGCCGTCAGTTCTCGTAGAGCGGTTGCCAACAACCCACGCTCGGCGGTTAAACGTAACCCCGGAGCAGACTCACCGAACTGGAGACTTTTCCAGCTGATATACTCTTTTCCAGATATAAACATTCATGTGAACAGCAGAGCAAGGCTAAAAAACACATTCCATTCTGGTTACATACAGATAAGAAGATTCACACGGGGAGGTGTGTAATAAGATTCACACGGGACTAAGCAACACCTCCATTCCGGTTAGATTCACACATGTATTGGGACATAATTTTTAACCGTTTCACCACATTCCACTGCTTGGAATTTTACACCACAGCATATTTCCCAGTTTAAATGCCATGGCATTGTAATTCCCCTTTGATTGAGTATTAGCTGACCTCACTGCAGCAACAATTGGAATTTGCTGGCTGGAATTGGCCAGGCCTCTAGGTGGAAGGGAATCCTACTGGGAACCTGCTTTGTATCTGACATTTTCCTAACCTGGGGAATAACTTGGGTTGGAGAAACTCTGGAAGGTTTTATGGAGGTTTCACCCTAGCAGACCTCAGCCCTGAAGAAGAGGACACTTCCCATCCAAAATCACTAACACATGACAAACGAAACAACGTCTTTCGGTGTTTATGCAACCATTGACAATATCAAACACTTTACGTCGGATGGAATATTGACAGGAAAATGATAACAGTCCCTGGCCACAAATATTCTTTAAACATCAGGAAGTTTCTTACTGATTTTGTATGCATTAGAAAATGGCAGACATTATGTAGAAATACGTTTGCATATTGTTAATGTAACATTGCAGTCTAATCACTGCGCTCAGAAATGCTCAAGTGTTGCCCTGTTTCTTTCTTCAAATATGTTTGTTCCAATATATTTGGATGAAAAGTGTGAACTAGTCCATATCCATCGAGTAAAAACCATTAAATTAAAGAACTTATTAAGGAGAACAATGAAACAATTAAAGCGATAAATGTAATTTTGGGCTGTGGAAAGAAAAGCCAATTCCATCTTCAAAATAGGCTTGCTTTTATCAGAGAAGAGCGTCATCACCAAGGGAACAAGCTGAACATTTTGATTCCTGCATAATGAAATGCCTAGCTAGCATTGTTGCAGGAATAGGCCTGTCAAAAGATGACATGAAGAAGGAGGAGGAGGGCCACAAGCCAGTGTTATCTCCAGCAAAGGGTCTCCAGATGCTGAATCAATTACCTGCAAGTGTCAGAGCAAAAGAGATTATGACAACTTGGGCTTGCTGAAGAATTAATGGCCTCGCTGCAGAATTGATTGCACCCGATTTTGAGGGGACTTCAGTGACTCTGACTGCTCTGCCTGTGGCTGTGGAATTAACAGCAACGAGCACAAGGTTCTGCTGGGAGTGCTGAAAGTGCCATTAGTCACAGTGCCACATCCACATCCTTTCTGTGTATGACTGATGCGCTGTTCGTGGAAGCTGGCAAGTCATCTATTACACTCAGGAATCCCAAGGGAAACAATCAACAACAAGACAAACGCTTTCTGCTCTTGAAAGATTTCTCATCATCTTAGGTTGAGTGGACCATAACCAAATAGAGATACAGGCACGATCAGTCAAGCCAAAGCCTGGATAAATCATAGGAGTTTCTACACCCTTACTCAAATGAGTAAAATATCCATTGAGTGGATACTAGATTCTCGACATCAATATATAACTTATGCATGATGAGTCATCTAATGCCTCATTAATTATGGCGGAGGATTAATTGTAAAACCAGACTCAGAAAGTAAATTATTCTAGTCTCCAGCTTTCTCCATGATCGTTCTCATGTTGCGCCCACCATTTATGCTCCCTCATGTTCAAGAGATATAATCCTGTGCATCTGGTTTGTGACCACTTTATCATGAGAGCTGGCTGGAGCACATCAAAGTATTCTTTTGTCTCAAACACAAGGCCCTTTAACCAATTCAAGCACTTGCTTTGGGCCATTGTTTCAGGATAGACCAGAGAGCTTTGTTTCATGTAACAATGTCTAAACATTGAATTAGGCAGCAAAGAATCTGAAATTTACAAGAGTTTAATTATAAATCCATAGTACAAACATTAATTTCCATCCTTCCTATTTGTACCCTTTCCATGTATAGAAGCTAATTCCTTACTGGTGGCAAATCAGACTGAGCACAGAGGGTAAGGGATGATTTAAGGTGACAAAGGAAGCAATTTTAATCAACCTGTTTGTAAATGTTATGAAACACTGTCAGGGCAGGTGGGACTTGAATCTTGGCATCTCAGTCCAGATATAGGGACATTACCACTTCACCACAAGACCCAAGGAGAGAAGGGCATGCTGAGTGAATGCCTGAATAAAGCTACTCAACTCCAGGAGAGCTATACTGGTGTGACCATGTGGCTAACCATTCAGAATTAAACATGGCATTTTTACTTAGTGAGTGGAAAGCAAGGATTGTGGAAAGTGCCATTGGACATTTGGAATGAGTAAAGAGGTAAGCAGAGGTCCAGTAATTTATCAGGAAATGGAATGGGCATGGATCCTCAGAGGATGATTCAACTTTGAATAGCAGGGAGGGGGAGGTGGGACATTGGGGGGGTGGAAGGTGATTGTCAACAAAAACACAGGGGTAAGGTCAGAAATCATATGGAGGAGCTTCATGGGGAATTGTTTTAAACAAATCTGGTTTACTTGACTGGACAAAAATAACATTGGTAGATACTAAATTAAGCTATAAATTAGCAACAGTTGCAGGCCTGAATCTATTGATGCATGACTAGTACTGTTTTTGTAGATAATGTTCAAAATATCTAATGACGAAAACCTCTAACACAGCTCCACCTACAGGCATATCTGCTACTGGCGTTAAATAGTATTAGCTTTTTAATAATTTTTCCCATTTCATTGTGATAGTAGGACTTTTCAATGCATTTTAAAATTGAATGTTGGGGTCCACTCAGCCAATATACTTAGTCTGTGAATATTTGGAAACAGCCCAAATAATGGACTTTCAAGCATTTATGGCGTAAGATTTGCTTTGTTTATTGGATTGTAGATTGGTTAAAGTGTGTACATTGCAAATCCAAGACTGTTTTTTCAAAGCATTTGCATTTAACAGCAAACCTCATGGCAAATAAATCTGGCAATACAAGTTGACACAACACTCCTGTTCCCTTAAATTCTGATTCACCGTGAATAATGCTACAGAAGCTTATCTCATCTACTGAAAACTGAGCACAAAGACTACTTAGGTTTTGTTTCACAATGGTTTACGAAGCCTTCTGATAGAATGCAGCTTTTGTAGTTCATTGACAGAAGTTAATTTTCTTGCTTCTCATAATTTTGTCCCATAAGGATATCAAATTAAGAGTGCAGCATATTTAATTGATTCCATGTACAACATGAGTGCCATTTTAATCAGTAGAATATATTGTGTGTGATTTCTGAATATTGCATGATCAGGCATGGATTACTAGAAACACCAGTCTGAGATGTCATTGCAAGCTCTATTTTTGTAAAAGTGACAAAATGTCTCAGGGTTGGCTCAAAGGCAGTATGCCCATTTCCTAGCCAGAAGATTGTCGGCCCCACTCCAGAAACCCTACTCCAAGCGATCTCGGCTGACATCTCTGGGCAATACTGGGGGAGCACTCCACTGCTGGAAGTGCTGCTTTCAGAACAGATGCTAAATCTAGCCCCTCAATGAAACTCCCATAATACCATTCAAAGAAAGTCAGGCAAGTTGTCCTCAGCTACATAACAGCATTGGGACAACATCAGGATTAGGCCACTGGCTGTGAAATGTTTCGGGACATGCTGATTTTGTGAAAGGCACTATGCAAATGTTGATATTCTCTTTATATCCTTACTCCATGGAGCAGACAACAGCTTGGCCAAAATTCTTGGAACAATTTTGGGGAAGGGTGAGGTCATGCTGTGGTTTGTAAACATGCATGAGATTTTTACAATTGTGGTATTGCTCAACCCAGGACCCAACGTTGGTCAGCGAGCACAAGAGAGACAGAGGACTGGGACTTGGTGCAGTGAGAGGGGGAGGTGAGCTAGGTAAAGAACAAATGTGACTAAGTGAATGGTCTCAATCTCAGTGACAATGAAATCTTGAACCCATCCTCTGATTCAAGAGTGTGTTGCTGGGAAAGCACGGCTGGTCAGGCAGCATCCGAGGAGCAGGAGAATCGATGTTTTGGACATAAGCCCTTCATCAGGAATGATTCCTAATGAAGGGCCTATGCTTCGATTCTCCCGCTCCTTGGATGCTGCCTGAACTGCCGTGCTTTCCCAGCTACATACTCTTGACTCTGATCTCCAGCATTTGCAGTCCTCACTTTCTCCCATCCTCTGATTACTTGTTGGAGTTGAGGGTGGAGAAGGTGGTGATACAGCTGTAAGAAGACAATGTGCTGTGGAGAGGAGAAGCCAAGGATTATCTTGGCAATCCTTTGCAATAAGCTTTGGCTGTGGAAAGCAAGACCTAATGCAGTTAATTCATAAATGTGGTGTATCTAAGTCTACTGGTACGTTGCTAAGCAGTGGGTCTGCTCACATAAAGTGGAGCATCCAAGGTGAGAAAGAGGTCTGGATTATCCGATGGCTGGAATAATCGTTTCTGTGGGATAGATTGGAATTCCATGCAGGAAACCCACAGAATCACCAATGTAACAGATTCCAAAGGGATTGCCCAGGAAGCAGAAGGTTCTATTGGGCAAGTCTGCTGCACCTATATCTATTGAAATTGGAGATTTCAGATGGTTTGAATGATATTACATAAAATAATCGCTCAGGAAAAGTTAGACTATTAGGTGTCTAATCTAATGCTTGAGTACCTATTCAGCTGAGCCCAAGTGACTTCATCCACCCTCAACAATAGTTCCCCAGACCTCTTCCATCCATGGTCCAACACCCACCTTTGTTTCTGTGACCCAACTACTGCCTCCTCCCTAGAACCTGGTAATAACACCCTCCCCCATCACCACTGCCACCACCACCCACAATGGACATGATACCTTTCATTCACCTTGACATATCCTAAACACTCCAATTATCTGACCCCATTGTGACCTGGCACCCTGCTCACCTCACAACTTATTTATCTGACACACTACTCATTCAACACCCTATTCTCATGGTTCCTAGCACCATGACCCATGACCAACTGCCACCCTAACCTCCTACTGAAGTTGTGTATTTACATTTTCACAACAGCTCTCAATATGGCTATCGGTAATGTTCAGAAATCTCAGACTATGGCAAATGACTGCTGAGATAAAAGTGGCATGGTTTGTCTTAACTATGCTGTGAGGAACGTGTCAGAATGGATATCTGACTCTGCATTTCTGAAGGACTCCTGATCAGAATCTCCTCTGAGAAAAAGGAGAGGAAACAGGTATAAGTGCTGTGAGTGAGGGTGTGATTGTGCAGATCAATAGCTGCAGAAACACTGCTGTGAATGAGAAACCAAGAGAATTCTGGAACCTGAAGAATTTGAGAGAAATTTGAAAGTCTTAAGAATCATAGAGATATACAGCATGGAAACAGACCCTTCGGTCCAACTTGTCTATGCCGAACAGATATCCTAAACTAATCTAGTCCCATTTTCCAGCACTTGGCCCATATCCCCCTAAACCCTTCCTATTCACGTTCATATATCCATCCAAATGCCTTTTAAAGTTGTAATTGTACCAGTCTCCACTATTTCCTCTGGCAGGTCATTCCATACACACACCACCCTTTGCATCACCCTTAGGTCCCTTTTAAATCTTTCCACTCTCACCCTAAACCTATGCCGTCTAGTTCTGGACTCCCCCAACCCAAGAAACAGGCCTTGTCTATTTACGTTATCCATGCCACTCATGATTTTATAAATCTCTATAACGTCACCCCTCAGCCTCCGCCACGCCAGGGAAAACAGCCCCAGCCTGTTTAGCCTCTTCCTTTAGTTCAAACCCTCCAAACCTGGCAACATCCTTGTAAGTCTTTTCTGAACTCTTTCAAGTTTCACAACATCCTTCCTACAGGAAGGAGACCAGAATTGCACACAGTATTCCAAAAATAGCCTAACCAATGTTCTGTATAGCCACAACATGACCTCCCAACTTCTGTACTCAATGCTCTGACCAATAAAGGAAAGCATACTAAATGCCTTCTTCATGATCATATCTACCTCTGACTCTATTTTCAAGGAGCTATGAACCTGCACTCCAAGGTCTCTTTGTTCAGCATCACACCCTAGGTGCTTACCATTCAGCGTATAAGTCTTGCCCTGATTTGCCTGTCCAAAATGCAGCACCTCACATTTATCAAAATTAAACTTCATTTGCCACCCTTCAGCCCATTGGCCTATCTGATCAAGATGCCGTTGTATTCTGAGGTAACCTTCTTTGCTATCCATTACACTTCCTATTTTGTTGTCATCTGCAAACTTACTAACTATACCTCCTATATTCACATCCAAATCATTTATATAAATGACACAAAGAAGTGGACACAGCACCAATCCTAGTGACACACCACTAATCACAGGCCTCCAGTCTGAAAAGTAAACCCTCCACCAACACCCTCTGTCTTCTACCTTCGAGCCAGTTCTGTATCCAAATGTTAGTTCTTCCCGTATTCCATGAGATCTAACCTGAAGTCCATATACATCATGTTCACTGCTCTGTCCTCATCAATCCTCTTTGTTACTTCTTCAAAAAACTCAATCAAGTTTGTGGGGAGAGATTTTTCAGCTAAAACTGGACTGGTGGGGAAGGGGAGGGGATATGGGTTGAGAGAGGTCAGGACTGGCCTTGTTTGTGATGAATATGATGGAACAGTTAACAGAGTTGTCTGAAATATGGATATGGGTGTTTACTTGGAGGTAGATGTTAAAGGAAGGGAAGACGACAGTGAACTCAGAGAAGAGGGAGCTTAATTGGAAAGTTACTTGAGTGGTCAATGGGGAATGAGGGCTTTAAACAGGAAGCAAGATGGGTAGAATAAGATGAGATTCCCAAAGTGGGGATAGCTGATGGGGGAATGGGGGACAGTCTGAGGTGTAATTTGGTGATAAGAACCACATGGATACCTTACTAGACTGATGCTTCTCAATGCAGGGCAGTTTTCAATGGCTGCGGTTCTATGGATCATGTTAATCTACATATTCCAATTTCTGTTCATCCTCTCCACCAAGGAATTCCATCATACTTTCCCTAATTTGCTTGTGGCCAGCAACCCTGACAATCCCAATGACTTCCTCCTCCATTGTGGGATAATGCATAGGACAGGGTTCTGTCAGGACCTTACTGCCTGTCGGGACCCTGCTGCATGTTGGGACCCTGCTACAATGTCAAAGAAAGAGGGAGATATGGCATAATACGCTTCTAGGGTCATTACCAGCAGCACATTTCCCATCAGAAACGGTACGTTCCAGTGCTGTCAGATCCTCAACTGCACTGTGGCCTTGAGTCTTGCTGAAGAATCAGTATGGGCATGGGCATATTTTCTTCCCATATTCAGGAAGCTTTCCCCGGCTTCTTGTATGGATTGTCTGCTGGATCTTGTATATCCAGAGGCTCTTCATGAAGGCCTGGCCAAACTTACCTTGCCAAAGCACTAGATGCAGTTCCTCCTGACCACATTCCATGATCTCCATGCTCTCATTCCAGACTGAATTGCCTGGGTGAGCAGCCTCCTGAAAGAGGACCTCCATCCCCTCCCTCAATACCTTGAAAAAGACCTCCAGGCCTGGCTGAGTCCTGCACATCCTGCTCCATCTGTCCTACAGCAATATTTTATGATTTGGAGGTGCCGGTGTTGGACTGGAGTGGACAAAGTTAAAAATCACACAACACCAGGTTATAGTCCAACAGGTTTATTTGGAAGCACTAGCTTTTGAAGCTCTGCTCCTTCAAAGGTGCAGGACCATATGACACAGAATTTATAGCGATTACAGTGATATAATGATATGTTGAACAAACCTGGATTGTTAGTTCTAATGTATTAAACATGCTCTAAAACAATCAATCTAGGTTTGATCAATGTATCATTGTATCACTGTAATCTTTTGTTATAAATTCTGCATCTTATGGTCCTGCTTCACAACCACCTGATGAAGGAGCAGTGCTTCAAAAGCTAGTGCTTCCAAATAAACCTGTTGGACTATAACCTGGTGTTGTGTGATTTTTAGCAATTATTTTATTGAATGTTAGCCAAAGCAATTGTTTTAATCAAGCTCATTCTCTTTCACTCTCAAATCACATCTAAATCCATGACTGCTTCTCTCTCCCTCTCATACACATAGACAAAATCACTCATCCACAAAATTGCATATGGCTGTGTGTGTGTGAATTAACACCAGCCAGTCAACAGTCCACCTTTTTTTAAGTGTTACTTATCACCCATTCATGAAAAGATCATAATCTCCGTTTCACAAATTTAAACTGAGTCCGGGAAAGGGAAAATCTAGAACAAAGAAATCAATTGATCTTTGTTTGCGGCTTTCTTTAGAGTAAGTGGTGAGCTCTGATGCCTTGCCACTGCCTGTGTAACCTGGGCTATTATTTTATGTGTTTCACAATCTATATGATTCACTTGTGCCTGACCCACAAGCAGTGTTGCAATTTGCATTATTGACTTGCGTGCTAATTGCAAAATATTTACCAAATTGTTCCCAGGATGTCCTGATGTCCTTCTACTTTTGTCGAATAAATTAGATCGAATCAGTTTTGTAAAGGGTCAGGTAGGTTGCAGAAAACTGGCCTGCAATAGTTCTGCCCTTAATTATACTATCATCTGATCAACGCACCATTGGCTTCTATTTGCACCAATAACTGCACTTCTACCAGCTTTCGCAGTTACTGAAATAATTCATTTCCCTCTTTGATTATTTTGGCCTTATCAATGGCAACACTATAAGGTCTCAACAATGTATCTAGCATCCTATTATTTTAGTTTTTAAAATACTTTTTAGGATAGGAGGTAATGTACTGACACACAATAAGGATTACGTAGCAGGCAGAAAATAGAGATTAGAAAAAAAATGGTGTTTCTTGCATTGACAGGCTGTGACTAGTGCAAGGATCAGTACTTTGGCCCCAGCTTTTGATACTCTATATTAGTGGTTTGAGCAAACAGAATATTTCCATTTCATGGATGACACAAATTCAGTGTGTGCCATGAGAAAGATGTCACAGGGCTTCAAGGCAGATTTGTTGAGTGGGAGAAAATGAGGACTGCAGATGCAGAACTCAGAGTCGAGTGTGTTGTGCTGGAAAAGCACAGGAGCTCAGGCAGCATCCGAGGAGCAGGTGAATCAATGTTTCGGGCATAAGCCCTTCATCAGATTTATTGAGTGGACAAGATGATGGCAGATGGAATATAATGTGGAAAAATGTGAGGTCATCTACTGTAGTAGCAAAAATTGATGCACGAGTATTTGTGAAATGATAAAAGATTAGAAAGTGTAGATGTACAAAGGGACCTGGGTGGCCATGTCAATAGTCAATAACAAAGAAGAAAACAAAGAAAATTACAGCACAGAAACAGGCCCTCCAGTCCTTCAAGCCTGCATCGACCAAGATCCTCTATCTAAATCTGTCGCCTATTTTCCAAGGATCTGTATCTCTGTGCTCCCTGCCCATTCATGTATGTGTCTAGATACATCTTAAATGATGCTAATGTGCCTGCCTCTACCACTTCCACTGGCAATGCGTTCCAGACATCCACCACCCCTCTGTGTAAAGAACTTTCTGAGCATATTTCCCTTAAACTCATGACCCCTAGTAATTGAGTTCCCACTCTGGGAAAAAGCTTCTGTTCTCCACCCTGTCTATACCTGTCATGATTTTGTAGACCTCAATCAGGTCCCCCCTCAACCTCCATCTTCCTGATGAAAATAATCCTAATCTACAGAACTTCTCCTCATAGCCAACACCTTCCATACCAGGCAACATCCTGGTGAACCTCCTCTGCACCCTCACCAAAGCATCCACATCCTTCTGGTAATGTGGCAACCAGAACTGTACACAGTATTCCAAATGTGGCTGAAACAAAGTCTTATACAACTGCAACATGACCTGCCAACTCCTGTACAATGCCCTGTCCGATGAAGGAAAGCATGCCATATGCCTCCTTGACCACTCTATCGACCTGCATTGCCACCTTTAGGGTACAACTGACCTGAACACCCAGATCTCTCTGTACATAAATTTTACCCAGGGCTTTTCGATTTACCACATAGTTTTCTCTAGAATTGGATCTTCCAAAATGCAACACCTTGCATTTGCCGGGATTGAACTCCATCTGCCATTTCTTCACCCAACTATCTATATGCTGCTGCATTCTCTGCCAGTCCCCTTCATTATCTGCTATTCCACCAATCTTAGTGTCATTGTCAAACTTGCTAATCAGATCACCTGTACCTTCCTCCAGATCATTTACAGAAATCACAAACAACAGTGGTCCCTGCATGGATCCCTGTGGAACACTAGTAGTCACAGTTCTCCATTTTGAGAAACTCCCTTCCAATACTACTCTGTCTGCTGTTGCCTAACCATTTCTTTATCCATCTAGCTAGAACACCATGGATCCCATGCAACTTCACTTTCTCCATCAGCCTACCTTGGGTAGGCTGAAGTCTAACTTGGGCTGGCAACAAACAACTAGGAAGGCTAATGATATTCACAGATTATGGAATCTCTTATCAGCATTATCCTTCCCTTCCACTCCCTCCCCTCATGCACAGCCGAGCTTCCCCTGGAACCACAGGCTTGGCTCCTGCTGAAGTCCCTCCCAAGCAACCACCCAACCCTCAAAATAAAAAATAGGCCATCAAGCAGGATAGACTCGGGGGAGTTTTCAGGTTAGTGAGTGATAACCAATGGGGTTCCACAAGGAGCAGTATTGAGACCACAACTGTTTACATCAGATATTGATGACTCGGGCAAAGGAAGTGAATATACTGAAACCAAATTTACAGGCACCACAAAAATAGATGGAAAGGCATGTTGCAAGGGAGATACAAACACAGATATTGATAGGTGAAGTAAGTAGACAAGAAGTTGGCAACTGGAGTATAGTGTAGGAAAATGTGATGATGCTCGTTTTGAAAAGAGGAACAAAAGATATTACTTAAAAAGAGAAAAAAACCTGCAGAAGTCTGTAATACAAAGGGAATTGGGATACTTGTACAAAAAAAAACACAGAGAGATAGCACACAGATGCAGAACGTAATCAGAAAGGCTAATGGAATATTGACTCTTATTTCAAGAGGGCTGAAATATAAGAGACGAATGTCTTCACAACTACACAGGATGCTGGTGAGAGAACACCAGGAGCACAATGAGCAATTTCGGTCCCCTTAATCAAGGAAAGAATCATTTCGTTGGAGACAATTTAGAGAAGGTTCACTATGATGATCCATGACATGTAAGGATTGTCTCATCGGCAAAATTTAAGCAAGGAGTTTAGAAGAATGAAAGGTGATCTTATTGAAACATAATTCTTAAGGGGCTTGACGGGGTAAATGTTGAGAGCATGTATTCCTTCATGGGAGAGTTTAGAACTAGATGACATTGTGTCAGAATAAAGGAGTGCCCAATTTAAGATTGAAAGGAGGAGGAATTTTCTCTCTCAGACGGTTGGAACACTTTGCCACAGAAAGCTGTGGGAGTAGAGTCCTTGTGTATATTTAAGGCTGAGGTAGATAAATTCTTGATCAGTAGGGAAATCAAGGGTCATAAGGAAAATGCAAGAAAGTGGATGTGAGGAATGTTGGATCAGCCAGGATCCTATTCAAGGCAGAGCAAATATAAGGAGCTTAACAGCCTACTTCTGTTCCTATTTCTTATAGTTTTACTCTAATCTTTACTGCAAGATTTGAGAACTGCAATAGTGAAGTCTGCCTTCTTTACTGGTCACATTTGGAGGTACTGTGTGCAGATTTCCTTCTCATATTGTAGGCAGGATATCAATACCATAGGGAGAATGCAAGGAACATTCACCCGACTTGTTCTCAGGAGTTTTACTTCCTTCTCTACTGGAGCTACACCTCAGGTTCCCATCTTCTTGACTGGCCTGCCCAAAACCTCTCCATCATCAGCAGCAATTCTTGCCAAGTCCCGCTCCTGTTAAGGTGTCCAGATTACACAGGTGCTATCCAGCCCAGAACCAGGCCCAACATCCAGAAATCTGAATTCCATACCCTAAATAAATCGAATAGAATAGAATAGCAATGTATTGTTATTTTACAAAAAAAAGTGAAGTTTTACAAGTCAACATATCACAGTGCTTACATTAATGACAGAAATCATATATAAGAAGAAAAATTAAGTATGAGGTCATTACAGTTTAATGAATGAATCCTGGGTGTGGGGTAAGCTGGAAGACCAAGATGGAACTGCCATGCGGGGCTCGGCCAAGACTGCCCTGCCATGCTGAGACAAGGCTTCCATGCTGGGTCATTGGAACACCTGAAAGCCACTTCCGAAGCAAGGATGGACCTCCACAGTGAGGTGAGAGCTCCATACCAGGGATAGACCTGCCTGCCAGGCTGCTGGAATACCCAGAAACTACCAAAGATCTCTAAGGTGGGATGAGATCTCCACGATGGGACAAGAACACCAAACCAGGCTGACACTGTCCCTCCTGTATAAGACTGCCACACTGGGATACTGCCACACCAGGACCCAGGAGCTAGGCCCTTACAGCCAATTCGGGATCGTTGGAAGCCACCTCATTACTGGGCCTTGGGCTGGGGGGAGACACCTTCTACCAAAGATAAGGTACCACAATAAATGGAAATATTTTAAACAAGCACAAAAACAAAAAAAAGTTAGATGGACAGAGTAGATGAGCTCCAAACTCCTGGGCTGAGGAGTCTACACATTGCGCTGCTACTCCACTGCCATCTTGAACAATTGATCAATCCCGCTATTCCCACACTCTCCAGTACACAGCACTACGAGCAATTCTGAGACCATTGTTCCAGAGAGTCCACCACTGGACCATCCTCCCAAATCCTAAACATCTGTGGCCAGAACTAAACCCTCCACCCACCCATGTCACTGGCATCTTAGTGTCATCGATAACCTCTGGGTGCCCACCCTCTTCATTGAAAGATACCCTGCAACCACTGTGCAACCCTTAATCCCAGCACCAGGAAGGCAGTATACCATTGCAGAAATGTGTATCTAAACCCCAGAGTATGGAATCTCCCAGCAGCACTATACTTCCCTTCCACTCCCTCCCTCATGGATAGCTGAACATCCCCAGGAAACACAGACTTGGCTCCTGCTGTATCCCTGCACAAACCATCACCAGGGACTTGAGAGAAACAGACCTGTAGGAGTTACCTCTACTCAAGAACAGGTTGAATTCATTGGTTGAAGAGTAGATCAGCAGAGGACCCTTAGACAAGCAGTTGACAACATACTGGTAAGTATGAAAGTCTTAAAAGTTTTCTTTACTTCAGATAAAAGTAGTGGTTAAGGTATAAGATTTAGGATAAGTATATACTATATATTCAATGCTCTTTGAAATTGAGAATGAATATTGGATCAGAAAATCTATATGTAGCATCAGGCAAGGTGGAGTTAAGAAGCAACAAGAGATGGAAAACATTAATGGGTGTTGTCTGAGGCAATGGTAAGATGGGAGATGGCACTAAACAAGAAATTAAAGATGATTTAGTAAGGATGCTACAGTTGTCATGGGTGATTTTAATTTGATACTATTAATTTACATGGAGACTGAGCAAACCATATTAGCAATAATGTAGCTGTGGATGAATTCCAAGATTTTACAGACTTTGTTTTATTCCCGTACATTGAAGAATCAACTAGGCAACAGGTTTTCTTAGATTTGCTATTGCATAATGTGGAGCTAAATAATAATCCTGTTCTAGAAGATCTTAGGGAAGAGTGACCATGCTAATCTTTATTTGGTTAGAAAGTAAAGTAAATCATTCTGTAACTCGGGTACTAAATCTAAACAAAGGAGTCTATGAGAAGATGAGGAGTGAGTTGGTTGTGATAGATGGGATAATATCATTAAAGAGCATGATGATGAGTAGGCAATGGCTAATGTTTAAGAAACTGATGCATGCATTGCATCAGTTATATATTCCTTTCTGATGCAAAAATGGAACAGAGAAGTGACCTGATTATGGCTAAGAAAAGAAGTTAAGGATATTATTAGATCAAAAGAGGGGTCATATAAAGTGTCTAAAAACAAAAGTAGTAGGCCCAAGGATTGGGAACAATTTAGAATTAGCAAGAGAGGACCACATGATTGGATAAGGTGGGAAGAATAGAATGTATTCTTGCAAGGAGATAAATTGAACAGCAAAAACTTCCTTAAGTATGCACAAAGAAAATGATTAGTGTTACAAATGTGTGTCCTCTACAGTCTAAAAAGAGAGTGTCAATAATGGAGCACAAAAATATAGCAGAACACTTAAAGAACTACCTTTGTCAGTTTTCACAGAAGACACAAATTATTTCCCAGAAATAATAGGGAAGAAAGGGTCTTTTGAAATGGAGAAATTGAAGGAAATTAACATATGCAAGATGGGTCTGAAACCTGATAAATTCAGGGGACCTGATAGCCTATGTCCTTGGGATCTGAATGAGTTGAGATTCAAAATAGTCGGTACATTGGTTGCTATGTTCCAAAATTCTTGATAAAGTTATAGAATTTTGTTGAAAGTTGAGTTAACAAGGTATTGTATAAATTCAAGAACATCCCTGACAGATGAAAGGGTGGCAAATGTAACCCCACTATTTAGAGAAAGGACCAAGGAGAAAACAGGAACTTACAGACCATTATCTTAACATCGGTAGTAGGCAAAATGCTTGAGCTAAAGGATGCAATATTAGGATACTTAGAAAATATCAGTGGGATTAAACAAAATCAACATGGATTTATGAAAGCAAAATCATGTTTCTCAAACCTACTGGTGTTCGTGGAGGACACAACTGAGAGAATGGTTAAGAGAGAAACAGTGAGTGTTGTGCATTTGGATTTTCAGAAAGATTCAGAAACCAGTATTGTCACCTTATGTAAAGAAGGACGTAACTGTGAAGGAAACTTGTCAGAGAAGATTTGCCAAAAGAAAATCTGGAATGAATGGACTGCATTGGACAGTCTAGGCTTGTATCCATGGGAGTTTAGAAGAGTAAGAGGTAACCTGATTGAACATATAAGATCCTCAAACTGCAGTACTGCTGACAAGAGCTGGCATGTTTCATGAAGCACTTCTTTCATTAAAGATGATGATACACACACACATTTCCTGATTTAAGGCAAGGTAAGACTGATAGCCTTGGAAGATCCTAGATAGATGTGACCTTCTTCTGAGGGAGGAAGGTTCTTTAGTGTCCGCCCTCAGCAAGCAGCTTGTTGTTCTCTGTATTACTTGTGATCAATCTCCCTGCATTATTCTAATCCCAGGGATGCACTATAGCAGTAATGACAGGAGGTCAGTGGCCTGAGCAGAATCCTTGAATTCAGATCCAAGAACGTCTCCATGTGTTATATAACTCCTTGACAATCCAACTTTCAATGAAGTTCTACAATTCCCTCAAAACAGGAAGAAATTAATTGGTGGGGTACAGAATGTGATTGACAATCCATTTAAATAGCACTGTCGGGGGTTCTGTGCTACTACTGAGTATATGTTCAGTTTAACATATTTAAGAGAGATTGTTAGTTGAGCAATACGCTTGAAAATGGCAGCCTCGATATCCAATCAGCATTACACACTGACTTTGTTGCCTTCCTACTCTGTAGACTACCGTTACATGTTTCATCCTCCTGCATAAATACCCTCATCAAAATAGCATCATGTGTTGCTTGGAATCAAAATGTACAGGCATCATAATAAAGCAAAAAACTGCAGATGCCAGAGATTTGAAACAAAAATAGAAATTACTGGAGAAACTCAATAGATCAGGCAGTATCTGTGGAGTGAAAGCAGAATTCAAGTTTGAGTCTAGTGACTCTTCATCAAAACCACTTTGGATGAAGAGTCACTAGACTTGAAACATTAACTTTGCTTCGTTCCCACTGATGCTGCCAGACCTGCTGAGTTTGTCCAGTAATTTCTGGTTTTGTCTACAGGCATCACACACATAGTATGTGTGCTACAGATCCAAGACTTTATTCTTGCCTGTCAAATTTCCAAATATATTGAGTTAGCAACCTAGGTCAGGAATTTACTTGAATAAATCATTGTTGTACTCCGAATTAATCCATCATTATAGGTCCCTTTAATTAATTAAAGCGAACAGATCATGGGTTATCAATTGGGCTAGTCAAAGAGTTCTTTCTAATTTACCAAATAACCCAAGGTAGTAAGTAAAAGAAAACATATAGATTTAGGATTATTAATAAAATGGAAATAGTAATTGAGCTTTGGAAGAATACTTAAGTGGAAACAACTATAATAATATTAAATATGGCACTTGACAGCATTAATTCCATGAACGTTAAAATGAATGTCTAAGCATGAGGGGTCAACTATTATTGTTTATGAGGAAGAAAATGTATAAGATTAATTGAGAAAATGCATTAGCTGAAAGAAACAAAAATCAACTATGGAGAGATGGCAAGTACTCTTAAAGACATTTAGATTCCATTAAAATAAAACCAAGCAATAATAAAAGTCTATTATCTGGACTAATCTAGGCAAATATAACAAACAGAAGGAGACAAATATAATAAATGGAGAGATAGACAGTTGGGATGAAAAAGTAGACAAGGTCCATTAAAGGAGGTGAATGAGGAATGAAATAATTTTATTGAGGATAAAATGCAAACTAGCATAAACTTCAATGCATATTGTTACAAATGTGCGCTACCTGTTTGGAATGTATTCACCATTTCCAAATATTCGAAGGTCAACAAAATAGTAACCAAGATGAAATACTTTGATTCTGTCCGAGTGGGTTAGAGAAAACTTACTAGGCTTTTAAAGATTATGTGTACTGGCAGGGGTTTGTAATATCCAACCCAATGTCATGAAAGTATGGTGAACTCCCAGGATCAAATGATTTTCATCCTAGAGTTTAAAAGGACATTGCAGATGTCCTAACTCCAAGCTCTTCATTTGGGAAATGCCATTTGCCACTCCATCCTGTGACAATAAAGGATATTATATTCTATTCTAATAATAATTTGGGGAAGAGGAAAAATGAAAGTGCATTGTGGGCCAGTTACCCTAACATCTGTTGAACTAAAATTCCTAAATCAGTAGGATCAGAAAATCTATATGTAGCATCAGGCTAGGTGGAGTTAAGAAGCAACAAGGGATGGAAAACATTAATGGGTATTGTCTGAGGCAATGGTAAGATGATCTTGAAAATGTTCCACCGATCAGAAAGGACCACGAGGGATTTGTGGCCCTTATTACAGAAGAGTGGGCCATGTTTAATGAATCAAGTTAAATATTTTGAAGAGCTGACTAAAGTCAAGGGTAGGTAAATGTCTAAGACACTTATTCATATAAGTTTACAAAAAGGCATTTAATGAAGATCCGCATGATAGACAATAGCCATGATCTTGTAGGGAGCAACAACTATTGCCAATTTACACTCTGCTTGAACTTTCATCTGTCATAATGCTCTCTGCATTTCTTGCCTGGCTTTTCCAGAAGTTCAGAACCTTTTGCCCTTCAATAAACTGCATTACAGTCCTGGGTTTGGGACTGACTAGACAAGTCCCTTTTTCATGATACTAGCCAGAAGGTAACTTCAAGGTCCAGTCTTTGAATGTTAGTGAATGAGTGAATGTGAGCTCATGGGTAGATGGAAGATGAGTGATATGGTAGATTGATGAGAAAGCAGGTGATTCATGTGGCAATTGGGTGAAATGGTAGTTAAGTGACAGGATAGTTAGATCAGATTGGGGGGGATGGTCCATTTAGTAGCTGGTTGAGTTGGGTTGTGTCAGGAGTAGTCAGTTAGTGACAGGTGGTTACGTCCATTTGGGAGGGGACTTCTGGTGGATGGGGGGTAGATAATGATGTCAGGAGAATCTGACCAAGTGGTAGATAGTCAAGAGATCAGGGTAGTTAGTTTGAGGCTTGGTTGTTAGGGGTGCTATTTGGATGGTGGAGAAGGGCAGCTGGAGGCAAGAGAATGATTAGAGAATAGGCAAGGTAGATGGGGACCATCTAGTACTGTTGAAGAGATAGCCAGGATTCAGCATGATTGATGGTTGGGTTTTCAGTTTTATGATTACCCAGAAGTTACCCAAGTTTCTCTTTCTAGAGTTTCCTGTATAACTATTCAAGTAAGTATACCAGAATATTAGAACTTTCCAAAATATCTGACTTGAGGAGGGTCCCAAATTGTAGGTTAATTTCCCATTAGATTTTCCTGTGGTGGTCAGAGCATCAAGACCTCTATGGAGTCCTAATTCACTAATTTAGTCATTCATTCAGTCTCTAATGATCATAGGCCAATGGTTTTGGCCTTCATTTAAGTTGAAATCTATGGGGTGGGAAATAAGTGAGTGACTTAATTTTAAGAGTGGATGAGCAGGAGATGGAGGGTAGTGGCAATGTGCATGCACGGAAATAGTCTGCAGTACTGAAGGTGGACAGAGATAATGTTTTTGCTTCTTTTTGTTAGTAAACAATATATTTAAAAAAATAATTGACAGATTTTTAATAAAACCTGGTACCCAGCTTGGGTATTGTCCAAGGAAGATATGATTACTTCCTTATGAAGATACAGATCCTGAACTTCGAATTTTTTGAGGACTTAACTTTGGGAATTGAAATAAATTGACAGTTTCTTCAGAATATTGGGAGTTCTTAGATTTAGAATTTTGTTGATTATTTTAGAATGTTGAGAATTGTCTCAGTTGCTTTGGAGAAATTTTGCACAACAGCCAAAGCTTTCAGAGCAGATTGATGCATGTAGGTGAGCCTGAAACCACTTCAGTAAGATGAAAAGTTCAAATAAAAATATGTTTTCAATTTGTAGTTAAATACCATCAACTAGACAGTTAAAAACCTGAAGGAAGAGTTGTAAGAGTGTAATAATGTTGAGCTAACGCTGCATGGCGGAAGTATACAGTTTGCCGAATGTCCTGTTCACCCATTGACAAATGGAACTTGTGGTGTCTTGCAAGGACCTGTGTTAGGACCCTAGCTATTTGCAGTATTCATTAATGACTGTTGAGAATGGGATGTCCACTTTTAATGATAAAATAAGATAGAATTGTAACCAGTGCAGGTAGAATCATAAAATCACAGAACAATATGGATAAGTTGAATGAATGATGAAGACAGTGGTAAATGGATTTCCTTAAAAGCAAATGTGAGGATATCCACTTTGGTTCCAAGAAGGAAAGAACAGGATACTTTCAAAATGGTGAACATCTAGAAACATGGGAGGTCCAAAAGGAGTTAAGGTCCAAGTACATAAATCACTAAAATCATAAACAGAGAAAAATAATCAAACACACTAAATAAATACTAATCTTTATAAGATCCATCTGGAGAACTAGAATAGGAGGGGTGGAAGACACACTTCGATATACAAAGCCTTGGTTAGACAATCCCTGGAGGATCTCATTAATGATAATTGTCTAAGAATCAATTGATCATCTGAATTGATTAACTTCATGATTGGTTTGCTTAAAACAGTAAAACAATTCCAAGTTATGAAGCAGACACAGCAAGTCAAAAGTTTACCATGGGTGCAGCTGACGGCCTAATAATAGACTAATTGAGAGACAGTCACAACATTGTATACATCACGCACTGTGAGTCCTCAAAGGTGAAATCTCTTAAAGACAATGTCACATACAATATATAAATCCAGAAAATGCTAGAGAAGCTTGGTATCTGTGCAGAGAGAAATAGAATTAACATTTCAAGTCCAATATTAATCTTCTTTGGAACATACATTTTGACCTTATTTCCACTCTCAAATATATTGATTAAATCTGCGCAATTCACGTGTGGAAAAAAATGTTGAATAAGCCAAATGCATCAGAATTCATGGCAACATAAACCTCAGCAGTAAAACTTTTCAAGATGGTAAGAACCATTCACTTTAAAATGTTACATCTTTCATTCACAAATTTTGTCTTATACGCCCAATATTTAGATTAATCTAAGATTTTTCCATACTTCAACTTGTTATGATGAAAGTTCTGTTCAGTACACAACTAATTGCAGCATCATTACTGTAATGATTATAACATGGTTAATCAGCTGGACATAATAGAATATGTGTTGGAGCTGTTAATCTAGTCCAATCAGGGAGACCTGGCTGACAGATAAAAATGGGAACGTCAGCAATACTTTCTTTTTATTTATTCATTTGTGGGATGTGGGCATCGCTGGCTGGCCAGCGTTTATTGCCCATCCTTAGTTGCCCTTGAGAAGGTGATGGTGAGCTGCCTTCTTGAACTGCTGCAGTCCATCTACTGTGGGTTGACCTGTAATGCCACCTGGGAGTGAATTCCAGGATTTTGTCCCAGCAACAGTGAAGGAACAGCGATCTATTTCCAAGTCAGGATAATGAGTGGCTTGGAGGGGAACTTGAAGGTGGTAGTGATCCCAAATATTTGCTGCCCTTGTCCTTCTAGATAGACGTGGTCATGGGTGTGGAAGGTGCTGTCTGTGCATCTTTGGTAAATTTCTGAAGTGCATCTTACAATAAAGTTTGGTGGTGGAGGGCGTGGATGCTTGTGGATGTTTTGCAAATCAAATGTGCTGCTTTGTCCTGGATGGTGTCAAGTATTTTGAGCATTATTGGGGTTGTACTTATTCAGGTACGTGGGGACTATTCCGTCACACTCCTGACTTATGCCTTGTAGATGGTGGACAGGCTTTGGGAGTCATGAGCCAAGTTACTTGTTGCAGTATTCCTAGCCTCTGACCTGCTCTTGTAGCCATAAGTTTGTGTGGTGAGTCCAGTTGAGTTTCTGGTCAATGATAACCCCAGGATGTTGACAATGGGGATTCAATGATGGTAACACATTGAATGTCAAGAGGTGATGGTTAGATTGTCTCTTAAAGGTGATGGTCATAGCACAGCATTTGTGTGGTGTGAATATTACTGGAGTTTATTACTGAATCTCCTTGGAGTTTGTCCAGATCTTGTTGTATTTGAATGTGGACTGCTTTAATATCTGAGGAATCATGAGTGGTGCTGACATCGTGCAATCATCAGCAAATATCCCTGCTTCTGATCTAATGGAGGGAAGGTCATTGATGAAGCAGCTGAAGTTGGTTATGCATAGGACACTATTCTCAGTGACTCCTGCAGAGATATCCTGGAGCTGAGATGACAGAGCACTTTCCTATTTGCCAGGTATGACTCAAACCAGCAGAGAGTTTGCCCACTAATACCCATTGGTTCCAGTTTTGCTAGGGCCCTCGATATACCTGGGAAAGTTTCCACATTTTCGGGTACGTGCCAGTGTTGTAACTATACTGGAACAGTGTGGCTAGAGGAGTGGCAAGTTCTGGAGCACAAGTCTTCAGTACTATTGCCGGAATGTTGTCAGAGCCCATGGCCTTTGCAGTTTCCAATGCCTTTTTGATATCACATGGAGTGAATCGAATTGGCTGAGGATTTGAATCTGTAATGCTGAAGACCACTGGAGAAGGCCAAGATGGGTCATCCACTCAGCACTTCTGGCTGAAGCTTGCTGCAAAATCTTCAGCCTTATCTTTTGAACAGATATGCTGGGCTCTTGCATCATTGAGGATAGAGTATTTGTGGATCTTCCTCCTCCAGCGAATTGTTTAATCATTCACTACCATTCACGACTGGATGTAGCAGGACTGCAGATCTGACTTGTTGGTGGTGGGATCACTTAGCTCTGTCTGTCACTTGCTTTTATATGCTGTTTGGCATGCAAGTAGTCCTGTTTAGTGGCTTCACCAGGCCTCATCTTCAGGTATGCTTGGTACTGCTCCTGGCATGCCCTCCTGCACTCTCCTTTGAACTAGGGTTGATATCCTGGCTTGATTGTAATAGTTGAGTGCCAGGCCATGAGGATACAAAGTGCCCTGGAGTATAATTCTGCTGCCGTTGATGGCCCCAGTGCCTCATCAATGCCCAGTATTGAGTTGCTAGATCTGAAAAAGTCTAGCAACTCAATACTGGTGATAGTGCCACACAACACAATCGAGGATTTTCTCAATGTGAAGGGGAGACTTGTTTCCGCAAGGTCTTTGGGGGGTGGTCACTTTTTACTGATACTTTCTTGGACAACTGCATATGTAGCTGGCAGATTGGTAAGGATGAAGTCAAGTATGTTTTTCCCTCTTGTTGGTCCCCATACCACTTGCTGCAGACAATACTCACTCTCTGAGAGCTCTCTCTGAACAGGCAGTACTGAATTCAAGGACTGTTCATGTGTAAATAAAAGGTGATGGGTTACCAGCCTCTGCGGACATATTTCAATTATTTTATCAATCTGCGAAGGTCTATAAGTTTGATTTTATTATGTTTGTATCTGGAATGATTATGTAACAATTGACCATTCATAAATGTGAACAAAGTTTCAATTAAACTAGTATGCCATGGCTCCTTGACATGAAAGGTGGTGGCTATGGATCAGTTCATAAACACCTCCCACCCACCCTTCAATGTTTATTCATGGCGTTTTCCTCCATGAGGTAGAATTCCAGTGGAATTGTATTTTCCCTAATTTTCTATGCCTGCTGGCATTGACTCTCAAGAGGAGTCTAGCTGATGGTGTTGTAACTCTGGGTCCAGTGAGCCAATGCATATTACTGATAATGGTGTATACTTCCATACTTTAAGCTTTTCCTCTTTTCCTCTTTTCATTACTGAAAGTGATGGCTAAAGTAGAACGGACACTCTTTCAATACTCGGTCCTTCAATACTGTAGCCATTGCTATTCCTTAAGAGGTGAGGGCTTACAGTGAGCGTTGTAAGGGAATTTACCATAAAGAGCATCAGATCCAAGCTTAAAACTGTTGTCACTGGGATAAAGAACTGGAAATCAAGCCCTACTAATTCTGGAGTCATCTGAAAAATTACAAATTTCAGCAAAGTATGCAAGGTCTCCAATTTGCCTGTCAGATAGACCCAGGTTAACATTAAACATACACAAGGTTTTGATATTTAATAAGAACTATTACTTATTACAAATAAATAGATTCTAATCACAGGTAAACAATTATGCACTGTCGGCATTTAATTCTCCTTGGTAAAACTCTAGTCCCCTTTTAATAACCCCTTATAGACAAAAAAAACATTGGTGTTATGGGTGGAGGGAAAATAATGCTGAGGAAACCACTCAATAACAGAAGTCCACAGGATTCGATAAACTGTACCTTTTGTTTCCCAAATCCTTCAGTCCATTAATCTTTTCAATTACATTTCCTGACATCTTCACAGAGGTGCAGGGTCGGTAGTTTATGAATTCTAAAGGCTTTCTAAAGGGTAAATATGATAAATTGCTTAAAAGCAGCAGCTTACAGCAACTGTTGGAATAAAATAAATTCGCTTTCTTCAGGCTTTAGGTATTTTACCAGAGAGAGACATACTATCAGGCTTTCAGCTGTCCCAAGATGACTGCCAGTATCGTTCACACCCACAAGCTGTTCATCTACCCAGGACCCAATTAGATCATTGTCAGACTGATTGTCTTTGGCATCCAGAGTTGGTCACGATTCCACTCACCAGTCAGGAACCTGTTGCCAGCTGAAACTCATTTTGTATACAGACTGCCGGACCCAGCCCATCTACAAATGTCTTTCCCCCCTGCTTGAATAAAGCAACAGTGTAAATACCACACACACTGAATTTCAATAATTTGCTTTTAAAATGACAGCAATTCTTTCCTCAGTCCTTTGCTGTAATACGGTCTTTTTCTAGTTCACTCCACAATCAAAAATAAAGCAAATGAAAATACTGTGCTGTTTATATATCTAGTCACAAAGCACACTCTAGCACAGTCAATGATCAGAATCATAAATCTCAGCTGATTATTTTGTTTCATCCTCATTCCATTAAGTGCTGGTACCAATTAATACAGTCCTCAGTCTTCTAGGATGAGACCAATTAGCTTATTATAGACCGTAGACTCAACCAAAACCTTTTCAGTCTATGTGGATCGGTATAACCTCATGCTAAGTCTACCTGTTGAATCATTCACAGGGTTTGCATGAATGTCCTGCTTTTGCAGCTTATTTTCTGAGTGACATGTTTATGATGATGAATAGAGAACTGACAGTAATCAACAGTCACCAATTGATAAGAAACCACAAACCTATTTAAAGTGATTTTACTGACTGTCACGTGTCAGCATTATGTGTACTCCAGACTTGTGGCTATATGGACATTTTATCAACAGATTTATAGTTCTGACAACTATTTTAGGATGTTTATATAAATGGGTTTAAAAGTAGCACATGGCACAATGCCAGTACAGAATTTGAAAAGATGCAGCAGTTGTTTGAGCATAAAATCAAGTTTTGTGGACCTCTCATGGGGTGGCAGTATTGACAAATACAAAGGAAGTGGGACGAGGGGAGAGAGAAAAGTTGAACTCAGGAATCATACTGTGAGGAATAGAAGGAGAGAGATTACAGGGAGAAAAATGTAACAAATATTGATAGTAAGAGAAAGATTTGAAGCAAAGAATTAGCCAGATTAAAACACATAATTTTCTATGTTTGTTCACATTGATTTTGCTAGTGATTTATTGCCCATTCCTAGTTGCCCTTGAACTGAATAGATTGCTAGATAATTCCAGAAAGCAGTTAAGAGTTAACCACATGTTATGTGTCTGGAATCATATGTAGGACAAACTATGTAAGGATGGCTTATCGTCTTTCCTAAAGGACATTGATGAACCATATGCATTTTACAATCGACAATGGTTATACAGCCGCTAATGGACTAGCTTTTAATTACAGAAGTTTATTGATTTAAAATTTCACCACCTATCATGGTAAAATTTGAACCCATGTCCCTAAAATAATACTAAATAAAAACCGAGTGCTGGAGAAATTCAGCAGGTCTGGTGGCATCTATGAGAGAATCAGAGTTAATGCTTTCAGTCCAAATACTTGTCTTCAGAACTGGAACTCTGTTCCAAAGGTCTTTGGATGCGAAATATTAACTCTCCACAGATGCTGCTAAATTTGCCAAGTTCCTCCAGCATTCTCTGTTTGTTTTAGAATTCAAGCATTGCTTTTATCCCCAGGAAGTTAACTTGAGGAGCTGGATTACTATCATTACCATGGCAACACCATCTCTCAAATAAGGGGTGAAACCAAAAATGAGAAGGTGAGATAGCAGCAAGCTTAAGATAAGGAAATTTACTCTTTAACTTTCCATTTAAGTGTAATTATGAGAATTAAAGAAGTTCTGTAAATGATTTATGGATCTTAGATTGTGTTCATTGTATCCATAGATATACTGACAATTTGGTGCTACTGAAAGTGAAATTTTCAATTATATTGTCTTTATAAATGGTTAACACGTAGATCACAAAACAAAATACTTTGATAAAGGAGAGGTGGTAAGTTTAATTGAATTTGTCAAATGTTTAATTAAAAGTAGCAATAGTAAAAGTGGTCATTCCAACAAGAGGGAGGAAATTCAATCTAAGTCGTCCATAAAATAAAAAAACAAAAAAGCTAGCCTGCAGGGTGCCATTGGAAGGTAGACCAGCAACACAGAATAAGTATAAAACTAACTGAGCTCAGGGATTGTGGCCTAGCCTGCAGGCAGCAGTCGGGGGGTGGAGTAGCAGCACAGAGTGACCATAAACTAACTGAGCTCAGAGATTGCGACCTAGCCTGTAGGGAGCAGTTGGAGGGTGGAGCAGCGGCACAGAGTAATTTTAAAACCAACTGAGCTTGGGGACCGTAGCCAAGCCTGTTGGGAGCAGTTGGAGGGTGGAGCAGCAGCATAGAATGAGTATAAAACTAACTGAGCTTGGGGATCATGGCCTAGCCTGCAGGGAGCAATTGGAGGGTGCACCAGGTGCAGCACAAAGTGAGCATAAAACTGAGCTCAGGACACATTATCAATGTGAAAAAAACTGGAGTGATATCACAGGGAACTTGTGCCCTGATTGGCTGGTAGGAAATCTGCACTAAATTTGAAAAAGAACACAGCAAAGAAGTGTTAATAGATTAATTAACTCATTCATAAGTTTATATACATAAAGTAATTAACTAAGTGGAGATTGCTGAGCAGCTGATGTGCTGTAGCTGTATGATGTGAGAGCTGGTAGTTCCCATTGTGAGCAGCAGTGACTGCAGCTGCAGCAAGTATTGGTTGCTGGAAGAACTTCAGTCCAGAGTTGATGAGCTGGAGTTGGAGCTTCAAACACTGCAGCACGTCCAGGAGGGGGGAGAAGTACCTGGACACTTTGTTTCAGGAGGCAGTCACACCTGGTAGATTAAATTCAGTCAGTGATCAGGGACAGCAGGATGTGATTACAAGTGAGGCAGGTAGAGGGATCCTGTATTCAGGAACTGTAGAGCCTCAGCTCTTGACATTGTCCAACAGGTACAAGGTGCGGATGAGGGAGGATAAGCCAGCTGACCGATGCACCATGGTACAGGAGGCCATTCAGGAGAGGGGATCAAAAAGAGAAGAGTTAGTTGTAGGGGACTGTACAATTAGGGGGATTAGTAGTATCCATTGGAAGCAGGATTGAGAATCCCACATAGTGTGTTGTCTGCCTGGTGCCAGGGTGGGTGACATCTATGAGCAGCTTGAAAGGATATTGGAGCAGGAGGGAGAGAATCCAATTGTTGTGGTCCAAGTTGGGACAAACAACATAGGCAAGACTAGGACAGATGACAAGTTTGGGGATTATCAAGCTGTAGGAACGAAATTAAGGAACAGGTCCTCAAGGGTTATAATCTCTGGAATACTACCCAAGCCACGTGCAAATTGCCTTAGGGATAAGAAAATTAGGGAAATAAATATGGCTAAAGGAGTGTGTGGGAAAGAGAGCTTCCATTTCATGGAGCACTGGCATCAGTTTTGGATCAGGAGGGATTTGTACCGTTAGGACAGTCTGCACCTGAACTGATTTGGAAGCAGTGTTCTTGTGAAAAGGATAAATGGGTGGTCACTAAAACATTAATCTAGTGAATTGGGGGAAGGGAAGGGGAAATTAATAGGAAGTGTTATGGTAAGTACAAAAGAAAGCAGCAGGTTAACATCTCTGCAGGAGAGTTTAACTACATCGAAGATTATGAAAGTAATTAAAAGGATGGAAAATTCAGGAGATATTATTAATGGAGATGTTAGAATTCAAAAAGAAAGTATAAAAACTAGCATAAAGGCACTTTACCTGAATGCTCATACCATTTGAAACAAGGTAGATGAGTTAACAATACAAATCATTGTGAATGAATATGATTTAGTAGCCATTATGGAGACCTGGTTGGAGGAAGGTCATGACTGGGAATTAAATATCCAAAGGTATCAGACTAATCTGAAGGACAGACAGGGGGTAAGGGAATTGGTGTAGCTCTAATATTTAAGGATGACATCAAGGAAGTAATGAGAGATGATATAGGTTCTATGGAGAATAAGGTTGAATCCATTTGGTTGGAAATTAGAAATTAAGAAGAAAAAGTCACTGAAAGGCATAATCCATAGGCCACCAAATAATAATATCACATTGGGGTGGGCAATAAACAAAGAAATAACTAATATCTGTAAAAATGGTGTGGCAATTATCATGGGGGATTTTAATCTACATGTCGATTGGCCGAACCAGGTCGGTTAAGGCAGCGTTGAGGAGGAGATCATTGAATGTCTCTGTGATAGTTTTCTTGAACAGTATGTAATGGAATCAGCAAGGGAGCAAGCTATCCTAGATCTGTTCCTGTGTAATAAGACAGGAAGAACTAATGATCTCATTTACGCATTGTCTTGAAAGGAATAATCACAGTATGGTTGAGCTTAGAATGTAGATGGAATGTGAGAAGATAAAATCCAATACCAGGGTCAAGTGCTTAAACAAAGGAGTCTACAATAGGATGAAGGAGGAGTTGGCTAAAGTGGACTGGAAGCAAAGATTTTATAGTAGGACAGTGGAGGACTTTAAAAACAAATTGTCAAAGCAATCAGCAAAAATATATACCAGTGAAAAGGAAGGACTGTATGAAAAGGGGTAAACAACCGTGGATGACCAAGGTTATCAAATCGAAAGATAAGGCATACAAAGTGGCAAAGATCAGTGGGAAATGAGAAGGTTATGTTGCAGCTATATAAGGTGTTGGTAAGGCCACAACTGAAATGCTGCATGTAGTTTTGTTCTCCTTACTTGAGAAACGATGTACTAGCATTGGACAGAGTGCAGAGGAGGTTCACTAGGTTGATTCCAGAATTGAGAGGGTTGGCGTATGAGAAGAGATTGGGTACACTGGGATTATATTCATTGGAATTTAATAGAATGAGGGGGTATCTTATAGAAACATATAAAATTATGAAGGGAATAGGTAAGATTAGAAGTAGAGAGGATGTTTCCACTGGCAGGTGAAACTAGAACAATTGGGATAGCCTCAAAATTAGGGGAGCAGATTTAGGACTAAATTGAGGAGGAACTTTGTCACCCAGAGTGTTGTGAATCTATGGAATACCCTGCCAAGTGAAATAGTTAGTCTACCTCATTGAATGTTTTTTAAAGTTAAGATGATTTTTTTGAACAGTAAAGAAATTAAAGGTCATGGTGAGAGAGTGGGTAAGTGGAGCTGAGGCCATTCAAAGATTTAGTCATGATCTTACTGAATGATGAAGTGAGCTTGAAGGGTCAGATGGCATAGCCCTGCTCCTGATTCTTATGTTTTTATGTACTGCAGATGCTGGAAATCTGAAATAAAAATTGTGAGTTCTGGAGAAAGTCAGCAGATCTGGCAGCAACAATCAAGAGACTCCCTCTTACTGAAAACAAAAATGCTGGAAATCACAGTGGGTCAGGCAGCATCCATGGAGACCAATCTAAGCTTCGAATTTAGATGACACTTCATAAGCCTCCCTCTTCCTGTTTGCTGCCAATGATTCTGATCCCTCTTTAAATCTGCTATGTTTCTTAGGAATCCTGTTTTTGATGTTTGCTCAGTCTGCTTATTTTTGGATATACTTTTCAAATTTTAGCAGTATGATTGGACCATAGGATTAGTTGTTCCCGTCCATCTACTTGTAATAGCTTCACTGTGGGAGTGTCCAAGTAGAAAATTGTATGTAACCCAAACATTTCACATTTGTGTTTCTTATTACCATTCTGAATCAACATCATACATTATCACTTAAATACACTAATTGTAAAAATATCATCTTAAGAAGGGAATTGGATCTGATAATCTAATATGATCTGAATTTCCCCATTTTGAATCATGTCAAAATATACTTTGGTATAAATACTGTTGAACAGAAAAGGAATATTAGTTCAAAGGGATTATGAAAACCACTCTGCTTGGTCACACAGTTGGTGGTGAGATACACAGTTGAGGTCTTGAATTAATTTTGATTTTTGTTATGTAAAAAGTCATGTGACTTTAACAGAGCTTTTTGGTTTCCAACTTGTGTTCAAACATACCTGCTGATCTTCTTATATTTCAAATAGGATGATTTTTGGTGACAAATAAAAGTAGTTATGAAAATACAAATAAGTAGGGTGGCATTTGTTATATTCCAATCCCACAGGCATGACAACCTTTCTGATAGAACAGACTGAAATAATCTTCACCAGCAAATATAATTAGGCTGTTATCCACAGATTAAATCTTCAATACATTATGGACAGGACAATTTAAACCAAATAAGCATTATTTTGTACACATTATGTCCTAAGATAGGATGTTCTGAACTTTCAAATAAATTCATTGGCTATTCAATGTTTTTTAATGTCCTTAAGACATGAATAGCATGATTATAAATGCAGGTATTTTCATTTCTTTTTCTCACTTACTGGTTGCTGTAGCACATTGTTAGCAGCTCCTCCTTTAACATGCATCCTTTGATTGATCATGTCTCTTGGCCTTCAATCACAGTCATTCTATTCATGGCTGTCAAGTCAGAAAGGAAAAAGAGGAAGATATTGGCTGGCTGAACCTGTTCTCGCATTGAAGAGCTGCTCTGTTAACTATTCTCACTTCCTCCAAATAAAATATGTTGTTTTGTAAAACCGTATGCTAGGTTTGCTTTTTAGTGGGATATTTGGAGCAGTTCTTGTTTCGTTCCTAATGGATCTTGCCCGAATCTGTCTTTCTGATATATTGATCATTGTATTGGTGCCATTCAATGCTGTGATTCAGAATTGGAAAATGTTATGAGATTTGCTCCCAATTTAAACCCTTCTCTCACCTTTCACATAATGCATGTATGACTCTTTCTTTTCTTGACTTGTTTGTTTCCATACCTGAGGATAGGCTATCAATGAATGTATTCTACAAGTCCAGCGACTTATGCAGCTACCTTGAATATATTTCTTCAGACCCTTTTTTTGCAAGGAAATCTATTTCTGCTGTTTTAATACTCATCAGCGATTAAGTTGCCAATGGGTCAGTTTATTTAAAATATTAGAGAGAGAATATCCATGCAAACAATCCGGCCGGCTGGGTCCCATCAATGTACAAACAGCGCATGGTATCTTCCATTATGAAAACTCTTAAAGACAAAGTACATGAACAACACAACCTTCCATACCAGCACCTCTCATACAACATTTTTTTAATCCTCAGCTGCAGGATTTCACCCTTTCATCCACCACCCTCTGTCCTAGCTGGTAAAACCTTTAACCAAGTCCATCACAGTTCCTGCACTTTGACTCTCGCACCTCCCTCTCCAAACTGGTCCATGATGTGGCACCTGATGCCCTCAATTTCCACCCCAGTACCTCCTTATTCAACAGATCATCCTCCAGCATTTCCATCAAGTCCAGCATAAGGTCACCATGAAATACATCTTCCCTTTCCCTCCACATTCAGCTTTCTAAAGGCACTGTCCCTTCTGTGACACTCTTGTCAGTTCCTCAACTTAAGAACAATGGAAGGTGCAGTTATTGCATGATTTGCTGGATATTTCCAGTGTTTTATTTCAGATTTCCCATATTTTCAGTTGTTTGCTTTTGTGCCCTGAAGCTGTGCCTGGGGCAAAACTTTGGATCTATAGAACAGAATCTGTCTCTCTTTTTATCTTATTAGTCTATCTTCAATTAAATCAATAGCACCCATTGCAATAATAACTCATCTGATTAGTAATTTTTTAAAAATATTGTTTCATAATTGCATCTTTATATTACTAAAACACAGCCGTAAATGCTTTCCAAAATTGCCATTTCAGAAATTTTCCTTTTGAACTGCCCAAATAATTTATTGAGATAAAGCTGACAATATTATACAGAAATCTATGCTACATATAGCAGAATTTCTGTTGTTTGCTTTAATAGAGGAGCCTTTATAGGATTGTGAAATTTGGTACATAATTTAGAATTCTCAAATTTTGATCTTAAGCATTTGATATGACTGTTTAGATATAAAGACAAAAAAATACTACAAGTAATATTCGTATTATTTAATCTTTTTTGGGCAGAACAGCTTATACCGAACAATGTGATGATTGATGGAAGCAGGATGCATAAAAGGTGACAAAATGAGCCTTTATCCTGTCAAACTTCTGGCATGTAATCAGGAAAAGCAGATTTTTGGAGCAGGAAGGTCTCACTATATTTAGCGTGGCTTGTTGGTTATGAAAAGTGTAAATGATCCAGTAAAATTAAATTATTCAACAAAATATTCTGTCCTTTTTACTATGAACTGGCAGGAAACATTACCTCCATCACCCACTGGCATTTATCCTTCCGTGATCCTATTGCTAGGCTAGATAGCGACATAGTTTTCCTGAGTTTAGCTAACATCTGCTTGCCAATCATCCAACAAAGGCCTCAGGCAAACTTTTGTTCCATTGTCTATACGCCACAGATCTAATGCCTGTATTGACAGTTGAGTTTATATTATTTTTGTTTTGGTTGCTGACATATTTCTGGCTTTTATTAAGTAGTACTTTCTATAGCCATGTTGACTGCTTCAGAGGGCATGTAACAGCTACAAAATGAGTATTGCTTGGCTGTGTTTTGAGGCTCATTAATATATTTATGCAGGAAATAGTAATAACACAGATATCCAACCTGGAAAGTGGAAAGCCACCCAGATAGCCTGTCTGCAACCCAACCAGTGTCCCCACCTCAACCATCAATAAAATGATGGAAGGTGTGGATGACTGCGTTATCAAGTATCACCTACTCACCTGGGCATTGATGCTTGGTTTGGGTTCTGCCAGGACCACTCCACTCCAGACCTCATTAGAGCTTGGCCGAAACAGAGATAAGAGGTGAGATGAGAATGACTGACTAAATTTGGCATCAAAGTAGCATCTTAACAAATGTAGAATCATGCAGCCCAAAAGAAAAACAGAAGCCAATGAAAACCTGGGAGCAACTTGTCCATGAGTTGAAGCTACACCTAGCAAAAAGGAAAATTGTTACTGTCGTTGGAGACCAATCACCTCAGGACCAGGAATATCATGCTGTATGAGTTCCTCAGGGCGGTATATAAAATTCCATCATAGAATCATAAAATCACTATCATGTGAAAGTAGGCCATTATGCCCATTGAGTCCATACTGAACATCTGAAGAACATCCCATCCAGTCCCAGCCCCCTACTCTATCCCTGCATTTCTCATGGCTAATCTACCTAACCTACACATCTCTGGACACTATGGGCAACTTAGCATCGTCAATCCACCTAACGTGCATATGTTTCGATTGTGGAAGGATACTGCGACACCCACAGGAAACCCATGGAGACATCAGAAGAATGTGCAATTTCCACACAGATGTCCCCCGAGTGTGGAATCGAACTTGCTCCCTGGTGCTATGAGGCAGTAGTGCTGTCCCATCATTTTTAACTTATGTATCAGTGACCTTTTCTTCATTTTATGGTCAGCGATAAGAATGTTCTTTGAATATTACTATATTCGGTATATTACTATATTCAGAGCTCCTCAGATAATGAAGTGATGCATGTCTACATGCATCCAAACCTAGATAATGTTCAGGTTGGGGTGATAACCGGGAAGCAACTTTTGTGCCTCACAAGTGCCAGACAGTGACATGCTTCAAAAAGAGAGAGCCTCGCCATTTGCTCTTGCCACTCAATAGCATGTCTAAAGTCAAAGTCAAGGTAGATGTCTGGAATGCGCTCAATAAATATTTTAAGAGTAAAAGTAACTCAGAAGTTGAAGGCTGGGTTTTCCCATCCTGATGCAGGGCGAACCTATTCTGAGCAAGATTTAAAAATGTCAGGACTTCATTCCAAGATTCCTGACTTGTTTCCATCACTGGCAATTTTCAGTGGAATGGGACAAGGATGCAAACACATCCAGCAGCCCTGGATGTGGATACCTCCAAGTGTCTTCCATGGAAGTGCTGAAGAAGCTCAAAATCTCTGGCAGCATCTGTGGAGAGGGAACTGTGTTAATGTTTTGAGAGCAGTATAACCTTTTTTTGGAACTGGTTATTTCAGATCTCTAGCATCCACAGTATTTTGCTTCTACTTGATGCAGAAGGGCTTTTGTAAACTCACACCATCTAGGATGAGTGAACATTATTTTGTGGTCTGGAACCCTTTGACAGGTAAACCAAAACATGTGTAGTATTGATAACTACACATGTCAAAATTAACTGCTGTGTAACTTAATGTATTTACTTCATTGTTTGATGACAGCATTTTGTTCTTAAAAGATATGTGTTAAATGAACTTGCATTGTAAAAATTGAATTGTTTTCAGATGTATTAGAGTACATTATCATTGTATAAAGTGCTGTTCTGCATTGAACAGTATTAAGATTCAGACTTGACTGTGACATTCCCCGTGACTTAACCTTTAATTATGGAGGGGCTGTCTTTGGTATGGAAACAAGGAGTATGAAGGGAATGTGAAAAGGCCCTAGGTTTTCATGGTGACAGGGTATGTTGGTGTGTAGAGGTCAGTGGGTGGATGGGAGTATGGAGGAATATGGAGGTGGGTGATGTTTAAGGAACCTCACAATCATCTACAAATGGTAGATGGAGCTCGTAAGAAGTGATCTGCCAGTGTAGGAGGATGACAGTGCTGGCTTTTCAAATTCAAGCCAAGACCTCCAATACTTATTTATGTCCAGTATTTGAATTCAGAACCGGACTGTTTTTATCCAGTTTTGCAGATGGAAATAATATAAACAATTGAAGAAAAACTTGTGATGCATCTAGAGACTTTTCAAAGAGATTTGATTCATTTATGGAAATAGCTGTACAGATGGCAACTGAATTTTAACACCAACAAGTTGCTCATAATGAATAGAATAATCTGTGATAGAAAGTCAAAATATGTAGTAGAGCTAGGTGGCTTAAAAACTGACTTTGAGGACATGGAATGGTTACATAAAACCTGGAGTCAAGAATTGGGGACGGAAATCTCCTTAGAAATGTGGGAGGACATCTGGGAAAATGCCAGGAAGATCTCTATCTGTAACAGAACTCAGGCTACTCAATTGAAGATAGTTCACAGGGTTCAGATGGCATCTAAACGACTTGCAAAGTTCAAGGCAGGAGCATCTTCAATGTGTCCTAAGTGCAAAATCGAACTTGGTACTCTCACACATTGTCTGTGGACATGCCATAAGATCTGCATGTATTGGGACAGAGTAGCGAATGCCCTGACAAAGACTTTGGGTATAGAGATTGGATTGGACCCTGTGTTTCTACTCTTGGGCTCCCCAAATTTCCCCTCCTTGGATGTATACGGGAGGAAATTATTCACTATCCTTTCCTTTTGTGCGAGGAAAAATATTTTAGTGAATTGCGTATCCGAAGGTCCCCCGGGGCTTTCAAACTGGCACAGGATAGTCATGGAATATATCCCCCTTGACTTCCTTACGAATATGGTACACCAAAAAAATGGAATTATTTTATAGAACGTGGCAGCCCTTTTTGAACTACATTGACACAGATATTTCAGCCATATTGTCCAGGGCCTTTGCTTAGATGTGGTAATGGTTCCGGCTGGTTCGGGGGCTACGACTTGGTATAAATCTATTTTGAATATGTATTTAGTTATTTATCTACTTATTTATTGTCTTTTCTCCTTTTGTTTATAGTTAGTAATGCATGATATCCTATTTTATGTTTTGGTTGTTTGTAGAATAGATTAGTAGTTAGTTTTTTTTAACCTTATATTGGCATTGTTATTATATTGTAAAGTGAAATACACTAGTTTGCATTATTTTTGTAATTTTGTAAAAAATCTCAGAAATCTTCTTTTTCAATAAAAATATCTATTAAAAAAACTGACTTTGGATTAATAAATATCTTTGTCTCTGTGTAGATAATGTGGACTGCCACTTAATAATAAAAAAATGCCAAGTACTAGGATGTAGATGCTAGAATAGTGCAATGTGAATGATAATTACCTGACCACATTACATTTGTAATCAATACAAATTGGTTTGTATCTTACACAAAGGCTGGGTAAGCACCGGAAAATCATTCTATCCAAAGCAGAAAAGAAAATGATGCTATTGAGTTTTATTTCTATAGCCTGCATGTGGCATCACTGAAGGGTTTTCTTTTTGGAAGGCAACCTGATTGACAAGCTGGACTTCTGCTTGAATGGGGAGCATCAAAGATGAAGAGGCAAGGCTAGGATTGTTCCATAAAAGGCTATGGCCATCTCCAGGTTGTCTTGGGTGTTGGAGAAAGTGAGGTGGCAGGGAATAGGTGATCAGAGACCATTGAGTATTAAGCGGGTCACAACTCAGAAACCTTAAAAGGGTAAAGTCAGGGTTTTGTGGGATTGTAAGGTAGTTGTTAAGCTAGGCATGGGTGTATTGGAGGACTAGAGGAGCATTTAGTGGCCCATACAGAGCAATTTGGAATAAATTGTAGGGATGGGCTGGGGAGGTGAGAAGAGAAGGATGCTTTAAACGAGTGGTCACTCTGATTGCTCAGGCAGGCATGTACTCCTGGATCTAACTGACAGTACTCGCCTGGGTTTAGGTAGCGGATCTTCCATAGTTTCCAAGGAAACCTGGCCATCCACAATTAAATAAAGCATGTTGCATAACAAAGAATCTGTCAAGCTCATTCTATATTTAAAACGCCAGCATGCTTCCTTTTAGCAGAATATTCACTCATCCTTTTCCCCAGTTCCATCTTTATTAAAAATAAGTTAGGAAGGTTGGTATGAAAAATGTGTATTTCTCATATTTTCATCCTCCACACAAATCTAAATCTCCTGTATTTTATGGGTAAAATAACCATTATGTGTTAAAAATGATGAAATATAAAGAAAGGTAAGCCATCTTAAATTCAGAGGGACCCTCTAAGGAGGAGAATAAAGTTTGAATGAATTTGAATCAGTACAGCCTAGACAAAAGATGGTTAAGAGGGATCTTGTTGAAATATGAGTTAGTAAGGCCAGAATTTTCACTTGTGGGTAAGGACAGAGTCACAGAGTTAGAGTAATTCAACCAAAGCCAGTCATACATTAGAGTGTTAAAATAAATGAGGGGAAATATTGCTTGATTGACCAGTCTGGCTCTCTGACCCATATTGTCAATTGCACAATGTTTACTTACACCAGATGAAGAGGAATAAGATGTTTGCATTTTCTGCCATTGACACTTTAATGATTCCTTATGTTGACACTTCTAATGGCCGATAGCAATAAGAAATTGTTTTCAAAGCAGAGGAGAAGTTGAGAATAAATAGATTTTTATGGGGATTTCCTATTGTTCCCGCCTCAGGCAACTGTCTTTGTGGAGTTTGCTCATTCTCCCCATGTCCCCATGTCTGCGTGGGTTTGCTCCGGTTTCCTCCCACAGTCCAAAAATGTGCAGGTTAGGTGAATTGGCCATGCTAAATTGCCCGTAGTGTAAGGTGAAGGGGTAAATGTAGGGGAATGGGTCTGGGTGGGTTGCTCTTCGGAGGGTTGGTGTGGACTTGTTGGGCCGAAGGGCCTGTTTCTACACTGTAAATAATCTAATAATCTTCTTGATGCATACTATTACTGACTTGTACAAATGTCAAAAACACAAGGATTCCCCTGCTTGATCACTATACAAAGGTTACAACTGGTAGTGTATATTTGTGAACATCATCTAAATACAGGATCCGTCTACTAGACTATGATTTCTGCTCTCCAATCTCCATCTCTTCCAATAGCCTTTTCACATCCAACGTTTAAGTTCTCACACAATGAAGGATTAAAAAGTTAATTAAAACAGTTAAAATTTAGGTCAGTTTAAATCATGTCAATCCTTTTAAGATATTCATCAGCTTATATCACAGAATCACAGAACATTCATTTATTTTTACCATTCAGCCTATTGTGCCTGCAGTGATTCTGTTACCTGGTACCAATCTTTTGCCTTTCTCCATATCCCTGCAAACCATTTCTATCCACATAAGTATCCAATAGCCTTTTGTATACCCGGTTGAACTTGCCTCCACCACATTTCCAGGCAATGGATTCCACATCCTAACTACTGTGTTTAAAAAGTTTTTTCCTCATATTACTCTTACGTTAGTCATCACTTTAATTCAGTGTTTTCTTGCGCTTGTTTCTTTTATAAGCGAGAACAGCTTCTCCCTATCTAATCTATTCAGCCCACTCATGATTTTGAAAACATTTTCAACTCTCTTCTTAGTTTGCTTCTCTCCAGGGAGAACACTCTCAATATTTTAATCTAACCTCATAAGTGAAGTTTTCCATCGCTAGAATCCTTGTTGTAAAATCATTCCTGCCGTCTCATTCACATCTTTCCTATTATGTAGCACCCACAGCTATACATAATACTCCAGCTGAGGTCTAACAAGGGCCTTGTGCAAGTTCAGCATCATCTCTCTTTTTTTGTACTCTATACCCCTATTAATAAAGCCAAGAACACTATTAGCTTTATTAGCTGCTCTCGCTCCATGTCCTGCCAGCTTCATTGATCTGTATGCATCTACACCTAGCTCCTCTGCTCCTTCATCCTGTTTAGAATTGTACGCTGTATTTGATATCATCTTTCAATGTACTACCAACTAAACGCATCACCTCATTTCTCTGCAACAAACCTCATCTGCTACCTATACACCCACTCCACCAACTTGTCAGTGTTTTTTTGGAGTTTTATGCTGTCCTCCTCACAAATATTCCTTGACTTCACATGTGTCACTTCAAATTGGATATCTTCCCGCAGTGTTACCTATGTCAGATCCTGGGCATGCCTTGGGGATGCACCATCACCAAAGATTGGTAAGAGGTACATACAGGACATTGGGACAGGCAGGATGTCTTCAATGCCAGAACAGCAAAGAAGTGTATACCACCATGTGGAAAACGTAGGTGTGGCTGGCCAAAGAAGACCTAGAGAAGAATATTTCAGGAGAATGTTGAAGAACAAGACACTACTTGGGCTGAACTGCAAGAGATTATGCTGAACCGTGAGCAGTGGCAGAGTCTTGCTCCCCACTGACCAACAGGGACCTGAGAAACTAAGTCTAACTGAGTTTGTGTATTCAATAATACCATATAGCAAAAAAAGTAATGAAGGACAGCAGACTCTGAAGCAGAAGACAGAATCTTTGTTTTAAAAAAGGGCTAAAAGCAAGCTACCAGGCCTTAATTGTGTCAATCAGTCTGTTCTTCCGAGAGTGATGTCTACCCTATGGTGAATACTTATCAGCATTCAGCATTCCTGATAAAGTCAGCACTGTAACTTAAAAGCATCAGTTTTAACACTGCATGCATCTTCTAGACGTTAGGAAATAACTATGCTAGTGCTAATGGATCCCTGGTGTCAAATTTATATACAAGTTGACAAGTACTCTCATCACATGACCAAGAAGATTCCTATATTTTCCAAGATACAGACAGTGACAGCTTGCCACCCAACAGCATGTCTATCTGACTGCTGCCTTTCTAAGGGCTTCAAGCCTATAGGATCGTATACAGACCGAGAGATCAGATGCCTGGGTGGGTCCATGACCTGGGAAGGGAGGAGGAATTAATTAATAATCAACTTAGAACATAGCGTATGTGTGAGACCCTACAGATTCCCTACAAGAAATGAAGGATAATCCCCATAATTTTTGCCGCTTGAATTTACATTTCCCTTCGCTCCCTGGAGTTATTAACTGTTCGTGATATTTTAAAACTGACACTATCACATCAAGCACTTCCTTTCCATTGAGATCAATGGAACCTCAAGTTTGGAGACATGGAGATCCGCTCATCAGTGGATTCAGTATTATTCATTTTATATGATTGGCAAGAGTTAAATATCCCCTTTCTATCTGCAGCCACACAGTAGGTTGTCCAAGCAATTTCCCATGCTTTGTTAACCAGCCATTGCTGCTCATAGAAGAGAATAAATATGAACCAAAAATGCATTAAACTTTTTTTCCTCAAGTTTAGGTTTTAAATATAGAGAGTCTGAATTTTGCTATGCATGAGCAAATCAGCAATCAACTTGCAGCATAGAAAATCTATGTCAAGACTTAGAAACCACTCAAATTGCTATTTCTCATCTATTAACCATGGGAAAATGCCATATCTTCATTTATTCCCCTTTGCTTGTAATAAAGTTGCATTTACAAATTGATCACCTGTACAATTCCACACTGACAGTTAAGCCGAGTAATTTATGCATAATAGTAGCATAGTGACACACTGACAATTCAGCAGCGTAGGGTTAATATACTGTAGACATGGGTTCATATCCTACTACACTGAGTTAATAAATCTGGAATTGAAATCTGGTCTAAATAATAGCACCTATGAAACTATCAATGATTGTTGTAAAAAACATATTTGGTTCACTGATGTCTTTTAGGGAAGGAAATCTGCTATCCTTGCCTGGTCTAGCCTGAATGTGACTCCAGATCCATAGCAATGTTGCTGCCTCTAGTGTAGCAGGCCACTTAGTTTAAGAGCAATTTGGGATGGACAACTATGGTGACTTAGTGATGACTATATAAAATTAAAAACATTTTTAAAAAGGCATGGACACTTTTTTAAAGGTTTTTTTTATTGTTAATAAGCAGGAAGAGAATAATTGAAAACATGGAGCATCATTCATTAAAGCTTTGAATTGTCTCAGAAGATGTTAATAATGTCAAAAATTACTTTTTTTTAAAAGAATGTCGCTTTTTTCTTCTTTTTTGCCAATCTTTCTTTCCCTCTCTTTATTTTCATTTCCACATCTGATTCAGCATTTCATTCATGCATCTAATGCATCCTGCTTCTTGATCCTTTCTCTGTTTATTTCTCAATTGCTGATTCTCATTAGTGTAAGAAATGTCTTTATGTCCACTTATTCACCAAGATCCAAGATGCCTAGTTTACAATATCATCAATTCATATTTCTAGCAACTTTGTGGACACAAAACATAGATGTCAAAATGTGCAAAACAAAATCTGACAATGGGGCATGATCTGGTCCTTTGTGATCATGTACACTTACTTTTTAATTTTTTTCCACTGTAGATTTTTCTGTCTACCTTTATCATAGAAATTGCCCACAGAAATCTATCAATCTGTAATCACAATCTCCCACCCAGTGCTAGTGGAGTCATGACGTTAGAGGGTACAATTACGCTGTGTTGTAATTAGTTTGTGACAGAAGTTCATGATATCTTGTTATTTATGAATACAAAAGATAAGGCTGAAGCATTTGCAACAATCTTCAGCCAGAAGTACCAAATGGATGATCCATCTTGGCCTCCTCCAGTGGTTCCCAGCATCACAGATGCCAGACTTCAACCAATTCGATTCACTCCACATGACATTAAGAAATGATTGGGGACACTGGATACGGCTAAGGCAATGGGCCCTGACAACATTCCAGCAATAGGACTGAAGACTTATGTTCCACAACTTGCTATACCCTTAAACAAGCTGTTCCAGTCAGCTACAACATTGACACCTACCTAACAATGTGGAATATTGTCTGGGTTTGTCCTGAACATAAAAAGCAGAGGACAAATCCAACCACACCAGTGGGTGGCACGGTGGCACAGTGGTTAGCACTGCTGCCTCACAGCGCCAGAGACCCGGGTTCAATTCCCGCCTCAGGCAATTGACTGTGTGGAGTTTGCACGTTCTCCCCGTGTCTGCGTGGGTTTCCTCCGGGTGCTCTGGTTTCCTCCCACAGTCACAAAGATGTGCAGGTCAGGTGAATTGGCCATGCTAAATTGTCCATAGTGTTAGGTAAGGGGTAAATGTAGGGGTATGGGTGGGTTGCGCTTTGCCGGGTCAGTGTGGACTTGTTGGGCCGAAGGGCCTGTTTCCACACTGTAATGTAATCTAAAAATGTTACAGCCCCATCAGTCTACTTTTGATCATCAGTAAAGTATTGGATGCTGTAATCAACCAGGCTATCAGTGCTGAGCACCAGCTTAGCAACAGCCTGCTCATTAACGCCTCATTTGGATTCTATCAGGATCATTCAACTCCTGATCTCATTACAGCCTTGGTTCAAACACGAAAAGAGCTGAATTCAAGAGATGAGGTGAGATTGACAGCCTTTGACATTAAGACTGTGTTTGACCAAGTGTGGCATCAAAGAACCCCAGCAAAACTGGAATCTATGGGGATCAGGGAAAAACTCTCTGCTGGTTAGTCATACATGGCGCATAGAAAGGTAGTTGTGACTTTTAGAGATCATAAATCTCAGTTCCAGGACATAGAGTCATAGAGATGTATAGCATGGAAACAGACCTTTCGGTCCAAGCTGTCCATGCCAACCAGATATCCCAACCCAATCTAGTCCCACCTACCAGCACCTGGCCCATATCCCTCCAAACCCCTCCTATTCATGTTACCAGCCTCCACCACTTCCTCTGGCAGCTCATTCCATACACGTACCACCTTCTGCATGAAAAAGTTGCCCCTTAGGTCCTTTTTATATCTTTCCTCTCTCACCGTAAACCTATGCCCTCTAGCTCTGAACTCCCTGACACCAGGGAAAAGACTATTTTTTTTATCGTATCCATGCCCCTCATAATTTTGTAAATCTTTATAAGGTCACCCCTAAGCCTCGAACACTCCAGGGAAAACAGCCCCAGCCTGTTCAGCCTCTCCCCATAACTCAAATCCTCCAACCCTGGCAACATTCTTGTAAATCTTTTCTGAACCCTTTCAAGTTTCACAACATCTTTCCGATAGGAAGGAGACCAGAGTTGCATGCAATATTCCAACAGTGGCCTAACCAATGTCCTGTACAGCTGCAACATGACCTCCCAACTACTGTACTCAATACTCTGACCAATGAAAGAAAGCATACCAAACGCCTTCTTCACTATCCTATCTATCTGTGACTCCACTTTCAAGGAGCTATGAACCTGCACTCCAAGGTCTCTTTGTACAGCAACACTCTCTGGGACCTTACCATTAAGAGTATAAGTCCTGCTAAGATTTGCTTTCCAAAAATGCAGCACCTCGTATTTATCTGAAATAAACTCCTCTGCCGCTTCTCAGCCCATTGGCCCATCTGGTCCAGATCCTGTTGTAATCTGAGGTAACCCTCTTCACTGTCCACGACACCTCCAATTTTGGTGTCATCTGCAAACTTACTAACTATACCTCTTATGCTCACATCCAAATCATTTATATAAATGACAAAATGTAGAGGACCCAGCACCAATCATTGTGGCACTCCACTGGTCACAAGCCTCCAGTCTGAAAAACAACACCGCACCATGACCTTCTGTCTTCTAGCTTTGAGCCAGTTCTGTATCCAAATGGCAAGTTCTCCCTGTATTCCATGAGATCTAACCTTGCTAACCAGTCTCCCATGGGGATCCTTGTCGAACGCCTTACTGAAGTCCATATAGATCACATCTATCACCCTGTCCTCATCAATCTTCTTTGTTACTTCTTCAAAAAACTCAATCAAGTTTGTGAGACATGATTTCCCACACTAGATTGGAGTGGGGATATCATTTATTGTATCCGTTGTTCCCGATGCGGTCTCCTCTACACTGGGAAGACTGGACGCCTCCTAGCAGAGCGGTTTAGGGAACCTGTCCGGGATACCCGCACCAATCAACCCCACCACCCTGTAGTCCAACATTTCAACTCCCCCTCCCACTCTGCCGAGGACATGCAGGTCCTGGGCGTCCTCCACAGCCGCTTTCTCACCACCCGAGGCGTGGAGGAAGAACGCCTCATAGTTTGCCTCGGAACACTTCAACCCCAGGGCATCAATGTGGACTTCACCAATTTCCTCAATTCCCCTTCCCCCACCTCACCCCAGTTCCAACCTTCCAGCTCAGCACCGCCCTCATGACCTGTCCTACCTGCCTATCTTCCTTTCAACCTATCCACTCCACCCTCCTCTCTGACCTATCACCTTCATCCCCACCCCCATTTACCCATTGTACTCTTTGCTACCTTCCCCCACCCTTCTCCCTGACCTATCACCTCCATCCCCACCCCCATTCACCTATTGTACTCTATACTACTTTCTCCCCACCCCACCCCTCTCATTTATCTCTCCACTCTGCAGGCACCCTGCCTCTATTCCTGATGAAGGGCTCTTGCCTGAAATGTCGATTTTCCTGCTCCTCAGATGCTGCCTGACCTGCTGTGCTTTTCCAGCACCACTCTAATCTAGACTCTGGTTTCCAGCATCTGCAGTCCTTGTTTTTATCTCGATGATTTCCCACACACAAAGCCATGTTGACTATCCCTTGCCTTTCCAAATACATGTACATCCTGTCCCTCAGGATTCCCTCCAACAACTTGTCCACCACCGACGTCAGGCTCACTAGTCTATAGTTCCCTGGCTTGTCTTTACCGCCCTTCTTAAACAGTGGCACCACGTTTGCCAACCTCCAATCTTCCAGCACCTCACCTGTGAATATCGATGATACAAATATCTCAACAAGAGGCCCAGCAATCACTTCTCTAGCTTCCCACAGAGTCCTAGGGTACACCTGATCAGGTCCTGGGGATTTATCCAACTTTATGCATTTCAAGACATCCAGCACTTCCTCCTGTGTAATATAGACATTTTGCAAGGTGTCACCATCTATTTACCAAAATACTCATTTGGTATGTCCCCCATTTTCAGCAGCTCCACACAAAGGCCACTTTGCTTATCATTGAGGGGCCCTATTCTCTCCCTAGTTACCCTTTTGTCCTTAGTGTATGTGTAAAATCTCTTTGGACTCTTTGGATAGCCAAAGCTATCTCATGACCCCTTTTTGCCCTCCTGATTTCCCTCTTAAGTATACTCCCACTTTCTTTATACTCTTCGAAGGATTCACTTGATATATCCTGTCTATACCTTACATATACTTCCTTCTTTTTCTTAACCAAACCCCCAATTTCTTTAGTCATCCAGCATTCCCTATACCTACCAGCCTTTCCTGTCACCCTAACAGGAATATACTTTCTCTGGATTCTTGTTATCTCATTTCTGAAGGCTTCCCATTTCCCAGCCCTCCCTTTACCTGCGAACATCTGCCTCCAGAGAGCTTTTAAAAGTTCTTGCCTAATACCGTCAAAATTGGCCTTTCTCCAATTTAGAACTTCAACTTTTAGATCTGGTCTATCCTTTTCTATCACTATTTTAAAACGAATAGAATTATGGTCGTTGGCCCCAAAGTGCTCCCCCACTGACACCTCAGTCACCTGCCCTGCCTTATTTCCCAAGAGTAGATCAAGTTTTGCACCTTATCTAGTAGGTACATCCACATACTGAATCAGAAAATTGTCTTGTACACACTTAAGAAATTCCTCTCCATCTAAACCCTTAACACTGCGGCAGTCCCAGTCTATGTTAAAATCCCTTACCATAACTGTCCTTTTATTCTTACAGATAACTGAGATCTCCTTACAAGTTTGTTGCTCAATTTCCCTCTGACTATTAGGGGGTCTATAATACAGTCCCAATAAGGTGATCATCCCTTTCCACCCAAATAACTTCTCTGGATGTATTTCCGGGAATATCCTCCCTAAGTACAGCTGTAATGCTATCCCTTATCAAAAACGCCACTCCACTTCCCCTCTTGCCTCCCTTTCTATCCTTCCTGTAACATTTGTATCCTGGAACATTAATCTGCCAGTTCTGCCCATCCCTGAGCCATGTTTCTGTAATTGCTATGATATCTCAGTCCCATGTTCCTAACCATGCCCTGTGTTCATCTGCCTTCCCTGTTAGGCCCCTTGCATTGAAATAAATGCAGTTTAATTTATTAGTCCTACCTTGTCCCTGCTTACCCTGACTGTTTGACTCGTTTCTGTTCTCAACTGTATCAGTCTCAGATTGATCTCCCTCCTCACTATCCCCCTCCCCCCCCACCTTTCTAGTTTAAATCCTCCAGAGCAGCTCTAACAAATCTCCCTGCCAGTATATTAATCCCCTTCCATTTTAGGTACAAACTGTCCTTCTTATACAAGTCACTTCTACCCCAAAAGAGATTCCAATGATCCAAAAATGTGAATCCTTCTCCCATGCACCAGCTCCTCAGCCATGCATTCATCTGCTCTATCCTCCTAATTCTGCCCTCACTAGCTCGTAGCACCGGGAGTAATCCAGATATTACTACTCTCGAGGACCTCCTTTTTAAATTCCTGCCTAACTCTCTGTAATCTCCCTTCAGAATCTCAACCTTTTCCCTTCCTATGTCGTTGGTTCCAATGTGGACAATGACCTCCTGCTGGCCCCTCTCCCCCTTGAGAACATTCTGCACCCTCTCTGAGACATCCTTGATCCTGGCACCAGGGAAGCAACACACCATTCTGGTTTTTCTCTGCTGGCCACAGTAATGTCTGTCTGTACCTTGGATGGAGAGTTCCCTAACACAATCGATCATTTGGGACCCAACGTACCCGACTGCATTAGAACCAGTCTCAATACCCGAAACTTGGCTGTTCGTGTTACGTTCCCTTGAGAATCCATCACCCCCTACATTTTCTAAAACAGCATACTTGTTTGAAATGGGTATAGCCACAGAAGGCTCCTGCACTAGCTGCCTACCTCTCTTACCATTCCTGGAGTTACCCCATCTTTGTGACTGTATCTGAAACTTTCCCCCCTTCCTATAACTGCCATCCATCACATACTGTTGCTGTTGCAAATTCCTCATTGCTTCTATCTGTCTCTCCAACCAATCCATTCAATCTGATAAGTTTCACAACCAATAGCATTTATGGCAGAAATAATCCACAGTAACCCTTAAACTCGCTTTAAAGTCCCACATCTGACAAGAAGCACATATCTAAAAGCCATTTTTGCTCCTTCACAATCTACAGACCCAGAAAATAACACCGTCTTATTCTTCTACAAACCACTGCCCCAGGTTAAATTAATAGTTATGGCTTATATTTTAAGTTTAATCAAGAGACATATCTCAAAAAGTACATAATCGAGAAAGAACCCACTCTACTCACTACTACAGATTTTCTGGAGGTCACACTTAAAAACAATACACTTATCTGCTTCTATGCTGTGAACTTCACCCAAACAGTTCCTCCAATATCAGTTGTGAAATTCACTGTTAGTTAATTTTCCCAGACGTACTCCGATGTCCAGCGATACATGAATTTAAACAGCAAAGGCAATAACTGTGCAGGTTCACTCTGGTGTTAGTTTCTTTCTCTCTCTCTCTCTCCTGCACTTACCTCACCATGTCCTTCCTTTGTTTGTTCTTGTCCCTTTTAAACTGCTGTTGTTTTTACTTTTCTTTTCCAAAGTTCCAAAACAATGCAACATATGAAACAGTAATTGCTGCTCCTGTAATTTCAGGAAATCACCTTCAACACCGAAAATACCTCAATAAAGGAGCAGCTGTTATAGCCAGAAATTTTTCCCATCCACCATCGTGGATTACCCTGAATCGACATATCTGCAATAGTTCCAGAGAATTATGTCCTAGGCCCAAATATCTTCAGCTGCTTCATCAATGACATTCCCTCCAGCATAAGGTCAAAATAAAGATGTTTGCCAATGATTGCCCAATGTTCAACACCATTTGTAACTCCTCAGATACTGAAGCAGTCCAAGTTCAAATGCAGCAAAACCTGCACAATATCCAGGCTTGGGCTGACAAGTGGCAAGTAACATGCATGCCCCACAAATGCCAGGCAATAACCATCTTCAATAAGAGACAATCTAACCAACACCCTATGGTATTCAATGGTGTCACCATCACTGAATCTCCAAGTGTCAACATCCTGGGGGTTCCCATTGATCAGAAACGGAACTGGACTCCCAATATAAATATAGTGGCTACGAGAGATGGGCCAGTGGCTATGAATACTGCAATAAGTAATTCAACTCCTGACTCCCCAAAGCTTGTCCACCAAGGCACAAGTCTGGAGTATGATGGAATACCCCAACTACACTACATGGGTGTAACTCTGACAACACTCAAGAAGCTTGATACTATCCAGAACAAAACAGTTGACTTGATTGTCATTACATCCACAAGTATCCACTCTCTCCAAGAGGACTAACTACAAGATGCATTGCAGAAATTCAGTAAAGATCCCTTGACAGCACATTCCAAACATCCACTTCCATCTAGAAGGACAAAGGAATTCCACCACCTGCAAGTTCCTCTTCAAGCCACTGACTATCATGACTTGGAAATATATCTCAATTACTTCATTGCCACCAGATCAAAATTCTGGAATTCCCTCCCTAACAGAAGTCAGATCCCACCTACAGCAGATGCACTGCAGCACTTCAAGAAGGTGGCTAATCACCACCTCATCTCGGACAACTTTGGATGGCAATAAATATTGTCTCAGCTCGCAACATCCACATCCCATGAGTTAATTATAAAAAAGCTCGAATTCTAACATAATGGAAAGATATATAGATTTAAGTTATGTTGTGTGCGTGTGTGTTATAGCTAGCTGGAATTAATTTAATATTTCAATTCATTAAACTCATTAAAAGTTATGATCATGTGAATGACAGAGCAAGCCAGAGGTGCTGAATGGGTCACTCCTGCTCCAGACTTGAAAGTTCACATGCATGAATGTTGTTGTCACATCAATACAAGGTCCAACTGGATTGCATTTGTTCACCCACAGCCCTAACTATTCAAATTTGACACCGCAGGATCATTGGAGGAAATCCCACAGGGTCCTGGCCTCTGGGAATTTGTCAATCACCATGAACTGCTGGTTTTGGGAAAAGAAAAGAAATTTGAAGGAGAATAGGTGGAGCAGATTGAATTTTGCTAGGGATTTTGCCCTTGTTTCAGATTATGAAGCTGTGTAGCTTAGTCGTAAAGAGTGCCGGACATGTACAAACTGACATTCTAAACCTTTTCACAGCCCACCTGTCCAATCCTATATGAATAACGTAAAGAGTATGTATCGTTGGGAATGAGTACAAAGTTGTCATCAAATTGTCCAAATAGAACCAAATGTAGAGAGATGGAATCATACTTTCAACGATGACAGTTTATGATGTCAATTGTGCCATAAAACTTAATTATTGGTTTGAAATCGACCACTTAATATGTATGTTTTTTTAAAGAAAATGTATTGTGTTTTGTGAATCTCAATTTTGATCATTTTTACGTGGACAGCAGATGTCAGTACTGATACCATATGCCAATATTCACCGTAACACTGATGAACGCTGATATTCACACTGCTCGGTTCCTCCTACTTTTCTTTGATATTTTAGTAAATACAAAATAAATATCAGCATATTCCAAGACATTTACGTATAAACATACATTTAACAAAAGCAGCACATATAGTGACAATTAAAATCTTCAATATGGAAGATAAAAGATAAAGTTTGGGCTAGGGATAAAAATAGTTTTCAAGAGGTTTGTCGATGGTGAGGGAAGCATTTCAGAACCAACATTTCCTTTATTTGGGAGAGGGTGGAAGGGGAAAAACTATAAGCTGGTTTCATTTTAATATCAATTATAGTATGTCACTGTATAAGGTGCATGTTAATTCCTGTAAGTAATCTGTGATGGTTGCTATATGGCGAACAGTAATAAATCCTCCTTGATATTTACAGGGAAGCAATTATCTAATCATAATGATGATTAAACAGCATTTTTAGAATACATATAGTGTCTGACCCTGTAACCTGGCCGATTGGTCATCACACTACAGAAAATGTGGGTCACCCTAAAGGCATCACACATCAGAAAAGGAGGCAACAAGAGACCTCCTCCAGGTTGCTGACCTCTTAACAAGCAACCAGAGGAATCAAAAAAGTTTTCAAAATCCTGATTTGGTGACCTGCATGTATTGCTAAACTGTACATAGATTTCAAATAATGCTTGAATTAAAGGATGTCACTTATACATAATATATTGTGAAGCCACGTATAAGTATTAGTTAATATTGCCTCCAATGTCTTTCAGAGAAAGTTACAAACATAACTATTAATGGAAAATATTGAAGGGTATGAGGGTTTGAAGAGATCCCTTGAATGAAAATACAAGCCCAGGAAGATAAAACTATTTAAAAGATCAGTAGAATTTATATAAAATGTTGGCTCAGTCAAAGTAACTGTGTGAAATTTTGGTTGCTCAATTATAGCAAGAACACTTCTGCTGCAGAAAGGGTGTAAAGTGAAATCGCCAGGATAATACCAAAGTTAATAAATTGTAATAATGAAAAGTATTTTGAGATGCTGGGATTGTTTTCCTGTGACTAGAGAAGGCTTAGAAGAGTTTTAATTGTAAAATCATAGAATAGTAATGCAAGTAGCACAGATGGTTTGTTTCAATCCAGTGCCAGTTCTCTACAAGATCAACTCAACAATTCCCCACTCCAGCATCTTTTTCCTTGGCCCTGCAAATATTTTTCTCTTGGGATAATTACCCAACATAGGAGCTGGTTAACTCATTTGGCTGGATAGCCAACATATGGAGTAGACAATGTGGTTCAATCCCCATTTTGGCTGGGGCAGACTCAGTACTTGCCTCCTTGCTGTACCCATCACCAAAAGTCATGACACTTTGATGCAGTTTGGGGAATAATTGCAATGGACCTGCTTCAGACAGAAAGTTTAAGAAGACAATTAATTCAATACTCTTTTGTAAGTCATGGAGTTACACAGCATGGAAACAGACCCTTCGTCAAACTCATCCATGCTGACTAGATATCCTAAACTGACCTAATCCCATTATCGAGGAGAAAGTGAGGACTGCAGATGCTGGAGATCAGAGTGGAGAGTGTGGTGCTGGAAAAGCACAGTAGGTCAGGTAACATCCGAGGAGCAGGAGAATCAATGTTTCGGGCATAAGCCCTTATCAGGAATGAGGTTTGCGGGCCGGGGGACTGGGGCCTGGGAGATATCTCCTAGCTCCCCCTAGTCCCATTTGCCAGTATTTGGCCCATATCCCTCTAAACCCTTCCTATCCATCCATCCAAACGTACCCATCCAGATGCCTTTTAAATATTGTAATTGTACCTGCCTCTACCACTTCCCTTGGCACCTTGTTCCAAATATGCCCTCTGCGTGAAAAACTTCCCCCTCAGATCCTTTTAAATCTTGCCCCTCTCACCTTGAAACTATGCCCTGTAGTTTTGGACTCTCCTACCCTGGGAAAAAGACGTTGGCTATTTATCCTATCCATGCCTCTCATGATTTCATAAAGCTCTATAAAGTCACCCCTGAGCCTATGATACTCCAGGGAAAAAAGCCCCAACCTATTCAGCTTCTTCCTCAACCTCATTCAGCCTCTAACTCACACCCTCCAATCTCAGCAACATCCCTAGAAATCTTTTCTGAACCCTTACAAATTTAACAAACATCTTTGCTATAGCAGCATAATTGAATCTGAATCTGTCACATTCTCAGGCATTACTTATAGGCACTAACACTTTGTGAAGTAGTACCTGACAGCATGCATTCATTTTGGCAATCAGAGACAGATTTGGTGTATCATGACAAGTCATTTTACAGAACAAACAAATCCTAATACCAAAAAGATATCACAAAAATACAATGTTACACCAGGGACACAGGGTATTGAGCACACAAGATGACTAGCACATGAATCTATGTTCTGGCCAGTAATAAACCAGGATATTCAGTGACTCGTCAATATGCATGAGGCATGTGAAACATATCAGTCTCCACAGTGGAGAGAGTATCTACCTCCGCACAATATTACATCCACTCCTTGGATGAAAGTAATAACAGATGCTTTCACAGGAAGTGCATGGGAAGATTACAGTTTCTTATGTTATTGGAGATAACATGAGCATCGTGACATCAGTTAAACTACCCTTTTGGTGGCAAGTACACACAAATAGAGGTGTTCAAAATCAAGAGCAATCTACTGGCACTAGACAGAGCAGACAGAGAGAGTTATTGTTCCTGTTGGCAGAAGGATCAACAACCAGATGTCACCAATTTAAATTGGCAAAAGAACAAAAGGCAAAGTGTGTATTACATGATATTTTTGTGAAATTCTTTTGGTATTAGGATTTGTTTATCCTTTAAAATGACTTGTCATGATGTACCAAAACAAATGTATGCTGTCGGGTACTGCTTTGATACAGTCAGACCTTCACTAGATAATGATCTTTCGTTACTCTTGCAATTGTACATCTTCAGCAGTTATCAATTGCGATTGTTCAAACTGGCTTTGACTAAGTGTAATAGATCAATCTTAAGACATCTTCAACTTTGTAGTCTAGATCAATGAGTAGATCAAGAGAAATATTGTTGTCTTTGTTTCATAGGGTAATCTGCGTAATCATCCTAGCTTGTATCTCACTTTGAGGTCATATTTTGCACTTTGACAAATAGATGCTGCAAACATGGTGGTGCACTTGGTAGCAGTTAATAGCATATCATTTCTAATGGCTTATGATATAATTAAACAGTGAATTTCTCACCAAATATGTCTGCGTGAAGCCGCAAAATGCCAAACAAAATAGCTGATGCCACACACCCTATATTGGTATAATTGACTTGTGCAATTTCAAGGTTTTTAAAACAAAATGAATGTGTTTCGTAACTTGATAAAAATACGCAACTAGACCTTTCAGCAATGCATCTACTTTGAGAATTGTGACTTTCCTGGGGTTGTAGTATTACAGTTGGCAAGATTTTGCCAACAGAGCCTGTTTCAGAGAGTCAATGATGGCCATCTAACCATGCAGATGGGAATCCTTTTTGAACAAATCTCTCAACAGAAATACCTACACCACAAACTTGGCAATATACAGTTGCACAAAAAGTTAAATTCGAAGCAAAGTCACAGCTCCTGGTTATCTTGTAAGGTTAGCTTTTGGTTAACATCATTCACTTTACCTGGATCAGAATGGATTCCTCTCCCTGTGTGGAGTAAATGGATCCAGAGAAGTTTATCTGGTTGACATTGCCCTGACAGTTGTCACTGTCAAGTATCAATCTTTGATGTCATCAGGAGGTAAAGTTGATGTTCATGCCCTACCTGCACCATACACCTGAACATGATATTGTCAACAATGTAAACACAACTGGGTACATTCTCAACAATCGTATCCTGATGATACTGGAAGACATCTTGACTAAGTGAAATAGAAACCACCTCAACAATACCGTTTAAATGGCATCCTAACTGTGATAAAAAAAATTGGGTTTCTTCTGTTAAATAGGTAGACCAGTAGCCCATGTTTTACAACTAAATTTAGTGAGGAAGACAGGAATGAATCAGAAAGACCAATTTGTTTTCATCCTCACAAACTTATAACTTCAAAGCCATGTTTTTGGAAATTGAGAAACAAACCTATGGCATTGGAACATGTGAAACTCACGAAACTGATCACAATTCATGGTTTTACTGTGACATAATGACATAAACACAGTGACATAAAGGAATATGAAGGATTTATATTGGAAGGGACCAAAGAGAAACCTAGAAAGATTGTTAATCTAAGAGACCGGAATTTAGTTCAAACTTTAATGTTAGTAAAAGATTTAGACCATTAGTACAGAATAGAAATATGGCTGAAAAAAGATTTTATGAAGCTTTCCATCTTGCATTCATCAGGATATGGTACAAGAAATACTGATGTGAAAGGAAAATAACCTTTATGTACTGTATGAAAAGACAGTTGTTAATTGCTTGGCAACTCCACTGTAATTGGTAGAGGCATTGCTGTGAATAACATACCAATTAGATGACAACAGAATGTGTTGACAGAGTGCTAAGCTTTGTTCAAATGTGTACCAGGTATGTTGACTCTCTTTGGTCAGGGCAATGCCTTAAGAAATGCACCAAAAAATGGTTGTCACTTATTTTGTTGAATTGAAACAGGAACTGGGTCCTGTGTATTTAAATATGTAGCTTCCAGTGCATTATAATGTAACAATTTGGGCATGACTGGCAATCTTAAATTGCCAGCATAATAATTAGCACAATCTGGATTATTCAACAAGTGTTGTCCAATTTTGTAATCACCGGATTCAGTCAGTATGCTGCTTGTTAAGAACAGCTAAAGGGAGATGCTGCTTGAAACAGAATGCCAGGCTTTGAGATGAATGATCTTCATACTAGTGTACTGAGAGGTCAAACATTGTTTTTCCATCATTTAAAATGAATACACACAAAATATGTCACTTTGGGAATTCATGCCAGGAAGCCAATGAGTCCTGAAGAATTTCCATTGATCTAACTTTATTGTATGTTGCATATGAGAATTTGTCTAAAAAGCCCTAATATGTGTTGTAGCTTTTATGTGAGGCAGCTCAAGCTAGAGATCAGCAGTATGTAGTGTAGCCAATGTCTTTTTAAGGCATAGCAATATATCTGCAATTCTCTACCTGCTGATCTCTCCTTCTGCTCTTTTTTGGCAAACAATCCATTTCTGTTCTTTTCTGAGTGGATGGGTCAAGAATATTGCCTTCTGAAGAATATTGGTAAGACTCCTATTGCAACATTTTGGAAAAAATGCGTAGTCTGGCCCATGCCTTCTCCAACTTGTAGTGCTAGGCATTGATTGGCTGAGCCCGAGACCTTCAGAACAACCCTTGCAGACTGTTCTGGAAGAACAGGGCCCAGAAATTGTCAATCTTTGTTTTTATGGATCCAGGGAATTGCTCCTTCTAGGCCCACAGAAAAACCTTTGACTTACTATTGTTATAAAGAGTTGTGATCCAAATATTATTTTATTTAAAGATAATGTGGGGCCATATCTCAACATTCTAAGCAAAGAACAGTTCACTAAAAAAAAGACATTGGCTTCAACAAAAGTAATTTTGCACCTGCATGAAGAAGGGAACTCAGATGGAGATATTCAATTGAAAGGGTTTCAGAGAGAATTCATATGGCTCAGTTTGTGAGTGGAATGTGAGTGTACATTTTTGAACTAATTAAGAGGAAACTGACTTGCCTGAAGAGCAATGGCCCATTGCTCCCTCACTTTATCTTTGCAACTCCTCTCAGCAAAGGTGTGAACTGAAATCCTACCAGAGGTCATTTTCCCACTTGTAGACAATTCCTATAACTCCTTCCTGTTCAACACTGGGTATGCCAGAATGTCAAATAATGTATTGGTTCAGGAAAGAATGGAAGATCGGACTACAATCACAGACTGCAGCACTTCAAGAAGGTGGCTTACCATCAACTTCTCAAAAGTCATTGGGGATTTTTAAAAAAGTGCTGGCCTTTTCAGGGACTCAAACATGCCAGTGATAAATAAAGTTATTTACTTCTGCTACTGAAAAAAAAAGAGACATGTTGCTTTATATCTTCATTATGCACTCCTCAGGAAAATGCAAGAATGGCAAATTCCCAATGCTCACAACATTGTATATTACTGGAGAAAAGGGCACAGATTAGCTGACAAACTGACCCTGATAAGCTGAGGCATTATATGAAGAAAACAATGGGCAATCATTTACTCTTCAAGCTCCCTGAGATTTCAGAAAGGCATAAGACAAGAACATGTTCATTTTGCTTGCAGAGAATGGATCCCTGAATATCAAGGTGTATCACTTCTATCAAGTACAATTACAGTCTGTCGTCTACCTATTGCTAGCAACAAAAGGGATATGTTGCTTAATTCAAACACCCAATTGATCAGACATGCAGGTATGTCGGCCATCTCCTGTTCAATGCAATTCCATAGCCACCACAGAAAATGTTGAAGAAACTCAGCAGGTTTGGCAGCATTTGTGGAGAGAAGCAAAATTATTGTTTCAAGTTTGGGATCTGCACTTACTATATATAAGTAACATATAGTCAAATACAGGGACCCATTCTCTGCAATAAAATGAATAAGTTCATGTCTTATACCTTTTTTGAGAAAAAAACTTGTGCTCCCAATTACTTTCTCCTTGACATTACATAGAAACATAGAAGATAAGAGCAGGATGAGGCCATTTGACCCCTCCAACCTATTTCACCATTCCTCATGATCATGGTTGATCATTGATCTCAAAACCCTAAACCTGCCCTTCCCCATATCACTTGACCCCTGTAGCCACAGCAGCTATACCTACCTCCTTCTTGATAACTTGCTTTAGTCAATCAAAATCATCATTCCAATCAATTAGCACTCTTTTCTTGTCTAGTATAAATGCCTGTGATTGTTTGAAACTTGTCACTCTTGCATTAGTCCTGATCAGTGCAAGATGAAAAGCTTTGGGAATGTGTCTGTCTTTTCAGCAATACTCAAGGTCTTTACTGCCAAGTCACTATTTTCTTTCTCCTATAAAAATGCAAAGCAGTACGGAACTGCTGAAAGCTTATTTTATGTAAAGAGCCATTAAAATTGATATTTTTGTTGTTGTCTAGCTATTTTCATTTTTATTCTATTTATGGGAATTTTGAGAGCTGCAAATATAATTTTTGTTTCTCACTACCAATGTCTGTAATGCAGAAGCAAGCACAGAGCATGTGTGAGCAGATAAATCATGCTACAACTGAAGCTTGCCTGCTACATAAATAAAAAGCATGTGTGATTGGCACAGTAAGTAATTGGTACTCTGAGTGCTTTCTCTTTTGTAAAGGCCCCACTTGTGTTGTGATTGGTGAAACAGGCAATCTGTCTAGATTTTCCAATCAAGGTCTGCAGCATTCATTTGCTAAATGGAGATTCCCAAACACAGCATTGTCTTCATTGCTATTTTCTGTTTCAGATTACATTTGCTTCTGATTGAACATGCCAATGTTAAAAATCCAATTTCTCATTATTTGCACTGATTTTAGCTTCCTTTTGCCTCTCTATATTAAGGAACCATTTCATAGTGCTGAACACAATATTAAAATCAGCTCACAGGGCTAATAGCAAGATAGCTATGACGTCAGGCAATTGCTTTAATAATTATTTATTTCTCTTGTGTTTTGAAGGGCTTTTGTGACTAAAACTGCACCAAGACTTTTATATTTCTGCTCGATGTTGTAGAAAGGGTTCACCAGTATTAATGAGATCTGCTTTCAGTGAAGAAGATAGATGCCAAGCTGGTCAGGCTTGCAACTGAAGTACTCAGTATCCACCTATTGGTACTGTGGAATATACATCACTTTACTTGTCTGGGAAGCAGTGCCTGTGGAGGCTATGATTCACAAGGGAAGCCACTTCTGAGTTATGCCATATGCTACTGGCAGACCTGCAGCCAAAACACCACAGGTACGGCACAGGCAGCAGTTCAAAAGATCAGAGCTACAGCCAACCTTAGGGCTTTGGGGCTGTTTGAAGCCACTGCTGGGACATTGTAAATAAGAACCATTCAGTGCTGCATGGTTGAAGCAGTTCACAGACGTATTGTTTGCTGAACCGTCATAGCTCCTTTCTTCACGGGGAACTGATAACAGCAAGAAGGAGCCCTGAAATTTAACAGAGCGGCATAAACACCAATGACTTCTGCCCTCTCACTTTCCCTCACTAATCTGGGATCTCGAGAGGTTCTACTCATGTGGGGTGAAAGATTTTTGGCATGTCACTATTACAGACTGTTGTTACAAATATAATTTGTTTTAATAAAACTGGTATTTTTTGGTACAGTGTCTTCAATTTAGGATGAGATGAAGTAAGTCGTACAATCTGATAAGTGGTAAGTATCATAGAGTAGACTAGGGGGAGAACCCATGTGATTCTGGAAAGGAAAGGCAGGACGGAGAGCAGAAGTAAATGAAAAGAGACATTCACAACCGGGGGCCTGCTAACAATAATAACCACCCTCATCACCACCATAAATACCACATTCTCCTAGCTGCTTTCAATTCTAAAATAGGGTCACTGGACTTGAGACATTAACTCTGTTTTCTCTCCACATATTCTGCCAGATCTGCTGAGTTTCTCCAGCAATTTCTTGTTTTGTTACAGATTTCTAACATCCACGATTCTTGTTTTTTTTAGGAAAAGGACAGGCCAATCAAGTCCCCAGTCTGTTCTGCCATTCAGTTAAAGCATGGTCATTCTCTACCTTCATTCTACTTACATAACATAGAAACGTAGGAACACAAAGAGGCAATTCAGCCCATTGAGCCTTCCCCTCTATTCAAGATGGCTAATTGAATGCTTCAATGCCTTTTACTCATCCCATCCCTATAGTGTGGCTGATCACAGAGTCATAGAGATATACAGACCCTTCAGTCCAACGTGTTCATGTTGACCAGATATCCTAAATTAATCTAGCCCAATTTGCTAGCATTTGGCCCATCTCCCTCTAAACCCTTCCTATTCAAATACCAATCCAGATGCCTTTTAAATGTTGTAATTGCACCAGCCTCTACCACTTCCTCTGGCAGTTCATTCCATACGTTCACCACTCTTTGTGTGAAAAAGTTGCCACTTAGGTCCCTTTTAAATCTTTCCCCTCTCACCCTAAACACATGCCCTCTGGTTCTGGATTCCCCACCCCAGGGAAAAGGCCTTGTCTATTTAACCTATCCATGCCACTCATGATTTTATAAACCTCTATACAGTCACCCCTCAGCCTCTGACACTCCAGGGAAAACAGTCGGAGTCTATTCAGCCTCTCCCGATATTATTTGCTATCAATTGAATTGAATTTATTGTCACGTGTACCGAAGCACAGTGAAAAGCTTTGTCATGTCAGCAGCCTAGGCAGATCACAGGGTTAAATAGCATAGATAAGTAAATAATAGATAAACAGTGGCAAAAACAAAAACACAGGTACAGTCGAATGCTAAGAGTTTGTCAGTCCATTCAGTATTCTAACAACAGCAGGGTAGAAACTGTTTCAAAACTGGCTGGTGCGTGTGTTCAGGCTTCTTTTCCCTGATGGTAGAGGCTGTAGAAAAGTATTGCCAGTTTGGGATGAATCTTTGAGAATGTTGGCAGCCTTTCCTTGAAAGTGGGCCAGGTAGATGGATTCTATAGATGGGAGGTTGGCCCTTGTGTTTGTCCGGGCCGAGTTCACCACTCTCTGTAACCGTCTCCGATCTTGAATGGTATAGTTGCCATACCAGATAGTGATATATCCAGACAGAGTGCTCTCGATGGCGCACCTATATAAGTTTGCAAGGGTATTCACCATCATGCCAAATTTCCTCAGCTGTATGAGGAAGAAGAGACATTGTTGGGCCTTTGTAACCAGTCCGTCCACATGAAGAGTCCAAGAAAGCTTGTTGTTGATGACTATTCCCAGGAGCTTGACACTCTCCACTCATTCCACCTCTGTGCTGTTAATGTGTGGGGGACCTGAGTAACGTCCTGTCGAAGGTCAATATTGAGTTCCTTGGTTTTGCCAGTATTCAGAGCAAGGTTGTTCTCAGTGCACCATTTCTCCAGGTCTTCCGCCTCCCGTCTGTAGTCTGTTTCATCACCATCTGAGATTCGACCGACTATGGTGATGTCATCAACGAACTTGTAAATGACATTAGTCTGGTATTTGGCAACACAGTCATGGGTATACAGTGAGCACAGTACGGGGCTGAGTATGCACCCCTGGGGGGCTCCAGTGTTGAGTGTTAGTAAGGAAGAAATATTGTCCACAGTCTTCACTGATTTTGGCCTGTGGGTCAGGAAACTGAGCATCCAGTTGCAGAGAGTTGGGCTTAGTCTGAGATCTCTAAGTTTAGTAAATCAGTCTCAAAGGATAATAGTATTGCAGGCTGAACTGTAGTCAATAAGTAGGATTCTTACATAGTTGTTCTTGGTGTCAAGATGTTCTAGGGAGGAATGAAGAGCAAGTGATATGGCATCTGTTGGTCCGATAGGCAAATTGGAGTGGGTAAAAAAAAATGACTGCAGATGCTGGAAACCAGAGTCTAGATTAGAGTGGTGCTGGAAAAGCACAGCAGTTCAGGCAGCATCTGAGGAGCAGTAAAATCGATGTTTCGGGCAAAAGCCCTTCATCAGGGATACAACCTGATGAAGGGCTTTTGCCTGAACGTCGATTTTCCTGCTCCTCAGATGCTGCCTGAACTTCTATGCTTTTCCGCACCACTCTAATCTAGAAATTGGAGTGGGTCAAGAGTTGTGGGGAGGCTGAAGTGATTAATGCCCTGACCAGCCTTTCAAAGCACTTCATGACTACCAAAGTTAAGGCCACTGGGCGGTAGTCATTGAGACATGCTGCATGAGCTTTCTTAGGCACAGGGATGATGTTGGCCCTCTTGAAACAGGCAGGGACAGTGGCCTGCTGTAGGGAGAGGTTGAAGATATCCGAGAAGATTTCTGTCAGTTGATCTGCGCATGCTCTGAGTGCACGGCCTGGTACTCCGTCTGGTCCCATCGCTTTCCTTGGATTCACATGAAGGAAAACTGATCTGACCTCTGATGCAGTGACTGTTGGGATATGTTCATCAGGACTTGTCAAAATAGGTGTTACCTCTCCACCGAAATTCTGCTCAAAGCGAGCATAGAAGGCGTTGAGACGATCTGGGATGTGTCATCGTCTGCACTGTCTCTTTTTAGAATCTGTGATGTCAGCTTCTCAAACCCTGGCAACATCCTTGTAAATCTTTTCTGAATGCTTTCAAGTTTCACAATATCCTTCCTATAGTAGGGAGACCAGATTGGCACACAATATTCCAAAAGTCAGATACCTATCAACTTCTAGCTTAAACATAATCAAAGACTAAACCCCCACTGTCTTCTGTGGTAGAGATTTCCAATAGTTCACAATCTTCTGAGTCAAAACATTCTTCATCTCAGACCTAAATAGCAATTCCCTTACATTTAAGTTATGCCTCTTTGTTCTAGACTTCTATCAAGGAATACATCTCGTCTTTATTAATCCTGTCTACCCACTTAAATATTTTGTAAATTTCAGAACGATCAACTCTCATTCTTTGAACCTTGAAAGAATACCAGCCTAGTTTGCCCAATCTCACTTCAAGGGACAGTCCCACCATCCAACGTTTAAGTCTGGTGAGCCTTCCTTTTCTTGCGATCCACTACCAACCTGATTTTCCCAGTCCTCCTGCATATTGAAATCCCTCATGATCACTATTACCCTGCCTTTCTTACACGCCTTTTCTATCTCTTGGTGTATCTTGTTCTCCACATCCTGACTACTGTTTGGAGGCCTGTACATAACTCCCTTTTTTTTTAACCTTTGTGGTTCCTCAACTCTATCCACACAGATTTTACATCATCTGACCCCACATTATTTCTTGCTTTCAATTTAATTTCATTTCTTACTAATAAGGCAATCCTGCTGTGAGAAACAAGACTCACAAATCAATAAATTTCGGTCTGAGTCAAATTCTGAAGCAGCAAATTTTATTGATACGAACTTGCAAGAACGAGTGTCTAACAAGATGGCACCTTGACCTGAGGGTTACATTCTGATTTATGCAGTTCAGCTGTGTCTCGGTCCTCGCCTTTCACCCCATTGGTTACTTTTGCTGTAGCGCGTAGCCTATCACAAGTTCTAGCTTCACTCCACCTTTGTCTAGCTTCTCTCTGCGTCTGTTTACCTCTCCCATTACTCTAAGCCTGTTGCCACTTACTCTTATTTATCTCATTCCCTATATGTGACTATCCTGGCATAGTTTGGTGTCTTCGTGCGATCATCCTGCCAAACTAAATTCCATCCGTTGGCCATATCCCTCCTGAGACTGGCACACTATTCTCCTGTTACTGGTACATCCCGCTCCATGGTTGCTCTGCCCTATTAGTCATAGATAATTCTACCTATTTTCACTTCTCCTATTCCCCTATGCCTGGTACATCCTGCTCCACGATTGCTTTGCCTTATTAATCATAGATAATTCTACCTGTTTTCACTTCTCACTGTTTAGCATTTGCATGAGCAGCCCAATTTTATCATGCAAGGTTTTGCAGAAGCAACACCTGTTCCCTTATTCTGTACAATTTTAACCCTATACCTTACAATTTCCCCCCCCTTTTCCTTTTTGGCTACTAATTGTTGTCTTCTGCATTTGCCTCATATGTCGCCTTCCAGTTCGCTAGCATCATCACTGAGACTTCATTTATAGTGGCTAATTCCTTAAGGTCACCCATCCCCTCATTGTTCAAGAGGTTGAGTTCCTCTGCCTGATTACCTTTTAGGGGTATTTGTTTTGCCAAGGCCATCTCAATTAGCTGTTGGGTTAACCCTCGTACACAAGATATGATACAACAGCCAATTGCTGTCAGTACCCCTGCTACCACTATCAGGGAGGTGAGGCTGGAGACTACCATTCCCTTCCATTTCCCAAACCATGATTCCAGTCATCCCATGAGTGACGTGTCCACTCCTGAATTCTCAGCCAATTCTTCCGCCAAGGTGGTCAATCTTCACAAGGCACAAGAGATTGACCCATCAGGTGCTGTATTATTTGGAATAAAGGTACTACAACTACCTCCTAACATCACGCATACACCCCCTTTTTCGGCTAGGTTCATATCTAAGGCTAGTCTGTTTTCCCAGGCCATCCTGCTGGTTGCATCAAGTTGCTCGGAAATACCCTTGACTGCATCTCTAGTGTAATTGATCAATCTTTGCTGGTTGTAAAAAAATATAGTTTATCCAATCCACATTCTTCTTGACAGTTACCCACCAAAATAGAGCCGATTCAAAACCTGCTGCAATCTGGTTGCGGGCCTTGAACTCATCGGGGACCCCTCTAGGAACTCCTATAGAGTCGAGATAAATCCTATCATCAAAGGAAGTATCTAATAACGACCTTTTACTCCTCCCATTCTTTGTTACTACCACCTTCTCCTTCTCAAATGCCAAGATGAATGGGATTGCCAATTGCACATATCCCTCTCCAGTCAGGAGGTAGGGTAAGTCGCAACATTCTGCCTCCACAGTACCACCAGAGATTTGCCCGGGGAACCCCGAGTGCTGAGTAGTTCCCTCCTTTATCCGTTTCGGCGTCATTCTGAGTTTCTATACATAACCTCAGCTCCCCCAAGTCTCTGGACCGATTTGTACCTTGTCAGCTTAAACACGATGTGTGATTCCTGACCATGTCAAAAACTGGGGGGGGGGAGCTTTCAAATCTGTCTTCTCCAAGGGAGGGAATATTAGAGATAGGGATGTACAATTCCTATCATTCCATGCAGTCTTATCCTGATACAGGGCTATCATACATTCCATGCCCTTCCTGTTTTGGTCCCACCCGAGCGGAAAGGGGATTATGTGGGCAACCAGTCTACTGGAGGCACATGCATAGCTTTTATTCAGAGTTTTAACAGTGTACTTTACCAATCAACGCAGGTATTTGCATCCCCGTATCGAGTTTCTATTTCAATGGTCTGCTTCAAGTCCTTCACCTCTCTAATTTTTAGCACCTTTGGGCTGTTGGGAGGGGCAAAAGGTTGTATCTTACTATCAAGTTATTCGGCTCGGTTTCCATTTCCTACGGCTATTTGGAAACAGCAGCTCGAAAAACACTTCCCCAGTGGCTTCCATTACTATCTTTAAATCGTTACTAAGGAGTCGAGACCCGTTTTTACGGGGAAAGGAGTCTTCAGAGGAGGTATTTTTAATGGTGAGATATATCAGGTGGCACTTTCTGTCAGGACAATCTAGGGCTGGGCGAAAGGGGGCTCTATGGATAATGATGCCAGGTGGCGGTTCATGTCCAGTAGGGTCTTGAGAAGGATTTTGGAGGAAATATACTCCCTCTGATACTTTACATCTGCGCAATTTACTAGGCTGCAAGCATAGACCTCTATTACTTATGGATATTCAGACTCGGGGACCGTTAATAACAAATATGGAGATGACAGCATCGTTTGACAAAATCCCAATACTAAGAAAGCTAATATGGTAACCCTAAGCATCCCCAGCATCCTACAATAGTATTGAAGGACCGAGAGATTTAACATGCAATACAATATATAGATATCAAAAAGGAACTACCTCGCGTCTGCATAAAAATCAGTTACTTAAAGTCTTTTGAGTCTGAGTTTCAGTGGTTCTTCCGTCGATTCGGCTGTCCAGACTTCTTTCTTAACCGGGGATTCCACCAGTCCTTTAATCCTGGTGTAGTGAGTCCAGCCTTTCTCCGCCGTGCGTATCGCCGTTTCAGTTGTCAAAAGAGCCTGGTTCGGTCCCTCCCAATCCGATTGCAATTTAGTTTCTGTCCGTGACTTAATTAGGACCCAATCTCCCGGCTGGATGGGATGAACGGTGAATTTAAGGGGCGGAGTCTGTGCCAGTAATCCTTGTCTCCTAAGAAAAGACAAAGACGAGGACAAGCCCAGTATATACTTCTTTAAGAACAGATCTTTAGTCTCCAGGATTAGCAGTTCCCCTTTCGTTCCCAGATAGGGCAGGCCAAACAATATCTCATAAGGGGACAGCCCCATATCTTTCCTTGGGGCCGTTCGCACTCGCAAAAGGGCTATAGGTAAACACTTAGTCCAAGGGAGTCTGGTTTCTACTACTAATTTAGATAACTGCTTCCTGAGTGTCTGGTTCATTCCCTCAACCTTTCCTAATGAAGGTGGGTGCCAAGGGGTATGGAACTCCCAGGAGATTCCTAACCCCCTCATCGCTCCCTGGAGTACTCTGGAAGTAAAATGAGTTCCCTGATCCAAATCTATACATTCCACTATCCCGTATCTGGGGATTATGTGTTCAAGTATTATCTTGGATACCCCACTTGCGGTGGCAGTGGCTAAAGGGTACGCCTCCACCCATCCAGATAGGTGATCAACCATTACCAACATATACCTCAGTCTTCCCACTCGGGGTAATTCGATATAATCTACCTGAATGCTCTGAAATGGTCTTAGCCCACGTTCTCTCCCTCCTGGGACTTGTTTCCACAATACCATCTTGTTGATTTTCTTGCATGTTATATATCCCTCACATATCTGTTTGGCTATCGTATAGATCCCTTTGCATCCATATTTCCCTAAGACCAAATCACACATTGTTTGCACTCCCCAGTGTAAGACAGCCATAATTTCTTGCATCATCATCTTATTTAGCATCTCCCGGCCATCGGGTAGCATCCAGCACCCCTATACTGTCTGTGTCGCTCCTAGTTCTTCTAACTCTCTCTCTTCCTTAGCGCTAAATATCAGTCTCCTCCCAAGTTCCTGTACCATCGGTACCAAAATATATATTGTAACGAGCTGAGGGTTCAAAACTGCCTCCTTAGCGACTTCATTCGCCAATCTATTTCCTATTGCTTCGGGATCATTTCCCTGCTGATGTCCATTTATGTGGACTATTGCTATTTCCTTTAGCAATGAAAGGGATTCCAATACTTGCTTTACCAATTCCTCATGAGCCAGTACTTTACCCTACTGTTTATCAGCCCCCTCTCCTGTCATATCTTCCCAAATGTGTGTGCCACCCCGAAGACATACTTAGAATCTGTGGATACAGTTACTTCTTTGCCTTCCAAGGTCTTAAGGGCCCTTCCAAGTGCATAAAGTTCACAAGTCTGTGCCGACCAATCATTGGGTAGTCTACTAGCCTCAATAACACTCCCCTGTATTCCATCCACTACCGCAGATCCATTGTGTCTTTTGCCTTCAATCACTCTGGAGGACCCATCAATGAACAGCCTGGCCCCTGCATGTAGAGGGATATCCATTCTTACTTTAGTCTGATATTTTATAATGTTGAGGCAGTCATATTCTGGGTCTGAGGAAGCTTCATCCTCCCCTTTCCAGAGAAAGGTAGCTGGATTCAGACAAGTGTCTTGATCAAGGTAAGGTCATCCCTATCTATTAGAATTGCTTCGTATTTTAGAATTCTAGAGTCCATAAGCCACCGCCCTGCCTTCTGGTTCAATATAATCTGTACTTGATGCAGGGTACTTACTTCCAAGGCCTCTCCGAATGTGAGTTTTCGACTTTCTTCCACTAGTAGCGCAGTTGCTGCTACTGCCTGCACACACTCTGGCCACCCTCTGGAGACTGGATCTAACAATTTAGAACAGTATGCTACTGGCTGTTTCATTCCCCCCCATCGCTGGGTTAGAGCCCCTTAGGCTGCTCCCTTATCCACGGTGGCAAGCAAGTGAAAGGGTTTGTCCAGGGAAGGTAATGCAAGGACTGGGGCATAAATCAAGCTTCTTTTCAACTCCTCTACTGACTCCTTTTCTTCATCTGTCAACTTTAGCAACTGCGCTTCTTCCTCTAACAGTTTCAAGTATAATTTCCTTGTCATTTGGGCATACGAGTCAATCCATAACCTACAATACCCCGTAAGCCTCAGGAATTTCCTTAATTTTCGCTTAGTCCGAGGAAATGGCATTCCCACTATTCCTTCGATCCTTTCAGGGCTTATTTTCCTTTTCCCTTCACTGACTAAGTGTCCTAAATATTTCACTTCTCTTTCTACATATCGTAATTTGTTCCTTGAGACCTTCAATCCCTGTCGTCCCAGAAAGTTTAGCAATTGGTTAGTTGCTTCCATTGTTCCCATCTCATCTTCTCCTTTGACCAATAGGTCATCCACATCTTGCAGTAAAGTCGTGCCTTGGGGACTTATAAACTTTTCCAAAATTTGTTCTAAAAACCAGCCAAATAAGTTCGGGGATTCCGTGAACCCCTGTGGAAGCACTGTCCGTCTTTACTGTTGTTTTCGCCCCATTCTTGGATCTTCCCACTCAAAAGCAAACATGTTTCTACTTCCTTCTGCCAGTGGACATGTCCAAAAAGCGTCTTGTAAATCCATCACACTGAACCACTTGTGGTCATGTGGAATCTTACTCAAAAGGGTATAAGGATTGGGAACAACAGGATGACGGAACTGTACTATCCGGTTAAGCGCTCTCAAGTTTTGTACCAACTGATAGGTACCATCTGATTTTCTTACTGGCAAAATAGGGGTATTGTAAGGGGACATACAGGGTTCCAACAGGCCATCCTTAATTAACCCCTCAATCACAGGTTGTAACCCCCTTCGTCCTTCGGTCGAGATGGGGTATTGTCTTTCGCATACCGTCTTCCCCACCATTTCAAGCTAATCTCTAGAGGGGGACTATGCAATCCCCCCTTGATTGCCTTCACATGCCCATACTGTGGGGTCTATTTGTTTCTCCTGTTCCTTGGTCAAAATGGCCATTCTTATTACTATTTTTCGGTCACACACCCCAATTCCTAGTCCTAAAAGTGTGATTAATTCCTTCCTAACAAGTTGCTCCCTATGTTCAGAATATATAAGAATTGTCCTTCAGCTCTTCTTTCGTTATTTTCAACTGTTATAGGTTCAAATACAGGGACAATAAATCCTTCTCCCTTCACTCCGGACACCGTTATTTTCTGATCTGTAAATTGTACTCCTCTGGGTATAAAATTTAAGGATGACCTCGCTGCCCCCGTATCTACTAGGAAAACTACATCTTCCCTATAAGGGCCCACCTTTATGTTTATCAAGGGTTCCCGGTGGGTGTCCGGGATCAGGAACCCCTGACACCCCTAGTCTTCATCAAAGTTCATAAGCGGAATGGTTTTTTCTTCCCTTTGTATTTCAGGACACTCCCGCTTAAAGTGCCCTCTCCTTCCACAATGGTAACACCCTGCTTGTTGGGGTCTCCACCTCTGTCCTTGTCCCTGTCGACTGGATCCTACGAAAGGTCCTCCTCGTCCTCTACCCCATCCTCTATGTTCTACGTGCTGCCACCCTCCACTCCGGTTGCTAGTCACCGGTTCGATTCTTTTCTTGACTTTGTCAACCGTGACTACCATCATTTTCGCTTTCTGTTTCTGCTTCTCATCCTCTCTCTTTAGAAACAGTTTCTGTGCCTCTCTTAATAATTCATCAAGTGATTTCTCAATCCACCCATCTATTTTCTGAATTTTTTTCTGGATTTTTGGCCATGCCTTAGTCACAAAGTGTACCTTTAGGAGACTCTGCGCTACTGGGTCCTCAGGATTCATCCCAGAGTATTTTCTCAATGAATCTCGAAGTCTTTGTAAAAAGGCTGAGGGGGTCTCATCTTTCTCTTGGCAGATCTCAAATGTTTTCGATAGGTTTTGTGATTTCGGGACTGCCTCTTTAATGCCCTTAATAATTAAGATTTTAAGATCTTTCATTCGGTTACGATCTTCTGCATTATTGTTGTTCCGTTGTGGATCGACGTTAGGGAATCTTTGCTCCGCTGCTGGTGCCTCACCATCTGGGGGATTCTTGCATTCCCAAGACCTTAAGGCAGCCCACCTTAATAATCCTCTTTCCTCACCAGTAAAGAGAATGTTCAGGATGGCCATTAACTCAGTTCAGGTATACAGACTGGGTCCTAGAAATTGGTCTACCTGTTCCGATAGTCCCACCGGATCCTCTATAAGGGATTTCATCTCTTTCTGAAATGCCTGCACTTCACTATTCATCAGCGGTGCATTTACAAACCCAATATCCCATGCTCCTATCGGAACCTCCCTAAGCGGGCAGACCTGCACAGATATTTGCTTAGAATGTCCCTGTGTCACTGGGCCCCAATACCCCTTCTTTCCACCCTTCCTCTCCCCCATGTCTTCTCCCCCTGCCCCCCCATGGCACCAAGTAGTCCCCCTTGTCCCTGATCCTCATTTTGTGGATCGCCCTGTCGGGGTTGTTTCCGGGGGGGGAGGGTCATAAGGTGGGGGGAAATGGTCAAGGATGTCCCAAGAGGGGGGAAAAGGGGGAGTCCAAGGGGGTCCCACCTCTGGGACCTTGTTTAGTTTCTACAGGAAACACCTGTGAGTCCTGACTGCCGTTCCAACAAGAGGCGTAGTCTGACTCTTCCTGACTAAAGGGTTTTTTCTCATTGCCAAAAAACAGAGGGGGGTCTTATACTTTCCTTAGTCCATACAAAACAGCAATAGTTTATCATAATCCTTTTGTCCTTAGTTCAAGTATAAGTACTATCTTTCCAGTTTTTCAACATCCATCCCAACGGACTTTCTTGGAGGGATGCTATCAGGGATCCTTCCCTTATCGTTACTATTACCTGGCGCCTTGTCTTTACTACTTTTAGAGTCATGATGATCAACTATAGTCAATTCCTTCGACTCTAGTATGTCATCCCCAGTCACCAAGGCAATACTTAAAAATCTCTTTTCTTACCTTGGTCTATACACGGAGTTGCCTGACTGCAGCTGTGCCTACTTAAATTCTCTACTTTACAACCTTTCGCCTGGTTCAGATAGGCTCTCATCAGATCTTGATCAGTCACCCAGAAGGGGGAACCCACCACCGAGGAACACGGGACCCTCTAAAAGGAACGGGACACGTCTTCCCAGCCATCCATGGTGCTCACCCTGCTGTGATGATGGATATCCCAGACAAGCCCCCAAGTTGTGAGAAACAAAACTCACATATCAATAGATTTCAGTCCAAGTCAAATTCTGAAGCAGTGAATTTTATTGATAAGTACTTGCCAGAACGGGTGTCTAACGCATAGGCACCTTGATCTGAGGGTTACATTCTGATTTATGCAGTTCAGCTGCATCTCTTGATACTCTCTTTTTACCCCATTGGTTACTTTTGCTGTAGCGCGTAGCCTATCACAAGTTCTAGCTTCACTCTGCCTTTGTCTAGCTTCTCTCTGCCTCTGTTTGCTTCTCCCATTACTCTAAGCCTGTCGCCCCTTACTCTTATTTATCTCATTCCTTATATGTGACTATCCTGGCATAGTTTGCTGTCTTCGTGCGATCATCCTGCCAAACTAAATTCCATCCGTTGGCCACATCCCTCCTGAGACTGGCATACTATTCTCCTGTTACTGGTACATCCCACTCCATGGTTGCTCTGTCCTATTAGTCATAGATAATTCTACCTATTTTCACTTCTCCTATTCCCCTATGCCTGGTACATCCTGCTCCACGATTGCTTTGCCTTATTAGTCATAGATAATTCTATCTGTTTTTGCTTCTCACTGTTTAGTTTTTGCATGAGCAGCCCAATTTTATCATGCAAGCTTTTGCAGAAGCAAGACCTGTTCCCTTATTCTGTACAATTTTAACCCTATACCTTACACTGCCCCCTCTGCCTACCTGCCTATCTTTTTGATAGGATGTATATCATTGGATACTTAGCTCCCATTCTTAATCCCCTTGCAGCCATGTCTCGGTAATACCCACCACACCATACTTGTAATTTCAAGCTGCGCCATAAGTTCATTTCCCTTATTTTGTACATTGCATGCATTCAGATACAACTCCTCCACTCCCTCTTCTCAATGTCATCCCTTTATCCAACATGCTTGAAGTTAGATTCCTAACCCTTTTCAAACACACTGATCTATTTTGAGTTCTGGAGACTTTAATAACCTTTCCTAAATTTTCCTTTCTTTTTATACTGTTCCATGCAGTTCAATCCACCCTGACAGATGTTAACCTGCTACTTTGTTTCCCATTGGCCATTATATTTCTTGGAGTTTTATCTTTCCCTTTCCCCAGCTTTCCAGTTTAAAGTCCTGTCAACCATCCTATTTACCCTTTTCACTAGAACATTGGTCCCATCTCCATTCAGGTGCGGACTGTCTCAACAGTACAGATCTGTCCTGTTCCTATACTGATGCCACTGCTCCATGAAAAGGAACCCCTCTTTCCCACACCACTCCTTTAGCCGCATCTTTACTTCCCCTATTCTTGCATCTTTATGCCAATTCGCACGTGGCTCGGGTAGTAATCTAGAGATTATAACCCTTGAGGATTTGTTCTTTAATTTAGTTCCTAGTTCCTGATATTACTCTTTCCACGTCTTGCCTATGTTGTTTGTCCCAACATAAACCACAACAACTGGATCCTCCCTTTCCCTCACCAATATCCTTTCAAGCTGGTCATAGAAGTCCTTCATCATTGCACCGGGCAGTCAACATAACATACGGGACACTCCATCCTGCTTACAATGGATGCTATCAAATCCCCTAATTATAGAGTCCCCTACAACTACCACTAGACTTTTTTGCTCCACTCTCTTGAATGGCCTCCTGTACCACAGCTAGTTCATCCTCGCTACAGCGCTTATCCTCATCCACACAGGGAGCAAGTATCTCATACCTGTTGGATAAGGTCAAGAGCTGAGGCTCCTCTGTTCCTGAATACAGGATCCCCCTATCTGCCTCACGTGCACTCACATGTTGCTGTCCCTGATCACTGACCAAATTTGAGTACCTAATCTACCAGATGTGACTGCCTCCTGAAAAGAAAATTCCAGGTAACTCTACTACTCCCGGATGTGGTCACTGCAGCACGCAATGGGATCTGCCAGCTCCAACATCGTACCGCCACAGCACATAACCTGCCCAGCTATCTGTACTTAGTTAATTACTTTATTAGTTAGTTAAACCCTTGTTAGTTAATTAATTTATTAATTAAATTTGCAATTTTATTTCTAATTTACAAGAGATTTCCTATTAGCCAATCGGGTCACAGCTCTCCTGTAATGTCACTCTTTCAGTTTGGCTTCAGTTACTCCATGTGCTCCTCCCTCTGACTCTGCTCCCTGGAAACAAAGCCGTGAATCCTGGAAGTAAGTTAGTTATTATACTCACTGCTCCATGTGCTCCTCCCTCTGACTCTGCTCCCTGGAAACAAGGCCGCAAATCCCGGAGATAAGTTAGTTTTTATACTCACTGCTCCATGTGCTCCTCCCTCTGACTCTGCTCCCTGGAAACAAAGCCATGAATCCCAGAGGTAAGTTAGTTTTTATACTCACTGCTCCGTGTGCTTCTCCTCTCCAACTCAAGCATGCCATATGCCTTCTTTACCACCCTATCTACTTGGGTGGACACTTTCAGGGAGCTGTGGACTTCAGATCCCTTGGTACGTCAATGCTGTTCAGGGTCCTGCCATTAACTATATACTTTTCTTTAACATTTGATCTCCCAAGGTGCAGCACCTCACACTTACACCAATTAAACTCCATCTTCCATTTCTCTGCCTATATCTGCAACTGATCTTTATCCTCTTGTATCCTTTGACAAACTTCTGCACTATCCACAATTCCATCAGTCTTTGTATCATCTGCAAACGTACTAATCCAACCATCCACATTTTCATCCAAGTCATTTGTACATATCACAAACTGCAAAGTCCCAGCACGGATCCCTGTGGAACACCTCTAGTCATGGATGTTCAGTCTGAAAACACCCTTCCCACCACTACCCTCTGCCTTCTGTGGGCAATTCTGAAACCACGTGGCAAATCACCTTGGATCCCATGCATCTTAATCTTCTGGATGAACATACCATGAGGGACATTGTTGAAAGCCTTCCTAAAATCCATGTAGACAACATCCACTACTCTACACACATTAATCACCTTTGTCACTTCCTTAAAACATTCAATCAAGTTAGCAAGACATGACCTGCCCTGCCCAAAGCCACGCTGACTATCCCTAAATTAGGCTATGCTTTCTAAATGTGCATAAATTCTATCCCTAAGAATTATATCTGATAGCTTCCCAACCACCAATGTGAGACTCAACAGTCTATAGTTTCCTGGATTATCCCTATTTCCCTTCTTGAATAGAGGAACAACATTAGCTCCTCATCAGTTGTCTGGGACCTTCCAGTGGCTAGTGAGGATACAAAGATCTTGGTCAAAGTTCAGCAATCTTCTCTCTTGCCTCTCTCAACAACCTGGGTAGATACCATTGGGCCCTGGGTACTTTTCCACCTTAATGATCTTCAAGAGACTCAACACCACTTGTTGTTTTTATCTCAAAATGCACGAACATGTTAGAATACTCCACACAAATCTCACTTTCATCCATGTCCTTCTCCTGGGTCAATACCAATACTAAGTACTCACTTAGAATATCACCCATATCCTCTGCAAGCAATCACAATTTTCCTCCTTTATCCTTGTGTGGTCCTACCTTCTCCCTAATTATCCTCTTATTTTTAATGTATGGACAGTACAGTGGCTCAGTGGTTAGCACTGCTGCCTCACAGTGCCAAGGACCAGGTTCAATTCCTGCCTCAGGTGCCTGTCTGTGTGGTGTTTGCACATTCTCCCCATGCCTGTGAGGTTTTCCTCTGGATGCTCCTATTTCCTCACACAGTCCAAAGATGTGAAGGGTAGGTGGATTGGCCAGGTTAAATTGCCTATTGTGTCCAGGGATGTGTAAATTGGGTGGATTAGCAATGGGAAATGCAGGGTTACAGGGATAGGGTAGGAGGGGATGAGTCTGGGTGGGATGCTCTTCGGAGAGTTGGTGGGGACTTCTCAGGTTGAATGGTTTGTTTCCACACTGTAATGCTTCTATAGAATGCCTCTCTTTAAGCCTACTTGCCAAAATCATTTCATGGCCCCCTTTAGCTGTCCTAATTCCTGCTTGAGTTCTTTCCTGCTTTCTTTATATTCCTCATGGATCCTGTCTGATTTTTGTACCCTAAATCTTACACATGCTTATTTTTCTCTTTTTGACTAAATTCACAACCTCCCTCATCTAAGGGTCCTTTACCTTGCCATCCTTGTCCTTCCTCCTTACTGCAACGTATAGGCCCTGAACTCTCATCAGCAGGTCTTTAAACAACTCCCACATGCCAAATGTGGATTTGTCTGACACAGCTCCTCCCAATTAACACTCCCTAGCTCCTGACTAATACTGAACTAATTGCCTTCCCCCAATTTAGTACCTTCCTGCAAGCTCCTGATTTATCCTAAGTCATGCCTCTCTTTAAACTTAAAGAGTTGTGATCACTGTTTCCAAAATGGTCTCCCACTGAAAGGTCAGTTACCTAACTAGGCTCATTAGCCAATACAAGGTCTAGTATGACCCTCCTCCAGTTGGACTATTCATATACTGTTTCAGGAAACCCTCCTGAATGCACTTCACAAATTATGTCTCATCTAAGCTTCATGTTCTAAGAGAGTCTCAGTCAATATTGGGGAAGTTAATGTCACTCATTATGACAATCCTGTTGTTATTGCATCTTGCCATAATCTGCCTGCAAATTTGTCCCTCAAAATCTCGATGGCTGTAGGGGGAGCCAAAGTATAATTCTATCAGAGTGTTTGTACCCATCTTATCCTATGCCGTAAGTACCAATGTCCACAATGACCTCTGGCTGCTCACACTCTCCCTTAAGAATTGCATGCAACTGCTCAGAGCCTTAACTCTGGCACCCAGAGAGGCAACACATCATTCTGGGGTCTCGAATGTGGCTACAGAAATGCTGATTCTTGAAAGATCATCATTAATGCCTCCTCAATCTCCTCAGCTATCTCCTTCAGAATCTTGGTATGTAGTCCATCTGATCCGGGTGATTTATCCACCTTCAGACCTTACAGCTTCATAGCCCAATCTCCTTAAACATGGCCACTACACTCACCTCTGCCCCATGACTCTTGAAAATCTGGTCTGTTACAGTAGAAGACTGATGCAAAATACCTAATCAGATCCTCTGCCATTTCTTTGTTCCCATTACTATTTCTTCAGCCTGATTTTCGAGCAGTCCAGTGCCTAATCTTGCATTTCTCTTACCTTTTATATATCTAAAATAATGTCATGTAATCGTCTTTTATATTACAGGCTAGCTTACTCACATTTCATCTTCTGACCCCCTTTTTTAGTTGTCTTCTGCTGATTTTTAAAGGCTTCCTGACCCTCTGGCTTCCACATCTTAGCCACATTGTACGCTTTTTCATTTGCTTTTGTTCTGTCCCTGAATTTGCTTGTCATTCATGGTTGCTTTGTCTTCCCCTTAGAATGTTTTATCTTCCTTGCGAATAATTTCTGCTGTGCCTTCTGAATTTCCCCCAGAAACTCCAATCATTGCTACTTCACTGCCTTACCTGCTAGGCTGTCCTTCCAATTCAACCCCAGGGCATCAATGTGGACTTCACCAGTTTCCTCATTTCTCCTCCCCCGAACTTACGCCAGTTCCAACCTTCCAGCTCAGCACTGTCCTCATGACCTATCTCTTTGCTACATTCTCCCCAGCTTCGCCCCCCCATTTATCTCTCCATTTGACTCCAGGGATAAGGCCTGGGGGAAGGGAATGAGGATCTTAGATGAGGTGGAATCAGAGCGAGATTGAAAGGGCTTGGGCAGGGAGTTGTCTAATCACAGAGGGATATCTAGGCATTCAGCATATTAAGGTCCTGAGATGGTGGTGCTGGTGTTGGACTGGGGTGGACAAAGTTAAAAATCCCCCACCCTCATCCACCCATTGTAAAACCTCCACCGCCGCTCCCTCACCACCCGTCGCCTGGAGGAAAAACGTCTCATCTTCCGCCTCGGAACACTTCAACCTCATGGCATCAATGTGGATTTCACTAGTTTCCTCATTTCCCCTTCCCCCACCTCACCCCAGATCTAGCCTTCCAGCTCAGCACCACCCTCATGACCTGTACTACCTGCCTATCTTCCTTTTCACCTATCCACTCCACCCTCCTCTCTGACCTATCACCTCCATCCCCACTCCCATTCACTTAGTGTACTCTATGCTACTTTCTCCCCACCCCCAACCCCAACCCCCTCTCATTTATCTCTCCACTGCAGGCAACCTGCCTCTATTCCTGATGAAGGGCTTTTGTCCGAAATGTCGATTTTCCTGCTTCACAGATGCTGCCTGCCCTGCTGTGCTTTTCCAGCACCACTCTGATCTGAACTCTGGTTTCCAGCATCTGCAGCCCTCACTTTTGCCTTTTCCCCCCTTCCAATCAATGCCAGTTCCTCCCTCTTGTCTTTGTAGCTACCTTTACTTAATTGTAAAACTGTTACATCTGATTCCAGCTTCTCCCTCTCAAATTGCATTGTGAATTTTATCATATTGTGATTATTGCCCCCTAGGGCTTCCTTCCCCTTCAGGTCCCTAATTAAGTCTGCTGCATTATATATCACCAAATCCAGAATTACCTGCTCTGTAGTAGGCTCTACTACAAGCTGCTCCAATAAACCATATTGCTGACATTCCATGATTTCCTTTTCTTGGAATCTGTTACGAAAATGTTTTTCTCAGTCCACTTGCATATTGAAGTCCCCCATAATTATTGTACTCATGCCTTTCTTACATGCCTTTTCTATCTCCTGATTTATTTTCTTCCCCACAACCTGGCTACTGCTGGGTGCCTTGTACATAACTCCCACCAGGATCATTTTTCCTTTGTGGTTGCTCAACTCCACCCACACAGATTCTACGTCTTCTGACCCAATATCGCTTCTTGCTATCAATCTAATTTAATTTCTTACTAACAAGGCAACCCTATCCCTCTGCCCATCTACCTATCTTTTTGATGGTATGTGTATGTTGTGGTTCTGTTCGCCGAGCTGGAAGTTTTTGTTGCAAACGTTTCGTCCCCTGGCTAGGCGACATCATCAGTGCTTGGGAGCCTCCTGCGAAGCGCTTCTTTGATGTTTCCTCCGGTGTTTATAGTGTCCACTATAAACACCGGAGGAAACATCAAAGAAGCACTTCGCAGGAGGCTCCCAAGCACTGATGATGTCGCCTAGCCAGGGGACGAAACGTTTGCAACAAAAACTTCCAGCTCGACGAACAGAACCACAACAACGAGCACCTGAGCTACAAATCTTCGCACAAACTTTGAATGGTATGTGTATGCTTGGGTACTTAAGCCCCAGTCCTATTCCCCTTGCGGCCACTTCTCTGTGATGCCCATTACATTGATCCCACCATTTCAATGTCATTTAACCTGTTTCTTATACTGCTATCCAAAGACTATCCAATGCAGATGTGCAGTCCTGCCTTTTAATGTATTTTCCCAAGCCAATTTCTGTTTCATGCCTTCATTATTTCCCTTATTCAAATTTAATACACTTTCTTTAGATTGAACTACCACACTTTCAAACATAATGTGAAAGCAATCACATTGTGGTCACTCATCCCTAAAGGTTACTCTGCAACAGATTGTTAATTAGTGATTTTCATTACAGAATACTCGATCTAAAATAGCATTACTTATTGCGAATACTGCATGTATTCAAGTACAATGTCCTTAAATTAAAACATACTTGATGCTCAATTTTATTTCTCCTGTCTTCTAGTATCCCTGGCACCTTTGTGACTTGCTGTTATTAACTTTGCATCTTTCCAAATTTGGGTTACACCTCAGGTTGTCATTTCTCCTGAAAAGCTTGTTAAAATCAACCCAACAGCACCAGCATATCTCCCTGCAAAAATATTCTGTTAAGGTGTAAAGTACCCAGGATGAATAGGTCCCACTTGTCCCAGAACCAGTCCAATTCCTCAAAATTTGATGCCCTCACTCCTATACCAGTTCTCTAGCTATGTCACCAGTTGACTAATCCTCTAGCTCTAATGCTCACTAACATGCAGCACTGAGACTAATCTTGAGATTACAGTAATTGAGCTTCTATTTGTTAAATTTGCTCCTAACTCACTGAAATCTGCCTTCAGGACCTCACCTCTTTTCCTACTTATATCATATGTACCAATGTGGACCACAACTTATGGCTGATCCCACTTCCCTAGAAGCATATACTGGAGCTCTTCCATGGCATCCTTGATTCTAGCATCAGGGACACTGCTATGTATGTAGATAGGTGTATGTTGCCCCTTTAAAAGAGCAGGTCAGGTGGCCCAGGGCAGGAGGTAGGTGAGACAGTTTAAAACCAACTGTGGAACTGAGGGGATGCACAATCCTGCTCTATTTTACCCTCTGTCTAACTCATGTTCTATTTATATTTCTAGTGAACCACAAACATAATAGACACAGCACATATATCCTGGAGTTATGTTCCATTCCACAGAAACACCTGTCTAATGCCTTGACTATGGAGTTCCCTAAACTATTACTCTTCTGTTTTTCCTTCACCTCTGTACAGCTGATTCACCTGTGATGCATGGGCTTGGCTCTGGCTAACTTACCTGAACAACATTGCCCTCAAATAAGCACATTCAATTCAGGGGACTCTTGCACCACCTGTCTCGTGTTGTTAGTCTACCAGGTAGCCATCTAATTCCTCGCTGCTGTATTCTTCTAATCTGCCGTTTGGCCACCTTCTTATATCTGCTAAATGTTAGTCCTCTGACTAGCAGATGTACAACCATGACTTCAGTCACTACTCAATTTCCAAAACCCAGAGGTGATCTTACACAGACAATGATAGTTCCTGCAGATGTGTTTGTCTGGACTCGTGGTATGTCCAGGACTTCATGCATACATAGGATGTACACTCCTCTTGGCCCTTCTGACCTCCCATTCCATAACTATAAATCTATTTCTTTCCCTGAGAATAAGTATGAACTTACTATTGAAAACCTAGCAAGCCATTTCTCAAAACAAGAAAGCAAAAAACTAGAGAGTTAAGTACAAACAAATTTTCACTTTTAAGATTAGAAATACTGACAAACGCTACTCACCAATCAATTGCTTTCCCCACACTGAGTGCAGGTAGGCCTCTATATCGATGCCTTATTTCCTCTCTCACTCACTTCTCACTCCTGAGATTTTGTCTTGCAGTAACCCTTAATTAAAACACCTTTTTATCACTTTACCCTGAATTCCTACTTTGACCCATGTACCCAGATACTCAATCTATCTCTGTCTCAGGTAAATCCCCCTCACTCTGACTGTGCAGTTCACTCTTGTTACCTTGAATTTACAACATTTAATAGACTAGCTAAACACACAATCTCAGTTGTAGAATTTTCAATTTACCAGTTTTTTGGGGAAAAGAAATCCAGCTATCTGTTGTTAATTGTGAGAAGTAGTGTTTCCTTTTATTATTTCAGAACAACTTTCCTTTTTTGTACAGTTTGTTTTCTTGCTCTAGACTCTAACAACACATTTAATCATTTTAAATGTTACTCTTTGAACTATATTATTGATGTCCCTATTATCTATATTGGATAGTATCATACAGTATATAGGTTCTAGTGACATTAATATTGTAATGGGACCGCATTGATGGATATGAAGATTGAAAAACAGTGTTAGGGGCTTCCAATAGTTCTTCACTAATAGGACATCAATCTTAAATATGGTCCCTGTTGTCTATATCGCTAGGCTCAGGTGAAATGTATCCCAGGCTGCAAAAGCACCCATTGGAAGAAATAGTAGAGATTCTGACCATCATTTTCCAATTCTTTCCATCTACAGACATGGTGTCAGAGGGCTGCTAATATTGCACAGTTGTTTAAATAGAGAGAGATTCTGTAATTAGAGATGGGAAAATTATCGGAATAAAATCTTATAGCACAGATCAATCAAGGACAATCAATTTGGATTTGTGAAGAGAAAATGATCTCTTACTAACTCAATTGAATTTTTTGAGAAGGTCAATTAGGGTAACACATTTTATTTAATCTATAAGGGTTTTAGAAAGGCTTGCAACAAGGGTACATTCAGCAGGCTAGACAGAAAATTATAAGCTAATGAGATTAAGAGGAAAAGTAACAAATTGGGTCCAAAATTGACTGAGCGTAGAGAACAAAAGGCAATAATTTCTGTGATTGGAAGATTGTTTCCAACAGGATTTGTAGAGTTCACTACTGGGTTCCTTGTGCTTCATCATGTAAATCAATGACTTAAACTTAAATCTGTGTAACAATTAAGAAGTTTACAGGTGCTATGCTGTGTGATTAATAACAAGGATGAAAACTACAGATCTCAGCATGATATCAGTAGATTGATCAGATGTATAGAAATGTGACATGTAAAAAGAAACAGTGATATAGTGATAATGTTAAGTTGACTCATGATCTGTTACACCATGGACTAATGCTGAGAGGTTTGGGTTCAAATCCCACCATGGCAGATGGTGAAATTTGTATTCAATAAAAATCAGAAGTAAGAGCAGGCTTAATGACAGCTATTATTGTTAAAAACCTATCTGCTCCACTAATGTCCTTTAGCAAAGAGAATTTGCCATTCTTACCTGTTATGGCTTACACATGACTTCATCTCGGGAAACTTTGGTTTTCACGGCATTCCTGATGAAGTCGCCTGGTATGGAAGCTTTTAACAATAAGGAAATATTGACCAACCTGAGGTCATTTTGTTCTGCAACAGAGTAGCCTTAGGGCAGATTCAGTTGAGGTCAATCTTGTTCATCTTAGATTAAGATAAATGCTCGGCACAACATCGTGGGCCAAAAGGCTCATACTGTGCTATACTGTTCTATGTTCTATGAATAAAATTATGACGATAGCTTAGATAGAGTGGGTAAGAAAGGACGTAGGAATAGGAGGAGGTTCATTTGGCCTTCAAGCCTGCTTCATCATTCATTACAATCCTGGTTGATCTGGTTATGATCTCAGCTCTACTTTCATGTTTACCCCCTCTATAACCCTTGACTCTTCTGTCAATTAAAAATCCATCAACCTCAGTTTTGAGCAACTTTAGTCACCAGAACCTTCTGGAGAATGGGATCCCACTCTTTAAAAATCCACTACAAGAAAGAAATTCTCCTCATCTCTGTATTAACTGGATGTTATTTTGTTCTTAATTTATGTCCCCTAGATGCAGTCTCTGCTAAAAGAGAAAACATTCTCCAGGCATCATCCATATCTAATAGGAAACATAGAGGAGGAAACAACAAGGGAGCTAGTGGTATTGTACTGGATTTGTAATTCAGACACCCAGGTAAATGCTCTGGCGAAATGGGTTTGAATCCAGATTAGCAGGTGGTCAATTTAAAGCTAGACTAGTGGTGACCATGATATCATTGTTAATTATCATAAAAGTTGATTTAGTTCACTCATGTCCTTTAAAGAAGGGAAGTTCTTATCTGGTTTCACCTGGCTGTGAATCCAAATCCACAGTAATGTGGCTGACTCTAAAATGCCCTCTGAAATGGCTGAGCAAGCCATTTAATTGCATCAGTTACAGGAATAAATCTGCACAGACTATTTGGTATTAACCATGGCACCAGCAATGACAGTGACACAGACAACCTTGTTGACTTTGTAAAGTGCTCCTTCCCAACATCTGGGGCCATATGCCAAAATTGGGAGAACTATCTCACAGACTGGTCAAGGCTCAGTACTTTGGAAGTAAGCCGGTCTGGCTTCAGGTTGAGACACAAACAGACTTGAAACATAACCTCATACTTAAAATGCATTGTCTGACCAAAGGCGTCACCTTTATTCTGACAAAACCTTAAGTTATCTTGGGGCAGTGACTTGAAAGAAATTTTGGGATTTATGTATTAATCAATCGAACCCTACATCTCCATTCTAACTGATTAAAGACTTAATAGCCATCTAGCTTTGTTCAATACATTTGTGTAAGTTCTATTACCCTTTGATCTTTTACTTATAAATTCTGTATCTGATGTATTGTCTATCATTAGCTGCCTGATGAAGGAACGGGGGCTCTGAAAACTTGCGGTTTCAAATAAAGCTGTTGGGCTATAATCTGGTGTTATGTGATTTTTGATGGTACCCTCATGCTAAGGGATCACCTCAGGTTCAATGAAAAATGCAAGAGGGCATGCACCAGGCATTCCTAAAGATGAGTTGTCAGCCTTGTGAAGCTACACTATAGGACTACTTGCTTGTCGAAATTCACAAACAGCAGACAAAATGATCTCACAACTAACTGATCTGAACTACTCTCTTTAATCCTGCCACATCCAAATGTGAAAAGTGCTGGACAATAAAACAGGTCATTGGAGAGGACTCCAAAAAATCCCCCTTTTCAATAATGAAGAAGCTCAGGACATTATGCAAAACATAAGGTTGAAGCATTTGCAGCAATCCATAACCAGAGACGTAGGGTGGATGGTCCACCTCAGTCTCCATCCGAGGTCCTCAGTATCATAGATGATGGACTTCAGCCAATTTGATCCACTCCACATGATATCAAGAAAGGGCTGAAGGCACTAGATATTGCAAAGTCTAAGTCAAAGTAAATCATAGAATCACTACAATGCAGAAAGAGACTATTCAGCCCATCGAATCTATACCAATTCTCTGTAGAGCATCCCAGACCCAGCTTGTAACCCTGTAAACCTACATTTACCATGGCTAATCCACCCAGTCTACATATTCTTAGACACTACAGACAATTTAGCATGGCTAGTCCATTTAACCTGCACATCTTTAGACTGTGTGAGGAAACCGGAGTCCCCAGCAGAAACCCATGCAGATACAGTGTGAACCTGCAAACACCCCTCAAACGGTCACCCAAGACTGGAATCAAGCTCAGGTCTATGAGGCAACAATGCTAATCACTGACTCACCGTGCTGCTCAATACCCTGACAGCATTTCAGAAGTAGTACACTCTGAAAGATTTGCACTTCAAAACTAGTCACACTTAAAACCAACCTTGTTTCAGTACAGTTACATTGCTGATATTTACCTGTTAATAAGAAAAATTGCTGAGATATGATCTGTTCTCAGCAAGCAGGATAAATCCAACTGGGCCAATTAGTGTCCCATCAGTTTGCACTCATGTATCAACAACCCTGATGGAAGCGGGTCATTGATAGTGCTATCAAACAATACATACTCAACAATAACCTGCTCATTGATGTTCAGTTTGGATTCTGTCAGGTCCGTTGTTTATTAGAGCCTTGGGTCTAAACATGAGCAAAACAGCTGAATTCAGGAGCATAAATGAGGGTGACTGTCCTTGACACTGAGGTTTCATTTCACTGAGTGTACCATTGAGGAGCCCTCGCAAAATTGGAGTTAATGGGACTTTGGAGGAAAGCTTTCTTCTAGTTGAAATCATTGCTGGCACAGAGCAAAATAGTTGTGTTGGGTGGAGGTCAGTCATCTTACGCATGTGACATCACTGCAGGATTTCTTAAGGGCAGTGCCTTAGGCTCAATCATCTTCAAATGTTTCATCAATTATCTTTGCTCCATCATCAGGTCAGAAATGGGATATTCACAGATGATTGTACAATATTTAGCATGATTTGTGCACTGTCAATTGCTGAAGCAGTCTCTATACAAATGCAACAAGACCTGGACAATAAACAGGCTCGTGCTGATAAGTGGTAAGTAACATTCATGCCACATCAATGCTAGGCAATGTCCAAGAGAATCTAACCATCACCCCTTGGTAGTCAAAGATATTACAGCAAAATCACTCACTCTCAATATCCTAGCGATACCATTGATATGAAACTGACCTGGAGGAGCAATATAAATACTATGACTATAAGAATAGGTCAGATAGTGGGAATTCTGCAAAGGAACTCCGCTCCTGACTCTCCAAAGCCTATCCACCATCTTACCCAAAGAAAAAGCAGGAGTCATGGAGTCATTGGCATGGAAACGGACCCTTCAGTCTAACGAGTTCATGCCAAACATAATCCCAAACTAAACTAATCCAGATGCCTGCTCCTGGCCCACATCCCTCCAAATCTTTCCTATTCATGCATTTATCCATTTCTCATTTGCCTATATGAGTATAGTTCCAATATCACTCATGAAGCTCGATACAATCCAGAGCAAAGCAGCCCAGTTGATTTGCACCCCACCCAATATTGTGGGCGGCACGGTGGCACAGTGGTTAGCACTGCTGCCTCACAGCGCCAGAGACCTGGGTTCAATTCCCACCTTGGGCAACTGTCTGTGTGGAGTTTGCACATTCTCCCCATGTCTGTGTGGGTTTCCTCCGGGTGCTCCGGTTTCCTCCCACAGTCAAAAGATGTGCAGGTTAGGTGAATTGGCCATGCTAAATTGCCCATAGTGTTAGGTGAAGGGGAATGGGTCTGGGTGGGTTGCTCTTCGGAGGGTCGGTGTGGACTTATTAGACCGAAGGGCCTGTTTCCACACTGTAAGTAATCTAATATCTTCAATGGTCACTCTCTCCGTTACTGATACACAGTTCCAGCAGTGTCTATCATCTACAAGATGCACTGTAATAACTCATCAAAGCTCCTTTGAAGCATGTTCCAAACATACAACCTTCACCACCTAGAAGGATAAGAGCAGCAGTTACATTGGAACACCATGATCTGCAACTTCCCCTCCAAGCTGCTCACCATCTTGCCTTAGAAATATATCACTGTTCCTTCACTGTTGATGAGTCATAATCCTGGAAATCCCTGCCTAACAGCTTTGTGGATGTACCTACATGAAATGGATAGCTATGGTTCTAAAAGGCACTCACCACCATCATTTCCTTCAGGGCAATTAATGACAGGAAATAATTGCTGGCCCAGCTTGTGGCCCACATCTGTGATTAACTAAAAATAAACACTCATTCTTCTAAACTCCAATGGACATGACCTAACCTGCACAACTTTTCATCATAAGACAGGAATGAATCAAGTGAACATAGAAACATAAAATATTTGGCAAACACTAAGTCATTCAGGTCATCAAATCTCTGCTGACCAATATACAAACATCCAACCTAATGTTACACTTGATCCATAGCTCTTAGTATTACGACATTTCAGGTGCATATCCAAGATTTATTATATGTGATAAAGATTGCTGGCTTTATCGCACATGCAGGCAGTGAGTTCCAGATCCTCGCCACTGTCTGGGTTAAAGAATTTATCCTTGACCCTTCTGTAATCCTTGTTTCACTTACTTTAAAATCATGACCTCTTGTTATTTTTTTTCTGCTCGGTAAAGTAGGGGCTAGAATCCATTATTGAGGAAGTTTAAACACCTCAGTTAGATTACTCAATAATCCTCTCTGCTCAATGGGATACAAGCTCAGGTTTTACAATCTGTTCTCATACTTTAACCCTTTTAGTCCCGATAAGATTTTCGTGAATCTATTTTTCAACTCTTAACCGGGCTGATCTATTTTTTAACTCTTAACCGGGCTGATCTATTTTTTTAACTCTTTACCGGGCTGATCTATTTTTCCTGAGTTGCAGTTGCCCAAAACTGAACACAGTAATTTAGGTTGGATATAATCAGAACTCTATATAACTGCAATTAATCTGTAAATTCTAACCACTTCGGATATTAACCCTTTTGATGCAATGCTCCCCTCAACTCACCATTAAGTTCAGAAATTCTCTTCCTAACTGTCTCTGCCTCATCACCCCTCTTTCCTCCTTTAAGATATTGCTTCTTAAAAAATGTTCTATAACCAATCGATATATTATGTTACAGCTGTACAAAATTCTGGTGCGGCTGCATTTGGAATATTGTGTACAGTCCTGGTCACCGCATTATAAGAAGGATATAGTTTCAGAGGAGATTTACTTGGATGTTGCCTGGTATGGAGGGAAGATCTTACGAGGAAAGGCTGAGGGACCTGAGCCTTTTTCGTTACAGAGAAGATGATTGAGAGGTGACTTACTTGAGACATATGAGATAATCAGAGGGTTAGATAGGGTGGACAGTGAGATCCTTTTTCCTCGGATGGTGATGGCTAGCATGGGCGACATAGCTTTAAATTGAGGGGTGATAGACATAAGACAGATGTCAGAGGTAGTTTAACTCAGAGAGTAGTAGGGGCATGGAACACACTGTCTGCAACAGTAGTGGACTCGCCAACTTTAAGGACATTTAAATGGTCATTGGATAAACATATGGATGAAAATGGAATAGTGTAGGATAGATAGGCTTTAGATTTGTTCCACAGATTGGTGCAACATCAAGGGCCAAAGGACCTGTACTGCGCTGTAATGTTCTATGTTCTTTGTTCTATCAGCCTCCTTACATGTCTGGGTGTCACATGACTGTCATCATAGCTTCTGCTCTCATTAAAAACAATGACCTGCTCACCACCACTACCAGTCTAGAAAAGTGGAGAAGCTTTTAACTAAATTCTGGTTCCAAGGGACAAAATATGTTATAAATCAAGGAGTAGAGACAATAGGTTAAGATACTAATTTTGGAAATGATAAACAGACCATGACAAGGAAGGACACGGAGCACAAATCTAACAGTGAATCAACAGTAAGGCTAGAGGTTACAAAAGTGATAAAAGAACAAAACTGAAGGCTCTTTACACATGACAGCCATCACAAAAGACATGAATTGATATAGCGGAAATAGAAATAATTAAGTACGATCTGATAGTTATTACACTGACATGGCTGCAGGATGACACAGATTGAGACAAGACATTGAAGAGTATATGACATTTTAAAGGGTTGGAAGCTTATAGCAGGCAATAAACACAGCTGGCAATGCCCACACTTCAAGAAAGAATAAAGCTAGGAAAAGGTAGAGGGGTGGATCTGCTCATTGAGGATTGGCTTAGCACAATACAGAAACATGACCTAAATTCAAGTGATTTGAGCAGAGATAAGAAATGATAAAGGAAAGAAGTCACTTGTGTGTGTGGTGTACATTGTTAGTAATAACCCAGTAGGAGGAAGAATGCAAGAAGAAATAATAAGAGATTACGGAAAAGGTACTGTGATAATTGTGGGAAATTTTAATGCACGTACAGATTGGAAAAATCTAATGAGCAAAGGGAACCCAGATTACAGAGACACTGATATGTTATAGTTAAAAAGAAGGCTATTCAACCCGTCATGTCCATATTGGCTCATTAAAGGTACATCATTATCTAGTGCCGGTCTTCTGCTTTTTCTCATACTCTTCAAATTATTTTCATCTCATTAATATCTCAATGCCCTCGAGTGCCTTAGACATTGCATTCCATACCCTATCTACTCAATGAATGAAAAGACTTTTCCTCACTTCACCCTTTTTTTTAATCACTTTAAGTCCATTCCCTCTTGCTTTTTTCCCCTTTTTACAAGCAGGAACAGTTTTTCCCTAACCACCCTATCCAGCCTCCTCATGATTTTGGATTTAGATCATGAGTCTATCGAACATTTTGGATTATTCTTAGAACAGCACATTCTGCAGCTAATCAGAGAATAGATAATACAGGACAATTACTGTGTAACATTTTCATGACCCTTGAGTGAAGTTACCCTATTTGGTTGGAAGGAGAGAAGGGTGGGTCTTTTACGCTTAACTAAAGACAGCTATGAGGGCATGAAAGCAAAACTAGTGAAAGTGACCAGACAAATTAGTTTAAGAGATAGGTCCATAGAGATTGAATGGCAAATATTTAAGGGAATGTTTCAGAATACATAAAATAGAAAATGTCCATAGGTGAAATTGGCTAACCAACAAAAGTCAGAGCGTAGGCATAAATAGGTCACTTTCTGATCAGGTATAGAATTGGCCACGTATAATGAGTGGTGCAACTCAGAGATTAGTACGACGCCTTAATTACTCACAATTTATATAAATGATTTGTATGAAGGGACAGAAAGTGTGCTTGCTCTGTTTCTGATGACAGAAAGATAAGCAGGAATATATGTTGTGAAAAGGACATAAGATGTTTTTTAATGACATAGTTAAACTCAGTGACTGGGTACCAGGGCAAGTGGTGTGCTTGGGTTTTCGCACACTCCTTCTACTGTTTGTGCTTGGCTGGTATCTGGGTCTGTCAGAAATGCTGGAAATGGTTGGCTCCACCATCGATGCTTCTTGTACAGTTTGGAAAGTTTTGAGCTCAAGATTCCCATGAGTTGGGGTAATATTGGATGTTTTTTCAGGGATGATCTGTGAACATATTTCAAGTTTTCCTTTGTCCAACTGGTAACCGCTTGCCATGATGGAATTTGGAGTAGAGAGCTTGTTTTGGAATTTTTTGCCAGCCATATGGATGATGCCTTTTGAAGGGCTTTTGCCCGAAATGTCAATTTTCCTGCTCCTCGGATGCTGCCTGAAATGCTGTGCGTTTCCAGCATCACTCTAATCTACCCCCACCCCCAATGCATTTGATTGACAATAACCACTGCCTTGACGTTAGAGATGTTATCCTTAGAGAGTGTCAGTAAGTTTGCAGGAATTTGTGGAGGTATCACTGGTGGTTTATCATATTTAAGATGTCTGCATTCGATGGATTGCTGTAATGGTCATAAACATGAAAAGGGAAGGAAGTTTGTTCACACCCTGGCTCTTGACAGGAGACTTTGTCTTAATAAGAAGGAGCCAATTTGCATCTGGATAACCTGGTTATTGAACAATTAGCTAATAAAAGTGGAAGATACAGGTGAGAATGGTCCATACTGAAGCTTGTTTATATTAATATTTTGCCAATATTTGTGGCTTAGTGTTTCTATATGCTTACCTTTTGGTGAAGCAGATTTGAACATCTCCATAATGCTGTGGTTTGACTGGGATGGCAACAGCTTACTGGATTGCAAACTGGGCTCCACGGGTATCTTTTTTAGTGTGATATTGATATGCTAAGCATTTGATGGAAAAGGCGAATGTGCAGGAATAGAGGAAGGACTATGCTGCATCTCCCCATGAGACCTGAAATCAGGGAGAAGAGGCACACTCATATGTGGGAGGAAAGATTGGTACTTGCAGCTCAGTAAAGGTCCAGGTTAATCCATGAAGTAGCTTAAACCCAGTGTAATATAATCTGTTGGCAGAAATAAAGCTTAAGCAACAGGTGATAGTTCCTAGATGTTGAGAGTATCACAAGAATTATGTTTTCATTGTGTTTGGAAGGAGGGATCCCATAAACGCAGTACATTGCTGGCTTTATTCCAACTCACCCAGACCTGTCTCTCATTTTATGGCAGGCTGGCTGAAGAACTGAGCATCAGCGGTGGAGGCAGTGAATGTTTGTGGATGCAGTGCCAATCAAGCAAATTGTTCTTGATAGTGTCAAGCTTCTTGAGGTTTTTGGGGAGGCTCTCATCCAGACACATGGAGAATATTCCATCACACTCTTGCTTTGTGCCATGTAGATGGTGGACAGACTTCACTCTTCACTTCTATTTCATTCTCTGATCATCCCCCAACTCTGGTCTCTCCTCTGACTTTTAGTTTTCCATTTTACCACCACTCTGTCCTTTCTGATCCTTCCCTTCCTCTTCTCTGCTCCTGAGTTGCAGCCAAAGCCCACTTACCTGACAATCTCTCAATCGAGCCAGCTGAGAATAGGAAACAGAGATAATAACTAGTAACGGCATCCTCCTGTTTAATGCAATAGGATTTGATGGCAAATTTCCCACAGAATTGCCCTCGCCCACTTCTGCCTCTGAGATGGGACTGCGGCCAGTGTTGTTACTTATAATTAATCTCTGTCTTTGGAATTAGCATTGCACTGAGTTTGAACAGTACATTAATATGGGGCTGCTGTAATTCATAATGGTTATCAAACTCATACAGGATCTGACACAGATCAAGATAAATAGGCAAATCTAAGCTGCACTCTTATTCCTTAGAGATTCTGTGGAGAGACAATCTTCATTTGCTCACACAGATATCTATTAACAAATTAAAAGACACAGTTTTAGCCCCATTAATATCTGTTAAGAATTTGACCTTTTCTTTGACAGCACTCTTACTGATGCAATGCTAAAAGAATTTCTTGTAATGTTTAGTAGGAGTAGCTCTGCTCATTAACAGATTCCTTTCTCGCCCCCTTGACCACACTTAACATGTTTAACGGCCTCTTATGTTTTGCTCCCAATCAGCTTCCTCCCACCTCCCACTACAAGCTTCACAGCATTTGTTTTGTTTCTCCATTTTTACTTCACTTCAGATTGCCATTTTAATCCATTGCTTGTTCAGATTATACTTTTGCAATCTTCACTCTGTATTTATCCTGCTGACTCAGCAACATGTCTCAAAATATAATCCACTGACCTATGACTGGAGTTTCATTTTAAAAAATCTCTCCCCCTTACCTGCAGAGTGTTAAATCACAGTGAACTTAATCATGCTGTCTTTGCTAATCACAAAGGATGCCCTCATGTCTACCACAGTCTACTATCTGAACTATTTAACATCATGAAGTCAAGATATGAGCTATTTCCTGGCACTGCAGCATCATGAAGTAATTGTCTATTACATTCAAAAACACATCCATTTGTACAACCATCATTCTGTGGCATACCCTTCTCATCTGCTCACAGAATAATCATGTTCCTTCCGAGTTGAAGTGGAATGTTAGAATTATCGAAACCCTACAGTGTGGAAGTAAGCCATTCAGCCCAACAAGTCCACACCGATCCTCCGAAGAGCATTCTATTTAGACCTATCCCTGACCCTATCCCTGTATCTCACATATCTACTTAACTCACATCTTTGGACTGTAGGAGAAAACCTGAGCACTCAGAGGAAACCCATGCAGACATGGAGAGAATGTGCAAGCTCCACACAGACAGTAACCTGAGGGTGGAATCAACCCCAGGTCCCTGGCATTGTGAGACAGCAGTGCTAACCACTGAGCCACCATGCTGCCCTTAGACCTTCCATTATATAGAAAGTCCAATTGAAATTGAACAATAAGGTGGACGTGCAAGTATCACTGGCCTTCCAGATATGTAAAGTGAAAACACCTTTTCACCTATTTTTTCTGTCCTTCACAAATACTCTGCAGAGTTATGTTCCTTCCTATCTGTTAGATTTAGCAATGCTTTGCGACAAGTTCATGATAAACGTTTTTAGCACTTATGGGCATGCAGGTCATATAGTACCCCTGCCTCTGAGGAGGAAGTTCAATCCTGCTCAAGAAATTGAAGAGCATGGAAAGCGAGTTCAAAATGCAATCAAACCAGGCTGAATGCCAACTTGGAAATCCTTCCAACATTCACAAGTGGTAGAGGTGAAGAGTGGGAAAGATCATTGGTCTGCAGTGTATGTTGCCACAGCAACTCAGACTCCCTGATTAGTATGCAACGTTGTTGGCCTTTGGCATCCACAACTGTCACAACTCCATGAACAAATTGGTTCATAATTGTCAGCTGAGCTCAGTTTGTAGACAGCCCCCTGGTACTAGCCCTTCTGCAGTCAGACTCAACTGTAATGTAAATATGACTTGCAAAAAGTTTCAGTAGTTTCCATTAAGAAGCATAGCAATTATTTCCTTGGCTTTAAAGAAGTTTTTTCATATTTCAGTCCACAATCAAAAGTACAGAACAAAAAACGACACTGTATGGAATCCGTTCAGGCTGAGTAACACACACTATCATGAGATTTGTGTTAGAATCGAGCAAGACGATCAGCAAGGCCCTTTGTTGATGTCAAGATCATCTTGTCACATCTTGCATTCTTTTTATGTGCTGTGGTCTGATTCTTGCTAGGCAGAGGTGAGTTCCCTATTGATTCTCAATACTGCTTTCTAAACACCTTGTTAACAGTCCAACTCGCCACAGATGGCAGTCCTCCAAACATGTCAACTGGAAAACTAAATGTGGAATCCAGGGTGGGGTCGTGACAGGTTCAACTTGCTGCTGATCCAAATAATCTCCATGTTGGACCCCGGGCACTAACATGTCAGATACGTTCCACAGGCACTGGTCCCATGCATACCATAACCATGGATATTGGCATCTGGCTTGTATCAACCCCTGAGAACCTTCTTGGCACATCTCGAATCCACTTACAAGTTGCTTCTGTATTTCAATGATGCACCTCGAGCTGCACCAGCAACTAGCATTGTAATGCTGCAACAAGGACAATGTGCACTCACAGAGATGCATCATGCTCATGTGCTAAACCAAGCTGCATCTCTAGGTCCAGTGCTCACTGTCATAGAGCTCATTCACTCTGAGCCCACCTGAATGGTCAGACCATCCACACCTTCTAAGCCTTGCCATTTTTTGTGTATTGCCATCCCAGCCAAATATATATTGCTCATTTAGTGCAGATCATATTATATGTAGTGAGAAACCGAATGATGAGCAGCCCACAATCTTACTACCCTATTATGAGCTGTTTGGTTCCTGGAATGAGAGAGAGAGGCATGTATTATGGAAGATGAAGGTGGGTGTCATAGCCATTACTGTTATTGCAGGTGGGAAGGCAAGCTGAGTGAGTGAGTGGGCAATGCAGATGGCATGCAGGGTTAGTGGTGTCAGGGGTTGGAGTGGGTGAAAGGGAGTGAGGGAAGATTGCCAACATGAATTGGCCATGCTAAATTGCCCGTAGTGTTAGGTAAGGGGTAAATATAGGGGCATGGGTGGGTTGCGCTTCGGCGGGTCGGTGTGGACTTGTTGGGCCGAAGGGCCTGTTTCCACACTGTAATGTAATCTAAAAAAAAAACAGTTTTAAGTTGGATATAGGAACAGGTGTGTCTATTGTGGTGGATTCATCATTGTGGTTGAAGCTTCAATTTCTCCAACAATTTCTTATCAAACTTCGAGATGCAAAAGAATACAATTGCAGGTGCAAGCTAGCTTTCAGTACAGCGGAAGAGAGATCATTGATATACTGTATGTCATTCCCATTCAACATTGTGCCTTACTGAACAGAAACATTTGTGTAGTCCTTGAATCTTTTTCCTTTACCAGATGAAAAGTCCTTTAGAAAAGCTTAAAACTGAGCTTTGAAAGGAACTTCCACATAATAAAATTAAGCAAGAGTTGAAAAGTCTAACTGCCTAAAAGAAACTGCTAAATTAAACATTTGCCTATTAGCTGTAACACAGTAATATCTGATGAAGTATCAATGTACAGTTGATGAATGGACATGGAAATTCCATACCCTGGCTTTAAAAATATAATAAAATATAAAAGTTCAATATTGAACTTTGACACAAGTTTACAGATCAGAATATTACATAGGAGCTTCCTCTAGATGCCAACCCTGATGCATGTGTTCCTGAAGATCTCATTCCTTTGAATCTTCAAGTTCATTCTATCATCAATGATTGTGCGACCTTGCTTTCTGAAGGTCCCAAGATGTCATTATCTGCAGAAGAGAAACCTTACATTGAAGGCAGCATAGTAATGTAAATTCCTACCCAAGGAAGATTAGGGAAGTCCTCATTTTTTTGTCTCCAGAAAAATATTCAGGATGTTCCTTGTTCTTCGTATCTATTAGGCGTATTTCTGGATCAGAGTGCAATGATGATGGAAATGAAAGGAAGAAATTCTGTTTATTTACTTCTTTTTCAAGAGGAAGCCATCATTTGAGTCCTGGAGGATTCTCTCTTGAATCAGCATTTTTCCTTTGTTGGTCACTGCCATTATATTCACGTCTTTGCTAGAGTTACAGCCTCGGTCACGATATCTTGAAAACTTGCTGTCCATCTTAAGGAGTCTTGGTCCATAGTCTGCAAGAGGGACAATTTTGAAGGTTAACTTCAAAAGATATGCCTTATGATCCTGTTGCCAAGGGATGCCCCCCAAACAACTCCTATGTTTTTTTGTGTCAAGTGGTATGTGTTCACCTTCCAAGGAAATGATAAGGGATCACATACATCCTACACATCCTCCAGAGAGTCGAGAGCACTGTTAGACATTGGTGCCTCAGGTATAGCAGATCTTGTGAGGTGGGGGGGGAGCAGGGTGGAGTGGAGAAATGTCATAGCTGAAGTGGGTGGTAACTTATTATTGCATGAGATTAGCAGTATGTGGGAAGAGTGAATTTCAGAGGATATGGGGAGTTAAAGGTTTACTCTACCCTAACTCTAAGAATATCTATTAAGCATGTGTATAAAGAGCTCTGTCATGAGGACATCAGATCATGGTTCCTGCAATGAGAGAGAGAGGCATGTATTATGGAAGATGTAGGTGGGTGTCATAGCCATTACAGTTATTGCAGGTGGGAAGGCAAGCTGAGTGAGTGAGTGGGCAATGCAGATGGCATGCAGGGTTAGTGGTGTCAGGGGTTGGAGTGGGTGAAAAGGAGTGAGGGAAGATGTTGCAGACAGTAGTGAGAGTGGAAGCGCTTGAACCTTGATAGGAGGCAGGTGCTGCAGTAGCAAATGTAAAGTGAGTGAGAGGTATTGGATAGAAAGATGGTGGTACTTAGCCTGGCGGAGTGGAGAAGGCCATTGACTATCTTTATACAGTGATGAACATTCCTTCAGAACCCAGATGGCAACTTCAGACCAGGCTGGCATGGTCTAGTGTCAGGCCCTCCGCTGCTGGTCTCGGAGAAGAGGAAGTCTGATCTCTGCACTACCTTGTCCATCAGAATGCCAGGTCCTTGTGCATGAAAGAGGATGCTGAAATTCCCCTGTCTGCCATGTCCAAGGCAAATGTCAGGAACCAGGTAGGTCAGCTCTGGATGAACAGTGTTTTGTCTGTGTGCAAAGCAGCCTTTTAACTCCGGGATCCTCTGCCCAGTGGCAACTTGCATCATGAACAGCGTGCAGTAAGAGGGGTTGGAAGTAAAATTTGATACTCACTATAAGGATGAGAATTCCAATTAAGGTGACAATTTTGATAAGGTACTCAGCCTTGCAGAAAAAAATCTTTCCACCAAAACACTCCACAACTCATGCCAAAAAAAAACGTAAGATTCAGTCCAGGGTCTTTACACTCAACTTGCCATAGCACTTGATTCACTTGCTCAGACAGCTCACAATCTTCCTAAATCCTATGACTCAGCTGCTCGCTGGATAAAACTGCTGAGTAATTGTTGGTGTTTCTTTGCAAACAATCTAATTTCAGAATCCAAATCCAAGAGGCCTTTTCAATATGAATAATTGGGAGAAGGGATTGGGAGCAGCTCCAGTTGAAATGCTACTCAATTGTTAAACAATAAAAATGATTGAATAATTCCTTCAATCCCTTGATTCTGCTTTCTTCCAGAGAGGTATAAATACACAACAGAAGATAATGGTTTTGTGGATTTGATTCATATCTGCTAAATGGGTCAAACTGACAAAAAAAATCACAAGTGAGTAATAATCTGTGCCTTGGTTATTCATCAAAAATCACTTTTCTATTATATGTTAGAACATTATTTATGTAGGAATTTATGCTTTTTCAACCAGAACCATATAGAAGCACTAAACTGTGGACTTTTCTGGCTGCAACACTGTTCTCCAAATAATGACTTACTCTCTCATGTGTAAGGTGTTAAGATTACTCATGCATTGACAAAAATGTTGACTACCTTCTATTTACAACGCAAACATGATCATAATAGGTGGATAAGATATGATCAGGTCCACAGATCTTGTGCCAACCAGCAAAACAGCACCTAACGAGAAACTCAGTGTCAATAGAGAGCAGGAGGTGAAAGAGGAGAGCAGCCCAGTAATCCAACTGTGGAGAGGATGGAAAAGTATGAAGAGAAGCCCAGTGCCAGTATAGTGCAGGGAACAAAGGACTTCAAGGTCCACCATGTACTGGATCGCACAGAGGGAAAGCAACTGAAGAGGAAACTCCCCCCATCCCCTCATCACAACATTGAAAAAAGACAGAAAATAAAAGGTTTTCCACTGCCATAAATCAACTAGAACAAGCACTCAGCAACAGAATAAAATCTTGTGTTTACCAGAGTGTCTGGGCCATGTGAAGAGCCTCATTAGATCATGCATAGGTCATACTGGGACTGACATTTTAGAAAATATCAAACTGCCTTTGGCCTCAATCAAAATCCAGACAAGAACTAGGATTAAATGTAAATGGAAGTAGTCTCAAGAGACAGGGCATGATGATTGCCAAATCTAAAAATGTCATAGGGGCCTTTAGCTCCTCATTTGGTTTGCTCAGTTGGGGCAGCATGGTGGCTCAGTGGTTAGCACTGCTACCTCACAGTGCCAGGACCTGGGTTCAATTCCAGCCTCGGGCAATTGTCTGCGTGGAGTTTACACATTCTCCCTGTGTCTGCGTGGGTTTGCTTCAGTTTCCTCCCACAATCCAAAGATGTGCAGGTCAGGTGAATTGGCCATGCTAAATTGCCCATAGTGTTAGGTGCATTAGTCAGGGGTAATTATAGGGCAGGAGAATAGGTCTGGGTGGGTTCAGAGTATCGGTGTGGACTTGTTGCCCCGACGGGCCTGTTTCCATACTGTAGCAATTCTAATTCTAATGCCATCATAGACTGAGGAAAGTTTTATCAACACATTCTGGGGTCAAGCTCATTTATTAATTCTTTTATAAACAACTTATACTGCCTTGTTGATAATTGCTGATCTGGAACTATTGGGATATGTGCTCATAAGTACCCCTGCATAAGTACCCAGTTGAAATGTTGGACAAAGCTCTTCCAGAATTTTTACAGTCTAAAAACAGCTTCATCTTAGCACAAGCTGTGATGTTCACTAGATATAATGAACTTTGCAAGCAAAACAGGCTTCTTATCTGTGGCTCATAGAACTTTCCTAAGGATCAGCTCCATCTCAATCCAATGTGTTTACCAGAGGGCTATCACTGAGACAATAGACATAATAGGAAAAGGGCATGGTTCCTGCCATTGTTTACGGCCCATGGATGGATGGCGCCACATTAATCGATGGGGGGTGGGGGGGAGGGTAAAACCCTGTTAATCAGCAGTGCTGACTTACATGCCATTTTGAAGTGGTTTGCTGAAGCAGCGATAAAAGATTTCCATCAGTAAGACAGAAGTTTATAAACAGACCACTCCATTCTGTGACAGTCTGAAAGTAGATACTAACAATTAACAGAGCATGTTCTTCTTAGGGGAGATGATAGACCCATAAGATGTTTGTGGTATGCAGATACCATGATTAATGGCAATAAAACCAGTTTTAAATTGGATATAGGAACAGGTGTGTCTATTGTGGTGGATTCATCATTGTGGTTGAAGCTTCAATTTCTCCAACAATTTCTTATCAAACTTCGAGATGCAAAAGAATACAATTGCAGGTGCAAGCTAGCTTTCAGTACAGCGGAAGAGAGATCATTGATACACTGTATGTCATTCCCATTCAACATTGTGCCTTACTGAACAGAAACATTTGTGTAGTCCTTGAATCTTTTTCCTTTACCAGATGAAAAGTCCTTTAGAAAAGCTTAAAACTGAGCTTTGAAAGGAACTTCCACATAATAAAATTAAGCAAGAGTTGAAAAAGTCTAACTGCCTAAAAGAAACTGCTAAATTAAACATTTGCCTATTAGCTGTAACACAGTAATATCTGATGAAGTATCAATGTACAGTTGATGAATGGACATGGAAATTCCATACCCTGGCTATAAAAATATAATAAAATATAAAAGTTCAATATTGAACTTTGACACAAGTTTACAGATCAGAATATTACATAGGAGCTTTCTATAGATGCCAACCCTGATGCATGTGTTCCTGAAGATCTCATTCCTTTGAATCTTCAAGTTCATTCTATCATCAATGATTGTGCGACCTTGCTCTCTGAAGGTCCCAAGATGTCATTATCTGCAGAAGAGAAACCTTACATTGAAGGCAGCATAGTAATGTAAATTCCTACCCAAGGAAGATTAGGGAAGTCCTCATTTTTTGTCTCCAGAAAAATATTCAGGATGTTCCTTGTTCTTCGTATCTATTAGACGTATTCCTGGATCAGAGTGCAATGATGATGGAAATGAAAGGAAGAAATTCTGTTTATTTACTTCTTTTTCAAGAGGAAGCCATCATTTGAGTCCTGGAGGATTCTCTCTTGAATCAGCATTTTTCCTTTGTTGGTCACTGCCATTATATTCACGTCTTTGCTAGAGTTACAGCCTCGGTCACGATATCTTGAAAACTTGCTGTCCATCTTAAGGAGTCTTGGTCCATAGTCTGCAAGAGGGACAATTTTGAAGGTTAACTTCAAAAGATATGCCTTATGATCCTAATGCCAAGGGATGCCCCCCAAACAACTCCTATGTTTCTTTGTGTCAAGTGGTATGTGTTCACCTTCCAAGGAAATGATAAGGGATCACATACATCCTACACATCCTCCAGAGAGTCGAGAGCACTGTTAGACACTGGTGCCTCAGGTATAGCAGATCTTGTGAGGTGGGGGGGGAGCAGGGTGGAGTGGAGAAATGTCATAGCTGAAGTGGGTGGTAACTTATTATTGCATGAGATTAGCAGTTTGTGGGAAGAGTGAATTTCAGCGGATATGGGGAGTTAAAGGTTTACTCTACCCTAACTCTAAGAATATCTATTAAGCATGTGTATAAAGAGCTCTGTCATGAGGACATCAGATCATATTGTTAGGAGACATAGTGTGTTGGTGACAGTAAACTGAATGATTATTTTCGAGTCAAGACAAGCGCAGCTTCCCTCGACAGACATCTCACAATAAAGAAACTGACTATTTTCTGAATGGCTTCCAGCAGTTTCTTTAACAATGCTGGTTAAGTTATTTACAAACTGGTTACTAAGTAGCTACAGTGCCTAATAAAAACCAAAAGAACTGCAGATGTTGTAAGTTAGAAACCAAAAGCGAAATTTCAGGAAAAACTCAGCATGTCCGCCGAGAGAAATCAGAGTTAATGTTTTGGGTTGAGTGACCCTTCCTCAGAAACACAGTGCTTGTTGACCCATTAGTGCATAACATTATCATCGATCCATGACAATGTGCACAGGATCTCAATCTCAATCTTAATGGGTAGCCCTGTCACCTGTTGTCCTATGGCCATAAAGTTGATCCCAGCGACGAATGAAACCAGAGAACTTGCATATTAATAGCAATATTATTTTTAACACCATCCCACCTCCAATCAGAACATTGCAGTTTGAGCCTTGGTAGCAGTTTGAAGATATGGAGGCCATTAAGTGGGAGAAGGGCAACTGAAATAAAAATTGATAGTTTTGAGATATTTGGAGCCTGATCTTTTTTATTTCTTTTTAATGACTTTGAAGGACTTACATATTTCATCTAGTAACGAGAAATGGAAACTGACATACAGTGGAAATGAGATTTTTTTGACATAGTGAAAAGGTGTACATGAATCACTGTTACTTTTGTTTTACACATACAGCTGGCACCATGGAGTTCATTGCTTCAATACAATGTATAGTGGGCGAATGAGTACGGACATTCCATACCTTGGCATGCATGTTTGAAGTGCCATATGTTGGATAGGACATGAGAGACCTTGGGAGGTATTTGGTGAGCATGACTTAAGTGACAAAATCCATTGTCTGCATTCCTGCTTGCTTGTAATTTGGAAGACGATGGAAATTATAACATTTAAAGTACAGGATGTTCCACTACCTGTAATAGTTAATTTTGTCTCATGATAAGCCCAGGACACTCTGAGCTTGCTTTAATGGGTCACTCAAAACCATTGAAACATCACTGAACTGCGGTTCAAAGAGTAGGTTTACAGTCAGTCAGTTTTAGAGAGTGAAAGAAAGGAGCTAAGGTGCTGCTGTCATCTTTGAGGAGCTAGAGGATCATTAAAGTTTCAGGGGCCATTTGGTAACAGAGATTTGGGGCTCACAAAGATCCATAAGTATTTGAGGTGCAACTAGATGGACTGGAGTACAAAGAACCCAAGGGTAGTGCCAGTTTTAGTGAAGTTTAGTTTTGCTGTCTGCAAAAGAGCCATAATCATTTTAGTAATTAGAAGCAGGAGTGCAGTTTTATCAATCTAGTAAAACATAGTCTCAGGTGAAGAGATTGAACTAGAGGAATGCAACTAAGTACTGAGGACTCCTTTGTGCAGAAGGCAAAGTTTTGATGAGGTATTAGTATCAGACAATCTCCAAAAATCCAGATAGATTGGTGAAAAGTCCATGGGTGTTGCTTTGACCACATCTGCTGTTTGATGTGCTCGGTGGGATGTTTAAATCTGGTTTATCTGTTAGTCAGTAATCACTCCATATTACTTCTGGATATCAGGGTATAAACTCCATATTATAAATTAGTTTACTTTTCTCACTTTGTGTAGTAATTTTTATTCTGTTTGTTCAAAACCATTAAACCTGTGGTTTTAGTCTCTTAGTACATGCTTGGGATTTCAAACTTTGTCTCCTTTAAACAAAAAGTTGCTGTTTCCTAACTAGATCATAACATACATTTAACTATCTCTTCTGGGGTCATGCCACTTGACACAAAGAGAAACAGGAGTTATTTGGGGGGCATCCCTTGGCATTAGGATCATAAGGCATATCTTTTATAGTTAACCTTCAAAATGGTCCCTCTTGCAGACCATGGACCAAGACTCCTTAAGGTGCCATGACCCATAACATCTGGCTTGACTCCTTGAAAATCAAGGAGGAATAGGTAGTGCCCATCTCCGCAATGGAGTTGGTCAGGTCACGAAAGGCAGGTACAGGATTATGACATGAACCCAACCTAGATCCATAAAAGGTACTCCTGAAAATCACAAAGCCCAGTAACACGGTCAGAAATCCTGGAATCTAGTCCCAGTTGCCACTTTTAAAGAATTCTCAGATCAACCCAACTCAACAAAAATATCACCTCATTGATTAACTTCTCTAACAGAGCCTCCAGTGTCACACAGTCCCAGGGACTAGACATAGAATTCAGTCCATTTCCGGGCTTGGGATTCTGAGGCTAAAGTCAACTTGTTAACTCTTATCTCTATCTCTATAAATGCTGCTAGTCTGGCGGAGCATGGCCAACATTTTCAGTTTTTAATCATGGTTTGCTTGTTTGAAATGGGACAAGGTGAAAGTCCCCAATCGATTTCCAAAGTTACAATGAGCTCAAGCCTGACACATGCAGTAAATCTGGAAAAAGTGCACTAATTAAACAATTTTGAATGCATTCAGCAATGAGTGGTGGACCAGAATAAAACTAGCAGAGCTGCTTTGAATGTTTTCAAAGTGCTTTGAGTTACTTACATATTTTAGCACAATCAAAGAATTGCCTTTGAAATGAAGATTAGTCCTTTGAGATGAAATACCACATCATCAGGAGCAGAGTGGATTGGAAGGAATGTAAGTAGCCAAGCTGAGTAGAGTAAGATTTAATATCACATCATCACGAGCAGAGTGGATTGGAAGGGATTGGGTAGAATAGGATAAGTGCTGCAGTCTCAGACCAAAACTCTTCTTCTCTAAAGGTGAATTACTTTAAGAGAGTACAGCTGGAAAATTGAGCTAAAATAAAACTTGCTGTATTGCTAATTAATTTTCACGTGTCTGTGAATTGCAAATATGATTCCATTCAAATTTCATAAAACTTACATAGTGTCATAACAAATATTCTCACACTATTTTCCCAAAAAGGTAGCTTTTGTAAGCTGCTTTTTGAATTAATGCAAATCATGATAGAACATAATAATGCTATTTTAATCCTGTAAAATCCTTACTTTAATTTAAAACACTTCCAATTTTTCTCATTTATTAATCAGATCACCACAAATCTCAAGTTTCTTGCTAATAAATATGTGCCTTTCTTCAGTCTGTTAATATTTCAAACAAGCAAACAATAATTTATTTTTAAAATATAGCTGCAATAAAAATCAGCAATAGCAATCTAAGTACTTCTTATGATCTTAGTCATTCATGTTGTTCAATGTATTGTGCATAATCTATTTATACATAAGAAATATACTATTAACATTATGAACCAAATGTACTGGTCTGATAATGACAGGAGAAGTTTATTCCTTACAGACTTTCTATGTTTAAATTATTGATGGTGTTTAATTATTTACCAGAGAATGAAATAATTTGCATTTTTCCTTTTTTTCCATTTAAAAATGTTTAGTATAAAGCAGCAACAATTTGCTTATCAGAGAAACTAGAATTCATCACCCTGGAGCGTCCCAAATGTTCTGTGGCCTTTGGTTAATGGGGTCAGGAAAGCATCCAATGGGTTCGTGCCAACATCCTTTCATTGCTGCCATGCCGGAGAGGTTTAAGTCCACCCCCTCAGGTACTGGCTGGAAGTCAAGGTGCCAGAAAGTCTGATTGCTACTTCTCTAATGCACAACTCTGAGGCTAGTTGCAATTGGTTTTCCCAAAACCTTTGTGACCCTTTGACCTTGGTTTTCAATGCTTTCTGTAACCAATACCTGCTGGCTGCTGTTTAATTTAGAATAGTCAATTTTCTGTTGGGTCCAATTTCTCTTGCATTGGTTCAATTTAGAACTTTGAGCCCATGGTCGCTTGAACAAACCTCCCATCTTGTTCTATTGGTCATACCTGAAAACATTGGAAAGATCCCCATTTTGTGAAAGTCTAATTATATCTTGTAGTTGATGGATGCACAGACAGAGAACTACATGACTCTCATCCCCTCCACCTCAACCTTAAGAGAAAACATAATTCAAAATGTTATACAAAACACCAGCCCGACTCATTAAATCATGTCTCATGAACTTGACTGAGTTTTTTGAAGAAGGAACAAAGAGTATTAATGAGGGCAGAGTGGTGGACGTGATCTATATGGACTTCAGCAAGGTGTTCGACAAGGTTCCTCATGGGAGATTGTTTCGCAAGGTTAGATCTCATGGAATACAGGGAGAACTAACCATTTGGATACAGAACTGGCTCAAAGTAGAAGACAGAAGCTGGTAATGGCGGGCTGTTTTTCAGACTGGAGGCCTATGACTAGTGGTATGCCACAAGGGTCAGTTCTGGGTCCACGATGTTTCCTCATTTATATAAATGATTTGGATGTGAACATAGGAGGTATGGTTAGTACGTTTACAGATGACACCAAAATCCAAGGTGTAGTGGACAGCGAAGAAGGTTATTTTAGATTACAACTTGATCAGATAAGTGAATGGGCTGAGGAGTGGCAAATGGAGTTTAATTTAGATAAGTGCGAGGTGTTGCATTTTGGGAAAGCAAATCTTAGCAGGTTGTATACACTTAATGGTAAGGTCCTACAGAGTGTTGCTGAACAAAGAGACCTTGGAGTGTAGGTTCATTGCTCTTTGAAAGTACAGTTGCAGATAGATGGGATAGTGAAGAAGGCATTTGGTATACTTTCCTTTATTGGTCAGAGTATTGAATATATGAGTTAGGAGGTCATGTTGCAGCTGTACAGGTCAGGCCGCTTTTGGAATATTGTGTGCAATTCTGGTCTTCTTCCTATTGGAGGGATGTAGTGAAACCTGAAAGGGTTCAGAAAAGATTTACAAAGATGTTACCACAGTTGGAGGATTTGAGCTATAGGAAGAGGTTGAATAGGCTGGGGCAGTTTTCCCTGGAGTGTCAGATGCTGAGGGTTGGCCTTATAGAGGTTTATGAAATCATGAAGGCCATGGATAGGATAAAAAGACAAAGTCTTTTTGCTGGGGTGGGAGAGTCCAGAACTAAAGGGCATAGGTTTAGGGTGAGAGGGAAAAGATATAAAAGAGACCTCAGGGCAACTTTTTCACACAGAAAGTGGAGCGTGTATGGAGTGAGCTGCTAGGGGAAGTGGTGGAGGCTGGTACAATTGCAACATTTAAAAGGCATCTGGATGGATATATGAATAGGAAGGGTTTGGAGGGATATGGGCTGGGTGCTGGCAAATGGGACAAGATCAGGTTGGGATATCTGGCTGGCATGGACAAGTTGGACTCTTCTGTGCTGTACATCTCTATGAATCTATGACACTATATAGAATGAATTCTATTGTGAACACCACCATTATATTGTACAACATCAAAACACAGAAAAATATCCTGCAAATCTCAGCAAGCAGATTTTTTTGCTTAATTTATTAACTAGTCAGATCTTCTTCCCACAACCTATGATTTTAATATTCATTTTTTCAAGTAATTTCCTTTTGAAATGTCCACAAACTATGCTTCAAAATTGGCTTGTGGTGGAAAGCTTTAGTTTCCTTAAAGTCGGCTCAATTACCATTCTCTCACATTTAACCTCCTACAACATAGATCAGAACCATCCTACCACATCTATCTCACCTATATACACTAAGACATGCTAAGACACATGCTAACCATATGCTAAGAAACCACTAAAGATGTTTTGACTGTCGCCACTTGATAATAGCAGCCAATAAATACAGTGAGTTGCTTTGCTATACTGGTATTACCAGCAAAATGCTATTTGAGCTCCATTTTGAAAGATAGATGATAGATTCTGCTTTTCCTTTGCAACCTCAGCCTTCTGTTTTCCTTCTTCCTGTTCTGTCCTATTCCTTCTCATTGCTTCCTTCTCGCATGACGCCAATACCATGCCTACTAATCTCCACTTATCCCAACATTGCACTGCATGCAGTAGAAAATGACAAATCTTGACATTCATCCTGGGTTGTATTCCCCTACACTTTAATTGACGAGCCCGATAGTCAACTTTGTGAGACCACATATTTAGCCCAGCTATTAATTTATGCAGACAATGCTTTCATATGCAAGTTCCTGGTGGAAGAGATCAGCCAGTTGTTGAGAAGTTACCCCTTCTCCCCAGCCTGACATCTGATAATCTGGATGGAAAAGAGAGAGTGTTGAGGATGGGGCCGCAACTATTGTGAGGATACCAGGCATAGATTTGAACAATTCATTGCCAGTGTTCTCAGGTATTTACATGTTTTAGGGGTGGACTCACTTTCAGTGGTGATGGAAGCCTATGTAATTACAAATGATGACAGGTCTTGCCAGTCTCAGCTGTTACTACAACATCTCTCCAATATTCTATCAAATCCAAAGAGGATTTTCGATAAAGGAGATGAGTATCTCTTTAAATAACACTTCTGCACCATGCTTTTTCACTGTCAAAATAATAACGTCCTGGTCAAGGTGAAGACTTAGAGAATGTAAGAAAATGTAAGAAAATGAGTAACTAACAGGCCCAGTGCACTCTGTATATTATGTAAATCACTGCTGCAATGAGGAGACTTTTCTTCACCCAGAAAGTCGTGAGTCTGTGGGAATTCTATGCCACTGAAAGCAGCTGAGGCCAAAACTTCGAACAAGTTTGAAAAGCAGTTAGAGTTAGTCCTTAGGTCTAAAGGGATCAAAGGGTATGGGGAGGAAACAGGAACAGGGTACTGAGTTAGATGATAAGACATGATCATATTGAAAGGCATAGCAGGCTTAAACGGACAAATGACCTACTCTTCCTATTTTTATGTTTCTATGTTTCTATTCCACAGGTCCAAGCATAAAACATTTCAGAATGAATTATCAGCAGTCAGGATCCACACACAAATTGACCCTGAGAACCCAGTGTCAAAAAGTGTGACACTGGAAAAACACAGCCAGTCAGGTAGCGTTTGAAAAGCAGGAGAGTTGATGTTTTGAGCATAAGCTCTTCATCAGGAATCAAGAATTTCTCCTTTGAGTCCTCCCCAAATTCCTGTATCTGCGGTCCTCACTTTCTCCCTGAGAACCCAATGCCTCATTATTATTTCATTGGTGCCTCACGTTGAAGAGGCACAAAAATTAAATTCAGTCTGTCTCTTTTATGGACATTTATCAATAAATTGATAAGCATTTATATCTTAAATTATTCCAAAACAAGAATAATTATGCAAAAATGTGCCACCTACAATATTAACTTCTTTACGAAGTTGAACAACCATGTTGTTGTTAAGTCTATAATGACATATATGGCTATTGGAATGGGAGACTGTAATTATTGGGCACTTATGTAAAATTGTTAGACTGGCTGAATAGAAAAAGCAAAGAAAGAAGAAAATATTTCAAAAGTGAGGCAGCCATCTGTAAATGTTGGCAAAGGAGATAAAAATGGCTTTGGGCATTGTTGAAGAATTGATGTGCAATTTAATGCCAAATGCTTCTGAAAGATTTTGTAACTTGGACTAAGAATTCAGTTATCTTCATTGACACTAACATGATACATACCATGCAAGTTCAACACTAAATCCTCTATTAACTCTATGTATGGATCAGTCATCATTTACTTATTCAATACAAATCTCCAAAAAACATACAAGTCAGACAAATCAATAAGGCTAATGTGGCATCTATAAATCCTCGGGGATTCTTTTCTTACTATAATCCAGGATTGTCTGGAACACTAATAGCAGACATTTACCTTATGGGGCAAGTGGTGATAGAAAACTTTATACACTTAACATGGAGTAACATAATTCATTGATAAAATTATTTATAAAAATATAATTCATTCACATGTACAAAGTTTCCAAATCAAATGCAGACCAAACTACAAAGCATAGTCCCACCCATATAGGGATGGAATGGATCTGTACATAAATCCTATTTGTCTTTCATTTCCACTTAGTGGTCTGAAATTTGTCATCAGCAATGAGCAAGTGACTCACTTCATGCATTATGTTTATCTAGCCCCAGGACGTCCTGTGGGATGATTATATGGCACCTCTTACATAGGATCTGGAACCTGTGTGAATAGGCAAGGGTATAATTCCTTAACTAATCAAACTGTTTTGAGACACATGACCCTGAACCAGCAAGTGCCAATTTGAATAGTTAATGCATGACAAAGTCAATCACAGAAAGGAATTAGAGAGTGGAATTTAATATCCAGAGGCAAATTCAGAGGCTGGGATTCTGTTTGATCAGAGAAGGGTGTGTGGTCTTTCGAGACTTCCTCCTCATCCACAACCAAATTATGAGAAAAGAGTGGAAAGTGACCCACCCAAAGTTCCTTATGGTATCACTTAGGGATTACTTTAAGGCCTCAATGCCCCTGCCACTGAAATTAAGTGACCAATGGTGGCATCATGTGGGCAATTTCAAAACTTATAGGAGAAAGTGAGGACTGCAGATGCTGGAGATCAGAGCTGAAAATGTGTTAGTGGAAAAGCGCAGCAGGTCAGGCAGCATCCAAGGAGCAGGAGAATCGATGTTTCGGGCATGAGCCCTTCTTCAGGAATCATTCCTGAAGAAGGGCTCATGCCCGAAATGTCGATTCTCCTGCTCCTTGGATGCTGCCTGACCTGCTGCGCTTTTCCAGCAACACATTTTCAGCTCCAATTTCAAAACTTACCATGTTGAGTTTGCCTGTGGCCTATTGGTGGAGAGCAGAAGGGTAATCTACATACTCAGGCACAACGTACACAATTAAGGTGACTGATATCAGGAAGGAGTGGGGTACAGCAGCAGGATGTCCTCTGGCCTTGCTATCATCTCGTCTCTCCCCATTGTTATATCTATCCCATTAACACTACCATCTTCTCAGGACTCTACCAACGACTCCTGCTGAAGATCTCAACATACTCCAACAGTGGTTTACTGCACCCTGGAGATACTGACCATCCAGTAGAGCTGTTGGCCATTGCTAAGTCAGAAGAGTGAGATTTCAAAGTTTGATAAGAACGTAGAAATATAAGAACTTGGAACAGGAGTAGACAATTCAGACCCTGGAGCCTGCTCCATCATTAATACGACTACGACTGATCTCATCATGGCCTCAATTCCACATTCCTGCCCATTGTCTGTAACCCTTCAACCCATTACTAATTAATGATCTGTCTATTTCCTCCTTCAATTTACTGAATGTCACAGCATCCACTGAATGTCACTGGAGGTAGTGAGTTCCACAGATTCACAGTTCTTTGAGAGAAATAAAATCCCTCTCTAGCCTCACCCAATCTTTTCTTCACAGCTTTATCCAATTCCACAAACATCCTACAGTGTGGAAGCAGGAAATTTGGCCCATAGAGTCCACACTGACTCCCTGCAGAGCTTCCCACCCAAACTCAGACGCCCACCCAATCATTCTACATTTACTATGGTTAACCCACCTAGCCTGCACATTTCTGGACACTATGGGCAATTTAGCATGGCCAATCCACCCATCCTGCTCATCTTTGGACTGTGGGAGGAAACCAGAGCACGTGTAGGAAACCCACACAGACACGGGGAAAACATACAAACTCCATACAGATAGTCACCCAGGGGTGGAATAAAACCATGTCCCTAGTACTGTGAGGCAGCAGTGCTAATCACTGATCCACCATGCCACCCAAACATTGGAGAAATCAATGCTTTTCTAATTCTAGTCTCTAAAGCATCCTGATATTTAAATTGCTCCATCATTAATTGTTTTAGAACATAAAACATAGAACATAGAACAGTTCAGCACAGAACAGGCCCTTCAGCCCACAATGTTGTGCCGACCACTGATCCTCATGTATGCACCCTCAAATTTCTGTGTTCATATGCATGTCCAGTAGTCTCTTAAATGTCCCCAATGACCTCGCTTCCACAACTGCTGCTGGCAACGCATTCCATGCTCTCACAACTCTCTGTGAAAAGAACCCGCCTCTGACATCCCCTCTATACTTTCCTCCAACCAGCTTAAAACTATGACCCCTCGTGTTAGTCATTTCTGCCCTGAGAAATAGTCTCTTGCTATCGACTCTATCTATGCCTCTCATTATCTTGTATATCTCAATTAGGTCCCCTCTACTCCGCCTTTTCTCCAATGACAAAAGTCCGAGCTCAGTCAACCTCTCTTCATAAGATAAGCCCTCCAGTCCAGGCAGCATCCTAGTAAACCTCCTCTGAACCCTCTCCAAAGCATCCACATCTTTCCTATAATAGGGCGACCAGAACTGGACGCAGTATTCCAAGTGCGGTCTAACCAAAGTTTTATAGAGCTGCAACAAGATCTCACAACCCATAAACTCAATTCTTCTGTTAATGAAAGCCAAAACACCATATGCTTTCTTGACAACCCTGTCCACTTGGGTGGCCATTTTAAGGGATCTATGTACCTGCACACCAAGATCCCTCTGTTCCTCCACACTGCCAAGAATCCTATCCTTAATCCTGTACTCAGCTTTCAAATTCGACCTTCCAAAATGCATCACCTCGCATCTATCCAGGTTGAACTCCATCTGCCACCTCTCAGCCCATCTCTGCATCCTGTCAATGTCCCGCTGCAGCCTACAACAGCTCTCTATAATGTCAACGACACCTCCAACCTTTGTGTCGTCTGCAAACCTGCTGACCCATCCTTCAATCCCCTCATCCAAGTCATTAATAAAAATTACAAACAGTAGAGGCCCAAGGACAGAGCCCTGTGGAACACCACTCACCACAGACTTCCAGGCAGAATATTTTCCTTCAACTATCACTCGCTGTCTTCTGTTGGCCAGCCAATTCTGTATCCGGACAGCTAAGTTCCCCTATATCCCATTCCTCCTGACCTTCTGAATGAGCCTACCATGGGAAACCTTATCAAATGCCTTGCTGAAGTCCATATACACCACATCCACAGCTCGACCCTCATCAATTTTTCTAGTCACATCCACAAAGAACTCGATAAGGTTTGTGAGGCATGACCTGCCCCTCACAAAGCCGTGTTGACTGCATTTAATCAAGCCATGCTCTTCCAGATGGTCATAAATCATATCCCTCAGAATCCTTTCTCACACCTTGCAGATGTTTTGCCTGCAGCTTTTTGGCATCTGGATTCCTTTCCCACATGTCTTCTACTTTTGAGATACTCATGAAACCTATATCTTTTGATCATCTGAACTAATACTTCCTTATATAATTTGGTGCCATTCTTGTAAATAATATGCTCCTGTCAAGTGCCTTGGGAAATTTCATTAAATGTACTATAGAAATTCAGTTGTTGTTAATCTTATACAGGAAATTCTGATAGAATTCGAAACCTTCATTATTTCATTACACGATCATTAAACAGAAGGGCTGACTTTGCCCAGGTAAGTTCCTGATTATTGCAAATGTCCAGTGAACCTCCCAATAATAAGCAAGATGGTGTTTCCACTGTTTTTCCAGCTTATGGATGGCAACCCTTTATGAACATTAAATTCCAGCCAAAGGAAGAATGGGAAAGATAGGATTATGACAGTCAGATTAAGTATATGGTGTCCAGAACTGAACACAATTCTCCAGATGTGGTCTAACCCAGGATTTGTACAGTTGAAGGATTAGCACTTGCATTCTTGCACTTTCAATGTCATGTCCAGTATTCCAGATTATTTTCTGTACTTGTCCATGATAGTCAAGTGATCTATGTACATAGACCCTTGAGGTCACTTTGATCTCCAATATCAATACATTTTCACCATTTATAAAGTACTTTGTTCAATTTTTTTTAAGTTCAAAGTTGATAACTTCACTCCATTCTACATTGAAATCCATTTTCTATAGTTTTGATGACTCACACTATTGTTAGCACCATTGTATAACATTATGGTCCATCCACACTGCTTACAATGACACCTATCTTTACATCTTTGGCAAATTTGGACATGTGACTCTGCATCTCATTATGAGATCATTCAAAATTATGAATGACTAAAATATCAACAAAGATCCTTTCAGGAAACATTAGTTCTATCCTGCCAATTGAAGTATAAACCCATTATCTCTACCCATTGTCTTCTGCTGCTCAACCAACTTCTTAATCAGACTATCAATTCCATGAGCTCCAACTTTTATCTAATTTATATTTACTTTTTAGAATATCCCTTTTCCATATTGATTGTCTTTGCCTATTTAATTGCCTTCTTTCAAATTGATGAAACTCAAGTTTGACAATGGCCTGGATTTTCACAGAGTCTGGGATTTCCAACATGTCCATTTCTAATTTTAACTAGTTGAAAAGTGTGTCACTGAAAACGCACAGCAGGTAAGGGAACATTCGAAGAGCAGGAGAGTCAATGTTTTGAGCAGGAGAGTCCTTCATCAGGAATTGTCAGACGCTGCATGATCTGCTGTGCTTTTCCAGCTCCACACTTTTTGACTCTGACTCTTCAGCATCTGCAGTCCTCACTTTCTCCTAATTTTAACTAGTGCCATATTAGAGTGAGGTGGATTCAGGTCACAAGTCTACACCCTGCATTTCTAAACTTGGAGGTTCTATTTAGGAAATAGGCATCAACTTGTTCTTGTCCTCTCACATTTTTCTCTGACATTTTCATGGATTCAGGCCAGATTATCAATGACTCATGGTTCACCACGATCTGGATGATGGAACCTTTTTTAAAGGTAAATATAAAAGGGCCTCTGCATATTCCCACCCCATGTGCCAAGCAATAGTCCTTAATAACCCCATACCATGACATCCCCTCCACAGATTCAAGAACAGTTTCTTCCCACTCTTATGAATGGACCTTTTAAATTTCAAGTTTAATGTTGACCTCACTATTTGTGCAACTTTTCTGTTGCTGTTCTGTTTTATTATCCTTATGAACTTTGTATGGCCTGTACTGCATGCAAAACAAAACCTTTTGCTGTGTCTAGCCATATGTAACAATAACAAATCAAATCAAATCAAATCAAATTATCTACCATTGGCCCTGGAACCTTTATGATAAGCGATAATATTTCTATACACATTCACCCACTGTATATGATATAGAACAAATGAACCCTCTCATGACTATAATGTGTGTTAAGAGAATGATTTTTCTTTTAAAAAAAATTACTCCTAACATTCCACTTCCTAAAATGCATTTGTGTTTTACTGAAAGCCAAGAAAAGTGTCAATAATCCAGACCCTTTAATGAGTCAATGGCAGAGACTGCAAGCTGTTAAAGTTTTGTGTAAATAAACATTGCTCAATTGACAGAAAAGATCAGAGAGCTAGAGCTGTCAATCAAGCAATAATTTCCCCGAGGTTTAGCTGTTTCAACATTCTAATGGATGAATGTGTTATCAGCTAAAATATGTAATAAAACTTGAATAATCTATATTATGTACGCTTCCAACATCTGCAATATTCAATGTTTCCATTACTTATAAACTTGATACTATTGGATTTTTAAAAAATATAGTTAGAATGCAAGTCTTTATTAATTGGTTAATCCGCCCATAACCACAAGATAAGGCAACGAAAAGTTATTCCCAACCTGATAAACTGATTTACTGACTTAAGGTAAGGAAACAAATCCTTTGATGAGCTTCACACTATGATCTCTTTTGAAAAAGTAAAAGCTTTTGAACATGAACATCATTTCTTTCTTTCCATTCCCACTTGCATTAAAGATTTTTTTTGCTTAAGCAGTGTGTGTTTATGAAATCGTTATATCGTAGGTGCTGGCCCAGTTAAGAAGCTGTATTATCTCTAGTAGAGATATAGTCACAAAGCAAAGGTGATTTAACAGCAGTAGTACACATTAATTCAGCGCTTACACATTATCTTATGCAGAACATCAATATTGCCATCAATATTCCCGAACAAAGCAATGAACAAAATCAGCCAAAGTAGGAGATGCTAACTATAAATCTTAGCTCCTATTTAATTTTAAAAGCATTGTGAATGAAGAAGAAGTTAACTGAAATAAATCATTGTTACAGATGTAAGTACAAGAAAGCAAGAAAAGAACCACAGGAGAGTGGGAATGGTGGAATTAACATTCTGCTCCTGCTTATTACGTTGGTGAGTCACAGTTTTTCTTAACCACAACTCCAGTTGAGAAAAGCTTGCCTCCAGCGAGTCAATGAGTGACATTTTTCAGCAGAGATTGGTGTGTCAAGGAACTGGAAAACTGAACATCTGAAGTGAACTGGCAGCAACATTTACTGAGGCTGCAAGCTCCAGAAATGCAGTTATACTTTGCTGACTGTGCTGGCAAAAGCAGATAATCAAAAGAGGACTTAATTGAATATTGATTCACATGTGTAAATATTATACTAAATTGAAGACTGATATTAAAGCCTCAAACAGTTTTTGCCTGAATTGCATCATACTTGCTGGATAAAATAGATGCAACTCTAAACCTTCTTTCAACTGAGATGTCAGTAATATTTGGGAATGATTTATATACTCTACAAATCTAGCACAGAAGCTGTAAACCATCTGCACTCTGACTGATCTTGTGACAGACTATCAGTTCAATCTTATCATCAGCTCCTGAATAAAATAAATATTTATTTAGATATTGGATGCTTGAGAAAAAAGGATGCATTTTTAAACTTATATACATTTGGAAATATTATGACATGGCTGTGAATATGAGTGCGTTTCCTTTTTCTTGTTTTAGTCATGTCCATGGCGAGTGCAAGTGCAAACCATGTTATTACAGAATGGGAGGAGGACTGTTAACACCTTAATGTACAGTTTTGCTGCACCACATCAAAATGCATAGAACATTAACAACAGCTAGAAAAGAAAAGTTATCTCTTTTTAATCTTCTTTTTTCTTTCCACTTCCTCTTGTTAGCCTTCTGTTTTATCAGACTCATGCATTTGCAGGCACTAAGTGCTTTCCATTTAAAGTAAAAAAATGCTATAACTTTTATAATGATTGTTCAAGAAAAAGATTGTGACCATGCATGAAAGACAGAACGTATAGGCATCATAATCATTTTCATCCTCATTTAAGGCAATTATTGATGATATAATATTAACATATAATGTGTGAATCCAGGCTTTTTAAATTTATTTCATGGCATGTGGGACTCAGTGGTAATGCCTCCATGTATTGCCTATGCCAAATTATCCATGAACTGGCTTGATAGGCCATTTCAGAAGGCTGTTGTGAGTTAATCACATTGCTGTGGGTCTGGAGTCACATGTTATCCACAGAGGTAAAGTCTGGCAGATTTTCTTCCCTAAAGAACATTAGTGAACTGGATGGAATTTCTTTATAAGAATCGACAGTGGTTACATTTATCATTAGACTAAGTTTAATGCTAAATATTTATTGAATTTGATTTCACCATCTGCCATGGTGGGATTCAAACTCATGTCCACAGAAAATGAGACTGTGACTAGTCTTGGGAGGTAAGGGTTGGGGATGGTTGTTGTAACTGAAGTCCATCTTTTAAAATAAGTTTTGGTTTCGCTCTTCAAATTGGCTCATTTCAGATTATGGTTCTGCAGCCGGTAATGACCTTCAATATCACATTCAGTAGCCATTCTTCATGTGTGAATGTAAATAATGATTGCCAATGGAGTACTCAACCATCAGATTTTAGTCTGATCCATTCTTCCCATGTGAGTGCATTTCTCTCAGGGTCACTGTGTAATCGTAGCTACAGGAGCAAGACTAATTTTTATTTTCTATTCTCCTTAGGGTAAGAGATGTTGACGCCAATTAAGGCCCCTCTGAGAGCTTTTGACTCTACACAAGACCACACAGTGCCTGAAATGACTGATTTATCAAGTGAACTCTTTATTTCACTGGGGAAAAAAAAACACTTTACATAATAAACACCAAACTATCCAAAGTGAATATTAGAATATATTTTACAATTGCAAACTAAGGACGCAATGAACAATTATATAAATCCAACCTTTTTCTCTTTCTATTACTTGATCCTAACTCTCTGAAGTCAGGGAGAAATTTGCCCACTGCCAAAACCAGGGTATCAAAGTACTTATTCCTAACTTTAGCCTTTTCTTCTCCTCCTTGTTCTTCTGAAAGCAGTCAACTGTGAAGACTCAAGCTTCACTCTGGTTCCATACTCAAGGTGAGGTTGCACAAAGAGAGTTGACAGAGGCATTGAATGGAATCTAATCCTGCATTCACTTTACATTCACAGAAAACTGATGGAGAATTTTTTGACAGAATTTTGTCCTGTCTCTGCTTCCTATCTACTGGAATTCCCTCATACGAATACCAGCCATGAGGAAAATGGATGACTAATTCTTCAGTATCTGCCAAAGATGTTCAGAAACAATTGCTGTGAGTTCCACGAGTGCAGGACAGTCAGTCTTTTCAATTTCCCCTTCCATCCTGTGTGGAACCCCTTAGCTTCTCCATGATTGACACAGAAGTAGAAGTCATTCTTTAAAACCAAGAGGGTTACCTACTTGAAACAGAGATAGAGAGAACATTTTTTTTCTCACAGACTGTCAAGGGATTTTTAAAACTCTATTCCTTAAAAAGCAATGGAAGCTGAGTCACTGAACATTTTTAAGGCAGAAGTGGCTAGACTCTTGGTAAGTAAGACCGGGGTTGCCGGGAATGACCACCCACTTTGACATTCAACAGAACCATGACTGACCTTCCCGCTGTATCCCCATGTCCCTTGATTTCATGAGATACCGAAGATTTGGAGAGAGTAGGCTTGGTGATGGACTGTTGCTAAAACCTAATCAACTTCCTAGTTCCTTGGACGTGCTCACATTGTTGATTGCATAAGCAGGAAGTCCTGCTGCTTTGTCTTGGTCAGTGTCAAGCTTCTTGAGTGTTGGGAAGTAAATATTGATGTCTTGAGAACAGTCCACATTACTGAAGAGGAGGTGCTAGAGGTCTTAAGAACCATGAAAGAAGATAAATCTCTGGGATCTGATTAAGTATATTCCAGGACATTGTGGGAAGCTGGAGAAGAAATTGTGGGGCCCCTTTGGATATTTATATCATCCATAGCCATAGGTGAGGTACCAGAAGACTGCAGAGTGATGAATGTCGTGCTTTTATTTAAGAAAGGTTTCAAGGAGAAACCTAGGAACTATGGACCAGTGAGTTTGACGTTAGTGGTGGGCAAGTTGTTGGAGGGGATTCTGAGAGACAGGATTTATATGCATTTGGAGAGGCAATTTTGATTGGGGTAGTGAGCATGGCATTGTGCATGGGAAATAGTGCCTCTCAAACTTAAAGTTTTTGAGGATGTGACCAAGAAGAAAGATGAGGTCTACGTGGACTTTAGCGGGGCCATTTACAGGGTTCCACATGTGGACTGGTTAGGCAAGTTAGATTACATGGGATCAATGGAGAGCTTGGTAATTGGATACAAAATTGGCTTCATGATAGGAGACAGATGGTGACGGTGGACGGTTATTTTTTGTACTGGAGGCCTGTGACCAGCAGTATTCTGCAAGGATTGGCACTGGGTCCACTGTTGTTCATTATTTATGTAAATGATTTAGATAAGAATATAGGAAACATGGTTAGTAAGTTTGCGGATGACACTGAAACTGGTGGTATAGTAGAGATTAAAGAAGGTTATCTAAGAGTACATTGAGATCTTGATCAACTGGGCCAATGAGTTGAGGAATGGCAGATGGAGTTTAATTTAGATAAATGCAAGGTGTTGCGTTTTGGTAAGATGAACAAGGACAGGACTTACACAGTTAATGGTCGGGCCCTGGGGAGTTTTGTTGAACAAAGAGACTTAGGGGTTCAGGTATATAATTCTTTGAAAGTTACATCATAGGTACACAGAGTGGTAAAAAGGCATCTAGCACTCTTGCCTTCATTGCTCAGAGCATTGAGTATAGGAGTTAGGATGTCATGCTGTATATGTACAGGACATTGATGAGGCCACTTTTGGATACTGTTTACAGTTCTAGTCGTCCTGTCATACGAAGGATATTATTAAATTGAAGAGGGTGCAGAAAATATTTACAAGGATGTTGCTGGGACTGGAGGATTTGAGAGATAAGGAGAGGCTGGATGGCCGGGTCTTTTTTACTGGTGTGTAGGAGGTTGAGGGGTGACCTTGTAGAGGTTTATAAAATCATGCGGGCATAGGTAAGGTGAGTAGCATATGTTTTTTTCCCCAAGAGTATATGAGTCCAAAACTGGAGGGCATAATTTTAAGATGAGGTGAAAGATTTAAAAGGGTCCTGAGGAACATCTTTTTCAAAGAGAGGGCGGTTCATATGTAGAATTAATTGCTGGAGGAAGCAGTCAATGCAGGTACAGTTACAACATTTAAAAGACATTGGATAAGTACATGAATAAGAAGTGTTTAGATGGAGATTGACTTAGCACAGGCAAATAGAACTAGTTTACTTTGGGAAATCTGGTCAGTATGGATGGGTTGGACTAAAGGATCTGTTTCTGTGCTGTATGACTTTATGAGTGTTGTTGGAACTGCAATCATCCAGGCAAGTGGGGAGTATTCCATTACACTCCTGACCTGAGCCTGTAGATGCCGGACAGACTTTGCAGAATCAGCCACTCTCCCCAACATCAAAGACATCTCAGAAATGACTGCCAGACTACTCAGGCTCCTTGGCATCATGATAGCCCACTAACACAATAAAGCAGCAGCTAATGAACCTGAAAGATCCTATACAACAACAAGCAAAGCTAATGTTATTTACAAAATATCGTGCAAGGACTGTAACAAACACTACATTAAACAAACAGGCAGAAGACTAGCCACCAGGATACATGAACATCAACTAGCCACAAAATGACATGACCGTCTCTCACAAGTATCCTTACATACAGATGTGGAAGGACACCATTTCGACTGTGACAACACTTCCATCCTAGGACAAGCCAACAGAGACACGCACAAGAATTCCTAGAAGCATGGCACTCCAACCAGAACTCTATCCACAAACACATCGAGTTAGACCCCATCTACCAACCCCTGAGAAAAAGAACAGGAAGTGACATCACCACAGGTAATAATGTCACCACAGGAAATGACATCACCAACCCAAATAAACCCAAACATATAAATAGAAAGCAGGAATTATCAACAAAGCTTCGCCCAGAGGCCCACTGAAGATGTTACCTAATAGGGTGACGAAACATCTGGAAATGAACCTTCCAGCTCAGTGAGCAAACCTATATCCAGTCAAGAGGAGAGTTACTTGCGACAAGATTCTGAGCCTCTGACTTACTCTTGTAGGCATGTATTTGTATGGCTTGTCTGGTTTGGCTTTTAGTCAATGCTATACCTCAGGACATTGGTGATTGTGACGCTACTGAATATCAAGGATAATGTTAAGATTATCTCTTGCCGGAGATGGTCATTGACTGGAATTTATGCAGCACAAATGATACTTGCCTCCGGTCATTCCAAATCTGGATATTGTTCATGTTTTTCTGCATTCGGACGTGGACCGCTTCAGCATGTGAAGAATTATAAATAGTGCTGAACATTGTGTAATCATCAGTGAACATCCCCACTTCTGACCTTATGATGGAAGAAGGTCATCGCTGAAGCAGCTTAAGACAGTTGGGGCAAGGACACTATGCTGAGGAACTCCTGCAGAAATGACCTGAAACTAAGATGACAGATTTCTAACAATTACAACAATGTTTCTTTGTGCCTAGCTTATTCTAAACAAATAAATATTCCATTTCCAAATCTAAAATTCTAACTATTTGATATAAGGAGACTTAATGTCAATGAAAAAAGAAATTCCAAGCAAAAAGGAGCATGGGAGAAGAAGGTTTCTTACAAACATAAAATCAGTTACAAGTGGGAAGGTAAATGTGGTGTAATTGTGAGCAAAACCTAAATATTCAGTGTTTAATCTTCAAGCTCCCCCATGTTTCTATTACCAGTGCAAAGGCCAAGCCAAACAATGGCTCAAGATCTGTACAATAACAATCAAAGTAGCATTAAATGGAATGGAATTTGAAAGACCAGCATCTCCATAACAACCTCCAAACTCCAATGAAACTTGGACTGTCTTTGCATAAGAGTGCTTCTGCATGCCCTCAGGATAGCTTTCTCTTTTGTCCTCTGGATTACTGACTGAAAGGTGTAACATTCCAGTTCCTCTTGCTACTCACCCCCTCAGACCTAATAAAGTTGTTCAAGTGTTTGCAGCACTCACATTATACTCACCAAGCCACTATTGCTGATTTTGTACTCTAATATCTGGAATGGGGCATGAACCAACTAATATTCTGGCGTATAGGTAAGAGGGAGCCATGCTTACACTCTGCTGGAACATCTCTGCCATAGATTATCAATTAATTAAACATCAACATTTTCCTTAAAGCTGACTTGTCTATCATTAAAAATTTGAAGGCGCTGAAGTGTGAAGTACTGTCATTTGATTAAACAAACTAATTATAGTTTGCCATGTTAAACAGATAGATAAGTAGCATGTGACCCTTCATTGAAGGAAGTACGAAAGTTCAAAAAAAATTCAGAAATGAAAAGCATTTCTAAAATTCCATAGAATGCCAGCAGAGGGTGGACAAAAAAAAATTATTGCTCGTGGCTCATGACTCCAGACCTTTGTTATAATCAAATGGATGTGGTGACAGTCTTGGGAATGAATATGTTTGTTTCAAGACAATATATTGCAAATATAGCATTGGTTCTATCATCAAATCAAACAATAGCATTGATTGACTCCTGAGTAATAATTAGTATCTAGCTCATCACTATCTGGACCTTACCATCTGCTGAAGTCTATAAGTTTCAGTGAAGTGTATGAGAAAATGAATGAGCATAATCTCATCTACACTGTCACTGTAATAGCATTCTAGCTTTTCCTTGCCAGCGTGGATATTTGTTGTTTTGTTTGAATCTAGATAGCTTTTTTAAGGACTCTCTCACAAGGTGTGATCCAAGTTAAAATAAAAGATGTCCACAAAAGTGAAGTATAAGTGCAGACTTTAACCTGAATTTTAACTCTCCTTTGACAGATGGGAATGACACATGGTGTTAAATGTTCATCAACTCTGCTTAACACAGATAGGTGCTGGACATTAAATGAATGTCCCTCTAAAGAGATATTGACTTAAATGATGGTTATTGTGATTAGGAAGTACTTGTTTGTAACTTTTTAAAATAAATACTTATGAATAAAGATTGGATTGGAAGGAGTGTGCAAACATCAGACCTAGATATAGCCTTTATTACTTGGCTTTCTGGAATAGAATGCATGCAGACACTTAAAATCTGAATATTCTGTCTCGAGACTCTAAGCCATCATATTCCTGAATGCCAAAATATTTTCTGACAATGAGTAATTGCATGAGCAATGAATATCACTGCTCATCATGTTATATAAGCTCCAGACACTGTTGTTCACTATAGGTTACATTTGCCACCATCATTCTCATTCCTGGTAAGGAGCAATGGTGCCTGATGATCTCATGTTTTAGGGATAAACCACTTGATAGTCAAATGAAAGGTGGCTCTTGTTTTAAAGAAGGTATAGTTTATTAAATATATCAGCTATATTAGCATGACAAACTATGGGCTGAACCTTAACATTTTTAACTAAATTTCAGCTTCATAGAGTTTCATGGAGGGCTTCACTCATGAGGCCTAATGGGTTCTCTCACTACATTGCATCTAACTTGCCTCATTACATAATGAATTCACCCCAATGCCATCCTTCTCACCTTAATCCAGCCTCATTCTACCATTCGCTGTCTGTAGAACAACTCACTGTTGCTGGGACGTCCTAGAATGGATTGGCAACCTTGATGCTGACACTGTTTTTAAAAGGCCACTTTGCACCTGGATGTCAAAGACTGTCAGCCCAGAGTTGACCTGTACGGTTCCTGACATTTGCCCCAGATAGGGCAGAGGAGGGAAAAATGATGCCCCGCTTTGCAGCAGGAGGCCCTGGTGTATAGGATGGTGTAGAGAAGGGATGTTCTTTTCAACCAGGACTGGCAATGGAGGCCAAGCTATGTCAGTTTGGTCCAAGGTTACCATCCAAGTCAGTGCAGTATGGTTATCACTGTAGGAAATCCTTCTATATTCCACCAGTGCAAGTGTCGCCATCTTCTCTCTGATATTTCCCACTCTATCTCTGATACTGTACCCACCTCCCACGAAGGCTCATATTCTATCATTCTCAATTTTGCCTGCAACATCTTTCCTCTCTCTCTCGCCCACTCCAACCCCTGAAAACATTAACATTGCATGCCCTCAGTGCTGTCTACTTACTCACTCAGGACACCTTTCCACCTGCACCAAAAGTAACAGCTGTTCTACTCATGTTTATCTCCAGTAATACCTTCCTCTGTCTGATTCAAGGATGCAAATACTCCACAATAAGACTGAAAGAGTCATCAGGTGGGCTGTCCACACTCGGCTTCTCACCCATTATGTGGGCAGAACCATAACTCTGATCACCCAAAGCAGCTGACTGACAGTGTCAAAGCCCTGAACTGGGAGTAGAGGCTGCCTTACTGTACTGGGATTCCCTGACTGAAGGAATACAGCAGTACTGTGAGCCTGGTATCCAAGGCTGATGGGCAAGCCTGGTATCTAAGGCTGATCCGAAAAAGGTAGGGCAATGCAATGCAAGTCTGGGATACTGTGAGCATCCAATTAGATTCAGAGTGAATGAGCTCAGTGAGATGCAGCCTGATGAAGTTCATGAGCTGGGTACATGTCCTTGAATGTAAAGTGTCCATGAGCATATTATGATGATAGCCCAGCCCACAGTGAAGAGTCATACAGATGTACAGCATGGAAATAGACCCATCGCTCCAACCCGTCCATGCCGGTCTGACATCCCAACCCAATCTAGTCCCACCTGCCAGCATCTGGCATGGGCCAATGGGCTGAGAAGTGGCAGATGGAGTTTAATTCAGATAAATGCGAGGTGCTGCATTTTGGGAAAGCAAATCTTAGCAGGACTTATACACTCAATGGTAAGGTCCTAGAGAGTGTTGCTGAACAAAGAGACCTTGGAGTGCAGGTTCATAGCTCCTTGAAAGTGGAGTCACAGGTAGATAGGATAGTGATGAAGGTGTTTGGTATGCTTTCTTTTGTTGGTCAGAGTATTGAGTATAGCAGTTGGGAGGTCATGTTGCGGCTGTACAAGCCACTGGTTAGGCCACTGTTGGAATATTGCGTGCAATTCTGGTCTCCTTCCTATCGGAAAGATGTTGTGAAACTTGAAATGGTTCAGAAAAGATTTACAAAGATGTTGCCAGGGTTGGAGGATCTGAGCTACAGGGAGAGGCTGAACAGGCTGGGGCTGTTTTCCTTGGAGCTTTGGAGGCTGAGGGGTGACCTTATAGAGGTTTACAAAATTATGAGGGACATGGATAGGGTAAATAGGCAAAGTCTTTTCCCTGGGTTGGGGGAGTCCAGAACTAGAGGACATAAGTTTAGGGTGTGAGGGGAAAGATATATAAGAGACCTAAGGGCAATATTTTCACACAGAGGGTGGTACATGTATGGAATGAGCTGCCAGAGGAAGTGGTGGAGGCTGGTACAATCGTAACATTTAAAAGGTATTTGGGAGAAGTATCCTCTAAGTGGATCAGAGATGTGTCATAAGTGGGCTGGGGTTGTGTAAAAATGCAGTTCTGTTTGGCAACAAGAGACTGATTGAACTAGTTTATGAAATAGCAACCAGATATCAATGACAAAAGCGTTCTGCCCGCCAACAATTGTGCAATTTGTTCTCAGGTAACTGAATAGCTTTGGGCTGAGATAGACACAAGTGTTTTGATATCTACCAGTACAGATGCTGTCTCTCTGTTCTTCGCAGTTAGAGCCCATTTTAAACCTGAAGGAAACCAATTCACCTTTCCATCAGCTGATTTTATTGACTGTCTATTTTAACTACTAGGAAAGGACTGCAGATGCTGGAGATCAGAGTCAAAACGCGTGGTGCTGCCTGCTCTCCTGCTCCTCGGATGCTGCCTGACCTGCTGTGCTTTTCCAGTGCCACACTTTTTGACTGTGTCTTTTAACTGGTAAGTCAGAGACCTTTAATAAGTAAGCCAGAAAGAGCTGTGTCTCTTGCAAACCAACGGTAACATCCAGAGAAAAGTGACTGAGAAGCAACAGTCTGCCCAATATAAGGATCATAAGGATCATTTCAGCAACCTGGGAAGAGGAATTTGTGGAACTGCTTCTCATTTTCCTCTGCCCTTAGCCTATTTTCCCTGTCTGTTTGTCTGTCTGAAGGGGAATTTATAAGGGGATTAGAATTTTAATTTGTAACTTTTTTTCTGACAATTTATGATGGTTTGCTTGTAGCCACACTCTAATTAATTTTAATAAGTAATAATACACGTTCAGTACAGACACTTGGCTCATGTTTTCTATCAACCCAAGTCTGGAAATCAAGCAAGTTGGGGAATTTTGCATACTTATTTTAAAATCTTAAACTTTTGTGATAATTCTGGGAATAGTAAAGCTTGAATTCCTGTGTGTTACCCAAGTGAAGCATGACAAAAGGCTTTCAGTACTGCTTCAAAGGTATCTTTCTTCATTTACACTTTGGTGAACTATAGCATCATATGTTCCTAATTTTATATGAAAATGTGCTTCCTTGTTCAGCTCCTGAGTTAGTGTCTAATTTAGAAGTTATTCTGTAACTTAACAAGGTGCAAGTGTGTTCCATTAGGCACATCTTTAAAATTAAATATTTCTTGCAATATTAGTTCTAATGCCATGTCTTCTTAATTTGATTATTTATTATCCTTACTTAAAGGTTTTACTTTGGCAACATAAATATGCTGTTGTTGCATATTGCTGCACTGAAGGATTCCCCATAATTTTGAAATCGGAACAGTGATCCTTGCTTTCTGTGGAGAAGATGGAGAATTTGTGACTTTTTTTTTCCTTTCTTTTCCTTTTATGATCAGGGATGTTGAGTTTAGACACAGGAAATGAATACCATCATAGTTCAAAGTGTGTATGCAATGAGATTAAATTTTTACTACCTGGGATTTTCAAATCAGGAGGAATTTATAGCCCTACAGTCTAAACATTGGAAAAGAGTTTGGAGGTGAGTTCTGGAGAGATTTTGTGGTATTGGCGTTGGGTTGGTTTCTGGAAAATAAATATTGTGCTTTTATTCTGTTATCAGTAGGCAAGATATCACAATATAAATCTACCAGATTCTCTGAGAATGGTTGGGGAAAGACATTAGCTGAGCAAACCTGATGGTTTATATTGAACTCTGCTCTACATGACCCACATTTTAGGAAATTACATATAAGCACCTCATTGAAACTAATGTAAAATCAGCAATTATATGGTGTTATCTGTTACAAAAGAGATAAATACATTTCTCAGTAATACACATTGCATTGTTCTGTAGGACATGGAATTACCGTCAGAAGCATTTCACTAAAACAAAACAACATCCAAGCCAGCTTTGAAAGGGAAAGTTACTGGATATCTGAAGAAGGAGATGTTTAAAATGATTGGGAGAAGGGCATTTCAATGGAACATAGTAAGGTGTAAGCCTGTCCACCCGCTGTCCATATCGTTGATTAATTGAGAATCCATAAAATCTGTCCATCGCATTTGTACATGCCTTCAATAATGGAACATTCCAAGCCCTCTGAGGTTAAAGGATTCAAAACCCTCTGTGTGAATATATTTCTCCCAATCTCAGTCCTAAATGATTAACCTTTAACCTAAAGCGGCATCCATGAGTTCTAAATTCCCCAGCTAGAAGAAACAATTGCTCAGTATTTACCTGTCAAGTCCGAGCAGAATCTTGTATGCTTCCATAAAATAACTTTTCACTCTTTTGAACTCCAGTGAGTATTGGCCCGATTATTCAGCTGCTCATTATAAGATCCTCATCCCAGGATCCAATCCATCGTCTTACGACACCATAAGGCTGCCCATTCATCAGAGAGAGACAACTGATGGTGGCTTAACCTGAGGGTCACCATAGCTCAAGTGAGGGAGGAGGATGAGAAGAAGAGTCATTCATAGTAACCTTAGCTGGTAGAGGGAATGAAGCCACATTGTTGGTATCACTCTGTATTGTAAACCAGCCATATAATCTAACCAACCTACTAAACCTACCTAGTGAATATTCCCCTTAACACTTCCAAAGCAACACGTGTCCTTCCTTAAATATGGAAAGCAAAACTGCACACAGCACTCCCAATGCAGACTTATGACACGGACAATTGTAACAATACACCCTTATTCTTGCACTACAGTTTAGCCATATCACTAATTTATACCCCAAATCACTAGCAATATTGGTCAACATTCTCTTTGTCTGCCTAACTGCTAGATGTCCTGCATTCTAAATTACTGTGTGCTTTGCATTACTATACCCAAGTCTCTCCGAACATCAATATTTCAAATGTTCATACGTTGAGAAAAATATTCTGCTTTTCAATTCTTTTGACCAAAGTGAAGAGCCGCACACTTCCCTGTGGTATACTTCATTTGTCATCTTGTTGTTACCTCACTTAAACTGTTTATATCTCTTTACATCGTCTTTGTGATCTCCTTTCATTTATAATTCTACTTAATATTGTGTCTTCAGGTACATTACCCTCAATGTATTTATTTTTAATATAGATTGGCAAAGAGCCAAATGACCAATCCTGATCACTGTGACATTCCTTTACCTACAGCCTGTCAATTTGTAAATACCGTTTATCCCTACTTTCTGCTTCCTGTCAATTGACCAACCCCTTATCAATGCTAATATATCAACCCCAAGTCCATGAGCCTTTACCTTGCATATCAAAATTTTTGGTGGTGCTATAAATGATTTTAAGTTGGCAAATCTTCAGTTTCCTTGCTGCCATGCAATCAAAATAAGCAGCTTTGAAATTCTTGAAAGCTCATAATATAATAATAGCAACACTATAGTTTACGCTGTTATTATGGCATAGATTTTCAAGAAAATTACACTTTGTATGACTTGCTCCTCAGTGCACATCAGAATTTCCTAATAACCTCTGCACTGTTCTGCCACTATCATACCTGAAACAGTTCTGTTAACATAGCACCACAACTATTAAAATCAATGGTAATCTCTATTTTTATTAACAGTCTAAGTGGCTCACAATGATGCAACTGAAATATAAAGCCTCGGAATCACAGTATTATTACAATGTAGAAAGAGGCCATTCAGCCCATTGTGTCTGCACCAGCTCTGAGCATTTTGACTAAGTACCAATCCCTTGCATTTCACCCAACCTTGTAAATTGTTTCTATTTAAATAATTATCTAATGCCCTCTTGATTGCTTCAATTGAACCCACCATCATAATATTCCAGGCAATTTATTCTCAATCAAGAACCACTCACTGTGTGACAAAGGTGTTTCTGACCTTAATTTGCATTTTTTGTAAAACATATTAAAACTACTTGAAGCAGAAACAATTTCTGCTGAAATAAATTGCACAGATTCCTCATGAGTTTAAAAACATCGTGCAAAGCTTCTCTTAGTCTTCCCCTCTATGAGGAAAACATTCCCAACTTCTCCAATCCATCATCATAATGAAGAGTCTCATCCCTGGAATCATTCTCATAAACCTTTTCTGTACTCTCTCCAATACTTCAATTTTCTTCCTAAATTGTGACATGCAGAAATGTATACAATACTTCAGCATGATGTTCATGAAGTTGAGATGCTGGTGTTGGTTTGGAATTGACAAAGTCAGAAGTCACATGACACCAGGTGATAGTCTAGTAGGTTTATTTAAAATCACAAGCTTTTGAATCACTGCTGTTTCATGAGGTGAAGTGGTTGTGCTCCATGCCCTGTTTATGAACCCTAGAGTACTGTATGCTTTCTAACTGCTTTCTCTATTTGTCCTGCCACTCACAATGATGTTTATTTACATGTTCTTTGTACTGGATGGCATCAATAATTGTTGATCCAATCTTTATAATCATTTTTGAACAAGGGCATAATGTTTGCAATTCTCCAGTCTTCTGGCACCACTCTGCATCCAGGGAAGATTGAAAGATAATTGCCAGTACCTCTGCAATTTCCACTATCGCTTCCTCCAATATCCTTGGATATATCTCATATGATCCTGGTGTCTCATCCACTTTAAATCTAATTTGACAGCTTATCAAAACCTTGTCCTTATCAAATTTATACTCTTCTAGTGACTGAGCTTTCTTTTCTGTCACCATGTAGCATCTGCCTCATAAGTAAAGACATTTACAAAGTATTTATATAAAATCTCAACATGTCTTTTGCCTCCATATGTAAATCTTGTTTTTGGTCTCCAGTAAGATCTACTCCTCTTTTTACCATCCTTTTCCTGTTGACTTGCTTATAGAATACTCCAGGATTGTTTTTAATGCTGACAGTCTTTTTTGTAATTTCTCTTTGCTCCCTGTATTTTCTTTTTCACCTCAGTTCTGAACCTTCTGTATTCAGCGTTATTCTCAATTGTATTGATGCCTGTCATAAGGCTACCTGTAGTTTTTATAAACAGGATAAACAGGAAGACAGCTAACGGTCCGCATCCATGAACACCAACTAGCCAAGAAACGACATGGCCAGCTATCCTTAGTAACCACACACTCAGATGACAAGCAACATGAAGTCGACTGGGACAACACTACTATTATAGGACAAGCCCAACAGAGAACAGCCAGGGAATTCCTAGAGGCATGGCACTCATCCACAGATTCAATCAATAAGCAAATCAACCTGGACCCAATATATCAGCCACTGCAGCGGACAGCTGGAACTGACAACCGGAAGCGGCAGAGACAAACCGCTATAAATGCCGGTGGAAACACCACAGAAGCGCTTCACAGGAGACTCCCAAACACTGAGGATGTCACCTAGACAGGGGATGAAACGTCTGCAACACAAATTCCCAGCTCGGCGAACAGAACCACAACAACGAGCACCCGAGCTACAAATCTTCTCCCAAACTTTGAAATTAAAGTTCAGAATTATAACTACACTATGATGCTTATATCTCTCTTTAACTTGCTTGTAGCTTTGTTCCTCTATATCCTTCCTATTAGCTGGTGGTTTGTATATTATACCAAGAAATGTAACTTCACCCTTCTATTTGTTATCACTAGCTTTATCCATTCTGCCTTTCGACCTTCTGAAACATCTGCTTTCTCCAGCACTGTAATGCTCTCCTTAACCAAAAACAACATCCTTCTTCCTCTTATTTTTCTCCTATCTTTTCCCTTCTGTCCCAAAATGAACACCAGATTTTGGACCAGCGTGGTACAGAGGCTTCTATCAGCATTCCTCCTTATCTAGGTAAAAACAATGACTGCAGATGCTGGAAACTAGATTCTGGATTAGTGGTGCTGGAAGAGCACAGCAGTTCCGGCAGCATCCGAGGAGCAGTAAAATTGATGTTTCGGGCAAAAGCCCTTCATCAGGAATAAAGGCAGAGAGCCTGAAGGGTGGAGAGATAAGCTAGAGGAGGGTGGGGGTAGGGAGAAAGTAGCATAGAGTACAATAGGTGAGTGAGGGAGGGGATGAAGGTGATAAGTCAAGGAGGAGAGTGGAGTGGATAGGTGGAAAAGAAGATAGGTAGGTAGGACAAGTCATGGGGACAGTGCTGAGCTAGAAGTTTGGAGCTAGGGTGAGGTGGGGGAAAGGGAAATAAGGAAACTGTTGAAGTCCACATTGATGCCCTGGGGTTGAAGTGTTCCAAGGCGGAAGATGAGACGTTCTTCCTCCAGGCGCCTGGTGGTGAGGGAGCGGCGGTGAAGGAGGCCCAGGACTTCCATGTCCTCGGCAGAGTGGGAGGGGGTGTTGAAATGTTGGGCCACAGGGCGGTACAGTTGATTGGTGCAGGTGTCCCGGAGATGTTCCCTAAAGCGCTCTGCTAGGAGGTGTCCAGTCTCCCCAATGTAGAGGAGACCGCATCGGGAGCAACGGATACAATAAATGATATTAGTGGATGTGCAGGTAAACCTTTGATGGGCACCTTCCCCTGCCATCGCAGGAATTGCAAAACCTGCACCCACACCTCCTCCCTCACCTCCATCCAAGGCCCTAAAGAAGCCTTCCACATCCATCAAAGTTTTATCTCACATCCACCAATATCATTTATTGTATCCGTTGCTCCTGATGCAGTCTCCTCTACATTGGGGAGACTGGACGCCTCCTAGCAGAGCGCTTTAGGGAACATCTCCGGGACACCCACACCAATCAGCCCCACCGCCCTGTGGCCCAACATTTCAACACCCCCTCCCACTCTGCCGAGGACATGGAAGTCCTGGGCCTCCTTCACCACCAGACGCCTGGAGGAAGAACGCTTCATCTTCCGCCTCGGAACACTTCAACCCCAGGGCATCAATGTGGACTTCAACAGTTTCCTCATTTCCCCTTCCCCCACCTCACCCGAGTTCCAAACTTCCAGCTCAGCACTGTTCCCATGACTTGTCCTACCTGCCTATCTTCTTTTCCACCTATCCACTCCACCCTCCTCCCTGACCTATCACTTTCATCCCCTCCCTCACTCACCTATTATAATCTATGCTACTTTCTCCCTACCCCCACCCTTCTCTAGCTTATCTCTCCACCCTTCAGACTCTCTGCCTTTATTCCTGATGAAGGGCTTTTGCCCGAAACGTCGATTTTACTGCTCCTCGGATGCTGCCTGAACTGCTGTGCTCTTCCAGCACCACTAATCCAGAATTCCTCCTTATCTAACTGTCTCTACATAAGCAGCTACATTTGCTTTTGTTCGATGGGGCCCATTGTATTTATTTCACAAGACCCCTTGTGTGTTATCTTAACTTGGATATACTCCTCCTGTGAAGTGGAGGTGTTGGTGTTGGACTGGGGTGGACAATGTTAAAAATCACACAACACCAGATTATAGTCCAACAGATTTATTTGGAAGTACAAGCTTTCAGAGTGCTGCTCCTTCAACAGGTAGCTAGTACATAGAAAAGTACAGCACTGAACAGGCACTTTGGCCTATGATGTTCTGCCGAGTTTTAATCTTAATGTAAAATATAGTAACACAACCTACGCACCCCTCAACTCACTGCTATCCATGTGCATGTCTAGCAGTCGCTTAAATGTCCCCAATGACTCTGCTTCCACCACCACCGCTGGCAACGCATTCCATGCATTCACAACTCTCTGTGTAAAGAACCTACCTCTGACGTCTCCTTTATACCTTCCTCCTAATATCTTCAAACTATGACTCCTCGTATCAGTCAATCCTGCCCTGGGGAAATGTCTCTGGTATTGACTGTATCCATGCCTCTCACTACCTGGTATACCTCGATCAGGTCTCCTCTCTTCTTCCTTCTGTCCAGAGATTTAAAACTCTCTTCATAAGGTAAGCCCTCCAGTCCAGGCAGCATCTTGGTAAACCTTCTTTGCACCCTCTCCAAAGCCTCTGTATCTTTCCTGTAGTAGGGCGACCAGAACTGGACACAGTATTCCAAGTATGGTCTCACCAGGGACTTGTAGAGCTGTAGTAAAACCTCGCGGCTCTTAAACCCGATCCCACTGTTAATGAAAGCCAAAACACCATATGCTTTCTTAACAACCCTATCAATTTGGGTGGCAACTTTGAGGGATCTATGTACTTGCACACCATATCCCTCTGTTCCTCCACACTGCCAAGAATCCTGTCTTTAATCCTATATTCAGCATTCGAGTTTGACCTTCCAAAATGCATCACTTCACATTTATCCAGGTTGAACTCCGTCTGCCATTTCTCAGCCCAGCAATGCATCCTATCTATGGTGCACTGCAGCCTGCAGTAGCCCTTTATACAATCAACGACACCTCCAACCTTTGTGTCATCTGCAAATTTACTAACCCACTCCTCAACCTCCTCATCTAAGTCATTTATAAAAACTACAAAGAGCGTATGCCCTAGAACAGAGTCCTGCGAGACCCCACTCAACACTGACCTCCAGGCAGAATACTTTCCATCTACAACCACTCTCTGTCTTCTGTCAGCCAGCGAATTCTGAATCCAGATAGCCAAATCTCCCTATATCCCATACTTCCTGACTTTATGAATGAGCCTACCATGGGGAAACTTATCAAGTGCCTTGCTGAAGTCCATATACACCACATCCACTGCTCGACTGTCGTTGACCAGTCTTGACACCTCCTCAAAGAACTCAATAAGATTCGTGAGGCATGACCTGCCCCTCACAAAGCCATGCTGACTGCCTTTAATCACACTATGCTTCGCCAAATAGTCATAAATCCTATACCCTCAGAATTCTTTCCAAAACTTTGCTGACCACAGACGTATGACTGATTGGTCTGTAATTGCCAGGGATTTCCCTATTACCCTTCTTGAAAAGAGGAACAACATTTGCCTCCTTCCAATCCTTCAGTACGATTCCTGTGGAGAAGAAGGAGGCAAATATCCTCGCCAGTGGCTTAGCAATCTCCTTTCTCGCTTCTCGGAGCAGCCTAGGATAAATCTGGTCTGGCCCTGGGGACTTATCAATCTTAGTGTTTTCCAAAATTTCTAGCACATCAACTTCATCAGTCTTGATCTGGTCAAGACTGTATCCCAGCTCCTCAAAGTTTTAATTTACAACAAGTTCCCTTTCCTTGGTGAAAACCAAAGCAAAAAACTCATTTAGGGCTTCTCCAATCTGCTCAGACTCCACGCACAAGTTCCCTCCGCTTTCCCTGATCGCCCCTACATTCTCCCTGATCATTCTCTTATTCCTCACATATGAGTAAATGCCTTTGGGTTCTCCCTAATCCTTCCTACCAAATCTTTCTCATGCCTCCTCCTGGCTCTTCTCAGTCCATTTCTGAGCTCCTTTCTAGCAAGCCTGTAATCCTCTAAAGCTGTGCTAGATCCTTGCTTCCTCCACCTTACGTAAGCTGCTTTCTTCCTTTTGTCAAGAAGTTCTCCTGTTCTCGTCATCCAAGGTTCCTTAATCTTACCCCTTCTTACCTGTCTCAGAGGAACAAATTCATGCATCACACTACAACCTGTCCTTACATAGTCTCCACATGTCTGCTGTGCCCTTTCTGTGGAACAATTGCTCCCAGTCTATACTTCCCAACTCCTGTCTGATAGCATCATAATTTCCTTTCCCCAATTAACTATCTTCCCTTCGTAATTGCTCCTTTCTCACTCCAAGGCTATGCTAAATGTGAGGCAGTTGTGATCACTTTCACCAAAGTGCTCTCCCACAGCGAGATCTGACACCTGTCCTGGCTCGTTGTTGAGCACCAAATCCAAAATGGCCTCTCCCCTCAGCGGTCTGTCTACCTACTGAGTAAGGAACCCCTCTTGAATACACGTGACAAAAACGACTCCATCCAAACCATCTGCACTTAGGAGGTTCCAGTCGATATTGGGAAAATTGAAATCACCCATAACAACAACCCTGCTATTTCTGCATTTTTCCAGAATCTGCCTGCCTATGAGATCTTCAATCCTTCTACTGCTATTAGGTGGTCTGTAGAAAACCCCCAATGCGGTGACTGTTCCCTTGCTGTTCCTAACTTCCATCCATACTGACTCAGGAAACAAACCTTCCTCAACAACCTTCGTTTCTGTAGCTGTGATGCACTCTCTGATTAGCAATGCTACACCCCGTCTTTTTTTTTCCAGCCTCCCTGTTCTTTTTAAACATTCTAATCTCTGGAACATCAAGCAACCATTCTTGCCCCTGTGGAACCCACGTCTCCGTTATGGCCACAATATCGTAGCTCCAAGTACGGATCCATGCTCTAAATTTCGGACACTCCTTGCATTAAAGCAGATACACTTTAACCAACTCCTTTGTTTCATCGCGTGAGAAACCTTCCTGATAGATTTAATACGTCCTGTCACTGTCCTGTCTGCAACTGATTCCCTCTCAGACATGTGACTCTGATTCCCACCCCCTGCCAAACTAGTTTAAACCCTCACGAATCACACAAGCAAATCTCTGACCCTGAACATTTGTGCTCCTCCAGTTTAGGTGCAACCCGTCCTTCATGTACAGGTCCCACCTTCACCAGAAAGTATCCCAATGGTCTCGGCATCTGAAGCCCTCCCTCCTGCGCTAGCCTCGCAACCACGTGTTAAGCTGCATTCGCTGACTGTTCCTCAACTCACTATCTCGTGGCACCAGTAGCACTACTCTACTTGTCCTGCTCTTCAGCTTTCAACCGAACTCTCTGTAGTCACTTTTCAGATCCCCAATCCCTTTGCTGAGATCAGCTAGTGGGGCAGGATCATAGGACACAGAACCCATAGTAAAAGATCCAAGTGCTATACAACTATGTAAAGTATTGATCAAACCTAGATTGCTGTTAAGTCTTTAATCACTTAGAATGGGGATGCAGATTTTGAATGATTAGTATGTAAATCCCAGATCTTCTTTCAAGTCACAGTCCCAAGATAAATTAAGGTTTTATAAAAAAAGTGAGATCTCACCTCAGATAATGCCTTAAAGGTGTGAGGTTAGAGTCTGTTTGCATCCCAACCTTGAATCAGACTGGATCTTTTTCCAAAGTAGGAATTTATAGAATGTCACATGGACTGCCTACAGATTGTGTGCTTTTTGAACAAAATGGAATGTATCTGCAAATACAAATTTATCCCATAGACTTATATGCGTGTGCATGTGTGTGTGTCTGTGATGGAGAGAGAGAGAGAGAGAGATAGTGTGTGTGCAGGGCAGAGGGAGAGAGTGTGTGCATGTGACAGTGTCCTTTTCAGGATGGCAGCCAGTGATAAGTGGTGTTCCGCAAGGCTCAGTGTTGGGACCACAACTTTTCACTTTATACATTAACAGTCCAGATGAAGGAACTGTTAAGTCTTATAAGTTTGCAGACTCTATAAGAATTAGTAGAGGGACAGGTAGCATTGAGGAGGTAGAGAGGCTGCAGAAGGATTTGGACAGATTAGGAGAGTGGGCAAAGAAGTGACAGATAGAGTACAATGTGGGAAAGTGTGAGGTCATACACTTTGGAATGAAGAATAGATGCATGGATTGTTTTCTAAACAGGAAAAAGATTCAGAAATCTGAAGGGCAAAGAGACTTGTGAGTTCTAGTCCAGGATTCTCTCAATGTAAACTTGCAGGTTGAGTCAGTAGTTAGGAAGGCAAATACAATGCTGGCATTTATTTCGAGAGGAATTGAATATAAAAGCAGGGATCTACTTCTGAGGTTCTATAAGGCTCTGGTCAGACCACATTTGGAGCATTGTGTGCAGTTTTGGACCCCATATCTCAAGAAGGATGTACTGGTTCTACAGCATGTTCAGAGGAGGTTCATGAGAATGGTCCCAGAAATGAAAAGCTTTCCATATGAGGAACGTTTGAGAACTCTGGGTTTATACTCAATGGAGTTTAGAAGAAGGAGGAGGGATCTAATTGAAATATACTGAATACTGAATGGCCTGGAGAGAGTAGATATTGGGAAGACATTTCCATTGGTAGGGGAGACTACGACCCAAGGTGACAGCCGTAGAGTAAAGGGTAGACCTTTTAGAATGGAGATAAGAAGAAACGTCTTCAGCCAGAGAGTGGTGAATCTATGGAATTCATTGCCACAGAAGGCTGTGGAGGTCAGGTCATTGAGTGTATTTAATACTGAGATAGATAGATTCTTGAGTATCAAGGGGATCAAGGATTACGGGAAGAAAGCGAGCAAATGCGTTGAGGAACTTATCAGCCATGATTGAATGGCGGAGCAGACTTGATGGGCTGAATGGCCTAATTTCTGCTCCTTTGTTTTATGGTCTAAATGAAGTGCTAAAATATTTTTGCTGATCAACGTATTGGTTGGTACAATGAATTTATGGTAACCAACTTGTAACAGAAACCTCTGGTGTCGTGTGATTTTTAACTCTGCTGACAGAATTTAACATTCAAGGAACTGGGTGATCCAGTGGTTGCTACATGCATTCTGCCCAGGAACAAGGATGGAGCTTTTTGCAAGATTTTCAATAGATCACTAAGGCAAGATTCTGGAAACCTTTCACAGATCAGAGTCAGTTTGAGTCATGTTGGCAGTATGAAGAAGAAGCTCCATCTGAAAAGGATATTGATCCAGAAGAGTCCAAGCAGTTTGGGCTCAAGCAAATCCTTGGACTCAGTAGGTGCTATGAAATGTGGGGTCGAGGTTCAGACAAAGTTCTCGGGTGCCATGGAGTCTCAGAAGAAAGCTGTGAGCCATGAATAGTTCAGAGCAGTTGTGAGGGAGGGTCAAGGAAGCCTACACCCAGGATTTAATTAGTGCTGCAGAGAAGGATCAGAGCTGAGAGAAACTGAGGCAGTAGCAGCTTACTGAAGCTAGCTATCAGCAAATCAAAAAGCTGGAATTGGGCCCTTTAGTAGGTGGAGTGCTCAGGAATCCAGGAGAGTCCAGTGCCAAGAAAACTGAGTGAACATCCAAGATGCAAATAGTGATTGAAGTAGTCCATGTTGGAGCAGCTTTTGAGAGAGTTTCAAAGCTAGATCTTTGAATGTAAAGAATTGGAATCCATTGTAAAGTTTTTAATAAGATTTGGTGACCCACAGTATAACTACTGTCTGAGGGGTGTTGTTATGAATTCCATGGGATCTAGCTTGATCACATTGGCTATGATAGGGTTAGGGTTGATATGCTCTGTGGGGTATTTGGTCACAGTTTGTTACACATTTGCTTCATGCTAATTTTGAATGTTAGCGTTTATGTTGGAAATATTTCTACATGTTAAACCTCTTGTTAATAATGTTTGCTTGATAAAGTTGTGTTTGTAATAAGTTGATTCTTTACTCCTTAACTTAAGGAAGCTGGCTACCTTGTTTCTCAGACCAAGTCATATACAATCTAATATATAGAATTTGTATAATCGACAATAACATTGTCCTTTTAAACTTTGTGGCCCCTTCTAAATGGGTCTCAATGCTTTGTTTAGTAAATGCAAAACCTTTTCCACCTGGACCAGGGCTTTTATCCTCTAGATGTTCGAGAAATTTATCACTCATCTCCTTGCTTCCATTTGAAATGTCTTCTATCTCGCTTGATCTGAGTGTCATGTCTGGCTTGATAGCCTCCTGATATGCACTGAAACAAATTAATTTTTCATATTTCATCCATTTCAAGCTCATTACATGCATTCCTCTTCATAGCCCAACCCTCAACTTGATTGGTCTTTTGCCAGCTATGTGTGTGTACAGTGCATTTTGACTATTTTCTGTTCTTTCACAATGTCTGATATAGGTTCCTGTATGCTTTTGCATTTGGTTTTTGACTTCTGACTTTGCTGGCAAATGGGACTAGGTTAGGTTAGGATATCTGGTCAGCATGGACGAGTTGGACCGAAGGGTCCATGCTGTATATCTCTATGACTCTATGACACTATGACCTAGTGTAATTTCATGTTTTTGGTCACAATTGGTCCTTTCCTGTGATTCTTGTTGGTGAGCTGGTATAAATTTAAAAAAAATTGACCAGTTATCTGTTCAATGTTCTGCAATTATTTGACTCACACTATTCATTTTCAAATGTGTCTGTTTAATTGCAATAATCCGACTACTCAATTTGGCCAATGTCTGGCTAAATTTGAATGCAGCAAATTGCTATTTAATCTGTCATTCCAAAATCGAACTGAACGTTGATTGTCACTGATGTCTATAAATAGACTTTAAGTCAAGTCTGTGGACTGAGAAACTAAAACCAAGAGATCGAATTGGAATGAGTCAACAGTGTGGAAGCTTACTTTTAATTATTAGGATGCTTGTTACATACTGAACAGTTAAACATGACAATAAAGCAATCAATGTCTTTTCCAATTGAAAAGTCCCATAAAAATGATTCTGCTCAAGTATATTTGTGTACTGCAATATTGTTTACCGACATGTACAATATAAAAATTAATAAGGTTCTAAGACAATAGGAGCAGAAGTAGACCATTCATTCCATCAAGTCTGCTCTACCATTCAATGGCTCTAGTCTTTATATGTAATCTGTCGCAATTTGTTTTTTTGCTCTCTGAATGTGAGGAAGATTTAGCCAATTCAAACAAAGTGCAGCCCAGGAAAGGGCTCTTTAAGGAAATAAAAGATCTGATCATGCGAGAAATAGCATTAAATTCATTTTAACCCTCCTATCAAGTAACTGATGTCATCATCAGCAAACTGGCCTTCCAATGAAGTCATCAGTGAGTACCACTGAATAAGTTACAAATTCCACACAATAATATTCATTACTCTGTTACTGATATTTGGTTAAAATGACCCGTCAGTGGGAAATTATATTACAACATCTGGGGACATTGTTTCTTTTCTCTACATCAGCCACTTAGAGTCATAGAGATCTAGATAGCATAGCAAAAGGGCTTTAGCCCTCATTCCTGATGAAGAGCTTAAGCTTGAAACGTCAATTCTCCTGCTCCTCTGATGCTGCCTGACTGGCTGTGCTTTTCCAGCACCACACTCTTCAACTTTAGCCCATTACGTCTGTGCCAGTCAAAAAAAGCCACCAACTATTCTTGTCCCATTTCCAGTACTTTTAATTGCAATAATCAATCAGTGGGAGCTTGAGTATCACAGATACAAATATGAAAGTCCAGAACTCCAGAATAAAAGTTGTGATGGCATTTAGCCTTCATCCCTCACAATCCCTCAAGCTCCAACCTATTGCCCATTCTGCATCTATGTCATTTCCTGCTTCCACACGACCCCCTTAGCTCATCATGCCCTCTATACCAACTTGTAACCACCCACAGCTTTCAGAGGCCACTGCATTGTCTATTCTCATGCCTCTGACTGTCCCCAGATTGGGGCGATTGGAGGTCCTTCATCTCGACCTGGCAAGCAACTGCAGGGAGTTTCCCAATTGGGAAATTAGTACATTGTTTTGCCCACTGGAAATCAGGTGATCGGGGAGGTGGGGGTTGAGGCACCTAAGCAGCCATTAATTGATGATTTAAGGGTTTTAATTGCTGATGAATTAAGAAATATCTCCAGTGGACTGCTCCCATTGGTGAGGTGGTGAGTTTCTCTCCAGGACCAATTTGATTCATTATTTTTTTCTCTGGCCACCTCTCTCATTGCCAGCGAGGAAGGTGAAATCAGACACGATAAATTACACTTTAAATAACTGACACAACCACTGATCTACTGTAGTGCAAGCTTCAGCCAACAGTCACAGTTCTGTCTCCATCAGGCAGAATTCTCATCTTTTCCTTCACACAGGTCGATGTGTCACATCAAACAGCAACTTTACTTCACCTGAATTCTACGCTAGTAGTCATCACCAAAACATGATAAATTGCTGCAGAATTTTCTGAGCTCAATTCACACCAGACTTGCTGAGATGGATTCCCAAGAGTCACTTTTACTCAACTACTCCTTAACACCTTGGCAGAGTGTAATGCCGCTTCTGGTGAATTAATTCCCCTAAAGTGACTGAAGTTGGGTTAGTGACAAACTTAAATGTGATTAATTGTGGCAATCCTGAGAACCTTATCGTCACTTTAGCTGCGTTCTGTATGCCAACACCCTGGGTCTATAGTTTCTGTTTCAGCCTGTGGATCAATAGCTATCAGAGGAAGGTCTAGCCTACAGGGTTAATCGCTTTCATTTAGCCTGAATTCATCCTTAATGCACTATAAGTATTCATAGCTCTCTCATTAATTTTCTTGGACCATCATCATCACTAAAATGCAATGTTTGGCTGGTTATTTATTTGCAGGGAAAGCTTTTGATCAAACAATTACTGCAGGGAGATTGTTCCAACAGTACACTCCTATGCGTAGATGTCCCACCTTTGAATACGGGCACCAATCCACACTCAGACTGGGGTTGAAACCAATCACCAATTTTATGAAGTAAAGCTGTGACTGAAATTTCTACTCAAACCTATTTACAAATGCAAATTCTCCATTAAAACAATGCAAGTGCTAATGCTTTGTAAAGTATTTTAAAAACATCAGTATTAAAGTATTTTGAAAATGAGGTTATGACAAAAAGTAATTAGTTTTAATAAGAGTTTCCTTTTAGTAATCCAACCATAAATAACTGTAGTTTTTCAAAGATAATCTAGACAGGACCATTTACCAGTTTCATTGCTGTATAATGCAATATAACACAGGTTTGAGACTAGACGCATCTACTTTTCAGACAGTTCTGTGATATCAAGACATAGGGTTATAGAGTCACAGAGATGTACAGCTCAGAAACAGATCCTTCGGTCCAACCTGTCCATGCAGATATCCCAACCTAATCTAGTCCCACCTGCCAGCACCCAGACCATATCCCGCCAAATCCTTCCTATCCATCTGCTCTTCCTTTTAAATGCTGTAATTGTACCGGCCTCCACCACTTCCTCCGGCAGCTCATTCCATACACGTACCACCCTCTGAGTGAAAAGGTTGCCACTTAGGTCTTTTATATCTTTCCTCTCTCACCCTAAACCTATGCCCTTGAGATCTGGATTCCCCATCCCAGGGAAAGGACCTTGTCTATTTATCCTATCCATGGGGAATGGGGAAGGAAACTGCAGGGGATGAGCACATTAAAAATGTGGAGCTTATTCAAGGAAAAGCTCCTGTTTGTCCTAGATAAGTATGTACCTGTCAGGCAGGGAGGAAGATATAGAACGCGTGAGCCGTGATTTACTAAAGAAGTGGAATCCCTGGTCAAGAAGAAGGCTTATGTTAGGATAAAATGTGAAAACTCAGCTAGGGTACTTGAGGGTTACAAGGAAGTCAGGAAAGACCTAAAAAGAGAGCTCAGAAGAGCCAGGAGGAGACATGAGAAGTTGATGGCAGATAGAATCAGGGTTAACCCTAAGGATTTCCATAGGTATGTCAGGAATAAAAGAATGACGAGAGTTAAATTAGGGCCAATAAAGGATAATAGTGGGGAGTTGTGTGTGGAGTCAGAGGAGATAGGGGAAGCACTAAATAAATATTTTTCGACAGTGTTCACTATAGAAAATGAAAATGTTGGCGAGGAAGATACAGAGATACTTGCATCTAGAGTAGAAGAGATTGAGGTTCACAAGGAAGAGGTATTAGAAATACTGCAGAGTGTGAAAATAGACAAGTCCCCTGGGCCGGATGGGATCTATCCTAGGATCCTTGGGGAAGCAAGGGAAGAGATTGCCGAGCCTTTGGCATTGATCTTCAAATCACCATTGTCTACAGGAATGGTGCCTGAGGACTGGAGGATAGCAAATGTGGTTCTCTTGTTTAAAAAGGGTAGTAGAGACAACCCTGGTAATTACAGACCAGTGAGTCTCACTTCAGTTGTTGGTAAAGTGTTGGAAAAGGTTATAAGAGATAGGATTTATAACCATCTAGAAAAGAATAATCTGATCAGGGACAGTCAGCACGGTTTTGTGAAGGGTAGGTCATGCCTAACGAATCTAATTGAGCTTTTTGACAAAGTGGCCAAACAGGTAGATGAGAGTAAACCGGTTGATGTGGTGTATATGGATTTCAGCAAGGTGTTCGATAAGGTTCCCCACAGTAGGCTATTATACAAAATGCGGAGTAATGGGATTGTGGGAAACATAGCAGTTTGGATTAGTAATTGGCTTGCTGAAAGAAAACAGAGGGATGTAGTTGATGGAACACATTCATCTTGGTGTCCAGTTACTAGCGGCGTACCGCAAGGGTCAGTGTTGGGTCCACTGCTGTTCATCATTTTTATAAATGACCTGGATGAGGGCTTAGAAGGGTGGGTTAGTAAATTTGCGGACAACACTAAGGTCGGTGGAGTTTTGGATAGTGACGAAGGATGTAGTAGGTTGCAGAGAGACATAGATAGGATGCAGAGCTGGGCTGAGAGGTGGCAAATGGAGTTTAATGTGGACAAGTGTGAGGTGATACACTTTGGATGGAGTAATCGGAATGCAAAGTACTGGGCTAATGGTAAGACTCTTTGGAGTGCAGATGAGCAGAAAGATCTCAGTGTCCATGTACACAGATCCTTGAAAGTTGCCACCCACATTGACAGGGTTGTTAAGAAGGCATACAGTGTTTTGGCCTTTATTAATAGAGGGATTGAGTTCTGGAACCAGGAGGCTATGCTGCAGCTGTACAAAGCTCTGGTACGGCCACACTTGGAGTATTGTGTACAGTTCTGGTCACCGCATTACAAGAAGGATGTGGAAGTTTTGGAAAGGGTGCAGAGGAGATTTACTCGGATGTTGCCTGGTATGGAGGGAAGCTCTTATGAGGAAAGGCTGAGGGCCTTAAGGCTGTTCTCGTTAGAGAGAAGAAGGTTGAGAGGTGACTTAATAGAGACATACAAGATAATCAGAGGGTTAGATAGGGTGGACAGGGAGAGCCTTTTTCCAAGTATGGGAACGGCAAACATGAGGGGACATAACTTTAAAGTGAGGGGAGATAGGTATAACACAGATGTCAGAGGTAGTTTCTTTACTCAGAGAGTAGTAAGGGTATGAAATGCTTTGCTTGCATCGGTAGTAGATTCGCCAAGTTTAAGTGCATTTAAGTCGTCATTGGACAGGCATATGGACGTACCTGGAATAGTGTAGGTGGGATGGGCTTCGGATTTGTATGACAGGGTGGCACAACATCGAGGGCTGAAGGGCCTGTACTGTGCTGTAATGTTCTATGTTCTATGTTCTATGTACTCATGGTTTGATAAACCTCTATAATGTCACACCTGAGCCTCCAATGCTCCAGGGCAAACAGCCCCAGCCTATTCGACCTCTCCATACAGCTCAAATCCCGCAACCCTGGCAGCGTCCTTGTAGATCTTTTCTGAACCCATTCAAGTTTCATAACATCCTTCCGATAGGAATGAGACCAGAATTGCATGGAATATTCTAAAAGTGGCCTAACCAACGTCCTGTACAGCCGCAAGATGACCTCCCAATTCCTGGATTCAATATTCTGACCAATAAAAGAAAGCATACCAAATGCCTTCTTCACTATCCTATCGACCTGCGACTTCACTTTCAGGGTGCAACGACCCTGCACTCCAAGGTCTCTTTGTTCAGCAACACTCCCTAGGAACTTACCATTAACTGCATATGTCCTGCTAAGATTTGCTTACCCAAAATGCAGCACCTTGCATTTATCTAAATTGAACTCCATCTGCCACTTTTCAATCCATTGGCCCATCTGATCAATGTCCTGTTTTGATCCGAGGTAACCTTCTTCATTGTCCGCTACACCTCTAATTTTGGTGTCATCTGCAAACTTACTAATTATACCTCTTAAGCTCACATCCAAATCATTTATATAAATGATGAACATTAGTGGACCCATCACCGATCCTTGTGGCACTCCGCTGGTCACAGGCCTCCAATCTGAAAAACAACCCTCCACCACCACCCTCTGTCTTCTGCCTTCATGTCAGGTCTGATTCCAAATGGCTTGTTCTCCCTGTATTCCATGAGATCTAACCTTGCTAACCAATCTCCCATGAGGAACCTTGTCAAATGTCTTCTTGAAGTCCATATAGATCATGTCTACCACTCTGCCCTCACCAATCCTCTTTGTTACTTCTTCAAAAAACTCAATCAAGTTTGTGACATTTACCAACCTCCCTAACAACCATTAACAGCAGGTGAATAGGTAGCAGAAAAAGACAAACAGCCAGTAATTGAAAAACATGTGGAGAGTAGAACAGAAAAAGAGAGCAAGAAATGTGATTAACAGAGAGATTCAAGAAATTTGCAGGCCCAAACCGGCTGAACAGTCACTGAAAGAAGGGCAGAGGTTCACAAGCTACCACACTGCAACAAGATGAGCTACAAAGCCCAGCAACAAACAATTCCGTAGACTCTTGTGCACAGTGAGGTGGTGGGGGGTTTAGATGAAGTCCTGGTCAGGAATTGATGAGGAAATTGCTGCATAAGATAATGAAAGTATTTGATGCATATTTCAATCTCAAAATGAACACCATTGTTGAGGGAGCAAAGTTTAACATGGATGATGAGAGTTACAGAGTCATAGAATCATAGAGTCATAGAGGTGTACAGCATGGAAACATGCCCTTCGGTCCAACCCGTCTGTGCCGACCAGTTATCCCATCCCAATCTAGTTCCACCTGCCAGCAACCGGCCCATATCCCTCCAAACCCTTCCTATTCATATACCCATCCAGATGCCTTTGAAATGTTGCAATTGTACCAGCCTCCACCACACCCTCTGGCAGCTCATTCCATACACATACCACCCTCTGTGTGAAAAAGTTGCCCCTTAGGTCTCTTTTATATCTTTCCCCTCTAGTTCTGGACTCCCTGACCCCAGGGAAAAGACTTTGACTATTTATCCTAGTCATGCCATTCATAATTTTGTAAACCTCTATAAGGTCACCCCTCAGCCTCCAATGCTCCAGGGAAAACAGTCCCAGCCTGTTCAGCCTCTCCTTATAGTTCAAATCCTCCAACCCTGGCAACATCCTTGTAAATCTTTTGCGAACCCTTTCAAGTTTCACAACATCTTTCCGATAGGAAAGAGGCCAGAATTGCTCACAATATTCCAACAGTGGCCTAACCAATGTCCTGTACAGCCGCAGGAGAAAGTGAGGTCTGCAGATGCTGGAGATCAAAGTTGAAACTTTATTGCTGGAACAGCACAGCAGGTCAGGCAGCATCCAGGGAACAGGAGATTCGACGTTTCGGGCACAGGCCCTGTACAGCCGCAACATGACCTCCCAACTCTTGTATTCAATAGTCTGACCAATACAGGAAAGCAGACCAAATGCCTTCTTCACTATCAAATCTACCTGCGACTCCACTTTCAAGGAGCTATGAACCTGTACTCCAAGGTCTCTTTGTTCAGCAACACTCCCTCGGACCTTCCCATTAAGTGTATAAGTCCTGCTAAGATTTGCTTTCCCGAAATGCAGCATCTTGCATTTATCTGAATTAAACACCATCTACCAATTCTCAGCCCATTGGCCCATCTGATCAAGATCTTGTTGTAATCTGAGGTAATCTTCTTAGCTGTCCAACACACCTCCAATTTTGGTGTCATCTGCAAACTTACTAACTGTACCTCTTATGTTCGCATCCAAATCATTTATATAAATGACAAAAAGTAGAGGACCCAGCACTGATCCTGTGGCACTCCACTGGTCACAGGCCTCCAGTCTGAAAAATAACCCTCCACCACCACCCTCTGTCTTCTACCTTTGAGCCAGTTCTGTATCCACATGGCTAGTTCTCCCCGTATTCTGTGAGATCTAACCTTGCTAACCAGTCTCCCATGGGGAACCTTGTTGAACGCCTTACTGAAGTCCATATAGATCACATCTACCGCTCCGCCCTCATCAATCCTCTTTGTTGCTTCTTCAAAAAACTCAATCAAGTTCGTGAGACATGATGTCCCACACACAAAACCATGTTGACTATCCCTAATCAGTCCTTGCCTTTCCAAATACACGTACATCTTGTCCCTCAGAATTCTGTCCAACAACTTGCCCACCACTGAGGTCAGGCTCACAGGTCTATAGTTCCCTGGCTTATCTTTACCACCCTTCTTAAACAGCAGCACCACATTTGCCAACCTCCAGTCTTCCAGCACCTCACCTGTGACTATCGATGATACAAATATCTCAGCAAGAGGCCCAGCAATCACTTCTCTAGCTTCCCACAGAGTTCTTGGGTACATCTGATCAGGTCCTGGGGATTTATCCACCTTTATGCATTTCAAGACATCCAGCACTTCCTCCTCTGTAATATGGACATTTTTCAAGATGTCGCCATCTATTTCCCTACATTCTGTATCTTCCATGTCCTTACCCACAGTAAACACTGATGCAAAATACTCATTTAGTATCTCCCCCATCTCCTGCGGCTCCACACAAAGGCCGTCTTGCTGATCTTGGAGGGGCCCTATTCTCTCCCGAGTTACCCTTTTGTCCTTAATGTATTCTCCATAATTCTATTTGCCAAAGCTATCTCATGTCCCCTTTTTGCCCTCCTGATTTCCCTGTTAAGTATATTCCTACTGTCTTTATATTTTTCTAAGGATTCACTTGATCTATCTGGTCTATACTTGACATAGGCTTCCTTCTTTTTCTTAAGCAAACTCTCAATTTCTTTAGTCATCCAGCAGTCCCCATACCTACCAGCCTTCCCTTTCACCCTGACAGGAATATATTGTCTCTGCACTCTCGTTACCTCATTTCTGAAACCACCCATTTTCCAGCCATCCCTTTTACCTGCGAACATCTACCCCCAATTAGCTTTCAAAAGTTCTTGCCTAATACCGTCAAAATTGGCCTTTCTCCAATTTAGAACTTCAACTTTTAGATCTGGTCTATTCTTTTCCATCACTATTTTAAATCTAATAGAATTATGATCGCTGGCCCCAAAGTGCTCCCCCACTGACACCTCAGTCACCAGCCCTGCCTTATTTCCCAAGAGTAGGTCAAGTTTTGCACCTTCTCTAGTAGGTACATCCACATAGTGAATCAGCAAATTTTCTTGTACACACTTAACAAATTCCTCTCCATCTAAACCCTTAATACTATGGCAGTCCCAGTCTATGCTTGGAAAGTTAAAATCCCCTACCATAACCACCCTATTATTCTTATAGATAACTGAGATCTCCTTACAAATTTGATTCTCAATTTCCCTCTGACTATTAGGGGGTCTACAATACAATCCCAATAAGATGATCATCCCTTTCTTATTTCTCAATTCCACCCAAGTAACTTCCCTGGATGTATTTCTGGGAATATCCTCCCTCAACGCAGCTGTAATGCTATCCCTTATCAAAAATGCCACTCCCCCTCCTCTCTTGCCTTCCTTTCTATCCTCCCTGTAGCATTTGTATCCTGAAACATTAAGCTGCCAGTCCTGTCCATCCCTGAGCCATAGTTCTGTAATTGCTATGATATCCCAACCCCATGTTCCTAACCATGCCTTGAGTTCATCTGTCTCCCCGGTTAGGCCTCTTGCATTGAAGTAAATACAGTTTAATTTATCAGTCCTACCTTGTTCTCTGCTTTGTCCCTGCCTGCCCTGACTGTTTGACTCCCTTCTTTTCTCAACTGTACCAGTATCAGATTGATCTCTTTCCTCACTATCTCCCTGATTTCCACCATCTCCCAACCCCCACCTTTCCCCCCCCCCCCCCCCAACCTTACTAGTTTAAATCCTCCCAAGCAGTTCTAGCAAATTTCCCTGCCAGTATATTAGTCCCCTTCCAAGTTAGGTCCAATCCATCCTTCTTGTACAAGGTCACTTCTACCCCAGAAGAGATTCCAATGATCCAAAAATGTGAATCCTTCTCCCGTACACCAGCTCCTCAGCCATGCATCCATCTGCTCAATCCTCCTATTCCTGCCCTCACTAGCTTGTAACACTGGGAGTAATCGAGATATTACTACTCTCGAGGACCTCCTTTTCAAACTTCTGCCCAACTCTCTGTAATCTCCCTTCAGAATCTCATCCTTTTCCCTTCCTATGTCGTTGGTTCCAATGTGGACAATGGCCTCTTGCTGGCCCCTCTCCCCCTTGAGAACATTCTGCACCCTCTCTGAGACATCCTTGATCCTGGCACCAGGGAAGCAATACATCATTCTGATTTTTTTCCTGCTAGCCACAGAAACGCCTGTCTGTGCCTTGAACTAGACAGTCCCTTAACACAATCGATCTCTTGGAACCTGACGTACCCCTCATTGCATTAGAGCCAGTCTCAATACCAGAAACTCGGCTGTTCGTGCTACATTCCCCTGAGAATCCATGTGTTCAAGTATAGAGGTATATGCCTCACATACAATCACTCTCCCTGTGTAATGGAGTCAGTCAGCTGAGAGTATTGCTCAGCAGACTGTGAGGAGCACAAAGGCAGAAGTCTGATGCACAGAAGTCAAGAAGTGGAACACTGAAGCTTGACAGAGATTTGTAAGGAATTGGCCTGATTTCATGTTTCAGATGACATAACATTAAAATTAAATCTAAGCTGTACAAGGGTGATGCCAGGAAGCATTTACTCACACAAATAACAGTGGAAATCTGGAACATTCTCCTCAGAAAAAAGAAATCAGGCTACACATCAGTTGAAAATGTCAAAGCTGAGATTGGTAGACAAATGTTAGATGAGGGCTTTCAGCTTGGCAGGAGAAAGGCAAATCACTAAAGTTCGGCTGCAGATCACAGAGGATCTAAAACTCTTGCTGAAAGGAAAGGTTTGAAGAGCTAAATGACTTGCCACTGTTACTACTGTCCTAGGAACCTATGTGTGAAAGAGAAGTTGTGATTGTTCCCTAAATTCAAAAGGTCAAAGGACTAAGGTGGTTAGGAAAGTTATTCAACATGCTACAGTTCAGGTGAACAAATTACACTGCTCTATCACTCTGTGTCATGCAATGGCAGTTTGCAGTCTGGATTAGGCATCTGGCAAATTCTCATTCTAGAAGTGGAGAACTATCATTAGAACAGACAGCATTAAGGACCAGGATGCCTCTTCACCTGAACCAACCAAAATTTGGACTTGCCACCTGACTGAATTGGAAATGAGAATTGATAAGTGTGATTTTCTGGTGGAATTCCATTCATTTCAGGTGAGATCAGGGAAGCAGATCAGGCACTGTTCTGGCAGTAACCGTGCACTTACCAAACAAAAAGAAATGGGCCATCTTTAAAATTGGCTGTCAGGTGGCAACTTTTAATTCCATACGTTGGGACCAAAACATTTCCATTTCCCTATCCACCAACCAATCCACCACAATGCATGCCAAAAATATTAAAGCTGACGCCAGAACTGAGGTTGTGGTCAATGGAAGCCCCTCAGCCAAGGGTAATACCTGCATCAATAACTTGTAACCTGCTTTTAACAATGTTGTTGTTCACTTGACTGGACAAGGAAGGGTGAATGGAGGATGCACAGATATGGTAAAACAGTCAAGAAGGATGTCCCAGAATCCCTACAGTGTGGAAGCAGGCCATTCAGCTCAGCAAGTCCACATCAATCCTCCAAAGAGCACCCCACCCAAACCCACCTCCCTAACCTATATTTCCAATGGTTAATCCACCTAACCTGCACATCTTTGAACTGTGGGAGGAAACCCACACTGATATGGGAGAATACACAAACTCCACACAGACAGTTGTCTAAGGTTGGAATCAAACCTGGGTCCCTGGTGCTCTGAGGTAGTAGCGCTATCCATTGAGCCATCATCCCAATGTTTCTTAAATGGAAATTGTTCATCTTAGATATATGATGTCAGATTAAGCAGCTGATTCGGTCAGGTAGTAAGCGATACAATGGATGCACTCCATTTCCAGCCGTTATTTCCCCGCAATAGGTTTTTACAAGAATATAGTTTTCAACTCAGTGAGTGTTTAACCATTCAAAGTGCTCTGATTGTAAATGACACACAAACAGGTTTTATTGTGTACTTTATTGTAAAAGAAAATTGTCCTTATTGTATTGATCTCAACAAGAATAACAAAAATGCTTACAGACGTGGAAGGTATTATCAACAGCTCTATCAAGCAACATTTGCTCAGCAATAATCTGCTCACTGACACCCAGTTTGGGTTCCATCAATGCCTCTCAGCTCCTGATCTCATTATAGCCTTAGTTCAAACATGAACTGAATTCCAGAAGTGAGGTAAGAGTGACTACCCTTGACCTCAAGGCTGCATTTGAAAGGGGATGATATCAAGGAGCCCTTGTAAAACTGAAATCAATGGGAATCAGCCAAAAGACTGTCCGCTGGCTGGAGTCATATTCAGCAAAAAAGATAGTTGTGGTTGTTGGAGCGCAGTCATTTCAGTCCTGGACTATCACTGCAGGGGTTTCTCAGGGTAATATTCAAGGCCCAACCATCTTCAGCTCTTTCATCAATGATCCTCTCTCTGTCCTAAAATTAGAAATGGGAATGTTCACTGATGATTACACAATATTCTCAATTCATTGCATACTAAAGCAGTCCATGTTCAAATGTAGTAAAACCTGGAGAGTCTCCAGGCTTGGGCTGAAACAAATTCAAGGCAATTACCTTTTCTAACAAAAAAGAGAACATAACCACTCCCCTTTACAATCAGTAGCATTACCATCACTGGATCCCACCCTAGTAACATCCAGGATTACTGTTAACCAGAAATTGAACTAGAATTTTATATATGTACCATTGCTCCAAGAGCAGATCAGAGGTTTGAAATCCTGCAGCAAGTAACTCACCTCCTAAACCTCCCCACTCAAAACCTGTCCACTGTCTACAAGGCATAAGTCAGAATTCTGATGGAATACTCCCCACATGCCTAAATGAGTGCAGCTCCAACAACAGTCAAAAAGCTTGACACCATCTAGAGCAAAGCAGTTTACTTGATTGGTACCAAATCTACAAATATTCACTCCCTCTACCACCACAGAGCACAGGTATATGGGAATATCTCCACACCTCCAAATCTCTCACCATCCTGACTTGAAAATATATCATTGTTTCTTCAGTGTCACTGGGTCCAAATCCTAGAATTCCCTCCTTTACAGCATTGTGGGACGATCTACAGCATTTAGACTACAACTGAGCACCACCTCTCAAGGGAAATCGGTGGCCAATACGTGCTTGTCTAGCCAGCAATGTTCACATCCATAAACTATTCGTTTTTTAAAATAAGCATTCAAGTTGATGCACACATGTAACCACACAGAAACACATACATAGAACCATACACACAACACATATATGCACACATACAGACACACACTCACTCAGACATATGCACATACATACACAGACATATTCTTTCTCACACCCACTATCAAGTCAGATGATACATTAAGTAGTTTGAAACTACAAAACAAGTCAGTTATGTATAAATTCAGTAGTCACAGATTGTACAACATAAAGGAGGCCTCTTCAAGTCTGTACCAATAGATTGGTACTTTGGATATTTTCAGACTGGGCTCAAAGTTTTTCCCAAATGCTGAAATTGAATGTTTTAACAATATTGCTGGACAATTTCAATTTGATTTCCTGGATTCAGCAGCTGCTGGAGTGGTTGATTATTAGACGCTGCTGGTTACATACAGCTCGTCAAACAACATGAAGGATGGAAGCTTCTAGAATGGTGGAGAAAGATATAGAGAGAGAATCTTTCTGCTCAGGATCCGTATTCACATACATATATTATTTTTCTGTCCTGTAACTGGCCTGGCATTAACCCAATTATTAAATATAAAGTTGTTGTATTTAATTTTATCATCATATTCTTACCTCCCATCAACTGACCAATTACCAAAACATGGTCACAGGAAGTTGATTCCAGGCCTATAATTTAAAAGTCATTAAATTAAGGCTGAAAGAGTTCTCATCAAATCCAGAGTGCACAATCCAAAGTGATTGCATCTAATGGCTTCCTCCACCCATAACTGAACCCATAGATGCTGAGTGCTTTGTGAATGGCTCAAGAAATGAGCTAATCCCATTCCTCTAAAGTGATTGTCTCCATTGGGTTCTCCTGAACAATCCAACACTCTTACTCATGGCATTACAATTTATAGAGTACAGTTATACAAATGTTCAGGCACCTCAGATAGTCAACTAGTAGTTTCAGCCAAATAAATAAAACTATTTTCTCTATAATGCATGGATTTTTAACACTCCAATTATAAACTTGTGCTCTATTGGTAAAACAAAGCAGCAATTTCCAGTTAAATTCATAAATCAGGGAATTGTTGTCTGAGCTGCCCTACTCCTCCAGAATCTTTGCCACATTAATACCTTGCCAAATACAGTTTTTTGGCATTGAAATCTAAATGGTCTAAAGTTGCTTTACTCACTTAATATATACTTGCCTGGAAAACGTAGGGCTCATCCACTCCAACTGAGCAGCAAATGTTAATTACTGTCAAATAACCTCTCTAGCCTTGAAAATTAATTTTGATAATTGTGGGTCTTCAAGCCTTCAGGTTTGAATGACAGTACAGGGCATCCCTGATTTATGAACGCCTGACTTATAAACGCTAGTACATACGAACACAATCCCATTCAGAGATGTAATTTCAAAAATCCAATATCAGATCATTTTCAGTACTTACAAACTTTATATTGTCCTGCATTGTGTTTTGACTTGTGTACAAATCAATTTGCGATTGGACTCCAGAATAGAACCTGTTCACAGCCCAGGGATTAGAGATTAATAAACATTAAATAATGATCTTTTTACTATGCTTATTTCTAACTTTTCTACATGTCTATTTCATTCTGTACCTAATTTAAGATTTCATTAACTATTGCAATGGATATTTTTCGTTCAGTATCTGCACTTCTTATTAACAATTGTTCAATGTAATTAGTGAAAGATATGCACAATTTCTTGTCAGGTTCACACAGATATCTGTAGAAAGTGCAGTGGTTTTTCTCAATAGCTGGCTGACAGAAACTTTGCCTGAATGTTTATACGACACAGAGGGAAAGGGAAGGCAGATTTAGGGCTGGTTGGCACACTCAACTTCCCAATTGCCAAGCAATATTGGTGACCAACTAAGAAATGGAAGGCAGTGTTGCTAATCACTCAGTGATGGGATGGGAGTTGATACCCGACGCAGAAATACTGCTAGTGCTATTTTTAAAGAGCTTCCATGACCCAGGCCATGATGCAATCCTCCCTTGCTACGGCATCCATTCCTGTAGCTCTCCTCTGAACAATTAGGCCTACATATCCTATAACTAGTGACATGGTAGCTCAGTGGTTAGCACTGCTGCTTCACAGTGCCAGGGACACAGGTTTGATTCCTGCCTTGGGCAACAGTCTGTATGGGGTTTGCACGTTGCTCATGTCTGCATGGGTTTCCTCCAGGTGCTCTGATTTCCTCCCAGAATCCAAAGATGAGCAGGTCAGGTGAACTGGCCATGCTAAATTGCCCATAGTGTTCATGGATATGTAGGTTAGGTACATTAATGAGGGGTAAACATAGGGGAATGGATCTGGATGGGTTACTCTTCAGAGGGTCAGTGTGGACTTGTTGAGCCAAATGGCCTGTTTCCACACTGTGGGAATCATAGAACTTATGATTCTATGACCTTCTATGATAAAATTTCCAGAAACCGAACTCTCCCATATGCTCAGGAGAAATCCACAGGAAAGATGTATTTGTTGGTATGGTGTGGGCTCTGGTTTCAGTGACAACTCAAAAAAATCACTGAAGATCACTGAATGAATGAACCCCTGTTTCTTCTCATTTTCCCCAGGGATAGAAGGAGTTTTTCTTGGCTGAACAAGCAAGCCTGCTTGGAGATTGTAAAGGAAGTCGGCAGCTGTGGGATCATCCAGAGCATCTGGTTGCAGTGCTGCAAATGCTATTCTGCAACGATGAGGTTGACACTTTGGGTCCCTAAGGAATCAGCAATTGGATACATTTAAGGCTGTGCATGCTTTGCAGGGAGAGCCAATCACGTAGGCAACTCTAGGTGAATGCTGTAGCATCTCCTGTGATAAGCACAGCCTCGGATCTGTCAGAGGATCATCTTATATCATCTTTGTTGGAGGCTGCCTCACACTCCTCGATGAGCTCAGCATGCCACCTCCCCTTCCCCCCCAAACAAAAACAGCCGGCCCACAAGCACCAGCACATGCAATATAAAACAAAAGACCACTAAAGCCAGTCCTTGACCACTAAAGATCATATTGATTTAACATTTTACTCTTGAGTTAAGGCTCCCTAATTAAGATCATGTTCCCTATTTAGGGTCAAGTTTAATCTGTATAACTCTATTCCTTCCCAGCTGTGCATGTGCCATCATATGAGTCACACCATAGGAAACGACCACAATGTCAGGCCCAAAATTGAATGAGCACTTTGTGTCTGCCCTTGTACTTGAGGAACCTCACTTTCTAAAGGGTTTATTTCCTACAAGTAAGAAGCCTGATCTCATGACTTAGATTGTTGGTTATTCTCTTGTACAGTGCTACACATAAGCCAAATGAAATTGCTTTCCCTGTCTGGGGGAAATTACTTGGCTGAGAAATGCTGCATCTGTCTACAGCAGGTGAGGTACAAGGGCCTTTTCAAAGTCCCTTATTCCAAACTCTGAGTTAGCACTGTTTTGGATATGAGCCAGTTACACCCATCAAATGGCTAGAGCTACAAACAGACCATGAAAAATTATCAACCTAGCATTGATATGATAGTGAGAACAATCTGTGCTAACATTGACATGATCAAAGGAAGTGCACAGTGTTACACTTTTATTGCAGGCAGCGTATGTCAGTGTAGAAGCAGCATTAGGGAGGACATGGAAAGATTCTTGGCTTTCTGGATGTAAGACCAAAACCAGTGCCAGCTGCCTCTTAGTTTGATGACCATCAAAGATAAAGCCAGAAGTCTGTGTGAGCCCTTACAGAATGAGCAGGGTGAGAGGTTACAGTCAGAGGGTTCCATTGTGAGTCATAGATGGTTTCAACACCTCTAAGAGGCATTTCCATCTGCACGATGTTAGAATGTTTGGTGAAGCAGCTAGTGCCAATACAGGAATAGCTGTGAAATTTGCCAAAGAGACTCATTGAGGAAGGTGGCTGCTCAGCCAAACTAGCTGATTGGGCATTTTTAAGGAAAAAAAGTCCCAGAAAATGTACATTTCACAACAGGAAAATATGACATCAGGATTTAAAATGGCACAAGGTCACATGACAATTCCACTGGATGGGAGATTTTAAAATTAAACCTGTTAAGCTGTGTCAGTCTCATTAAAGTTTTGAAGGCATTATTTTGTTATCTAGCTGAAGTGTTAGGGAACTCTTCCTTGGGTCTTCCTCCTTCTCCTTGTCTGGTCCATCTTCTATCTGAAGAAGACAACTCTGTGATCAGGACTACCACCTACAAGGACCATATTCTGCCCCTGAAGATTTGTCGACACCCTTATTTCTTGGAGCTGGTAGCTTACTCTATGTCAATTAATTGGACTGAATCTCTTTGGACAATAACCTGGAGCAGCTATCAGGTGAAGATAAAAAATCTGCAGATGCTGGAATCCAAAATAGACAAGCAGGAGGCTGGGAGGACACAGCAAGCCAGGCACCATCAGGAGATGGAGAAGTCAGTGTTTCGGGTGTAACTCTTCTTCAGTTTAATGTCAGTTATCATTTCAACTAAGACCAAAATCATTCATTATCCCAAACACTGCATTGATTAAAAAGTAAGGTGGGCTGATAATTCTTTGACAATGAGTTAATTGAACATCATGACTTCAGTGATTCTGGTGATCTCTTCTTTGTCTTTGTATGCCAGAGATTTGTTTTATGTGTGTAGAAGGCTAGCTTCTACTGTAACACAGTAAAATGAGGACTCATGCTCTGCAGTAAATACTAAACATGGAATACTTAAATAATTCAATTTTAAGATGGATTTCAATTTCCAATTTCTCTCAAGTGTAGAGGAAGTCTTTGGTTGAAAGACAATTATAATAGAGCATTGTTGCTATTTGGTTGTTGCTGGCTACAATTTCCAGTTCCTTTCATTTTGCTTTTGAAGATAATAATGTGATTAGAAAGGTTTCCAACTCCACACAGAACAGCAGCTGTTCTCTTTCCCTGGCATTGTTTGCCAACTGACTAATATGCAAGGAGTAGAGATCTAAATCACAGCAGTGGTTATAAATCCATTTACTACACAGTAGATTGGACAGGTAAAACTGTCTTGCTCTTTGTTAGGACAGTGTTGAAGGTTAGATCATTTAATCAGCTTTGTGAATGCCCAAACTGCCTAAATAAACCCAGAAGCAATACAAATGCTCTTCAACACAATATTTTGTATGTGTGCATTGTCTGTAGATGACATTAATACCAGCCAATTGCTAAGCAACTGCTAACATAGAAATGCCTTCTGCTGGCTAAATTGTTAATGCATTTTATTATGCAAAGTCGGGGTTTAAAAGGATAAAAATATGTAAAATAATTCGAATATACATCAATATAGAATAATTGTCTTCTACATCTATTAAAAGTAAAATAATTAAAATAATTGTCTTCTACATCTATTATCACAGTAAAATATTTTGCCAACTACCTTGTCAGACACTTTAGATTATGTTGTCAATGAGTTTTCCAAAGTAGCTTTCATTAAAAAGAATTGTTTACAGTATATCTTTGTCATTCCTATCACATTACGAAATGTCCCAGGGTGTTTCACAAGAGCATCACCAAATTAATTTTGACAATGAGCACAAAGAATGCAGGCTATTACAGCCAAAAGCTTGGTCAAAATGTTGGGATTTAAGAAGTATCATTAAAAATGCAGAGAGGTGGGTGTGTGAGGGCTGTAGGGCTGGACAAGGTTGCTGAAATAAGGAGAAGGAAGTTAAGAAGGGATTTAAAATCTGAATGATAATTTTTGATCAAGGCATTTCATCACTGTGGGTTGTTAGATAAATAGGAATTGTTGCGAGTTAGCAGGCCAGCACTGGAGGCTTGGATGTGCTAATGGTAATGGAAGGCGTAAAGCAGGAGTTTAGCAAAGGCATGAATGAGAGTATAAAGAGCAGAAAAACTGAGACAGGATGAAGTCGCGTGATAATACAAAGTTGATCTTTGTAGTGTTGGGAAATATAGTTGGATGTACATTTCAGAGTCAAAATGGCAAACAGTCTTCATAAAGTTAGAGAAAGAGAGAGAGTGTGGGTGACAAGTGAACGAGAATTTGTGGCAGAGAATAAAAACAATGGCTCGGGTCTTCCCAACATTTGCTGTGATTGTTATTTGTAGCTCTTCCTTCCAGGAAATCTGCTGTCATGGTGCACCACACCCATCTGTCCTGCACCTTCCTCAAACATTCACTGCAGCTCGTCTGTAACCACTCTGTGACATCCCCCATCCCACGATGCTGAGATCAATATCTCTTTCTATTGCTCCCCACTTTTCACACTTGGAAAGATTCCTCATAGCCTTTCAGCTCTGATCAAATGGCCAAGATTCTGATACTTTATTTTCTAGATGGACATCACTTTTTAAAATTCTTATTGCTCTTAAAATTTCAAATACCTCTTCATTTGATGAATGTCTCGAAATGAAAGTTTTAGCAGATGTCTTACCAACTATATTTCAAAGGACTTTATTTCCTTCCAAGGATTTTTTTACTTATTGTCCAGGTTTCTAAGGCAACAGGAAAATGGAGACAATGTAAGTCTTATGATTTTTTTTTTGGTTTACAAGTTTCAGCCTTCTCATTATTAACAATCCTCTATCTTCCCAAAATTACTTTTGCCTCTCTCTCTATCCTAAATTCTACATCACATCTGATATTTCCTGTGATCTATTGACCTAAAAAAATAAACATATCTACGTGTTCCAGTATGATACCATCCACTTCCACCTCAACATCTTTAAATATATTCCTTCTAACTATGTTGGCTTTTGTCTTTTGGGTGTTCATATTCAATCCACATTCTGAATTTCAAGATTTTACTTGATCTGTTATATTTTTTAGGACCTACTCTGAATCTGTAAACAGATTGCCATCAACATATAGTTGGAGGAAATTTCTACTTGTCTGTACTTGAAACCTGATAATTATCAGATTACATAGGGACAGTGGAGAGATTAAGGGAAGTGGTGGTGAGGTGCAGCTTTTGGACAAAAAGAAAGTTCCAATTAAAAAATGTCTGTGCTCCGATACACATAACATCAGTAAGCATTGTGCAGTGGCCAATGTGGTTTTGGAACAAAACAGAGGTTGCTAGAAAAGCTTAGCAGGTCAGACAACATCTGTGAAGAGAAATCAAAGTTAACATTTCATGTCCAGTGATCCTTTCTCAGAACTGATGGTAGCGAGGAAAACGTTAGTTTATATGATAAACAGACAAAGGAGTCAATAACAATCTGGCTGGGAGAGTGAATAGCCGTTAATAGAGACTGGTAGTGGCTAACAGTGGGTAGTGTGCAATGGTCCACTGCAGTGGAAGCTGCAGTGCAGTGAACAGGGTGGTTTGTTAAAGTGTCAGGCAACTGGAAGCTCAGGGTCTTATTTGCAGGCAGAACGTAAATGTTCTGCAAAACCATCACCCATTGTACACCTCATTTCCCCAGTATGGAGGAGACCACATTGTGAGCAGCAAATGGAGTAGACTAGATTGTGTAAAAACAATGACTGCAGATGCTGGAAACCAGATTCTGGATCAGTGGTGCTGGAAGAGCACAGCAGTTCAGGCAGCATCCGAGGAGCTTCGAAATCGACGTTTCGGGCAAAAGCCCTTCATCAGGAATCATTCCTGATGAAGGGCTTTTGCCCGAAACGTCGATTTCGAAGCTCCATGGATGCTGCCTGCATTGCTGTGCTCTTCCAGCACCACTGATCCAGAACCTAGACTAGATTGTGTGTAGTGCAGGTAAAGTGCTGCTTCACCTGGAAGGTACGTTTGGGCCCTTAGATACTGAGGAGGGAGGAGGTAAATGGGCAGGTATTACACTTTCAGTGGCTGCAGGGGAAGGTGCTGTGGGACTGTGAGGGAGTGTTGGGAGTGAAGGAAGGGTAGACCAGGGTGTCCCGGAGGGAATGGTCCCTGTGGAAGACAGATGAGGGAGGTAAGGGGAATATGTGTCTGGTAATGGCATCTTGCTGGAGGTGACGAAAATGGTGGCTGATGATCTTCTGGATGTGAATGCTGGTCGGATGGCAGGTAAGAACAGGGGGATCCCTATCGCTGTTGTGGGAGGAAAGAAAATGGGAGAGAGCAGATGTTGTGTTCCACAAGGCTCAGTGTTGGGACCACAACTTTTCACTTTATACTTTAAAGATCTAGATGAAGGAACTGAGGGCATTCTGACAAAGTTTGCAGATTATAGGCAGAGAGACAGGTAGCATTGAGGAGGCAGGGAGGCTGCAGAAGGATTTGGACAGGTTAGGAGAGTGAGCAAAGAAGTGGCAGATGGAGTACCATGTGGGAAAGTGTGAGGTAGAAAAAAACAGAAGCAGGGACTATGTTCTAAATGGGGAGAAAATTCAGAAATCTGAAGTGCAAAGAGACTTAGGAGTTCTAGTCCAGGATTCTCTCAAGGTAAACTTGCAGGTTGAGTCCGTAGTTATGAAGGCAAATGCAATGATGGCATTTATTTTGAGATGACTTGAATATGAAAGCAGGGATGTACTTTTGAGTCTCTGTAAGGCTCTGGCCCAGCCACATTTGGAGTACCCTGCATTGTGTGCAGTTTTGGGCTCCGTATCTGGGGAAGGATGTACTGGTCCTGGAGCATATTCAGAGGAGGTTCAGTAGAATGGTCCCAGGAATGAAAAGCTTAACGTGTGAGGAACATTTGAGGACTCTGAATCTATACTTGATGGAGTTTAGAAGGATGGGGGGGATTTAATTGAAACTTACAGAATACTGAATAGCCTGGACAAAGTAGATGTTGGGAAGATATTTCCATTGATAGGAGAGACTAGGACCTGAGAGAATAGTCTTAAAGTAAAGGGAAGTACAATGGAGATAAGGAGAAACTTCTTCAGCCAGAGACTAGTGAATCTATGAAATTCATGTCACAGAAGGCTGTGGCAGCCAGGCCATTGAGAAAGATAGGTTCTTGATTGTCAAGGGGAGCAAGGGTTACGGGGAGAAAGTGGGAGCGTGGGGATGAGAAACATATCAGCCATGATTGAATGGCGAAGCAAACTTAAATGGGCTGAATGGCCTAACTTCTGTTCCTCTGTCTTATGGTCTTAAGTGCGGGAGATGGCATCCACAAGCGGAAGATCATCAGCCGCCATTTCCTCAACCTCCAGTGAGATGCCACCAACAGACACATATTCCCCTCCCGCCCCTCATCTTCCTTCTGCAGGGACTGTTCCCTCTGGGACACCGTGGTTCACTCTTCTTTCACTCCCAACACTTCCACACAGCACCTTCCCCTGCAGCCACTGAAAGTGTAATACCTGCCCATTTACCTCCTCCCTCCTCAGTATCCAAAGGCCCAAAAATACCTTCCGGGTGAAGCAGCATTTTACTTGCATTTCTCACAATCTAGTGTACTGCATTTGCAGTAAATGCGGTCTCTTCTACATTGGGGAAATGAAATGTAAATTGGGAGACCGCTTCACAGAACATTTACATTCTGCCCGCAAATAACACACCTGCCTGTTCCCTGTCCAACATCTCTGACTCAGACTGCCTGCCGTGCTCCAACAAAGCCTAGCATAAGCCGGAAGAACAACATCTCATTTTCCACTTGAGGACACTGCAGCCCTCTGGATTCAATATTGAGTTCAATAATTTTAGGGTCTGAACATCCCCATGTTCTAGCTCGTAAGTGTTCAAAGTTTGTGCGAAGATTTGTAGCTCGGGTGCTCGTTGTTGTGGTTCTGTTCGCCGAGCTGGAAGTTTTTGTTGCAAACGTTTCGTCCCCTGGCTAGGTGACATCATCAGTGCTTGGGAGCCTCCTGCGAAGCGCTTCTTTGATGTTTCCTCTGGTGTTTATAGTGTTCTGTCCCTGCCGCTTCCGGTTGTCAGTTTCAGCTGTCCGCTGTAGTGGTTGGTATATTGGGTCCAGGTCGATGTGTTTGTTGATGGAGTTTGTGGATGAATGCCATGCCTCTAGGAATTCCCTGGCTGTTCTCTGTCTGGCTTGCCCTATGATAGTAGTGTTGTCCCAGTCGAATTCATGTTGCTTGTTGTCTGCGTGTGTGGCTACTAAGAATAGCTGGTCGTGTCGTTTTGTGGCTAGTTGATGTTCATGTATGCGGATTGTTAGCTGTCTTCCTGTTTGTCCTAAATAGTGTTTTGTGTAGTCCTTGCATGGTATTTTGTACACTACATTCGTCTTGCTCATGTTGGGTATCGGGTCCTTCGTTCTGGTGAGTTGTTGTCTGAGCGTGGCTGTTGGTTTGTGTGCCGTTATGAGTCCTAGGGGTCTCAGTAGTCTGGCAGTCAGTTCCGAGATGCTCCTGATGTATGGTAGTGTGGCTAGTCCTTTTGGTTGTGGTATGTCCTCGTTCCGTGGTCTTTCTCTTAGGCATCTGCTGATGAAGTTGCGCGGGTATCCGTTTTTGGCGATACCTTGTATAGGTGTTCCTCTTCTTCTTTTTGCAGTCCTGGTGTACTGTAGTGTGTTGTGGCCCTTTTGAATAGTGTCCTGATGCAGCTTCGTTTGTGTGTGTTGGGGTGGTTACTTTCATAGTTTAGGACTTGGTCTGTGTGTGTGGCTTTCCTGTATACTCTTGTAGTGAATTCTCCGTCTGGTGTTCTAGCTCCCTACCAAGCACACCAGGCCTTATTATCTCATAGTCTGCCATTACACACTACCTATTGTTAGGCACTACCAGTCTCTATCAACAAATATTCACTCTCCAAGCCAGATCATTATTGACTCGTTTCTCTTTCCAACTCTTCAGGTTCTATCCTCAACTATCGTTTATGCCTTACTTCCTCCCTCCTCCCCACCCTACCTTCTTCATATAAACCGATATTTTCCTAGCTACCATCAGTTCTGAGGAAGGGTCACCGAACCCAAATGTTAACTTTTATTTCTCTTCACAGGTGCTGCCAGATCTGTGAGCTTTTCCAGCACCTTCTGTTTTGCCTCTGATTGACAGCATCTGCAATTCTTTCAGTTTTTATTTCATTTTGGAACAGTCTGGTTTTTACAGCAGGCTGCTCCTGGCAGTACCAGGAACTGGTCCAGTCTGAAAATCCCCAAATGAGGTGTTAATGCTCTTTTGACATAAAATATACACAACTTGACTAGCACTTGACTTCAGAAGGCAAACAATTCTGAGAAATGTGCTCCAACAAGTGAAAATGACTTTTTAAGTGCACATTAAAACCAATGCACCTGAGTACTGGAGACAAATGTTACATTGACATGGGAGTACTGTTGATGTGAATAAGTTGGAAGGAACATAAAGTAACCAAAAAACGTGTTATCTTTCCTTTAGAAGTTAAGGATCCAAAAAAAATAGTTTGAATAATAAATCATGGTTATATGACTAGTTCCTCTTCTAATCATTACATGATCATGTTTCTTTAAAAACAAAGATATCAGTAGTGATCTCTTACAGTGAAACAAGCCGATATAATGGGCTTTGATCTAACATACAATTATTTACCTTTTAGAAACATGGCACACGTTAGTGTCTCAGCATAGTTAATATGCTGGGGTGAAATCGTTCATTAGAGGCACTGGGACAAATAAGGAAGCTGTTTTATATGCTACTCATTTCAGTTTTCCATTGAGTGAAGGAAATGGGAAAATGCACGTGAGGTAAAACTGCTTCTTTCTTTTTGTATTTCCACATGAGACAAATTTTGTAATTCATTCTTGGCATCATTTGCGAAGTCACAATTCATTGCACATTCACAACTGCCCTCTGGAAGGTCATTGAGTATTACAACATGGAAGGAAGCCCTTCAGCCCATCATGTTCCTGCTGGTCATCAAGCACATATCCACTCCAATCCCATTTCCCAGCATTTGGCCTTCTATGCCACAGCATTTTAAGTCATCATCTACTTAAATGTTGTGATGGTTTCTGCCTCTCCACCCTTTCAGGCAGTGAGTTTTAGATACCCACTACCCACTGGGTGAAAAATCTTTTCCTTAAATCCCCTCTAAACCTCTTACTCATTATCTTAAATACATGCTCCTGGCTGTTTTCCACTAAGGGAAAAGTTCCTTCCTATCTACCCTATCTATGCTTCACATAATATTGTAGACTTCATTCAGTCAGAACCCCCTAGATCATTCAGCTCCAGGGAACATAGCCTCAGTCTATCTAGTCTCTCTTCATAGTTGTAATGGTGGCTGTGAGCTGCTTTCTTGAATTGTTGCAGTCCATGTGATGTAGGCAGATCCACAGTGGCACTGGAGGAGTTCCAGTGTCCATAGTGATATCAGTAGTGGAAAAGGGTAATGTCTAAACAAGTTGGATTACGTCATCTGTGCAAAGCCATGTAAGATTACACAACAACTATGAGATGGTTTTCTCTCAGCCTCATGACAGAGGTGGTCTTGACCTATGTATAGCTATCACTCACCATATTTAAACAGAAAGCTACTGCTTGACCCACATCAAAAGACTCCTGCAACATTTACCAACCTCCCTAACAACCATGAACAGCAGGTGAATAGGTAGCAGAAAAAGACAAACAGCCAGTAATTGAAAAACATGTGGAGAGTAGAACAGAAAAAGAGAGCAAGAAATGTGATTAACAGAGAGATTCAAGAAATTTGCAGGCCCAAACCGGCTGAACAGTCACTGAAAGAAGGGCACACTGCAACAAGATGAGCTACAAAGCCCAGCAACAAACAATTCCGTACACTCTTGTGCACAGTGAGGTGGTGGGGGGTTTAGATGAAGTCCTGGTCAGGAATTGATGAGGAAATTGCTGCATAAGATAATGAAAGTATTTGATGCATATTTCAATCTCAGAATGAACACCATTGTTGAGGGAGCAAAGTTTAACATGGATGATGAGAGTTACAGAGTCATAGAATCATAGAGTCATAGAGGTGTACAGCATGGAAACATACCCTTCGGTCCAACCCGTCTGTGCCGACCAGTTATCCCAACCCAATCTAGTTCCACCTGCCAGCACCCGGCCCATATCCCTCCAAACCCTTCCTATTCATATACCCATCCAGATGCCTTTGAAATGTTGCAATTGTACCAACTTCCACCACTTCCTCTGGCAGCTCATTCCATATACATACCACCCTCTGTGTGAAAAAGTTGCCCCTTAAGTCTCTTTTATATCTTTCCCCTCTAGTTCTGGACTCCCTGACCCCAGGGAAAAGACTTTGACTATTTATCCTATTCATGCCATTCATAATTTTGTAAACCTCTATAAGGTCACCCCTCAGCCTCCGATGCTCCAGGGAAAACAGCCACAGCCTGTTCAGCCTCTCCTTATAGTTCAAATCCTCCAACCCTGGCAACATCCTTGTAAATCTTTTGTGAACCCTTTCAAGTTTCACAATATCTTTCCGATAGGAAAGAGACCAGAATTGCTCACAATATTCCAACAGTGGCCTAACCAATGTCCTGTACAGCCGCAAAACCATGTTGACTATCCCTAATCAGTCCTTGCCTTTCCAAATCCATGTACATCTTGTCCCTCAGAATTCTGTCCAATAACTTGCCCACCACCGAGGTCAGGCTCACCGGTCTATAGTTCCCTGGCTTGTCATTACCACCTTTCTGAAACAGCAGCACCATGTTAGCCAACCTCCAGTCTTTCGGTACCTCGCCTGTGACTATCGATGATACAAATATCTCAGCAAGAGGCCCAGCAATCACTTCTCTAGCTTCCCACAGAGTTCTCAGGTACACCTGATCAGGTCCTGGGGATTTATTCACCTTTATGCATTTCAAGACATCCAGCACTTCCTCCTCTGTAATCTGGACATTTTTCAAGGTGTCACCATCTGTTTCCCTACGTTCTATATCTTCCATATCCTTTTCCACAGTAAATACTGATGCAAAATACTCATTTAGTATCTACCCCACTTTCTGCGACTCCACACAAAGGCCGCCTTGCTGATCTTTGAGGGGCCCTATTCTCTCCCGAGTTACCCTTTTGACCTTAATGTATTTGTAAAAACCCTTTGGATTCTCCTTAATTCTATTTGCCAAAGCTATCTCATGTCCCCTTTTCACCCTCCTGATTTCCCTCTTAAGTATACTCCTACTGCCTTTATACTCTTCTAAGGATTCACTCAATCTATCCTGTCTATATCTGACATATTCTTCCTTCTTTTTCTTAACTAAACCCTCAATTTCTTTGGTGATCCAGCATTCCCTATATCTACCAGCCTTCCCTTTCACCCCAACAGGAATATACTTTCTCTGGATTCTTGTTTCTCATTTCTGAAGGCTTCCGGAACATTTTCCAGCCGTCCCTTTATCTGTGAACATCTACCCCCAATTAGCTTTCGAAAGTTCTTGCCTAATACCATCAAAATTGGCCTTTCTCCAATTTAGAACTTCAACTTTTAGATCTGGTCTATCCTTTTCCATTGCTATTTTAGAACTAGTAGAATTATGGTTGCTAGCCCCAAAGTGCTCCCCCACTGACACCTCAGTCACCTGCCCTGCCTTATTTCCCAAGAATAGGTCAAGTTTTGCACCTTGTCTAGTAGGTACATTCATATACTGAATCAGAAAATTGTCTGGTACACACTTAACAAATTCCTCTCCGTCTAAACCATTAACAACTTCGCAGTCCCAGTCTATGCTTGAGAAGTTAAAATCCCCTACCATAACACCCTATTATTCTTACAGATAGCTGAGATCTCCTCACAAGTTTGTTTCTCTATTTGCCTCTGACTATTAGAGAGTCTATAATACAATCCCATTAAGGTGATCATCCCTTTCTTATTTCTCGATTCCACCCAAATAACTTTCCTGGATGTACTTCCAGGAATATCCTCCCTCAGTCCAGCTGTAATGCTATCCCTTATCAAAAATGCCACTCCTCCTCCTCTCTTGCTTCCCTTTCTATCCTTTCTGTAGCATTGGTATCCTGGAAAATTCAGCTGCCAGTGCTTCCCATCCCTGAGCCGTCAGTTTGTTGATTTATTTATTAATGACTCATATCAGAGAGGAGAAAATTGTGAATATGCAGATTTTAAGGAAGACTAAGTTGTTCCGAGAGTCCGAAATGGAAACATTTCCAGATGTTTTACATTTGAGGAATGATTTGATGTTGTCAAAGGCCATTCAGTTGACTAGACAAGCAGAGGTTAAAAATAGAACTGTACAGTAATTTGAGGTTACAGAGAGACTTCTCAGTAAAAACTAAGTCCTTGGATTCTATTGAACTCTGGAGCAAAAATGTGGCTGGATAGAAGCAGGGGTAGCACAAAGAGGTTGTTATAGCCACCATGACCCCGTGTTATTGGTATGGTGGGAAGGGGCAACATTGGTGCATCGATTGCATTGTTGCCGATCAATAGTTGGTCATTAGTGAAGCAAAAGTCTCCACGACTTCAATAAAATTCATATCACTATGTTCACACTCTGCTACAGAAAGGTGCAATAATACACTTGTTGTGAGCTATTTCTTCCTTTGGATAATTTCACTTGCAGCATCAAATCTCCTCAACTTCAAATAAAATGGACGTTATTCAAAAATGTTAATTTCCAAGAAAGGCCAGGAGGCTGAAGCATTAAACAACAGGAGCTTTACTACAAAGGTGACCATTCAGCAGGCAGCGTGGTTAGAGAGACCTACTTTCCCACCTCAAATGGCGGATAACATCATCATTACATCACATGATCATACTCTTAAAGTGACAGTACCCCACACCTAAGCAGACACGCAACACAAAATTAGAGGAAATTTTAATATAATTGGACATATTAGCTCATCGTGATCCAAAACTGCCTATGAGTGTTTCCACAGATGAATCATTGGGAGTTGTGTTTCTTTAGATTCAAATAAGTGGGAAAGCTAGCTGTACTACACATTGCAGACATTTCGTCCCCTGTCTGGGTAACATCCTCAGTGCTTGGGAGCCTCCTGTGAAGCGCTTCTGTGATCTTTCCTCTAGCATTTGTAGTGGTTTGAATCTGTCGCTTCCAGTTGTCAGTTCCAGCTGTCCGTTGCAGTGGTCGGTACATTGGGTCCAGGTTGATGTGCTTATTGATTGAATCTGTGGATGAGTACCATGCCTCTAGGAATTCCCTGGCTGTTCTCTGTCTGGCTTGTCCTATAATAATAGTGTTGTCCCAGTCGAATTCATATTGCTTGTCATCTGCGTGTGTGGCTACTAAGGATAGCTGGTCGTGTCGTTTTGTGGCGAGTTGGTGTTCATGGATGCGGATCGTTAGCTGTCTTCCTGTTTGTCCTATGTAGTGTTTTGTGCAGTCCTTGCATGGGATTTTGTACACTACATTGGTTTTGCTCATGCTGGGTATTGGGTCCTTCGTTCTGGTGAGTTGTTGTCTGAGAGTGGCTGTTGGTTTGTGTGCTGTTATGAGTCCTAGTGGTCGCAGTAGTCTGGCTGTCAGTTCAGAAATGCAGTTGATGTATGGTAGTGTAGCTAGTCCTTTGGGTTGTGGCATGTCCTCATTCCGTTGTCTTTCCCTTAGGCATCTGTTGATGAAATTGCGGGGTTATCCGTTTTTGGCGAATACATTGTAGAGGTGTTCTTCTTCCTCATAGCAGTAGCGGTAATGCAAAGATTAGAACAAATTCAACCCAAACTCTGGGTCAGATATGTGGACGACACCTTTGTAATCATTAAAAACACAGAAATAGAGACCACACACCAGGCCATCAACGCCACACTCACAGGAATCTCATTCACTAGAGAGGAAGAAAAGGCCAACCAACTCCCATTCCAAGACGTGATGGTACAGAGAACACCGAACGGAGAATTCACCACGAAGGTATACAGGAAAGCGACACACACAGACCGAGTCCTGAACTATGAAAGCAACCAGCCCAACACACACAAAAGAAGTTGCATCAAGACACTATTCAAAAGGGCCACAACACACTGCAGCACACCTGAACTGCAAAAAGAGGAAGAAAAACATCTATACAAAGTATTTGCCAAAAACAGATACCCGCGCAATTTAATCAACAGATGCCTAAGGGAAAGACAACGGAATGAGGACATGCCACAACCCAAAGGACTAGCCACACTACCATACATCAAGAGCATTTCTGAATTGACAGCCAGACTACTGCGACCACTAGGACTCATAACAGCACACAAACCAACAGCCACTCTCAGACAACAACTCACCAGAACGAAGGACCCGATACCCAGCATGAGCAAAACCAATGTAGTGTACAAAATCCCATGCAAGGACTGCACAAAACACTACATAGGACAAACAGGAAGACAGCTAACGATCCGCATCCATGAACACCAACTCGCCACAAAACGACACGACCAGCTATCCTTAGTAGCCACACACGCAGATGACAAGCAATATGAATTCGACTGGGACAACACTATTATTATAGGACAAGCCAGACAGAGAACAGCCAGGGAATTCCTAGAGGCATGGCACTCATCCACAGATTCAATCAATAAGCACATCAACCTGGACCCAATGTGACGACCACTGCAACGGACATCTGGAACTGACAACTGGAAGCGACAGATTCAAACCACTACAAATGCCAGAGGAAAGATCACAGAAGCGCTTCACAGGAGGCTCCCAAGCACTGAGGATGTCACCTAGACAGGGAACAAAACGTCTGCAACACAAATTCCCAGCTCGGCGAACAGAACCAGAACAATGAGCACTCGAGCTACAAATCTTCTCACAAACTTTGTACTACACATCCTGTTCTTTGAAGCAGAACAAAGGTATGCAATTATTGAAAAATAAGCCTTAACTGCTCTCTGGCTTATGAAAAGTTTGCAGACTAAGTCCCAGGCCTTCAATTCACAATGATGACCAGTCACAATCATTTGAATATAAAAACAAAAGTTGCTGGAAAAGCTCAGCAGGTCTGGCAGCATCTGTGAAGAGAACTCAAGAGTTAACATCACTGGACCCAAAATGTTGACTCTGATTTCTCTTCACAGATGCTGCCAGATCTGCTGAGCTTTTCCAGCAACTTCTGATTTTGCTTCAGATTTACAGCCTCCACAGTTCTTTTGGTTTTTACAATCATTTAGATATTCTATTACATATGAGAAAATTAGCAAAAATTACTCCAATACTGCAGAAATTTTGAGGTTGAGGAGATTGGATACTTCAAATGAATATTCAAGGGAAGAAACAAGCCATGTTATTAAATATTTCTGTACCAAAACTTTAAAAAGTGATAGGAATTTTATTAAAACATCAACGCTTCATTTCACTAATAATTGAGTGTTGATCAGCAACAACACAATACTTAAATGAAATTAGGAAAAACACAAAAGTCAGAAGAAAGTACAGAGGGCATAGATTTAGGGTGAGAGGGGAAAGATATAAAAGAGACCTAAGGGGCAACTTTTTCATACAGAGGGAGGTACATGTATGGAATGAGCTGCCAGAGGAAGTAGTGGAGGCTGGTACAACCGCAACATTTAGATATTTGGATGGGTATGTGAATAGGAAAGGTTTGGAGGGATATGGGCCGGGTGCTGGCAGGTGGGACTTGATTGGGTTGGATATCTGGTTGGCATGGACAGGATGGACCGAAGGGTCTGTTTCCGTGCTGTACATCTAGAACATAGAACATAGAAGAATACAGCGCAGTACAGGCCCTTTGGCCCTCGATGTTGCGCCGATCCAAGCCCACCTAACCTACACTAGCCCACTATCCTCCATATGCCTATCCAATGCACGTTTAAATGCCCATAATGAAGGAGAGTCCACCACTGCTACTGGCAGGGCATTCCATGAACTCATGACTCGCTGAGTAAAGAATCTACCCCTAACATCTGTCCTATACCTACGCCCCCTTAATTTAAAGCTATGCCCCCTTGTAATAGCTGACTCCATACGTGGAAAAAGATTCTCACTGTCGACCCTATCTAAACCCCTAATCATCTTGTACACCTCTATTAAGTCACCCCTAAACCTTCTTTTCTCCAATGAAAACAGCCCCAAGTGCCTCAGCCTTTCCTCATACGATCTTCCTACCATACCAGACAACATCCTGGTAAACCTCCTCTGCACCCGTTCCTGTGCCTCCACATCCTTCCTATAGTATGGGGACCAAAACTGCACACAATACTCCAGATGCGGCCGCACCAGAGTCTTATACAACTGCAACATTACCTCAGTACTCCGGAACTCAATTCCTCTACCAATAAAAGCCAGTACACCATATGCCTTCTTCACCGCACTATTTACCTGGGTGGCAACTTTCAAAGATTTGTGTACATGGACACCAAGATCTTTCTGCTCATCCACACTACCAAGTATCCGACCGTTAGCCCAGTACCCCATCTTTTTATTACTCTTACCAAAATGAATCACCTCACACTTAGCTACATTGAACTCCATTTGCCACCTTTCTGCCCAGTTCTGCAGCTTATCAATATCCCGCTGTAACCTGCCACATCCTTCCTCACTGTCTACCACTCCTCCGACTTTCGTATCGTCCGCAAACTTGCTCACCCAACCTTCTAACCCCTCCTCCAGGTCATTTATAAAAATGACAAACAGCAATGGTCCCAAAACAGATCCTTGCGGAACACCGCTAGTGACAGCACTCCAAGATGAACCTTTGCCATCAACTACTACCCTCTGTCTTCTTCCAGCCAGCCAACTCCTAATCCAAACCTCCAACTCACCCTCAATGCCATACCTCCGTATTTTTTGCAGTAGTCTACCATGGGGAACCTTATCAAATGCCTTACTAAAATCCATATACACCACATCTACTGCTTTCCCCTCGTCCACCTCCTTAGTCACCTTCTCAAAGAATTCAATAAGGTTTGTGAGGCACGACCTGCCCTTCACAAAACCATGCTGACTATCCTTGATCACATTATTCCTATCCAGATGTTCATAAATCCTATCCCTTACAATTCTCTCTAAGATTTTACCCACAACAGAAGTGAGACTCACCGGCCTATAGTTACTAGGGTTATCCATACTCCCCTTCTTAAACAAGGGAACCACATTTGCTAGCCTCCAATCTTCTGGCACTACTCCTGTAGACAACGAGGACATAAAAATCAAGGCCAATGGCTCTGCAATCTCCTCCCTTGCTTCCCAGAGAATCCTAGGATAAATGCCATCAGGCCCAGGGGACTTATCTATTTTCACCCTTTCCAGGATTTCCAACACCTCTTCTCTACATACCTCAAAGCCATCCATTCTACTTAATTGTGACTCGGTACTCACATCGACAACAATGTCCTGTTCCTGAGTGAATACTGACGAAAAGTATTCATTCAGTGTCTCCCCAATCTCTTCAGCCTCCACACGCAACTTCCCACTACTATCCTTGACTGGACCTATTCCTACCCTAGTCATTCTTTTATTCCTGACATACCTATAGAAAGCCTTAGGGTTTTCCCTAATCCTACCAACTAAGGACCTTTCATGTCCCCTCCTTGCTGCTCTTAGCTCTCTCTTCAGGTCCTTCCTGGCTACCTTATAACTCTCAATCGCTCCAATTGAACCTTCACGCCTCATCTTTACATAGGCCGCCCTCTTCCATTTAACAAGGGATTCCAATTCCTTATTAAACCACGGCTCCCTCACATGACCCTTTCCTCCCTGCCTGACGGGTACATACTTATCAAGGACACTCAATAGTTGCTCCTTGAACAAGCTCCACATATCAATTACACCCTTGCCTTGAAGCTTACTTTTCCAGGCCACACATCCTAAGTCATGCCTCACCGCATCATAATTTCCCTGCCCCCAGCTATAACTCTTGCCCTGTAGTGCACTCTTATCCCTCTCCATCACTAGAGTCACTGTCCCCAAAGTGCTCACCTACCTCTAATTCTAACACCTGGCCCGGTTCATTACCCAGAACCAAATCCAGTATGGCCTCACCTCTTGTTGGCCTATCTACATATTGTGTCAGGAAACCCTCCTGCACACATTGGACAAACACTGACCCATCTAACGAACTTGAGCTATAGCTTTCCCAATCAATAATCTCTATGACTCTATGACTCTATAAAAGGATGACAAGAATATATTCCTCACAACCCTATCCTGAGGCATTTGCCACAACAACAGAAATTGCCAGGGAAACTCAGTAGGTCTGGCAGCATCTATGGAGAGAGAGCAGAGTTAACATTTGGAGTCCAATGACCTTTCTTCAGAACTGGGCTTGAAATATTAACTCTGATTCTCTCTCCAGAGATGCTGCCAGACCTGCTGGATTTCTCCAGCAATTTCTATTTTTGTTTCAGATTTCTGGAATATACTATATATGGTTTATTTTAAGATATCCTATTGTTGGTGGAAGACTTGCTGATGAGAGATTAGTTGCACTCAGAGTCCTCAGACTTGACATACTCCACAGGTTAAGTCAAGGCCACTTGGAAATCACACAGAAATCATGGCAGAGTGCAAATTTCTGTTCGATGGCTAGACTTCTTGACACCATTAGAAAATATTTTATCAAACTGTATCACTTGTGTTGACCATCAACAGGAGCAAACATTACCACTCGGACCTTGAGAATGTCTTGTTAGGTACTTTTTTGAGTTTTAGCATGATTGAAAATGTTTGAGCACTACTCAAGGAGGAAAATGGTAAAGCATCTTTGCAGTAAACCTCTGAAACTATCATTGCATTGTTGAAAGAAATCTTAACCACATCCAGGGTTCCAGGCCTCATCATTTCAAACAGTGGGTCTTGGAGTCATAGAGTCATACAGCATGAAAACACACCCTTCGGTCCAATAGTCCATGCCGAATATAATCCATGCCGAATATAATTCCAAAGTAAACAAATCCCACCTTCCTGCTCCTGGCCTATGTCCCTCCAAACATTTCCTTTTCATGTACTTATTCAAATGCCTTTTAAACTTTGTAATTGTACCCACATCCACCACTTTTTTTTAGATTTAGATTAGATTAGATTACATTACAGTGTGGAAACAGGCCCTTCGGCCCAACAAGTCCACACCGACCCGCCGAAGCGAAACCCACCCATACCCCTACATTTACCCCTTACCTAACACTACGGGCAATTTAGCATGGCCAATTCACCTGACCCTGCACATCTTTTTGGACTGTGGGAGGAAACCGGAGCACCCGGAGGAAACCCACGCAGACACGGGGAGAACGTGCAAACTCCACACAGTCAGTCGCCTGAGGCAGCAAATTCCTCAGCAAATTCATGCCACATGAGAACCACCCTCTGTGCAAAAAATTTGCCTCATGTCATTTTTAAATCTCTTTTCTCTCACCTTAAAAATGTGCTCCCTGATCTTGAGATCCCCCAACCTAGGGAAAAGATAACTCCCATTATAATTGAAACCTTCTGAATCTGGCACCATGCTGGCAAATCTCTTCTGAACCCTCTTTAGCTTAATAAAACCCTTCTCATAACTGGAAAATGAGAACTGGACACAATATTCCAGAAGAGGCCTCACCAATGTTCTGCACAACATCAACATGACTTCCCAACTCCTAGATTCAAAAGACTAAGCAATGAAGGCAAGCGTACCAAATGCCTTTTTAACCATCCTGTTTATATGTGATGTGAGTTTCAAAGAATTATGTATCTGTACCCCTACGTCCCTCTGTTCTTCAACACTACCCAAGGCCTTACCGTTAATTGTACCAGTCATATCCTTTTTTGTTGGACTGAAAGCAATACCTCACACTTATCCAGATTGAACTCCAAGTGCCATTTGTTCAGCCCATTGATCCATTTGATCAAGATCCTTTCATAATCTTAGAAAACCTTCTTCACTGTCTACTATGCCAATGCTGGTGTCATCTGTAAACTTACTAATCCAACTCATTTCTATAAATGACAAACAAAAGAGGACCCAGAACCGATTCCTGTGGAGCACTGCTGATCACAGGCCTCCAGTCCAAAAGCAACCCTCTACTACAACTCTCTGTTTCCTGCCTTTAAGCCAATTACATATTCAATTGGTAAGCTCACCCTGAATCGAATGTGACCTAACTTTACTAATTATTCTACTATGTGAAACCTTGTTGAATTTGTTAATGAATACTTCAAGGAATTGTTTGAATCTTGTGGGTTTGTCCCACAACTGGTCTCCAGTTCTGAAGAAGGGTCACTGGTTCTAAAATGTATACAATCTACTAGATCTCCAGATCAGAGCAGATCCATGATCAAACTCATCAAGGCCAAGTTCTTGAGAAAACACTGCATCCACGATCCTATCTTTTCAAGATAGAAACTGGGGTAGAGTGAAGAAACAGAAGTTCACTGTTTTTTATCACCTTCTACAGAATCGGCCAGTTCTCCAGAAGACCTGGAAGATGGCCGAAATGCTGAACTGTATCATCTGACAATTCCCATTCTGTCCTATAAAATTCAAGAAAGCTTGAATTTTCAATCCGCTCTGATAGAATTGAGAAGATAGGTATATTGGGGAAATTACAATAATGGCTACATCTCTGAATCAGGAATGAAGTTAAAATGATGGGTGGAGATGGAGTATGAAGGGTTAATGTTAATGTATAAATAAGAACATTTACATAACTACTGGGAAAGATAAAAGCATACATGGCTACTAGGAGACAGCCACTTGGCAGAAGTGAAGTTTTAACCCATGTGCTTGATCTGTTTCAATAAAAAATCATGTTTGACCTGACAGCAAAAAACTCATAACATTTACTAACTGATCTCCAATGTTTGATTAATATTCAAGACAGCATGCTGTGTGGCTTAGAGGTCAACTTGAAGGTTCCATGCTACAACTGTCTTTGACCTTCTAAATGATGGAGATTACATATTTTGGGAGGTGTTGCTGTTAAGGATGTCCATGGATGATTTGCGCTACATGCAAATTCACATCTCCCAGAAAATGTCCTTCAATTTTTATTCAAATATTTTGAGCTAATTAAGCAAACAGTAGGTAATGTAAACCTTTGCATCTATTTGAGTCAATCAGAACCATCATGTAAATTTAAGCAGCAGCTTTAGAACATTGATAGTAATGCAAGCTGCATGTTTAAACTGATAACTATATTATTAACAAAGATCACAGGCATGATATTGATTCACAACATCCTGCTGGTCTGAACTGATTACCTGAAGCAATTCTGACACCAGAGCAGTTCAGCCTGGTTTTGGGCATGTGGTCTGCAAGTTGCAAACTCTTGCTGCCTCTCCTCATGCAGCTCACTGGCACAAAGGGTTTAACATTTAGGTCACTGCATCAATGGGCCACCCTTAGTTGGGTTATAAAGAGGAGTCGGGAAAGGGAGGGATGTGAATGTGATCTGGGGGAATTTGGAGGAGACTGTGTGGGAACTAGAATCATAAATCACTGAGTATAAGTCAACCTGATACATTAGGGACCATTTTACAGGCACCAAATTGATGTTTTTGCATCTACCCAGCTTTAATATCATGTGTCCTTTTCACACTCTACACATGTTACTATCCACTTGTTAGTAGTCAGGCTCAACTTTTCATCCCATGCATGCTTCATTTGCTATGCCTCATAACATGGAGCAAAAGACCAGACAGGAGTTATGGGCTGTGTCATGAAGACTTCTAAGGGTTCAAAACATACCCATTCTTTGCTTTGGATCCTGATGCGATATCAAAATGGAATCCACCCAATACTCCATCGACATTTCACTTTTGAACTCAGGGTATAAGTTAGGCACAATTTTGTGTGCGTTATGTCAGGGGTTAACTTAGTTATTGGCATCTATGGTGACATGACTTGAAATTCCTGTGCATCCAGGGTGACCAGTCCTGCCGTACTCCCAGTGCTCTATTCACAAAAGAATTCTTTTCTGAAGGTTACATTGTTGGTAGCCATTGGGTTGCACCATAAGAAGACTTGGTAAACCAGGATTCAGCAGCTTCAGTGTCTGCTTACTTTTGGAAAGGCACTCTGAAAACATTTGCAAATAGCCTACCTCCTACTTCAGGGATTATTCCAAATATCTGCACTCCTCAGCTTTTAGTGAACATTTAAACACATGTTTTATGGCTGTAAAATGGGTGCAATATCAGGGCATTTTTGGGGCTTGTTCTCAGCATTACGACTGTCATGTAAAATACCCTCCATCACATCCATCACCACATAGTAATGTATAAAATTATACCATGTGTGAAATGGATACAACAATTTGATCAGCTGTGATTTTATGGATTAGTGGAGCAGGCTCAAAGCTCTGCTTCTCATTCATATATTCTTATGAATACTGGGAGCTGACAATTGATTGTAAACAGCTTATGTCAGAGACTCAAGAGGATTTTGAGAAGAATTCCTCTCCTCAAGCTGAACTCTGTATGTCAGTGGAAGACAATGGGTCAGAATTTCCGAGATAGTGGCATGAAAGACCTCCATGTCACCAACAAGGGATTCTGATCAGGGTTCAGAGCAGTATTGGCAGAAGTGGGTGCTACAGATGCTCGAGATTAGAGTCAAGATTAAAGTGGTGCTGGAAAAGCACAGCAGGTCAGGCAGCATCCAAGGAGCAGGAAAATCAACGTTTCAGACAAAAGCCCGAAAAACACAGCAGGTCAGGCAGCATCCAAGGAGCAGGAAAATCAACGTTTCAGGCAAAAGCCTGATGAAGGGCTTTTGTCCGAAACGTTGATTTTCCTGCTCCTCGGATGCTGCCTGACCTGCTATGCTTTTCCAGCACCACCCTGATCTTGGCTCAGAACAGTATGCATAGCCACACTTTCATTCTGACAGTTTGCTTGTAGCACAGAACTGCTGAGGGAAAGCAAACTAACTCTCCCGCCATTTTTCACAACCGTTAGCTTTTGTATTCTGACACTCAAAGGTCCAGAATCACTGTTAGCCCTTTAGTCAGCTGCTGTTAAGAAGTAAGTATGAAGTCAGGGTGCCAGGACGGTAAGATGCCAAGTAGATATGGAGTGGGTTGCCAGTGGTTAGGTGTCAGGTGAATAGGGTGCCAAGCGGTGGGGGCTGAGGAACAATGAGGTAGACTGCAAGGTGGGTAGGATGCTGGGGATGTAGTGTGCCAGAGTTCAAGGTGTCACATGAGACAGGAAAGTGATGGTGTCTTATGGTCGGTGGGAGATATCAGGCCCAGCATTACTACAGAGCAGGCAGAGATGTTCGGTCCTGGAGGGAGAAGGAAGTGTGTTGGCAGAGTCATGTTCAACTACAGGTGAGTGGGGTTTGAATCTGGAACAGAGAAGGAACTGGGGTGCGTGTCCCAGCCCTCTGGGGGGCAGGTGTTGTCAGGTCTGTGGCAGATGGTATCAGGTAGAGTGGTGAGGGTAGGTATTGTGTCCCAGTAGGAGGGCCTGTCAGGTCCTGGGGGAAGGGGGGAGAGTTATGTCAAGATATGGTATGTGTAAGGAGACTGGAGAACATGCAGTTGGGGATGTGTGAGGTAAGGTAAGGCTCGGGGGTTCCATGCATAAGTGAATTGTTCAACGAAATAACTCCACAGAGGCCAGTATCCCATCATCAGGTTGTCCTTTATTTATACATGGGAAGTCCTTAACATTGATCTAGCTCGCTTAAAGCCAATCAGCTGTCTGACACATCTCTTTTTTAATTGTCAGCCAGGGCTCCCTGTTTGGACCAGATTAACAGCCCCAATCAGGGAACTCGTATTCCATGACGTCCATCTGGCTGACCTCATTACAATCACTACAGTCTGTGGAATCTTTAATTTCATTCAAGTCTGTAAAATCAGGGATTCAGCAGAGTTCTGTGTACAAGTACCATTTCCAGTTCAGAAACAATAATCTGGCCATTGAAAGTTCTGGTCATTGTGTTTTGCAGCATTTCCCATATTGGAAGCATAAAAACTTGGAACAGTCACTTTAAATTAACCCCACTCAGACAAGCCTGTGGGAAGAAGTTATTAATTTTCCTCAGCTGTATTGCAGCCTCCTTCACATTGGGATCCAGTCTGCTTCGATGCAGCAAAAGATGAGAGTATTGACTCCTATAGGTCAGAGTCACTCAAGCATGTTTAAGGTCTAAAGATTGAGTTGAGAGTGTGAGAAACGTATTGCAGAATCTGGAGAGAGAATGACCTAATTGCCTTCAGATAATCGGTATGGAGACTCGCAAGATGGAAATAAGATAATGTGATCATTTTTCATGAAGGGCTTGCCTCATCAAATTTTAACTGTTTCAATAAATCAGGGGATGGATCTACATAAAGGGAAATTGTTTTTATGGAAGCAGGAAAACTGCTACGCCTCTAAATTAACATGTATTTGAGCCTCCTCATTTGTTTGGTATAAGTAATGTGGATATGAGCAAATAATAGAAATTGAATCCATCGTATTTGAGTTAATGCAGAAGCTATGGTTAGCAATGTGTATTTGATTAGCAAGCATGCAGATATGGGAGCACTGTTAACATCACTGCATATCATAACCCTGGGTTTCAGTACTTGAATGAAGCATTTACTTGTTTTTGCCTTACCATAATTACAATCAGCAAGCTGGATAGTGTAAGATGGACGTTAACAAATTGAAACTTGTTTAAATATTTCTCCCAACTTCAATAGAATTAACAATTAGGATATATAACAATCGTGTGCTGGATTTGCACAACGTCAAAATCTAGATCATCCATGAAGAATCATAATAGTTTGAAGCTTTTTATGTTGCACTGGAAAGCAGGTCCTAATCCTGCATGTGACAGCTGGGTGCACAGTGCAGTGATCTTCTGGGAGTTGGTCAGTTAAGAGACTGCGTCTGCATTTGCCAGCCAATTAATAATGGTGGGTTCTGGCAACAGAGGTCCATTCAAGTTGGGATGGGAAGCATTATGACGGTGGGGAAGGCTGGTGGGAGAGCACATCCACCCCATGGGAGGGGTGAGTGATTGGTTACAGCTGTTAGGGCTATCATTGAGGAGACCTTCTGATCCCCAAGACTCTGTGCCAAATGTGCAGGCGGATTGATCGGAGGCCTTGATAGAGCCTCAGCCTCAATGGGGAAATTGGTCCAATGTCAGAATGATTCTGGCAACAGGAGCAGACTATAGCACCCCTTGCCCGTTATTTACGGATAGGTTAGAACTAGAAATGGTTGAACGCTACTTCTAGGTGGGTAGCCATTGCTGTATGGCCTTTCCTCTGAACCTTGGATTCTTCTTCTCTTTCCATAATCCCAACCCTATGTTGGGCGGCATGGTAGCTCAGGGTCCCAGGTTCGATTCCAGCCTCAGGCGACTGTCTGCATGGGTTTCCACTGGTAACTCTGGCTTCCTCCCACCATCCAAAGATGTGCAGGTTAGGTGGATTGGCCATATTAAATTGCCTGTAGTTTCCACGATTAGCATTGTTAAAGGGGGGTTACGGGGATAGGTTGGAGGCCTGAGTCTGGTGGAATCCTCATTAGAGAGTTAGTGCAGACTCGAAAGGCCAAAAGGCTCCTTACTGCACTATAGGGATTCTATGATAAGTTACCCCACACTTCAACATAAGCTCATTTCCGCCAGTCATGGTCTTAGTTGCTAAGCAACCTGGGCCTCTGAAGATTCTCTGCAACTCTCAGAGGCTTTTGTTTTGTTTCTATTCATTTTCAGATGCAGGTGTCACTGGCTGGGCCAATATTCATTCCCCAGCTCTATTTGCCCTTGAGGTATGGTGGTAAGCAGCCTCCTTGAACTGGTGAAGTCCATGGGATGTAGGAACATCCACAATGCTGTTAGGGAGGGAATTCCAGGTTTTTGACCCAGTGGCACCAAAGGAACAGCGATATATTTCCAAGTTAGAATGGTGTGTGACTTGAAGGGGAACTTGCAGGTAGTGGTTTTTCCATGTACCACCTGGCCTTGACCTTTGTGATGGAAGTAGTCCTGGACTTGGAAGGTGCTGTCTAAGGATCACTGATGATTTCGGATAGATCATAAATTCTCCTTCTTCAGAATAGTGGTGGTGAAGGGAGTGAATATTTGTTTGTGCAAGGATTGCCAAGCAAGCTGGGCTGCTTTGTCCAGAATGATGATTAGCTTTCTGAATGCTGTCAGAACAGCCACTTAATCCAGTGGTCCTCCCAATAGTGGTCTCTAACCCTCAAAGAAATCACCCCCAAACATCCTGGCCATTACTCTTCAAATTTTATTCTTAGTCCCATCTCCAACCCAACCTTACATGGAGTGAGAAGGTTTCACTGAATACATTAAGGATGAGCATTAAATGATCTGGCAGCTCTGTCTCAAAATGTCCATTTTGTTGAATGGTGGAATAGGATCCAGTGGCTGAATAATTCCATTTCCTATTAGAATCATAGAATCCCTACAGCGCAAATAGAGACTGTTCAGCCCATCGAGTGAGCCCTGACCCTTTGAAACACATCCCACCCTATTCCCATAACCCACATCTACAATATCCAACCCTACCTGGCCTACACATCCCAGACACCATGGGACAACTTAGCATGGCTAAACCACCCAACCTGCTTGTCCCTGGACTGTTGGAGGAAACTTGAGCACCCAGAGGAAACCCATGCAGTCACAGGGAAACATGCAAACAGATAGTCATCCATTGCTAAAATCAAACCTGAGTCCTTGGCCCTGTGAGGCAGCAGCACTAACCATTTGTTTGTTCCAGTTCTATAATATTTCAGTCAACAACTTTGCAGCTCAAAGCTTAAAAATAATAATGAAAGCATTCACGTCAGGCTGGGAATCTCTGTAAAACTGACTGAGTAAAATTCTATTTGCCTCATTTTCTTTTACACAACATTCAGTGGTGATGAAGTATGTCTACATGGCACTGACTATCTTCCTAGAAAAGAAATTTAAATAAAATTCAATTCAAAATGCCTCCTACATAAATGTTCTGCATTTTGAAATTAGCTCACAACTGATACTGTGCAATTAATATTTTAATTCAGTCAATTGCACCCTAAAATGTTATTCTCTCTACACATCACTTACCATTCACACTAAAAACTCCTTGATAGGCAACAGACTTCAGTGCTTAACAACAGCTGCCAACACTTGCACTATGACTGTCACCGCCTTTGATCAGATTTATTTGCAATGTCTAAAGTTCAAGAGAAAGCTGCCACATTTGAGCATGAACGTAAATCAATCTACTTCAGTGCGAGGGCGACTTTGTGTCTTTCAAAACGTCTTCCATTTATTCCTGGAGGAAGAACTTCTTTCCTATAAATGGTACTATTTCATTTATATTCTCCTCACCATAGTCAGAGCACGGCAAGCAATTTTGAATTGCTCCAGAGAGCAGATTTGCTCCTGAAAATCTTGCCAGCAGATAAACCAGCTAATATGGCATTCAATATTATAGAGTGCCTGCAAGCTAACTTAATGTGCCTCATGAAACAAGACAGAATGCTAAAGCCACCAGAAATGACATACCTGATAGCTGTTTTAATTCAGATTGACAGATCATTACCTATAGCAGTTTGTGTACAATGCTGTGTGCCCAATAATGAACATTTAGAGAACACGAGTGAACATTTTGAGAAATGAAGGAGTAAAGAAGTACTGCTCAAAAAGAAAAATGTTCTTTGAAAGTGATCTAACATAGATGTTCTGGAGTTTTAAGGGTTAGCCTCCAGGATCATAAGATTATTTGGGATTGATCACTGGTCTGTGGTCATCAAAAGGGGCATTGCATTGGACTCAATACCTATGGGTCAGGCATGACAACACTGGTCGACATCCCTGTTCCCTTCCAACATATTTCCATGGGAATCCCCTGTGATTTATCTCCATAACTTCAAAGGCAGGTCAGACAAAAGCCCAAGGAAATTCAATCTCAATTTGTTGTAAAGAAGGAAAATATTAAAAAGAAAATCTGTTACACAGCTTTTCCTGAACCTGAAGGGGCCTTAAAGCTATGTTATGGATGACCTGGTGGCTTAGTGGATTAGTGTGAGGATACATTAAAGAAAAGCAAATAAAAGTGTCTGTAGGTTAGAACCTTTTATCTGTTCTCAGTAGGAGTGTAGAATAAAGGATTAGTGGTATAGGAGGAGGGTGATTGATTGAATAAAGTATGTGCACATATTGCAATGGCAGATTACTCAGCATCAGTATCAGAATCCTGAGTGGGCGGCATTGGGAAATATGTGCAGTGTTTAATGAAGCAACATTGCCAAAGTAATTGGATAACTGAATTTTGATACAAAAGCTTTTCCCTCCAGTTTTGGATTGCTATTGATTCTTCACATCCCCACTTCAGCATCACAGGCTGACCTTTCAGTCTTTGAACACTTATCATTTAGGCCTTGCTTTCAAAACCATTTCCTTTTCTCTGCCTTCAATAGCCAACTAAAAGCCTTTCACTTCAGTGAAGTCTTTGGTCCCTATCTCCCAATTGTTTAAGATTATGTACTGACTTCATCTCCTCATTGATAAAATGCTTTCAAATGCTTGTTTACATGAAAATGCAACAAAAATGTACCTTCACCTTGTAGGTGTTGTTATTAATGGACAAAGTCATCTCAGTCCGTGAAAAGCTGCAGTCTGCAGCCACTCATGACTGGCTTTGGGCTAATGCTGGAATCCATTATTGAGGAAGCAGTAGCAAGACATTTTGGACATCATGGTACAATCAGGTAGAGTCGGCATGGTTTTGTGAATGACAAATTGTGAATGAGAAACTTAAAGTTATTTGAGGATGTACCCAGAAAGATGGGCAAAGGAGAACAAGTAGATGTAATGTATTGGTTTCCAAAAGGCATTTGTTAAGATGCCACAGAAAAGATTGCTGCACAAGATGAAAGCTCCTGATGTTGGGGGTGATAGATTAGTATGGATACAGGATTGATTGAGTAACAAGCAATTGAGTTGTGATAACTAAGTCATTTTCAGGTTGGCCAACTGTAACCAGTGGGACACCATAGGAATCATTGATAGTGCCTCAATTATATACAAACTACACTGATGACTTGAGTGAACAGTCAGTATGTATTGCAGCCAGGTTTTTGGTGGTACAAAGAGATTATACAAAGTTCTGAGGAGAATGCTGAATCTCCAAAGGAATATAGATAGGTGAAGTGAATGGGCAGAGATGGAGTTTATTGTAAGAAAGTATTATATTATTTGCTTGGGTAGGAAAATTACTAAAACAGAATATTACTTAAATGAAGAGAGGCTGCAGAGTGCTATAGTGCAGGGGAATCTTGGTGTCCTTGTACTTGAATCAAGAAACATCAGCATGCGATTACAGCTCATAATTAAGAAGGCAAATGGAATGCTGACATTTATTGCAAGGGGGTGCAATATAAATATGGAGAAGTCTTGGTCCAACAGATAGGCCATTAACAAAACCACATCTGGAACATCTCTTAAATTTTGGTCCTCTTATTGGAAGAAATTCAGAGAATGTTTGAGTCCTGGGATGATGTGGTTGTGTTATGAGAAAAGTTTGAACAGGTTGAGACTATGCTCACTGAAGTTTGGAAGATGACATTATTAAAAAATAAGATACTGAGAAGTAGGTACTGAGATGTTTCCTTTCATGGGGCAATCTAAAAGAGTGCAGTTTCTGAACTAGATGTTCTCCATTTAAGACAGACATGAAGAATTTCTTCCCTCAGAAGGTACAGATAATCTTTAGAATCCTCTTCCACAATGGCAGCAGAGGATGTGTTGTTCAATATGTTCTCGGCTGAAGTAGGCAGTCTCTTTCTTTAACCTACAAGACTGTCAACGTTCTTACGGATCAGGCAAGGAAAGTGGACTTGATTAGCCCAGCCATGATGTTATTGAAAAGCAGAGCAGGCTTGAGAGGGCAATGACTTCCTTCTGCTCCTATTCCTTATTTTCTCATTTTCTCAAAACGAAATTGGTATTTGATCCATAACTTTCCAAATATGGAGCAAATGTTTCCCTGACACTATCATTTTCTCTCTCCCATCAGCAAAATATTTAACCAATAGATAGAGAATAAAGCATCCTTTGCTTTTCCAGGAAAATATGCATTCACCAATGCATTTTAAAATTATAAAACAACTTCTTTTCACATTACAACTTCAAGTGACTGTGCCAGTCACATAATCAATCCAAAATAACCACAAGAAAGGTAACTGAAGACCCAATTGACCCATTCTGTCTGAATTCCATCATAATGCACCAATATTTATCCCTGAACAAACAGTACATTTAGTAAGAATAGAACAGTTCACTGCAAACTCCATCAGTTGGATCTGTTTTGACATTTAAAAGTTGGTTAGCCCACAAAGCTGATGGACATGTGAACTGGTTAATGGCATTGTGAATTTTGTGACCAGAAAATGTCAATAAGTGTTAAAAAAAACATGTATTTTTTATGAATGAGTTTTTCTTAAATAGAGAGTCAACAGTAATATATAAATTTAAGTGATGGAACTATATTTTTGCCTCTGATTTGCATGGGTATTCATGAATAGTTAATTATTTGGTTTGGTAGGTGAAGGGGGAAAAGTGCGTGGAGGTAGGCAATATGTTGGCATGTATGACAGGCCACAGGGTAATGGCTAGGGGGCATGGGGTTTCAAAGGGGCTGTACCAAGCTATGGAGAAATAGTAAATGGGAATGCGTGACAAAGGATTTGAGGGACTTTGAGGGATAGGTGATATGGGGCAATACAGAAAGTTAGTTAGTTTCTGAAGAGCTGTGGAGGGAGTGGGTAGATATGTGTAGGATGATTTAGGGCTATAAAGAGCCATAGTAATGGGTAAAATGACATACGTGGCACAAGGGATATAAGGAATTGTGGGGATCAGTAACTGAGAATAGAACAAAGAACAGTACAGCATAGGAACAGGTCATTTGGTCCACCAAGCCTATGCTGACAAATGATGCCTTTCAAAACTAAAAACCTTTTACCTCCCCATGGTCCATATCCATCTCTTCCCTGCCTACTCATGTCTCTGTTGAGATGCCTCCTAACCATTGCTATTGAATCTGCTTCTACTATCTCCTCCGACAGCGCAATCCAGGCACTTACTACTTGCTGTGTGTAAAAGTTCTCCCTCACATCTAGCAAGTTGGCATTTGAAAAATGAGAGCCCATAAAGGGATAAGATGGCATGCATTTGGTTTTGGAGTTTGTGAGAGTGAGGGGGAGTCATAATTGTTATCTTTAGTTTTTAAACTTTGACCACAATGCTGGAGCCCTGACACATGCTTTCTGCTCAGCCTTAGCTTGGGAATTAGTAACCTTTTAAGCTAATCCTTTGTCAATCAACATGACTACCAATCTAGCCTGCCTCCCTGGTTGAAAGTGCAGGTAGCCATGTCAAAACTGGTTTGACAGCTGGGATTTCTCCCACATCTGCACACTCAAACTGGGAACAAAAATCATAGCTTTGTGTTCCTGTACAATTATGCGTAACTCTTTGAGCATCAATATGTACAAGACTTATGCCTTTTAAAAATCGTTCACTTTTTCTACTCTTGCAACTACAGTGAGTCAGTTAGCTCAATTGGCTGGAGATCAGGTTTGCAATGCAGAATGATGACAACAGAATAGTTTCGATTCCTCCATTGCCTGAGGTTCCGCAATGGAGGACTCTCCTTCTCAACCTTTTCCCTTGACTATGACATGTTGATCCTCAGGTTAAGCCACCATTGGGTTGAGAAAGTAGGACTGAAGTGACTTTACATATTTACAATCAAAGTGAATAACCTCACAAGGACCAGATTGAACTCAATTTGCCATCTTGGTACCCATTTAATTAGCCTCTTTGCACCGTTTCTGTGCCCTCCTCACAGTTTATGTTTCCACTTAGCTTTTTAATATCAACAAATGTATATATATTCCTCTCTATTTTTTTACTAATGTGTTAATATATTTTGTAAATAACTGAGGTCCCAGAACTGATGCTTGTAACACTTAACTCCAGTCAGAGCCGAACAATTTGAAAATGCCTCACTTATTCTTTGCTTCCTTGCTATTGACTAATCCTCTAAGATATTGCCCCAATTTTTGTCTGATACATTTTTGTGTGGAAAATTATCAAACTCCTTTGGGAAATCCTGGTATACTATACCTATTGGCTGCCTGTCTGCTCTACTAGTTACATTCTCAAGATACTCGAGTAAGCTTTCTTAAATTGTGCTGCTTCATCGACTCACTTCCAACATGGAGTTCAAGACTATCCTAGAATCTAGAGAATTGACAAAAACTGTAGCCAGCATGTTCATTATCTCTGCAACTGCCTCTTTAAGAGTGGGTGAATCAAACATCAAAGAAGGTATGGAAAGAAAAACAAAAATGAAGAAATAAAATTTGGATTAAAAGAGAAAAAAGTGTGAGAATGAATAAGTAAAAAATGTAAAACCTTAAGGTTTTAAGTTATTTAAATCACCCAAAACCATTCAGAACCTGAATACTTGATACTTTCTAAATGAAAGAGGATGCTTGGCAATGCTACCAAGGCTGCTACTTACTAGATTTAACTTAATTATAAGTTAAATGTCAAAATTCAGAAACATCATGAAACATTGACAGTAAGATGCTGTTTGTGTGATGCTAAGAACAGTCCATGTTTACCAGCGACTTCTGGTGATTTACAATTCATTGAGCATCTCTTCCTCACTGCAAGCTAATTTCCAATTTCCGCATTAATAATGTATTTGAAAATTTATAAGTTGATCTTTTGCTTTAACAGTACGTATAAAACTGTACAACACGTGAAGTATTCACATTATGTAAGACGTGTATTTCTGCAGGGTGCATACAATATTCAGATAAGTGTTGCACTCTTCATGTTGTATATTTGTGGAACCAACCAATGACAGCTAATGATTGCGATAGAGTACAATGACCAACCCTTGTTTCGAGATATATCGCAACATATCTGATCAGTGATACTCTGACATACCTTGAAGTGGTTGGAACTTGAAGGCAGGCCTCAGAAGTAGGGATACTACCACTGCACCACTTGAGTCCTTTAATATACTTCTTTTTATATTGAATCTAATATTTGATTAATGATGATTGCCAATGATAAATGAAATGAGTTTCAATAAGAGGTACTTGTTTTAACAAAAATATGTAGTTTGCTGCATGGTAGCAATAGGTCCAAGTTACTTTTGTTAGTCTTAGCAATTATGTTAAACTAACAAGAGTTTGTGGTGCAGAGGTAGTGTCCCTACCACTGAGCCAGGAGGCACAAGTTCAAGTCTCACACTTTCCAGAGATTTTCATAATACCTCTGAACAGATTGATTTGAAAATATTAAAAATATAGCTACCAAAAGCCAGCTGTGATACAATCTGACCCAACTGAGATCGAGCTAAAGTCCTCTTTCTACACCCAGACTGTTTGACCTTGTTGGATAGGGTAGACCCTGACGCACTCTCCAACATTAACCCCTTCAGAGCCAATACTTTATACAACACTACCTATACAACTATGCCCAGCTGGAATATACAAGATCTGACACTTCAGCAAGGCAAATCTTTCTGTCAGATTTAATGTTAACTACCACGACAGGCCTGCACTTTACACACGTTACAGCAGGTGTACAGATGTTGACAGTGAGGCATGCACAAACCATTTTGTATCAACATGAGCAAATTAAAAACACCTTTTTGAATCAGTTGTGTATAAAGAATTGTGAGGCTTATTAGGTACTTATTTTGTTTGGAAAATGAGAAAATCTAGGAGAAGCAAAATCTTAACAACAGTGGGTGGCATGGTGGCACAGTGGTTAGCACTGCTGCCTCACAGTGCCAGAGACCTGGGTTCAATTCCCACCTCAGGCAACTGTCTGTGTGGAGTTTGCACATTCTCCCCATATTTGCCAGGGTTTCCTCCCACAGTCCAAAAATGTGCAGGTTAGATGAATTGGCCATGCTAAATTGCCCGTAATGTTAGGTGAAGGGATAAATATAGGGGAATGGGTCTGGGTGGGCTGTTCTTTGGAGGGTCGGCGTGGACCTGTTAGGCCAAAGGGCCTGTTTCCACACTGTAAGTAATCTAATGTAAACAATATAAATAGCACAAAGAAATATTTAAACAAGATACAACTCCATATGTTTGTGAACAAATGTAAAACATAGCCACTTCATTTTTAATTGTTGCATGTTACACCATTTGTTTTCTGTTCACTTTATGAAAACCCACAACGCAATGGATTTATTAACCCAGAACAAAATCCAAGCAGCTGTGGGAGGCAAGGGAGGTAATTACAGGGACTCTGATCCAATTTTTTAAATTCTTTTTTGACTACAGGGGAGGTACCAGAAGACTGGAGGATGGCAAATGTGGTTCCATTTTTTAAGAAGGGTTATTGGAATTATTAAGGGTTTTACAGACCATTAGTGGTAGAGAAACTAATTGGACAAAATTCTGAAAGAGAGAATTAATTTCCATTGGAGAAGTAAGGTTTGGACAATGATAGTCAATGTGGTTTTGTCAGAAGGAGGTCATGCCAAAGAAAAAGTGAATTTTTTGAGGAGATGACCAGTTTGTAGCTGAAGGGAGTGCATTATGTGGTTTATATGTATATTAGCAAAGCCTGTGACAAGATCTCATGGATGAAATTGATAAACACACATGAATCCAGGGTAACTTGGCAAAATTGGTCCAAAGCTGACTTTGTGGTAAGAGACACAGGGTGCTGGTGGAAGGCTGCTGTCCAGTGGTGTACCACAGAAATCAGTCCTGAGTCCCTTATTATTCAGGATATATATTATTTACATATAAAATATGTAGACAAGAGTTTGGGTGCCTTGGGGGAAATGATAAGAAATTTTGGAGATGACATGAGAATGGTTGACAGTGATGAACTTGTTCTTAATTTATAGCAAGATATAGATGGATTGGTCAGATGAGCAGATCAGTGCCAGATGGATTTAACCCTGGAAAGTATGAGGTGATGTGTTTTGAAAGAAGGAACAAGACAAGGGCATACTCAACAAATGGCAGGACACTCAGAGGGACAGATGGATCTTGAGATGCTTGTCCATAGATCCCTGAAGACAGCAAGAGAGGCTAATAGCTTGATTAAGAAAGTATATGGGATACCTGTCCTTATCAGGCTCATTGCATAAATAATAAATTCAGGGAGCTTATGGTGCAGCTGGTCAAAACTTTAGTCAGGCAACATCTAGAGTGTTGTGTGCAGTTTGGTTGCCACACTATAGGAAAGATGTGATTACACTGAAAGGGGTGCAAAGGAGATTCACCAAGATATTGCCTGGGACGGAACATTTTAGTTATGAAAAGAGGCTAGATAAACTTTTCTTTGTAGCAGCGAAGGCTAAGGGGTACCTGATTGAGGTGAATAAGATTATGAAGGGCATAGACAGGGTGGATATGAGGCAGTTGTTCCCCTTATTTGAAGGGTCAGTAATGAGGGGGTATAATATTTAGGTGAAGACCAGGATGTTTAGAGGGGATTTGAGAAAAAAATCTTTTACGCCCAAAGGGTGTTTTCCTTGGGAGCATAATGGGTATGGGCAACATGTTGATGAGAGCTTAAATCACATACAATTCAAGGTTATGGGAAATGCTGACAAGTGGGATTAGTGTAGATAAATCAGTGTGGACTCAATGGGCCAAAAGGCTTCTTTTGGGCTGTAAGACACTGTGATTCTATAAAAATCTGGTCTAAACTAGATGCAGAGTGTGTTAATTTTAACTCGCCTCCACTTTCCAATGTAGGGCATTGCTGGTGAAATGACATTAATCAGTGGAATAAGGAAATGGGATAGAGCAATTAACATTTATACACTCTGGGGCAGATCTTGATTCTGTGCAATCTTGTAAACTGGCTTTAATTGGCATCTATTGTCCAATGTTTAAATTGTGATTGATGCAATTTATTTTTCTCATAAACGTCAACCAAATTTACATCTTTTTTTTGCCAAGTTGAGAATGTTTTCTTTATCTACTTCTGTTATTTTCCATTGTTGAATTGGAGAGTATAATTTCAAGTGGAGGTCATCAAAGGAACATACCATTACTGGAATGCATTCCAGATGATATAAGTGTATCAGATTTGTTTTAAATGGCTCTGAGCACATATCTTTGCCTCTCGATTGTTTCCTTGTTGATATGATGGGGTAACACATTTGCTGTGTGTTACACTCGAGACTGAAGGCACGGTGAGCCGTGTGATGAACAATGTCATTTTCATGAACAAGTGACCCAAATAAAAAGGTGAAGGTAACCATGGCGATTTTCTTATTATAAAACTGGAAACCAGGATATGGATGAGTGAGAAAAAGAGAGAAGAGGGAATGATTTCAAAAATATTTCCTTATTAATCTTTAACAACAAATCTTGTTTTAAATTCACAGGGTACAGTCTGGTAATTTACCTAATATAAACTGTATGGCAAGGATGGCTGAATCCTGATAAAAAAAACATGGTTGATTTGCGAAGATATGTGATGCTCAGGCTGCAAAAAGAGATTGAATGGGAATTATATGCTGCAATGATATGCTTGAATAAGGAATGCAGACTTTAATATGTTGCACTTCCTTGACTTCCATATCCAAACTTCAATCCAGTCCTGACAAGACATGCGTCATCCAATAGGCACACCACACCATGCTGTCTTAATGGATGACACGTTGCAGTGTTAATCCAGGAAGTGTTAGGCAGCAAAACTGTGCTTTTTAATGGCTCTGAATGGACTGTGTTAATTTAAATGGACTGTGTTGTTTCATTGATAAATATGACTTATACCTTCATTCAAGCTGTACTTTACTTGTGTTCGACTTTTGGGTGATTTTTGAACAATGGTGAGTGATATTTTGGCTGATCTGCTCCTAATCCTAGTACTCCCATAGGCCCCATTATTTATATTTAGCGATTTTCTATTAAGCGAGGTTTTGCTGACATTATAGGAGAACTACCTGTACAGACACACAATCCTTTATTCAAACCGCTTGGGACCAGCTGGTTTTCGGAATTGAGAATTTTTCAAATTTCAGAATAAGTGACACAGTGTGATGGTGAAATTTTTAAAATTCTTACCAAACAGCAGACGCACTATGAGTAAAACGGGCCCTGACACAGAATTGAGGCCTACCAGTGCTGGGCCACACCCCCACATGTCGCATCTGAGTGATCGAGTGGGTGTGGAGTTGGGTTAACTGTTTGCATGTCAAACAACCTTGTTAATGAGAAAAAGACTTCACGAGAAAACCTTCAGATTACGAAGCTTTTTGGATTTCGGGATTTCGGATAAAGGGTTGTCTACCTGTTCTATAAACAGGTCTGGTCACCAAATTATAGCAAGGATGTAATTGCACTAGAAAGAGTACAGAGGAGATTCATCAGGATGTTGCCTGGGCTGGAGTTATTATGACGAGAGACCACATAGGTTGGGATTGTATTCCTTAGAGCAGAGAAGGTTGAGGGGGAGCCTGGTTGAAGTGCACAAAATTATAAGGGGAATAGATAGGTTTTAGCGAGTTTTGAGAAGATTTGTAGCTCAGGTTGAGGTTTTGGATGTAGGTTTGCTCCCTGAGCTGAAAGGTTCATTTCCAGATGTTTAGCTTAGATACAGAGAAATGTTTCCTCTTAGTAGATGGGTCAATAAACCAAGGAGCACAGATTTCAGTTAAGAAACAGGAGTCTTACAGGAAATTTGTGAGAATCCTGTTCACCCAAAGTGTTATAACTATCTTGAATTCAAGTTGTTTAAATCATATTTAGATGAGCACTTGAAATGCCATACCATTCAAAGCTACAGGCCAAGTTCTGAGAAATGGGTTAAAAAGATAGATGCTTGTTGACTGATATATGACTGATGGACCCACATTGGGTTGAAGGGCCATTCCATATTATAAAAAAATCTGTAACTATCTCTCTGACTCTAGTGAAATTCATTTCTCACCTCAGCCAGCGAAGTGTTTACACTACATAGAATCACAGAAACTTAAGAGTTTGGATGAAGACTATTTGGTTAATTTTGCATGTTTTTTACACAACAGTTACGTGTTGGATTCCCTTTTAAAATCAATTGTGGAAGCAGCTCTCACCATCTTTGCAGGTGCAGGGTTTCAGAAACTGACAACTAGCAGTGAAAATATTTCTTTTCATCTTTTCTATAGATCATTTCTCAATAATTTTAAATCTATGACCTCTGTTATTGACTCTTCTGCAAGAGGAAATCTTTTATATATTTCAATCTACTCCACCATGCGTGAAGTGCTGGAAGATTGGAGGTTGGTTAACTTGGTGCCATTATTGAAGAAAAGTGGTAAGGAAAATCCAGAGAACTACAGACGGGTGAGATAGACATTGGTGATGGGCAAGTTGTTGGAGAGGTTTCTGAGGGACAGGATGTACATGTATTTGGAAAGGTAAGGACTGATTAGGGATACTCAACATGCTTCGTGCGTGGGGAATCGTGTCTCACTAACTTGATTGGGTTTTTGAAGAACTGACGATGAGGGTTGATGAAAGCAAAACTTTCTATATGCACTTCAGTAAGATGTTCAACAAAGTTCTGTATGGTTGACAAAGTTGGATCACATGGATAACCAGTCATTTGGATAAAAAATTGACTAGAAGGTAGAAGACAAGGTAGTGATGGAGGGTTGCTTTTCATACTAGAGGCCTCTCCATCAGTGGGCCACAAGGAGTGATGCTGTGTCTGCTGATTTTTGCCATTTATGTAAATAATTCAGATGTAAATATAGGGGGTATGGTTAGTAAGTTTGCAGATGACACCAAAATTGGAGATGTCGTGGACATCGAAGGTTTATCTCAGAGTACAATGGGATCTTGATCAGATGGGCCAATGGGCCAAGAGTGGCAGATGGAGTTTAATTTAGATAAGTATGAGGTACTACATTTTAGTAGGGCAAATCAGGGCAGGGATTATGCAGGGGTTAGTGGGTGATGTACTAGGGAGTGTTGTCAAACAAAGAGACCTTGGAGTGTAGGTTCATAGTTCCTTGAAAGGGGTGTCGCAGGTAGTTAGGATAGTCCAACTCTCTATGCCGACCAGATATCCCAACCCAATCTAGTCCCACCTGCCAGCACTCGACCCATATCCCTCCAAACCCTTCCTATTCATATACCCATTGAAATGGCTTTTAAATGTTGCAATTGTACTAGCCTCCACCACTTCCTCTGCCAGCTCATCCCATACATATACCACCCTCTGCATGAAAAAGCTGCCCCTTAGGTCTCTTTTATATCTTTCCCCTCTCATCCTAAACCTATGCCCTCTAGTTCTGGACTCACTCACCCCAGGGAAAAGACTTTGTCTATTTACCCTATCTATGCCCCTCATGACTTTGTAAATCTCTATAAAGTCACCCCTCAGCCTCCAACGCTCCAGGAAAAACAGCCCCAGTCTCTTCAGCCTCTCCCTATAGCTCAAATCCTCCAACCCTGGCAACATCCTTGTAAATCCTTAGAGAATACAATCTGTTTTGCTCCTGTAACCTGGTACACTTATCTTTATTGGTCAGTGCATTGAGTTTAGGAGTTAGGAAGTCATGTTGCAACTGTTCGGGACGTTGGTTAGACCACTTTTGGAATACTGTGTTCAATTCTGGTCATCCTGCTATAGGAATGATGTTGTGAAACTTGAAGGGGTTCAGAAAATATTTATAAAAATGTTGCCAAGGTTGGAGGGTTTGAGCTATAGAGAGAGGTGACATTGACTCGGGCTATATTCCCTGGAACACTGGAAGCTGAGGGGTGAAGTTAGAAATTTGTAAAATCATGAGGGGCAAGGATAGGGTGAGTAGTCAAGGTCTTTTCCTCATGATAGGGGAGTCCAAAAGCAGAGGATATTAGGTTTAACATGAAATGGGAAACATTTAAAAGCGATCACAGAGGCAACATTTTTACACATAGGGTGGTGCGTGTATGGAATGAACTTCCAGAGGAAGTGATGGAGACTGGTACAATTAACAATATTGAAAAGGCGTCTGGATGGGTCTGTGAATAGGAAGGGTTTAAAAGGACATGTTCTTAATGCTGGCAGATGGGACTGGATTAATTTAGGATATTTAGTCGGTATGGATGAGTTGGACCAAAGGATCTGTTTCTGTGCTGTACATCTCTATGACCCTGTCATCCTGAAAATCTTGACTGGATCACTTGTTTTTGGCCTAAGGAGAATAGTCCTAACTTTCCTAACCTCCCTTCATAATTAAATCCCACTATTTTTGGTAGTGACCTGGTGAATGGCCATGTTTCCTATTCTAAGGCCTTTATATCTTCTCTGAAGTATGATATCCAGGATCGCCCAATAAACTATATCCAACACTTAGCCAGTGATTCATAAACGTATAATACAATGTCTCTGGTTTTACATTTTAAACCTCCATGATACATCTAAATAGTCAAATAGCTGTGCTATGTTCATCCACATTTTTTAAATATGTCCACTTTATAGTATACTTTTTTTTAACATTTTAGTCCCTCTATAGTTCATCACTTCATACCTCTCCACATTGAACTCCATCCATCATACCTCTGCCCATTTCATCATGATTATGTTCTTCTGAAATCCAAAATTCTTCTCAGCATTATTTAACACATCTGCAAAATTTATAATTCTGCTCCCATTTCAAACCTGAGTTATTTGGAAAAATGGAAATGAGCAATGGAATTAAAATTCATCGCTAGGGTTACATCACTGCTCACTTGCTGCCTACCTCAAACCATTCATCCAATTTGTCCTCTGTATCCATCCACTTAGTTAATTCCTTATCCATACTGCCACATTTTTCCTTCCTTCCATGGAATTCCATCTTCTTAGTTGGTTTCCTACTGATACTTTGACAAGTGTCTTCTGTAAGTCCATGTAGATAGCCACAGACTAACTTCATCATAATATTTTGTTCCTGCTGTAAGTGCTTGATTTGGTCTTATCAACCTTTAGTACATCTTTTCAACCTGTCACTGTTCTGCCCATACTTTTTCCATCCTTGTTTAGTCTAACCTTCATATCTTCTGTTTCTTTTGCAAAGACAGATGCACAATATTTATTTTATACTTTAGCTATGAATTCCCTTTCGCCTTTAATAGGTCCCATGCTTTCTGTAGCTTATTTCATGTTATAAATCTTTTCATGTTCAATTTAATATTGTCTGTTAATCTTTTCTAGTGACCTCTCTTTGCCTCTTGTATTGACTTTTCTAATTCCCTCCTGTACTCTTTGTACCCTTCCTGGTTATTAACTGAATCTTTCTCCTGATATTTGTCTTCTTTTTCTACATTAACTTCTGTTTCCTTTGCCATCCAGGGTATGTAGAGGCTCTATCTTTTCCAATCAAAAGGTTATGGTTATTTATACCTGAACCTCCTACCCTGAATGTGTCCCATTGCTCCACTGTTGCTTTACTCTGCAATTGCTTACTCTACTTTACCTGTGCTGGATCCTTTCTGAAAAACAGAATTAGCTCATCCCAGTTGAGCATTTTTACCTTCCCAAAAATTGTTATTTTCATTGTTTATCAATCTTGGATGCAAGGAAATTGGGAATAAATGTGTTGGCAGCACAAATGATAATGGGAAAGCCGAGCATTGCATATCTTGGAGGAAAGGTCGGAAACCTTCAGTTGACAAATTAATTTCCATTCATTAGTCCTGGTGAGGTGTTGAGTGGGCACAGATGTCACCTAAGTGCCAATGATGATATCAGTTTTGACTGATGCTGTTGGAGGGAAATATTGTCAATTGACTTGATGGAGATTTCAACTGAAACCATGCCAGCTGCATATCTTACAGTTGGACAAAAATCTGCTGTAGAGTGTCCTCACAGAGTTTACACCACTGTGTGTTTGTGTGTGTGTGTGCGTGTGTGTGTACGCGTGTGTGTGACCTGCGCACACATGCATGTGCATAAAATGAATAAATGACTAACTGAATATAAAAATCTCCACCGGCTAACTCAAGACTGCAATGAATAATGTTTGAAGTTAGCTCCAAAGAAAGGAGAACACTTAACACAGTGGCTTTTAGCTTTGTGAAGGTTCAATCAAAAAAGGGCAAGTCAAGGATAAATGTTTTGGTGAATACAGAGATGAAAGTTATAGGATACTTTAGGGGAGAAGAAATGTTTTGATGTGTTTCGAGTACTGAACAAGTGTGTGTTACTGAAAGTGTGTATTGTTGTGATCCCTGCAGGGAGCGATCATGATTAATCATATTGACTCTGTCAACCAGGATAAGTGACCTCCTCAATTTAGCTGCCCACAGAACTTAGTCACCATTCTCCACCTGCTACCTGACAGCATGCAAGCTGGGGTCCTCACCCACAGATCCATCACAGACCCAATGTAGGTGCATACTGGGGTCAGGCAAGAATGTGCCATTGCACCAAAACTCATCTCTATTTATTTCTTGCTGCAGCTCTGCACCACATATCCATCCATGCACATGTACAGTAAACACTATTTCTACCATCAGACGAGAGCTGCACCAAAAATACTGAAATAAACTTACCCCAGTAAAGTTGTCTGCGATTCTCACTGATGAGAGACAGCATAGTATCTGGTGCAACAATTGCCAAAACAGGATAACTGATGTTGAGAAAATTCAGGGCCATGTTTGTGCAATTTCTCTGGGGTGCACAACAACAAACATACATTTTTTTCCTCTTTTCTGTTTTTTTTTCCTTCTTTCTTCTCAGCAATGTTCTGAATACCTGGCCTCAGCATGGACCTAGTGTGCTGTCCTCTCAACCTGACGTGATGGTCTCTCGGCAGCTCAGCATGATGGTCTCTAGTGCCCTGGTGTGGCTCTATCACAGCCCAGTGTGACAGTCTCTTAGCCCGCCATGACCTCAGCCTGGACTTCCGACCTCAAGGTGATTCCGGAGCGGTCTCCTGAACTCGAGAGACTTGAGGTGTGGCCTGGTGCACACTGAAGGCTATGTGCTGGAGTGGACTGGGTTGGAAGGACTGTTCTGAACTTTTTATTGTTTTATTTTACACATTTGTTCCTGTGATCTGTAATGCTGGACTTTTTAATTTCTTTATTTTTCTAATTTTCATACCTCCAAAGAATTTGTACTTAAGAATCTCTGCCTTGGCACCTTTGTACCAATCATGGTGCAGTGAGTGACGACTTATAAACTTTTCACTGTACTCATTTGAGTACATATGTCAATGAAACTAATTCAAGTTCTAATTTTAATAATATGGTTAGGCTGTGGCCCAGGATGAACTGAATGCAAGAAAAATGAAAGTTCAACTCAAAACTGCAAGAACAATGGATACTTGATGTTAGCTCCATGAAGAAGAGGAATTCTTAATACATTGGCCTTTAGCTTTGTGAAGGTTAAATCATAAAAGGACAATTCAAGGATGAATGTTTTAGTGAATACAGAAATGAAAGTCATAGGACACTTTAGGAATTATAAATGTCTAGATATATGTGTTTTCTGAGTACTGATGACGACAGTACTGTCAAAAATGTATTATTATGTTCCCTTTAGGGACCAATCACATTTTACAAAAAAAATTCAAACTTCCTATTAATAACTGAAAAACATGTTACAACGAAACTTAATGTTTTAATTATTATAATAATTGACTCAAAATGACTATTTTTTAAACACTATAGTTTGCTACTCTAATTTTAAACCACAATGGAATGCTCAACCCCTTAACCTATTAACATACAAACCAGGAACAGAAGTAGGCCATTTGGCTTTTTCAAGCTTACTCTGCCATTTGATAATATCACAGCTGGTTTGTTTTGTTCTGAATTCCACATTCCCATTTTATCCAGCCTCACAGCACCAGTATTCCCAGGTTCAATTCCAGCCTCGGGCGACTGTCTGTGTGGAGTTTGCATATCCTCCCAGTGTCTGCGTGGGTTTTCTCCGGGTGCTCTGGTTTCCTCCCACAGTCCAAAGATGTGCAGGTCAGGTGAATTGACCATGCTAAATTGCCCATACTGCTCGGTGCATTAGTCAGAGGGAAATGGGTCTGGGTGGGTTACTCTTCAGAGGGTTGGTGTGGACTTGTTGGGCGTAAGGGCCTGTTTCCACACTAGAGAATCTAATCTAAAAACATTTGATTTCCCTGCCTATCAAGAATCGAAACACCTCCACCTTAAAAATATTTAATTGCTTCCACCAATTTCTGAATTAGTTGTAAATTTGCACAGACCTTGTCAAGTACACCTTTTTCTTCCTGACCACTGACCAAATTAGAAGAGCATGTCCTAAGGAGTGCATGTGGCCCCATACACACCAAATTTTCACTTTGAAACAAGTTCCCAGATATACTCACCTGGTTGCTATCTCCCTCAGGAAAACTGTCCCACACTCACCCCTATTCTCTGAATACCAAGCACTGTCTTTTTTTCATTCCTTCATGAGATGTGCATGGCAATTAGAAAGCCAATATATGGATATTGATTACAAGGCCCAGTCCTAACTGCCTGTGAACTAATTGGCATGCTCACCATTTGTGAGGGCAATTAAAAGTCAACCACACTGCTCTGAATCTGAAGTCACATGGTAACCAGACCAAGCAAGATTTTCTTCCAATGTAAGGCCATTAGTGAAACAAATTGTTTTTTATGACAATCAACAATTGTTTCATGGTCACCATTATGAAGACTACCTTTACATTCCAAATTTATTGACAAAAGTTCTTATTCTTAGCTCAACTGAAGACCTCAGGTCACTGGTATATTACACTCTCCTTTATAATAACCTTCAAATTTTCCAGAATCAATCCAGAATAATTCTTAACTCCCCTGTTCTTTTCCCTTTTCAGCGTAGTAAGTTGCAGTCTTAGATCCGTCTTTTATAAAAAGATTTTCTTTTCCCATAAGCATTTGGTCGAGCCCAAGGTAGGCAACTCCTCCAGCCTCATTTTAACACTCTACAAATTTGGTATTTTCAATCCAAGCATGAATATACATTCAAATTCCTGTGTAGTGAATCAGAGACATTTTTGACCTCCAGCTCCTCTCTCTTTAGAACAGTCCACATAACTCTCCTCTTTTTGCCTTAAACCTAAAGATATAGCCCCAAAATGCAATATCCTTATAAACCTCGTGTTTTAGTATAGTTTGTGCTTTGATGCAGTAGGTCATAAAAGTAAATGATATTAACCTATTTTTCGTTTTTTAAAATATTTTTATTGAAAATTTAATCTGTTTTTACAAGCTTACAAAAAAAACACAAGTACAAACACTAATATACAATTAAATCTTAAATAAATAATAGTCAAAATCTGTCAAACAAAAAGAAGAAATACCGAGAAAAAAAAGGAAAAAGACAAAACTCAACTAACTACTAATCTAACCTATAACTAACCAGAGCGTATGATTAAATATCTTACATTACTCAAGAGACAAAAAAGGATAACATAGCAATTAAATAATGAAGTACATACTCGGAATGAATTAACATCAAATCGTAATAAAACCCGTATTCATGCGAGATTCCTTCCCCCAAGGGGCCCCGGACCAGCCAGAACTGTTACCTCAACTAGATGAAAGCCCTTGACAAAATGGCCGATATATCTGTATCTATGTAATTCAAGAAGGCCTGCCATAATTTATAGAATAATTCAGATTTTGGTGCACCATATTTGTAAGGAAGTCAAGGGGAATACGTTTCACGATTAATCTGTGCCAATTCTTAAGTCCTGGAGGGCCCTCAGCTACCCAGTTTACTAAGCTATTTTTCCGTGTACAAAAGGAGAGATTGTAAAATGATTTCCTCCTGTGCACATCCAGGGAAGGCAAGCTCGAAAAGCCCAGGAGAAGAGATACTGGATCAACTCTAATTTCCGTTCCCAAGATTTTTGCCAAAGCATTTGCTACTCTGACCCAGTATTTGTGGATCTTATGACATGTCCATAAGCAGAGTGTGAGAGTGCCCACCTCTGTTTTACATTTGGGCCTTAAATTTTGCCAATTATTCCGGTGCTATATGAGTCCTATGGAGTATCTTTAACTGAATGGCCTGGGTTCTGTTACAAATGGAGATTTTCCTGGCATTTTCCCAGATGTCATCCCACATTTCTGTGGAAATTTCCAGGCCCAATTCCTGATCCCATGTTCTAAACAGACGGTCCATGTCTTCCGACACTTCATTATGTAATAAATAAATGATAAAGAGTGCTGACCGAGGGTACACCCATTGGCCACAACACTCTATGTTCTCTATCTGATTTATAAAGGCTTTCTAATAACGTAATCTTCTTCTGTAGTAATCTCGAATTTGGAAGTATCGAAAGAGATCACCATTAGGTAATCCAAATTTCTGATGCAGCTGTTCAAAAGACATCAGGACCCCTTCCTTAAACAAATCCCCTAAACAGGAGATACCTCTGGATCTCCAGAGTTTGAATGTGGCATCTGTGAGTCCCGGTTGAAAACCCCATGCCCCCACTATAGGAGGATGTTTTATTTGAATTACCCTCGTTTTGCCGCATTATATTCCAGGCTTTAATTATGTTTAATACTATAGGGTTTTTAACAGTGGTCCATAATGATTTTCATCTTATCTAAAAATAAGAGGTTAATTAAAAGGCACTTTACTTGTGAAACCTCGATGTCCAGCCTGATTGATTGTGGGTCAGACGAGACCCAATTGGCTATGTAGCTTAATAGGGAACTCAGCTGATACTTCCTAAAGTCTGGAAAATCCAGCCGTCCCCTTGCCTGTGGAAGCTGTAGCTTCTTTAACTTAATGAGGGGCCGTCTATGATTCCAGATGAAAGAATCTTTAACTTAATGAGGGGCCGTCTATGATTCTAGATAAAAGAATCAAACCAACCATATAATTTGCGCAATGCCGGCCTCAGCAGCATCACTGGGAGCATTCTCATAGGGTATAAGAGACGGGGCAAGACATTCATTTTAATTAGAACTATTCTGAAACTTTATTGCTGGAACAGCACAGCAGGTCAGGCAGCATCCAGGGAACAGAAGATTCGACGTTTCGGGCACATGCCCTTCTTCAGGAATGAGCAGAGAGTGTTCAGCAGGAGAAGATAAAAGGTAGGGAGGAGGGACTTGGAGGAGGGGCGTTGGAAATGTGATAGGTGGAAAGAGGTCAAGGTGAGGGTGATAGGTCGGAGTAGGGTGGAGGCGGAGAGGTCAAGAAGAAGACTGCAGGTCAGGAAGGCGGTGGCGGGCTGGAGGGATTCGGCTGAGACAAGGTGGGGGGAGGGGGGATGAAGAAACTGGTGAAGTCCAAGTTCATCCCCTGTGGTTGGAGGGTTCCCAGTCGGAAGATAAGACGCTCCTCCTCCGACCGTCGCGTTGTTGTGGTTTGGCGGTGGATGAGTCCAATCTCCTGCATATCCTCGGTGGAGTGGGAGGGGGAGTTGAAATGCTGTGCTACAGGGTGATTGGGTTGGTTCGTCCGGGTGGCCCAGAGGTGCTCTCTGAATCGCTCCGCAAGTAGGCGGCCTGTCTCCCCAATATAGAGGAGGCCACACCGGCTGCAGCGGATGCAGTAGATAATGTGGGTGGAGGTGCAGGTGAATCTGTGGCGGATATGGAAGTTTCCTTTGGGGCCTTGGAGAGAAGTGAGGGGGGAGGTGTGGGCGCAAGTGTTGCACCTCCTGCGGTTGCAAGGGAAGGTGCCGGGAGTGGAGGTTGGGTTGGTGGGGGGTATGGATCTGACAAGGGAGTCGCGGAGGGAGTTGTCTCTACGGAAAGCTGATAGAGGAGGGGAGGGAAATATATCCTTGGTGGTGGGGTCCATTTGGAGGTGGCGGAAGTGACGGCGGATGATGCGCTGTACATGGAGATTGGTGGGGTGGTAGGTGAGGACCAGTGGGGTTCTGTCCTGGTGGCGGTTGGAGGGGCGGGGCTCAAGGGCGGAGGAGCGGGAAGTGGAGGAGATGCGGTGGAGGGCATCGTCGATCACGTCGGGGGGGAAATTGCGGTCCTTGAAGAAGGAGGCCGTCTGTGTTGTGCGTATTTTGAACTGGTCCTCCTGGGAGCAGATGCGGCGGAGACGAAGGAATTGGGAGAATGGGATGGCGTTTTTACAGGGGGCGGGGTGGGAGGAGGTGTAGTCCAGGTAGCTGTGGGAGTCGGTCGGTTTGTAGTAGATGCCCGTGTTGATTCGGTCGCCTGAGATAGAAACAGAAAGGTCTAGGAAGGGGAGGGAGGAGTCCGAGACTGTCCAGGTGAATTTGAGGTCGGGGTGGAAGGTGTTAGTGTAGTGGATGAACTGTTCAACCTCCTCGTGGGAGCACGAGGTAGCGCCGATACAGTCATCAATGTAGCGGAGGAAAAGATGGGGGGTGGGGCCAGTGTAGTTGCGGAAGATGGATTGTTCCACATACCCTACGAAGAGGCAGGCATAGCTGGGGCCCATGCGGGTGCCCAACCACATCCACATTGGACTCATCCACCGCCAAGCCACAACAACGCGACGGTCGGAGGAGGAGCGTCTTATCTTCCGACTGGGAACCCTCCAACCACAGGGGATGAACTTGGACTTCACCAGTTTCTTCATCCCCCCTCCCCCCACCTTGTCTCAGCCGAATCCCTCCAGCCCGGCACCGCCTTCCTGACCTGCAGTCTTCTTCTTGACCTCTCCGCCTCCACCCTACTCCGACCTATCACCCTCACCTTGACCTCTTTCCACCTATCACATTTCCAACGCCCCTCCTCCAAGTCCCTCCTCCCTACCTTTTATCTTCTCCTGCTGAACACTCTCTGCTCATTCCTGAAGAAGGGCATGTGCCCGAAACGTCGAATCTTCTGTTCCCTGGATGCTGCCTGACCTGCTGTGCTGTTCCAGCAATAAAGTTTCAGCTTTGATCTCCAGCGTCTGCAGACCTCACTTTCTCCTCATTAGAACTATTCTACCTAGCCAAGAAATTGGAAGATTCCCCAACGTTGAAGGTCCTGCCTTATCCTTTCCAATAGATGCACAAAATTGACCGTGTATAGCTGGCCAAATACTGGGGTGATAAAAATACCTAAATATAAAAAACCCTCCAGAGACCAACAAAAGGGAAAGTGAGATCCGTCCAATAAGTGGGTCACACTAGCGAGACCACCCATCGGCATGGCCTCTGATTTTGAGAAATTAATTTTGTAGTCTGAAAATGCACTAAATAAATTAATCACTTGGATCAGGCTGGGCACGGACATCAAGGGATTACTAAGAAAAAGGAGAACATCATCTGCATAAAGGGTAATTTTATCTTTACCTGTGCCAACCCTCAGGGCCGTTATATTAGAGTCAGTCCATATAACTTCCGCTAGTGGCTCAATTATTAGCATGAATAGTAACGGTGAGAGAGGACAGCCCATACCCACACTGAAGCTATCCGAGCCTAAGCCATTGGTGATCATAACTGCTTTGGGATCATTATACAATGTTATTATCTGGCATGATTTGGTGAACATGAGAGACTTTTTCATGGTCCTAACATAAAAGTAGAAAATGCTAGAAATACTCAGCAGGTCAAACAATATCTGCATCGAGAGAAGCAGAGCCAATGGCAGGACTTCATTGACTTAAAAGTCTTACTCTCGCCTGATTTTATGCCCTATTCCCACTCAATTTGCCAGCAAGTACTGAGTATAAAATTCTGGCCAATGTTCCAAATCTGAGACCTTGCATTAGGATGCTGCTTGACCTGTTGAGCAATTCCTGTTTTTAATTTCAGGTTTCCAGCAGTATTTTGCCTTGCACTTTTCCTTGGTTGTTCACTTGTCAATTGTTTGGAGTCATCTTGAACTGTAGAGCAAAGCAGGCATGACTGAGCCTGCCACATAGTATACTTCAATATGATCTGAACATCTAGCCTGGTGATGCAATGCCACTGGCTTAGTATTACTATCAGAGTCAAACCTCTACTCCTTTAAATGGTCTTCTTAAAAGATTATTAATCCCATGGTTGTATTTGAGATCTTCCACAACTAGAATGCTCCTGAGTTTCATTATATCACAATAGAGACTGCACTTCAGCACTTAGCAATTTTTTAATGTGGAATACATAGAGATGTTTCAATGATTATAGTAATCTGGTTGCAAAATTCTGATTGATGCTTTAGCAATGCAGTGGTGTAGTGCTTATGCTACAGCATGAGTATTAAAGCGGCCTGGACAAATTATAGGGCCACATGTGTTCCATTATAATAGCTGAGGAATTTAAATTCAGTTAAATAACAATTGTAATAAATCGCTATCATCAGTTACAGTGACCATGACAGAATTATTGTAAAATCTCATTTAGTTTGGTAATGGTTGATTGTTAGGGATGAATGTTTACCATCACTGCCCATCCTGATTTACGTGTGACTTCAGATCCACGGGCATGTGGTTGATAGCCAATTCTTCTTTGAAATGACTTGTTGTATTAAAAAAGACAGCTCAACACCACCTTCAGGGGTAATTAAGATGGGCGATAAACGTTGGTCTTGCCAGTGACGCCCACACTGCGTGAATGAATGCATTAAAAAAAAAACAATTACTTGACACTTTTGAACCAGTCATGAATCGATGCTGAATTATTGATTTTCTTTAATCTCCTGTGAGACTCCTAGCAGCTATATGATTAATACCACCTAATTCTCTGGAAAGCATATCAACAAGATGTTATCAGCATTTTTATGCCTTGTGATGTCTTTTTTCTTTGTTCATGAATAGTGAAAACATGAACAAATTCAAAACAATATATGATTGCATTTACCCAACTTTCTAACACTATCTACAAGCCTCCTTTCAATCCTCAAACCATTCATCCATCTCTCTTTCTCTCTCTTGGTCATAGTCGCTATGTTCCCCCATTATCTTCTTCCTTCCTCCTCAGATTTTTATACTTCCTGCACTGTATCAATGTTTCCCTGCATTCCTATCTCTTGGAAGTTTTCATTGCTGTCTCCTAAACTGCATTCTTTCCCAATCCTGATCTCTTGTGATCCAATCAATGTTCTGTTAATTCCAGATCTCCTTCGCCCTTCCTCCTCAATGATGCCATTCCCTGATTTCTCTGATCCTTTGACTGGTCTCATCAATGATGTCTGGATTCCTGATGTCCATAGTCCTGATTTTTTTCCAGCCTTCTCTTTGATGTCCCACCTACTCTCAATCTCTCCCATCACTACCGTACTCACCAACCTCTCCAACTTCATCTCCCCACCCTTAATCCCAAATTAATTGGTATAAGCAACACCTCAATAGATTAAAAATTGCAAGTTTGGACTTGTGAGTCCAAACGCAAAATATTTTTAAAAAACAAAGAAAAGATTCAATAAAACTGCAACAATGCTCAGTCAATCCACTCATACTTAGCAGATGTTGACAATCTACCCACTTGACAGCCTCTGAGGATAGGAGACTGAATCTAACAATGGTTCTACCATTAAAACCAGCAGCATCCAAGAGATACTCCTATTGCTGTTTTTTTCTGACTTCCAAATCACGCTCCCTGCCAATACTGGGGCCTACTATTCTATTGCTTAGATCTGTAGGGGGAATGTTTTCTGTATATTTGACACCAAATGAAGAGGACGATTTACCCAACCAAGAGGACAACGTCAGAACACAGGAGATGCTAAGTGAACAGGAGGTTTAGCAGCATCAGCTCAGAACCGGACGTTAAGGCAGGAACTCGTCGATCAATGCTTCATTTCTTCCACCAGACCCCAATCATTGTACCCAGACCATCATCACAAAGAGGCTATTCAGCTAAAAAATTAACAGGATCCAACAAACAACTATCATCACATCAGCAGTCAATATACACTGCACCAAGTGTTATTTATAAAATGGTAACAGGACTTATACACTTAATGGTTAGGTCCTAGGGAGGGTTGCTGAACAAAGAGACCTTGGAGTGCAGGTTCATAGCTCCTTGAAAGTGGAGTCGCAGGTAGACAGGATAGTGAAGAAGGCGTTTGGTATGCTTTCCTTTATTGGTCAGAATACTGAGTACAGGAGTTGGGAGGTCATGTTGCGGTAGTACAGGACATTGGTTAGGCCACTGTTGGAATATTGCATGCAATTCTAGTCTCCTTCCTATCAGAAAGATGTTGTGAAACTTGAAAGGGTTCTGAAAAGATTTACAAGGATGTTGCCAGGGTTGGAGGATTTGAGCTATAGGGAGAGGCTGAACAGGCTGGGGCTGTTTTCCCTTGAGCGTCGGAGGCTGAGGGGTGACCTTATAGAGATTTACAAAATTATGAGGGGCATGGATAGGATAAATAGACAAAGTCTTTTCCCTGGGATTGGGGAGTCCAGAACTAGAGGGCATAGGTTTATGGTGAGAGGGGAAAGGTATAAAAGAGACGTAAGTGGCAACTTTTTCATGCAGAGGGTGGTACGTGTATGGAATGGGCTGCCAGAGGATGTGGTGGAGGCTGGTACATTTAAGAGGCATTTGGATGGGTTTATGAATAGGAAGGGTTTGGAGGGATATGGGCCGGGTGCTGGCAGGTGAGACTAGATTGGGTTGGGATATCTGGTCGGCACAGACAGGTGTGTATCCATGCTGTACATCTCTATGAGTTGGAAAGTTGGAGGAAGATGAAAATAGTGCCCTCTGTTCCACTCTTCTACAAAACTAAATACAAGAGGGATCATAATATAATTGTTTTGGTGGACTTAACAGTATTCTTTTTTCTACTCTGTGCATCTTGTGAGAGAAAGGCTTTAAACACAAGCTATCCCATTATTTATTTTTCATTGCTGGTACCAGGGCATAATGACGATGAGTTGGAAATAAGGTTCATTGAAGCTGCAAAACTGCTTCTGTGTGCACAACTGTTCCATTGCCTTGTGCACAGCATTTAGTGTTTCAGTTTCAGAAGTCACTGCTATGCACAACCCTTGGAAGGCCATACTGAGAAAAATACATTAGAAGGAACCCAAGTTGGTACCCCAAAAGGAATCTTTAGGCCTTAATTCCCTCTTTTTCAAAAGTGGGCAGATATAGAGGCAGAATAAATTGTGTGTGAGACTGAAGATGTTGAGGAAACTTCAAAGAGATTGGACTTTCTTGTGACTGCAAAGATGAAGAGGGACAGACAACACTCTGCTCACGAGCAAATCATCCCTGCAGATTATCTACCAAACTGCAGACATTTTTGTATTTATTTTTCACTGTGGAGAACATATAAAGACAGGGATAAAAAGCCAGTTTCAACAATGTTGAAGTAGACCAGCAGAATTGAAGGCTGTTGAAAATGTATCACTTTGGTTTCAAATGTTTGCGTGCTGTGAAGGTCACATGCAAAGAACTACTTTTCAGTTACCCCTGTCACACAGGTAAAAATTCACTACTTCTCTAAGTGCTAGATGTCAGCTAGTTAGCAGCCGGAAAGAAAGAAAACAGGGCAAGGGTGGGTGAGCAAAGAAAGAGAGCCTGTTCATCCCACATCACCTAAAGCCTTATTAATATATGGCAGCCCTTCTGGAACCAAAACAGATTGAGGAACTTCACCTGGGGGCAACTCATAATACAATGCACCAGTGCCTTTCTCAATATTTCACTTGAGTATATGGACTCTATTGTGAATGTTTAAAGAGTGCTGCAGCTTTTACGTATGTTTCTTTCCATTAACTGGACCTACTTCACAACATTTTAAGTATCAGAGAATGAATTGTAGTCCGAAACATTGATGATAGAAATTATTTGCTCCATTGAGGATTTTAGTTTGACGTTTTGTAACAGTAGAACCTATAGATCTGTGACAAGAGGCTTCTTCTATTATCACTATGGAGATAGTCATGATCAGCTCTATATAACTGAAGTTATTTGACAGATACGGCTCCATCTGATAATTTGCTATCAAAAACAATTTGATACTTACGTTGTGCCTTTAATAGAATAAAACCTCTGTGCTTGTTAGGAAAAGCAAAATTGTACACACCAGGCAACGTTAGGACAGATGACCAAAAGCTTGTCCAAGGAGGTACATCTAAAAAGGTTGGAGCCGACAGTCAGAGATTTATAGAGTGAATTTCAAAGTTTAGGGTAAAGGCAACTGAAGACACACACACCAACTGTAAAACAATTAAAATTAATGCTCAAGAAGCTGGAATACGATGAACATAAGTACCTTTGAGGATTATAAGACTAGAGGACGTTACAGAAATAATGTGAGGCCATGAAGAAATATGATAGCAAGGGTGAAAATTTTAAAATCATGACATTTGTTGACAAAAAAAGAAATTATCAAGGACAGAGTTAATAGAATTTAATTTTAATTTTTAAATGATAATTGGATTACTGTTCTTTTTTACATCTGAAGATAAAGCATGATCACATAGGGTGATATTACACTTGTCACCCCTTAGTGAACAGATTTCAAAATGTTCAAATCCATATAAATTATAAAGAAATATGTTAAGATTTTCTTTATTCACCACTTTATTCCTATTCTAAAGAGAATACCTACTTTCCTGATGCAAACTTTCAGAACTTCTGGAAGGATCTAGAACTGAGGCTGAGGAAATATTTTCTTCAGCAAAGGCTGATTGTGACTTTGCAGTTTTACTTGTGATGATATGGAAGGTTCAAATGTCTGTCTGACTCTGACTTGGATCTGCACTAGTTTCGGCCATGTCTGATGTTGGATTAAAGATTGCTACTCAATTCATAAGATTCTTTTGATTTCTTCCCAGCTTCATTAGTTTCTTTCTGACCCCTCTGAAGATAAAGCATGATCAATAAGTAGGAAACCTAACCTTTCCACTATCAAACATCTTAATCAAATATGGGCGAGAGCCAACTATTTTCACGATGCTTCCTGGCAGCCATTTTAAAAAAAAATATACTTTTATTAAAAAAAGGGAAAACAAAATTTATTACAGTAGATTCAAAACCAAACAATTCAAACCAACGTTAAAAAAATAGATAAATAAATAATAACTAAGTTTAAAAAAGGGAAATCTTAACAGTAATAATAATAATATTAATAATACAGCTCAATGCAATAGCCCTCAATCATTGAACGCATAAGTTTATACATATTCATATGTTCGTAGGTCCTCCTCTCTGGATACCAGATTCATTACATAGAATTGCCATGGCTATATAAAGGCTCTTATTAGACAAATCTGTACCCAGATAGTCCAAAAAGGGTCGCCACATCTTATAAAAATTCTCAGTTTTATAGTGCACCATACTCGTAAGGAAGTCCAAGGGGGTGTGCTCCATTACTAGCTTACGCCAGCCCTACAGCCTCGGGGGATTGTCTGGCACCCACCCTAATAGAATGTTCTTTCTGTCACAGAAAGTGAGGATACTGAAAAGTCTTTTCTTGTGTACATCTAATGAAAATGAATTAACAAAGCCAAGAAGAAGAGATACCGGGTCCATCTCCACCTCCATCCCCAATGCCTTCTCTATTTCATCTACCACAGCGCTCCAGTATACCCACAGTCTGTGGCAGCACCAAAGACAATGAGTAAGTGTGCCCATGTTCACTTTACATTTAAGACACATTGGAGATGCTCCTACTTTAAATTTTGCAAGGTGGTCTGGGGCCAAATGGACCCTGTGGAGAATTTTCAGTTACAAGGTGTAGGTCCTGTTACAAATTGAGAGCCTTGTTGCATCTTCCCAGATATCTTCCCACATTTCAGAAGAGATCTCAATGTCCAGCTCCCTCTTCCATATCTTACAGAGCCATTCGGTCTCGTCCGAGGGAACCTTTCTCAATAGATGACGAGCTTTGCTAACAGATAATGTACCCTCAGCATTCAACACCTTCCTCTCCATGTCGGACCAATAAGAATCAGTTAGATGTGTAGTTTCTTTTTGTAGGAAATTTCTAATTTGAGAAAAAACTGTCAAAGGACATCAGTATGTCCCCTTCGAGTAAATCACCCGGGCAAGACACGCCCCTAGCTGCCCATATTTTAAACCTCGAGTTCATCATCCCTGTCTGAAAGCCTGGCATACCAACTATGGGTGTCAAAAATGATGTTTTGGCAATATTGCCCTTACCATGACACATTGCCCTCTACGCCTTGACATATTTGATGACTATTGGGCTATGGTAATATTCCTTAATGATTCTCATTTTGTCTAAGAACAGCAGCTTAATAAGGGGCATCTTGCCTGAGATGCTTTGATGTCCAACCAAAGTGAGTGAGAGTCCTCCTGGGCCCAACCATTCATGTAAGATAGCAATGAGTTTAACTGATAGCTTTTGATATCTAGTAGGCCCACTCCTCCCAGTCTGTAAGGTAACTGCAATTTATTCAATTTAATTAGGGGTCACTTGTAATACCAGATAAGTACTGAACCATCAGTTCAGTCTTTTAAATATTAAAGCAGAGGATGCATTCACATAAGATACAACAGGCAGGGCAGAATGTTCATTTTAATGAGGGCTATCTAACCTAACCAAGAGATCAGAAGCACCTTCATCTATGAAGGTCCTGCTTGATTCTGTCGAATAAATGGACAAAATTGGTTTTAAGTAGCCGATCAAAAACAGGAATAATAAATATACCTAAGCAGAGAAAGCCCTCCTGCTACCATGTAAAGGGGAACTGAGATTTGATCTCAGGATCAGGTACTCTTGGGAGACCACCCATGGGCATGGCCTCTGATTTCAGAAAGTTGAACTTATAACCAGAGAAGCCACCAAATAAATTGATGCATTGTATCAGGTGTGGCACCGAGACTGTTGGGTTTGATAAGAAGACAAGAATGTTACCCGCATATAATGCGATCTACTGTGACTTCGTCCCCATTTCTGGAGCGGTTAGATTGGGATTCCTATGTATTGCTTCCGCCAGCGGTTCGATCACCAATGTGAAAAGCAATGGTGACAAGTGACAGACCTGTCGACTGCCCCTACAAATATTAAAATTGCTTGACTGTACACCATTGGTGAGGACCACAGTAAAAGGATCACTATACAAAATCTCCACTCACCTGACGTAGATCTCACCCTAGCCACACCACTTTAAAGTATAAAAAGATATCCCACTCAACCCTATCAAATGCCTTTTCTGTGTCTAAGGGGATCACCAATCCCTGTACTAATCGCTGTTGGTATATTTAGATCATGTTAAGTAACCTCCTGACATTATCTGTCGATCTGCAACCTTTTATGAACCCTGTCTGGTCCTCTTAAATGATGGAGGACAGTACAGTTTCTAGCCTTAATACCAGAGTCTTAGATAGGATATTGAAGTTGACATTCAGGAGTGAAATGGGCCTATAGGAATCACAGTCCTCCAGGGCCTTTCCTTTTTTAAGAACGAGAGAATGACTTCGACTCTCTCAGAGATGGTGGGAGGAAGCCACGACTATGTGAGTCATTAAACATACTAAGCATCAGCCCTGACAACATTGAACTCACTGGGGAGCCTGTCAGGACCTGGCTCCTTTCCATTCTGGAGCTGCCTCACAGCCTCCTGCACCTCTTGCTCTGACAACGGGGCATTGAGGAGGGACTCTTATTCAGGGGGCACTCCCAGAAGGTCCAAGTTCTTAAAAGAAGTCTCCATCCTAACCCACCCACACTCACAGATTTCAGATTGGTATAGTTCAGAGCAAAAGTTCTGAAATGCTGCATTAATTCTTTTAGAATCATAGGTAAAATTTCCAGTGTCCTCCCTGATCGAGGTAATGGCTTGGGGGGAGGGGGGATGGTGTGCAGGGTACAATCATTTTCCTTGCAAGGTACGCTAGATATTTGCCCGGCTTATCCCCATACTCGAACAGCCTTTAACTTGCAAATGTAAGCTCCCTTTTGGCTGTCCGTGTGAGCATGGACTTCAGTGTAGACCAAAGTATTGTGATCCTCTGCAGTTTAGCCTGCGAGGGTCTGTCAAAGTATGCCTATTCAGCTGCTTTCAGACACATCTTGAGCAAGCGTTGCTGCTCACCTGTCTGCCTCTTCTTACTGGCTGAATAGGAAATAACCAACCTCCTAGCATAGGCTTTAGCTGTTTCCCAGAGAATCGATGGGCGACTGGCCGAGCCTGAATTAATATCTACACAAGCCCTGAACTCAGCAGAAAAGAATTCGATAAGCTTACTATCCTTGAGGATAAAGTGGTCCAGTTGCCAGTGCCTCAAGCCTACCACAGTATCCTTATTCTTAACCATTAAGTACACTGGGGCGTGATCGGAAATAGTGATATTGCCAATTGTACATGATGCCACCGAGCCCAGATGTGCTGCAGGGGTCAAAAAAAGATCAATCCCAGTATGGCATTTCTGTGGGTTCCAAAAGAACATGAAGTCTCTGCCAGTAGGGTGAAGGTGCCTCCAAACATCTACTAACCCCAATTTAGCAAACAAATCCCTTAATTGTTTTGATTGCAAAGAAAATATCGGAGGGCCTTTGGACAATCTGTTCACTGTAGGGTCTAAGAGACAATTGAAATCCCCTCCAACGATAATATGCTGAGATGCAAGGTTAACTAGTCTGGAAAATGTGTCTGTCAAGAACTTAAGGGGCTGGGCTGGGGGACAGTAAACATTTAAGATCCCGTATTCTTCCCCATGTATTAAAGCTTTAAGGATTACAAATCTCCCGTGTGTGTCTTTAATACATGCTAACAACTTAAATGGAAGATACTTTACTCCTTGTATTGAAAGATTAAAAATCTGCATCATCCAGGTGTGTTTCTTGTAATAAGGCAACATCGATCCTCTCCCTTTTAAGACTGGAAAGTATCTTCTTCCTCTTGATCGGCGAATGACTCCCCTTAATATTCCAGGTGCACCACTTAGACACATCCTTAGCCATAACCTTCCATAGAACCATCTAGACTCCAGAGAGGAAGAATCTGAACTACAGAATGCTGAGCTTTAATGCAAAAGAATCCACAAAACCCAAACACCACGTAAACTAAAATAACTACAGCCAACAGATCTACAAAAACTATATACAACAAAAACAGAAAAACAAAAGAAAAATCACCAAAGGCACTGATTGGAGGAATTTACCCCCCATTCAAAAGGGGGTATCTACACATCCTACAACCCTACTAATCATCCCAAATGCCCTTTCAACTCCTACCAGCTAGGATTGTGCCACATACACTGACTACCTGGTAGAGAAAGAAAACACCAAGAGCAAGATTAGTACAATACTCAAGCAAACTAAAAATAAATATGTCACCCGTCCCTTAACATAACTTAGAGATTAAAGATAAATACTCTATCCATCCCGGACATTGTTTGACGCAACTTATTACCAGTAAGGAGATTCTACCAAGTTCTTTTTAAAGAAGAACAAACCTGAACAGCTCTGTCCTCTACACTTCTTCGGCTGTTCGACTTAAGTCAACATGTCCACAAAGTTCTTCGCTTTCTCTGGCGAGTCGAACAAATGTATGGATCTTCCAAAGCTGGATATCTTAGAGAATACTGGATACTCTCTCAATCTCCTCTTGACGCTATTGTAGGACTTCCTTTTCTGACCACTGCCACCGCGAAGTCTTGAAAGAACATGAGCCTGGAGCCGTCATATACCATGCCCTTGGATCCCTCCCTCGGGCTCTAGAGGCTTCTTTTTACTCACAGTAAAGTGAATGGGATGAGTTCAAGCTCTGTCAGGTCGGTATTGCGGCGTGGAGCCCAGCAAACGCGATCCTAACAGGTAGCCTTTTCAACCACTTGTAATCATAAGAATTCAAGAACACCAAATAAATGATCCAAAATGTTTAGAGTTTTTCTGGTTGTTGTTTAATATATCATAAAACCCTCAACCAATGTGAATAGCGACATATGTTGCATATCTGTTGTCTGCAAAGCCTATGTACAACATCTGCCAGATTCAAGCTAACCTTTTCCATCATTGCCAAAGTACTGACTTCTTTATATGCTGTTTGATATATAGTACTCTGTTTCATTATTTTGTTTTTATTTCCTTATCTTGGTTGCCAAAGATAATTCCCTGCTAGAATCTTTATCAAAACCATTGCTAAATGTTGATCATGAAGATCACACAGCAACTGCAATCTGCACTTTTCAAGAATCACAACTTGGCTTAATACCTGACACAGCCTTCATTAGTAAACAATTTATTCTTACACAAAAAAAACACCTGATTTCTAAACAATGTACTGTTTTGAGCACTCTTTTAAGAGATAGTCATACGCCCTTGGCAATAAAGAGATCCTCTTGTGTTATGTCTGACCATGAATATGTCTGAATACCTTTACAAGACATGTTAATGTTATCACTATCACTTCATCGCACATGACCCAAAGATATAAAGGTGTCAGTCTCCATTTTAACTGGGCCACTTGAAGAATGGTATGCTGATGGAAGCATGCTACTGTTTGTCATGAACATTTTAATGTTAGCCCAGACCTGGATGTGTCTGTGAATGTAATATCTTAGCGATCTGTAATTAATACGTGTTCAGTCTTTCAATATCACTTAATTTCTTATGTCACAAAAAAAATATAAACATTGCCACATATGTTCTGATGAAGGAAAAGTTGCATCATGTATGAATTGTTCCACTAAAGTTATCCGCTGTGACTGGAAACTCATCTGAATGCAAAAAGAAAACACATCTTCCTCTTTGAGCTCGACTTCGACAGTAATCTAGACATTTTATTGACATTACTGTATTATAATGAACTTCCAAAATGTCTTTATTTTTTATTAGATATAACTAAAGCCTATTTCTCCATTCAAAGTGTAACCAAAGTGAGAATAGGGAGACTTTGGATTCTGAATAAACTCAGTAGCTTATGATCAGTTTTGACCATGAACCACAACCATGTTAGTATTTATGAAATGTTCTTCTTCCAAAAACTGAAGTGTGTCATGTTCTACCTGAACACAATTTTGCTCACTAGCAGTGAGGGAACAAGAGGTAAATGCAAGTCCTTCCCTTACCACTATCCAACATATCAGAGATCGTTGTATCTACTCTATACAGAGCGGTATCACTTGGCTATTTTGGGCACAACACAATGTCTAAGCATTGTACCTCCTCCACAAATAGACTTTTACACAAACTGAATTCCATGGAACGCCTCTTCAATCCTACCATCACTACCATCTCAAAGGACAAATGCAGCAGATACATGGGAATACCACCAGCTGCAATTACCCGTCTAAGACACACACAACCCAGTCTTGGAAATATATTCCTTCACTATTGCGAGATCAAAATCCGATAATTCCCTGTCTAATGACATTGTATATCCACCCTGACAAAATTGACTGCCACAGTTCAAGAAGGTAGCTCACCACCACCTTCTCAAGGATAAGTAAGGACAGGCAATAAATACCTGCCCAGCCAGCTATGCTCACATCCTGTAAATGAACTAAAAAAGAGATAATTCATTGGCTGCAACAAGTTTGATAGATTTGGAATGAATTTACCTTGGTAATTCACTGTACCAAAAAAGATCTGAGCGTAGAAAAGTTCTGAGGAAGTGGTGCATTTTTTATTGCTTGCGCATTTACGTGCTGTTAGCTGGCTTATGAGCTTTTCCAAGCTTTAGAGCATATCTTTCAGTTTGCTGGATATGTTTGCTCGCAGTTGATATATGTATGTCAGATAATGAATGGTTCTGGGTGGTAGGTGGTTATGGTGGTAGGTGGGTATGGCGGCAAGATGAGTGAGGGCATAAACAATTTGGTGTTATTTGGGCCAGATCAGGAAAGGATCATGGGTGTTTGGTGTATCAGTTGGAGGGATAAAGTGGTGGGGCTGGTTGGGCTTGGTCAACGGGAGTTGAGTGTTGTGGAAGTAGTTGGAAGGTTGAGGAAAGGAGTCTGCAACGGGTGGGGTTAGTCTGAGTGATTTGGGATATCAGTTGTTCAGTTACCTAGGAGTTAGTCTCATCTTTGTTCCTATCAAACATTTCCTGACAAAAAAACAGGTTAACATGTCAAAACCATGCAAAGTCTCCAAATCTAACTCACAGTGAACAGTTCACAGAGCAGCAGAATTGCCCACTTGCAGTTCAACACCTCAGGAAATTCCCTTGGAGCCCTTGAATAGGGTCTCAACATACATCTTCCGGAATATGTCCAATCTCCAAGTGTCTAGGGACCAGATGATGTGAGCCAATATTGTCAAATTTTTTCAATCCTTTTTTGACCTTCTCTCTTAAAACGTATTGTGGCCTCCAATGATTTGGCCTTGCGTTCATCTGAACACATACGTTGGTCTTGTACGTGTGAACCAGCTCATTAATTAATCACCTGAGGTTCATTCTCGACTACAATTTAACTTAAAGCTGCCAACTACATTCTGCCCAATAAGGTTGTTTTCTTATCTTTCACAACAATTTTGTACATCGCTCTTTGTTTTGACTGAACCCCTGGGCACTCTTATGGCAGAGTGGCAGTGTCCTTATGTCTCTGCAGGAGCCCTTGCTTCATAATCCTATCTACCCAGAGTGATGTAACAATATCTCTGAACAGGTTGGTCAGGAAAATATTTGTGACTGGAGCTATACATTTCCGATTATGGGGATTTTTTCTTCTCCACAATTGCATAATCCTATTCATATTTTTAACAGCTGATATTTGTTCAGCTTTTCATGATTCATTGACTCCTGAATTTGTGAAATAAAATCAAATTACTACAGAAGTGGATATCTGAACCGAAAAGTGAAATTGCTGGAGAAACTCAGCAGATCTGGCAGTACTTGTGGAGATAAAAACAGAGTTAATGTTTCATTAATTTCTTCACTGTATTGAATTTGAATAGCTAACTCTGTTTCTCTCTCCAGAGATGCTGCTAGACCTGCTGAGACTCTCTAGCCTTCTGGTTCAGGCATAGCACTACCGGACAGCTATAAGAGTCTCCATGTCTACTGTGCCAATGCTATTTGGGGAGTATGTCCTGTGAATTCCCACTGGATATCTTTGTAGTTTTGTTCATGTGGTCTTCCACTTAACCCCCACATCTCCAATCAGCTGTTGTTGCTGTTCAATAGTATGCAACAGAGGATATTTCCTGCTGCCCCTGTTCTCACCTTTAACTTTCTCGCCCTGGGCAGAAACGTGTGGTGCTGGAAAAGCACAGCAGGTCAGAGCATCTCAGGAGCAGGAGAATCGAGGTTTCGGGCACAAACTCTTCATCAGGAATTTGTGGTGGGAAGAGGGCTGAGAGAGAAATAGGATGGTGGGGATTGGGAGGGAAGGTAGCTTGGAAGGCGCTAGGCATTTGGAGGTGAGGGGTGATAGTGATAGGTCATAGGGGAGGGTGGAGTGGGGGAAAAGTGGGAAGGAAGATAGGTAGCAGAGGGCGGTGTCAAGTTGGAGGGTTGGATGTGGGATGAGATGGGGGAGGGGAAATGAGGACCTGCCCATCTTCCTTCCCACCTATCTGCTCTGCCCTCCCCTCTGACCTATCAGTATCACCCCTCACCTCCATCTACCTATCTTCTTTCCAGCTACCTTCACCCACAAGCCTCACCCCCATCCTCCTATTTATCCCTCACCCCCCTTCACACCCTCCCCACGTTCCTGATGAAGGGCTTGGGCCTGAAACATTGACTGTACTCCTTCTCGGGTGCTTCCCGACCTGTTCTGCTTTTCCAGCGCCACACTTTTTGACTTTGACTCTCCAGCATCTGCAGTCCTCATTTTGTCCTTCTCGCCCCGAGGAACGTATACTACCACAGTGTCACTAAACCCCATGCAGTCTTTGACACTAACCCTTTCAGAAGCATTCTCAAAGCACTTTGGTAACCATCCGTGCTAAGAAACAGTGAAGGGTTGAGGGCATTGTCTGGTCAATATTTGTCTTAAGCGACATCATGAAAACGATGATCTGCCTGTTCTCAGATAGCCATTTATAAGAACTTGCTGTGCACCCACTGACTACCGCAAGTCATTCAATTCAAGAGTGACTGTGACCATTGATTATTTTTTTTTAAAAGCGTTGGGATCCAATAAGTTTTTTGGAGAGAGAAGTCCGATTTCTCGGTAGAGGGGTTTACTGTTCACCTGTATGCTTTTCAGAATGTTGTTGCAGGTGACTATTTTTAAATAAATCGTTGGAATTGTTTGAAAGATATTATCAGTTTAACGTACATTTTCCAGAAAATGGCATTTTATAAGAAACGCTGCTTTTTAAACGGGGACTAGTAGAGCACAGCTCCTTGTAGTTTGGTTTGGATTAAAATTTTACTAAAAACCACATCGTCATTTACAGGGAGCTTTGAGCAGTAATAAATAATGCAGCATACATCAGATCTGTAGTGTAACCTAAATTTTACAGAGAAACACTGCATATCTTTTTTTCAACGATTACTTTTTTGTACGGATTAAAACCAACCGGTGCAAAAAAAATGCCGTTTCAAAGCTGATAAGGTAAAAGTTGAAATGTAGTTCATTTCCTAACCTCTCTATGCATTGTCCAGGCTTTTGGTATATGTATGTGTGTTCCAGTTTGCAACGTGTAGATAAGGACAGAGGTTGTTAAGCAAACCCCCTTTAGAGAGTTGGGGATGGTGTGATCCAGGAAGCGGAGTAGTGCTGAATAAATCAGGTGACACGCTCCATCTCCCTGTTTAGATGGAACGAGCCTTGGAAGCTGGCTGCACAGATACAGGAGGCAAAGCTTGAGCGTACAGTCTGGGGCTGGAGCCGCTGGGGGAAGAGACGCTGGCAACCGCAAGGGGACCTTTGCATTTAGCAGCTGTGGAGAGGAGGAAGGAACAGCACCGGCCATGGCTTCAAATTTTAATGATATAGTGAAGCAAGGATATGTGAAAATCCGCAGCAGAAAGCTAGGGGTAAGTGTCTCTCTCTCTCTCTCTCTCTCTATACAATGTGTTAACAACAGCTGGATAGAACAAAATCCGGAATGGTACTGGGGGCTACAGTCCTTGGGGGCTGTACGTGGCTCCAGGGTGGGCTTTGGACGCAACATTTGTAGAAACTGTTGCTAAACTGTACATTTTCTTTTTTGTTTAAAAATCAGCTGCAAGGTTGTGTTCTCCACACACAAAAAAATCAGCAGGTCAAATACAACTTCGCGTTTATGGCTCTGCTTTCTCATTCTCTTATAGCCTCAGTGCTCATTCCCATTTGAGTACAGAGTTCGTGAAGTAGGGAATTGTGTTCTCGATTTGTTCTATCTAGAAATTATGATATGAGACTTCTGATGCCGTACAGAAGAGCAAAGTTTAGGCTAACGTAAACTGCAGGTTTTAAAACCCATGTTATTTCCAAACCAGCGGTGCTTTCAGTTTGAATGAGCCTGCAAACCAGTGGGATGACTGTTCTGCAAGACAACAGTGACTCCATTTCGTTACATGGTATCTATTGTTAATCTTTAACAAAAACTTAAATATTGATTATTAGTCTTGATCACACTTTGCCACACAACTTATCTTCTGATGTCAGATAATGCATGACTCCAAAACATCACTTCATGGTGTATCTGTGTTGAATTGTAGGTTAAAGTTGTTTATAACGTAAGAATGATTTTACTAATCGTGCAATGGTTACTTTCATGCTTTTTTTTCAGAAATTTGCTTTTGTCAGAAGCTGTTTGCCACATTTACAGTAGATCCAGTTATGTATTACTGTCCTGACTGTTGCATTGGGATACTGAGTTTTATTGTTTATGGAATTTTTACAAATGAATTGTATCAATGTGTCACAATAGAGGGCTATTGTGTGTGATTGTGAGTGTAACAATTGGACAACAAGGAACACTCCATATCTTTATACCAGGGTGTTCATGTCGAAGTGTATGATTTTGAGTACAAAGCTGCCAGAACTTATAACAAGAATAGGCACTGAAAGGTACATCAAAGGTTTGACAAGGAATGCAGTTTAAAGAAGCCTAAACATTTATTCCTCACCCAGAAACTTTTCTTATTTCTATTAAATGGAAACAGCCACTTTTTTTTTACAACGGCCTCTATTTCATGAAGGCCATTTGCACTTTTGTACCAGCTGTCTAAGCCCATTCACTCCAGTACGATTGGTATCACTAATAACTTTATGGTTCAACATTTGCCAGAGCTGTAGCTTTTCCTTGTAACTTTTCCTTGAATATTCTTGATGATGGATAGGACTAGGAGATGTGTTCTTTCCCCTAAAGCTATATTAGTTTGGTCCTTATTTTTCTGATAATTGTGGGCCTGCAGCTCAAGTAACGTGTTTCAATTTGTGCGATAAAGATTTGTGTGAACTGTGCTATGTCACTTGACAGACCTTTGCACACATTCATTTGTCTAGCTTGTTGTGACTTTCGGCTGTGTTTTGCCATGCAGGTCAATGACTTGCGACATGTGGATGACTTTAATTTGCAGGCAATTGCTGAGAAGAAATGTGAAAGTACCACCTTGGGCAGCTTACAACAGTTTGAAGTATAAAAAAATGCTAGCATTTTGCACAGCGTTACATGATAAGAGACTTACTGTGAAGACAGACATTTTTGAGTTCTTCCTTTTTAAAACTTTGATATCACCATCCTGATGAGGTAACACTAATTTTTCTTGGTGTTGGAGGCATTAATGGGTTATGTAAATGCCCATCAGGCGTACGTACAAGAACAGTGTTTTATTTTGTTTAAAATGTATTTGGAGATTTGTGCTTCTCAACTATGTATTTTAAAGCTGAACGATTTGTGATAGGCAAACTATAACCTTTAGCTAGTGTGTGATAACATGCAACCATTTAACTGCTGTACAGTTATGTTTATTAATGTGCATACTGGTTTTAGTTGACATTTGTTTTGACCTCTGTATTTAGAAATGGAATTAGTTATGAGTTTTCTTTTTTTTTTGAAAAGGAATACTGTGAGACATACAAGATATTGAGCAATGATGTGAGCATAATTTCAGTCTTGGTGTGTTACCGATCAAAATGACAGCATCTAAAATGGTAATAGATTTTGTAATTTTCCTAAGTATTTCAACTCAAAAGCATGGTCAAAGTTGATAACAGCAGGTGGCTGAAATGATATTAGTGGGTTTTGTATAAATGCTGTTGTCTGGGCCAATATGTGACCAGGAAAGTGAAGTATGAATCATTAATGGTCACTATGTTGAGATTAGCCTACTTAATGGTACAAGTTTTTGAGATTTTCTTCGTGGCTTTTTTATATTTTTTGTTTATTTAATTGAATTCTGAGGCACTATGGAGTGTCATTTTTGAAAAAAAATTGATTTGCAATTTATAATGCAAATGAGTTAGATGGAATAGATTATAAACCATTTTGTTCATTGAATTTTGGGATCAGAAAGGCTTAAGTGAGTAAAGCAAATAGGGCAAAAGCATCCAAATTCAGACCTGGTGTGTGTTGGGCTAGTTGTCACGAAGTACATTGTGATTGGCCTCCATGCCCAGCTATTGATGCTCCTGATTGTTACCCTGGAACAGATATTGAACATGTGTGCATGAGTGTGACGGAAAGTGCCTAGGTTTGGGCTTGGCAGTGATTCTTTCACAGTCAAATAGTTTGATAATCCCTGCTTGAACTCCCACATAAATGGCCACTTGTTTGAGGTACTCTATGGTCCACAGTACTATAGTCCAGTTTGGGAGACATGTCTGCAACAAAAAAGCTGTAAGGATAGAGCATTTAATTCTTCTGTGAGTGGCCAGTGATAAAAGTATTGAAAGGAAATTTTCCATAATCCGCATCATGGATTTTCTAAACATGCCTCTGTTTGCCTAAAGCATACGGTTGTGTTTACTTACTTCTGAATTCTGAGAAGCCCAAATCTCTGTTAAAAGGTAGCCTTTTATTTGACAGAATGGGGCTACTCTTCTGCTCAGAGTCTTGTCTGTTGAAGGATTCATTCGCTGTTGAATCCAGCCAGAATTTTATTTTTGGCGTTGTTTTAAATGTACAGCCAATCCACACTAATCCCTCCTGAGAGTCTTTCTGTTTTAAAAAGGTATTTTTGTTAATAGCTGCCTTAGTGCACTCCTAATTCTAGGTCGGCCTGCCAGTCTTGTTCTGTCTAGGAGTTGGCTGTCCTCATTAACAGCAGCTACGCACCCATAAATCAGCTGATCTCTGCAGCCTGTCAGTAGTTGGACATTGAGAGTACTGCCTGGTTTCCCTTCGCTATGTCTCTGGGACAGCTATTCTGACTAAACAAAAAGATAATGAGTCCACATACTTGCTACGCGGTAAAATGGGGTGACATCGTCCTGTTGGGAATGCATTCTCGAGTTGCCTGCCTTGAAGAACATTACACTTTCTTTGATTTTATTTTCTTGTGGAAATATTTTGTTGTTGCCTGTCAATACATTTAAATTGCACACTATTCCTATAATAGGTCCAATTCACTTTGCTGTTGAATAGCAGGATGGATATTTAGAGTTGCGCTTTCCGGCACAGTTTGCAGTTTCAGCTGTGCCAATGCAGCAAGGTGCCAGAGGATGCCAGCTGCTACTCCACAGGGAGGGAGGAAAAGTTGGATTACTTATCCAAACAATCTTGTGGTAGCATGATTTACCACAGCCTGAATATATGGCTGCCAACTGTCCCCTCATGTAGGGAGCAGTTAGAACTTGGTAACCACTTTTGAGGATCTCTCTTTCCCCAATAGTTTAGAAAACCAAGCACTTGTCAGTGGAAACAACATTGATTTTATTTTTTTTCAGCTGTTGTTCAATATCATATGCAACCAGATGGAGTGGAGCAGAGCTTCGCAAAGTGTTCTATTTCAAGGACATGGACAGAAATTACCAAGTGTTATGATCCCAATAGCAATGTTGATTGCAATTCAGTTTTGTAGTTTATAGCTGAGACCATAACATAGGATTTTGCACTTTCAGCCATTTACAGTATCAAACAAACTGAACTTGCTATTGCCTCAACACTTTTTATAGGTAACTTATTTAAATTATAGGCCAAAACGTTTTAATGCAACTGAAAAAAACCTCAATATTGGGTACATGAAACAGTGTCTTTTCTATGTAGCCATTAAGTCTCCTGGAACCAATGATTTTTGACGCCCAAGGACTTACCATCCTGGGAAAGAGAGAGGATCAGAAGTTAAGTTTGAATCTCAGAATTGTTTTGCAGTGAACATTTTTCTCAGGGCTTGCTGCCTTTGCACAAATTAAGAGAATCATTACATCTAATTTTAATTCTGCATGAATTTGGCATTTTTAATCCAAGCAAGAGGTTCCACTCATATTCCTACATGGTGAACTGTAGCCAAAGGTGCTATTTCTACGTGATGCTGGTAGATTAAGTCTTTAAGGATATTTTAAAATCCCAACCCTTGTGAATGCCCATCTCCATGTACACATGAATAACATGGACTTTGTTATCTAGGTCGCAGTGCCGATAAGCTATCCCAGAGAGACTGAGAGCCCAGCGCTGGAAATGTGTTGCTGGAAAAGCGCAGCAGGTCAGGCAGCATCCAGGGAACAGGAGAATCGACGTTTCGGGCATAAGCCCTTCTTCAGGAACATACTGCAGTTGCTGGAATTCTGAAGAAAACACAATGCAGGAGAAACCCACCAGGTCTGGCTTATGCCCGAAACGTCGATTCTCCTGTTCCCTGGATGCTGCCTGACCTGCTGCGCTTTTCCAGCAACACATTTCCAGCTCTGATCTCCAGCATCTGCAGACCTCACTTTCTCCTCAAAGACTGAGAGCCCAACCCCCTCTCTCCCTTGAAAGTAAGTGGACAATTTAAAACAATTTATAATTTTACTCCTTTACTTGAACTAAGGATACTTGTAGTCTACCCACTGTTGGCATAGTGGCTGCTGCCATCATCTTCAACAGGAAATAACTTGCACTTTTTTCTTAGCAGAACAGCCTGAGCCCTCTTCAATCTCCTAAACATCACCATCGAGACAGACTGCAGATCAGCTCACGTGACCACCTTCATTTTATAATAAATTAAGGAAGAGGTCCAAAAACATGAAAATCTAAATCCATCATTTGCAACACAGAAGGTCACGATTCATATCTACAGGCAGTTCCCTAGAACAGGTTCTGTTCTTGTGCTCACTTGCCCTCAAGTTGATTTGTATGTGACACAGAACACCATGCAGGACCATTTAAAGTAGCTATCCTTAAGTGCAGGAAACGCATTGGATCACGTCGTAAGTACAAGAATGTGTCAGACATTTATAAACTGGGGACTCCCTGTATTTGATCAATAATAATGAGTATTTTAGCTTGCCAAATTGAGCACTTGTAGCTTCACTTTCTCGGTTTGTTACTTATTTACCTACTTGTTTCATCATTTTTTTCTCTAACCAAATGCAACAGAAGTAAATACAGTTCCTGTCACTCATTGACTTGGAATAGTATACTTGATTCTTATTCTGGTCTATCACTGACAATTTGGAGGGATATAATGTTTGCTTAGATGTGTGGCAGCAACTAGAAAAGCCAGTCGCCTGATAACTTTGGCTGAAATAGATCAACATTGTGCAAGGAGACTGTGTAATCATAAGCTGTAGAAGGAATTGCAAGTTAAAACACTCCAATTTGAATCAAATTCAGCTATTGTAATTCTGAACTAATCACAACAATGATATAATATGGCTATCATCAAAAAAAAAGTTAATGATTGAGTCTTGGGAGTTGGAGTGGGTTGAATTAGACAGAGTGGGGTGGTCCTGGGAGTAGAAGGGGTTGTTAGGTAAGGGTCTGGTGGGTGTAATTAGTCTGAAAAAGTGTGGTAGGATGTGTCTGAGACCAATATGGGGTCAACTGAATAGTTACTCACGCGTTACATGATGTATTTAAAAGTCCCAATGTTTTCTGAATAACTATTAACTTACTTCCAGCCTTGGGCGACTGTGCAAAGTCCACAAAGACATTCTCTCTGTGTCTGTGTGGGTTTCCTCCAGGTGCTCCGGTTTCCTCCCACAGCCCAAAGATGTGCAGGTTAGGTGAATTGGCCATGCTAAATTGCCCATAGTGCTAGGTGCAGTAGTCAGAGGGAAATGGGTCTGGATGGGTTACTCTTCGGGGTGGCAGTGTGAACTGGTTAGGCCGAAGGGCCTGTTTCCGCACTGTATGGAATCTAATCTAATCTAAACTGCAGCAGTGTCTTTGAATTCTCCAATTTAAATGGACAGTTTGAGGGTTCCAGAATAGGGGAATTGCTCAGTGGAATCTTCAGTTTTTCAGCCAAGTCCTTCAGAGTTTGCAACAATGAGAATTCCAAAGGATCCAGTGTGCGGCATCTATCTATACTGGAAAGCAGTAGTCTGGTCAGTAGAAAATCTAGGCCAATGGTTTGAGTCCAGCGTGACCTTTTTCTTAGAACAAAAGGGGGCTGAAGTATCAATAGATCAGGAGTGATCTGTTAGATTTCAATCTCTGATCGCCTGCGGTTAACACAGTTCTGTGGGTATGCAAATACATTCCTAATAAAGTATATTCGCAGAAGCTCCCGTAGGTAATATTATGACAGGTGTCCAAAGACATTCTGTGGAAGTAGAATGTTCTGTTTACAGAACAGTTGTTGCTGAAGGATCAGTTTTACACTGTTTTTAAATTTAATAAAAAAAGTGGAATGCTGGGTTTGGAGTCTGAGGAGTGGTCATGAATTAGAATTAAACTGACCTTGTATTTCATAATGGAAGTTACACATTCAATAAACCATGTATGTAAAGATTACACTTCAGTAAAATTAACATACTGCAGTTGCTGGAATTCTGAAGAAAACACACAATGCAGGAGAGACCCATCAGGTCTGGCAGCATCTGTGGAGTAAAGAAAAGAATTAATGTTTTAAGTTCAATCTGACTCTTCTTTGGCACCTCCTTACACAATTACACCGGTCTGAACAAGAGTACTATTGAAATCAAAATGTTAACTCTCTTTCTGTCTCTACAGATGCAGTCAGATCTGCTGAGTTTCTCCAGCACTTGCTGTTTTTGTTAGAATTATGAAGTTTATTTACACACGCAAGTATGTTATTAACTGCCTGTTGGTCTTTCCAAATTGACTTGCACATAAGGTGTGGAGTATCTTGAAACAACTGCGGTGTCACTCCAGACTTTTAAGGACTTGGTGTAGAAGTAACGAAATGCCCCTCTTTATTGTAACATGATTCTCCAAGCAACCTTTATTCAGAATAGATCAAACAACATTTGAAGAAGTCACTAAATTTGATGTTAACTCTGCTTTTTCTCTATAGATGCTGCCAGACCTGCTGAGTTTCTCCAGCATCTGTCATGAGGAGTTTGAGATGCTATTGGCCTTGGCCGTCTGATCTTTCAGTTGTGGCAGTAACATCCTTACCACTGTGCTGTTGGTAATCAGAGCCTTTCAGTCCTGAGGCAGCAAGAGAATCACACTGGGGAAAGCTAACACTCCTTGGCTAATTTGGATATGAATTCATGGAAGTTAATCTTTGGAGTTTTGCATTACTTAAAAGCCGTTAAGGAGAAAGTAAAGTTGTTTCCTTTTATTGACTTGGATGAAAGCGGGGAAAGAATGTTTGCCAAAATTGCTTTTCACTCAAACATTTGTAACTTTACAATGGTGTTTAACATCACAGTTTTTTTTTTCTAGTTGCCACATTGATGTAGAAATAAATGCACAAAATACTAGCAATACTCAGCAGGACTGGCAGCATCTGTAGAAAGAGAGAGTGCCAGTGCTTCAGATTAATGATCTGAACTCTGAACGATTATCAACATGAAACCAGCTTGTAGGGTGAGTTATGCCTCTGTTGGGAATGAAGTAAGATTGTTCTAGGCTGCAGTGAGCTTTAAAAAGGACATTGCTAGCTTTTTGCATAACTTTTATTTCTGATCAGTTTTTTTTCGTTGCACAGCACTTCTTCAGTTGGTGCATCTTATTTTTCCTCTCTGGTAAATGTTATCCTCATTTTCCATTCCTTTAAATCTCTGCTTATTTGCTTTTCCTCCCCCTTAATGTGGCACTTTCAGTGGTTGTATTTTCAGCAGTAGCATGGCTGTTTTCTCAAACTATGGTGCTCCATCCCTAACCTCAAGGAATTTAAGAATAAGTTAATGGCAGAAAGAAGTTTTAAAACCAGTTAAAATGTGAAGGCTAAAATGGCAAACCCTTTGGGAGGAGCAGTGTGCTGCTGAATTGATGTGGGATCTTCATGGAGTAAGAAGTAACCGTGGTATTCTCATTGTTACTTTTTTCTCATGTCCTGTAGGCTTGAAAATGCATGTGATTGTAATATGGTGGAAGCATGTGGGGTAATAATAAGGGGAACCTTCGTGAAAACTCGAAGCAGTAGTTTTAATCTTTTTTTAATGGGACTAAAGAATTGAGGAAAAAGTCAGAGGTCAAGTGTGAACTGGAATCATAGAAAAATGCAAAGAGAGATTGGATTTAAAACAAATTATTTATGGGATATGGGAATCACTGGCTAGGTCAGTATTTATTTCCCATACCAAATTACCCTGGCGAAAGTGATGGTGAGCTGCCTTCTTGAACTCTAGATAGACTCCCAAAGCTGTTGGGAAGGGAATTCCAAGAGTTTCGCTCAGCAAAAGTGAAGAAACGATGATATATTTCCAAGCCAGGATTGTGTGTGGCTTGGAGGGGAATGGCAGATTTGATGTTCCCATGTATCTGCTGCCTTTATCCTTTTAGGTGGTGGTGGTTATGGGTTTTGATTGATTTTGATTTATTGTCATCTGTACCGAGGTTTGTTTGCGAGTAGTACAGGCAGATCATAGTAAGCAAGGACATGCATTAGGCAAGAGCAATGTTAGCAAGGTCATCATTATTTGAGGCTAGAGAGTCCATTCCTCAGTCTAATAATGGCTGGGAAGAAGCTGTTTATGCTGGTGTGTGACTGAAGAGATTGTTAGAGATCATTACTGGGGTGCGATGGGTCCTTGATATTGGCAGCCTTTCTGTTTCAGCAAACCATCTAAGCAGAATTCATGGATGGGAGATTGGTGTCTGTGATGGTCTGGGCTGTGCACATCACCTTCTGTAGTTTCTTCCAGTCCTGGGCAGAGCAGTTGCCATACCAGGCCATTATGCACCAACAGTATGCTTTCAGTAGTGCATCTGTAAAAGTTAATGAAGGTCCTTATGGACATGCCAAATTTCCTGAACTGCCTGAGGAAGAAGCAGCATTGTTGTGGCTTCTTGACGATTGCATCTACGTGGGAAGCCCAGGACAGATTGTTGGTTATCGTTGCTCAGGGGTACTTGACACTCTCCACCCTCTCAGATACTTTTCTTTCTGAAGTTAATGATCAGAATGGTTTTGCTGAAGTTGAGAGAGAGGTTGTTCTCACTGCACCACGTTGCCAAGCTCTCTACCTCCCTTCTATATTTTGACTCTTCATTGTTAGATATTCATCTCAGTAAGATAGTGTTGTCAGTGAACTTGTAGATGGCGTTGGTTTGGAATTTGGCAACACAGTTATGGGTTAATGGGGAGCTGAGGATGCATCCTTGGGGGACTCCAGTGTTGAGTGTTATCGTGGTGGAATACTGACCCATCTTACTGATCGCGGTCTGTGTGTCAAAAAGCTGAGGTGGTCTTTGTGAAGAAGGTGGGGTCTTTGGCTTGTAGCAGGGAGAGGCTGAAAGAGCCGGCGAATACCTCTGCCAATTGGTCCGCACAGGATCTAAGTGCTCGGCTGGGGACATCGTCCAGTCCCATCGCTTCCCTTGGGTTGACTCCCAGGAAGACCGATCTGATGTCTGCAGCGGTGACCGAGGGAACAGGTGTGTCTGGGGCTGTTAGGGCAGGCATCACCGCACTGCTGGCATTGTGCTCAAACCGAGCATAGAAAGTATTGAGCATGTCAGAGAGGGATGTGACTTTGTCCACTATCTTGCTGTGCTTCATTTTCTATCTTATGAAGGCCTTACCACATGTGGTGGGAGTCTGTTTTGGTCGGTATGGGCCTCTAACCTGGTCTGGTACTGCCTCTTGGCATCCCTGATGGCTTTGCGGAGGGCAAAACTGGATGTCCAGTATTGGTCTGGGTAAGCCTTGGTGAATTTCTGAATGCATCTTACACGTAGTGCTGCTACTGAGAGATGGACAGAGTGCCAATCAAACAGCCGTTTTGTCCTGGATGGTGTCAGTTTTCTTGAGTATTGCTGAGCTGCACCTAACTAGGCAAGTGGAGAGTATTCTGTCACACTCCTGAGCTGTGCCTTGTAAATGATGGGCTTGCTTTGGAGAATCAGGAATTCAGTAACTCACAGCAGGATTCCTAGCCTCTGACCTGCTCTTTTAGTCACAGCATGTTTATATGCTGATCCAATTTATTTTTTGCTCAATAGTAATCCTCAATGTTGATATCGGGGCACTCTGAAACGCTAATGCCATTTCAGTATCGTGTGGTGATGACTAGATTCTTTCTTGATGGAGATGGTTATGGACAGGCGTGAGGCATGGGCGTTAGTTGCCACTTAGAGCAAGCCTGGATAATCTCCAGGTCTTGCTACGTATGGGCATAGGTTGCCTCAGCATCTGAGGAGTTGCAAATGGTGCTGAACATTGTGCAATCAACAGTAAGCATCCTAATTTTGGATTTTATGCTAGAGGAAAGGTCATTGATGAAGCCGTTAAAACTGGTTGAGCCTAGACATTATCCTGAGGCACTCCTGTATAAATATTCTGATGCTGAGCTGGCTGTTCTCCAATCTCCTTTGTAGTAGATATGACTCCAACCAGTGGAGAATTTTCTGCCTGATTCCCATTGACTCTAGTTTCACTCGGGCTCCTCAATGCCTCACTCTCCCCTCCCCTGTTTTATTCATTTCTTTTTGTCTGTGTTTGAACCAAGGTTGTAATCAGTGGTCCTGGGGGTCAATATTGCTAAGCGGGTGCTGCTATGTAGCATTGTTGATGTTGATAGTAGCCTGACAGGGTGGTAATTGGCCAGGTTTCATTTGTCCTGCTTTTAGTGTACTGGACATACCTAGGTAACTTTCCACATTGTTGGATAGATGCTGTATTGAAACAGCTTTGCGAGGGGTATAGATCATTCCGGAGCATGGGTTTTCAGGACTATTACCTGAATGTTGTCAGGATCTTTTGGGTTAAGAGAGAGAGAGAGCAAAAAAAGAAAAAAAAGGTTTCAACTATTTCAAATTTTTAAGAATTCGGTGCACCAGGAATGAGTTGGAATAGTTTTAATTGTTTCCTTTTCTGGTTGAGAGAAGTTGATTAGTGATGTGTGAAGAATCTTGTTTCACCTGAACTTGACCACCCCTTGCATTCTGCAGTGAGCTTAGTGGTCAATTAATGAACAAATTGTACAATTTGTTAAAATGAACGAAGAAACTAAAGGTGGGTGCTGTTCCTCCTTCCCTGCTTATTTTGTGCTATAAACAGGTCAGCAAGTTTTGGATATCTACAGCTCTTTCATTACCCCCTAAACCTATTGACCACAAGACACGTACGTACAGAGAGCATATTAATATTGTTAGTTTTCAGCAAGATTGTACATGACTGGATATAGGAAATGATCTCTGTGCTTTAGTAAGCAGGAGCTTAGATGTGTAAAATATTATGTTAGTTTGTAGACATATTGTTAAGAAAAATATTAAGACATCAAATACCTTACACTCTACAGAAATTTTGCATTTTATTATCTCCCAATACATATTCAGAGGTTTATAAATATAATACTCAAACTCTGCCTGGAGTATTCTGCTAAACAATTTGGCCTTCTCCACCTGGCAGTATTGCAGGGAGTGACAGGAAGAATATTTTGACACCAATAATTCACAAAAGCTTTTGTAAAATAGTTATTCTATAGCAAACACAGCGCAAAACCTGAATCCATTATGAAATCTGGAGCAATAAATGCTCTGGTTTGATGCTAGCCAATATTTGCAATGGCTTTGATGGAACAATGACTAGCTTTGCACTAACGTTTTTTTTAAATAAAAGAGTAAATCTTACATGTGGAGTATTAGAAACTGTTGACCTTTTTTGGATGTTAAAATGTGAAATGCAGATTTGCCCTTTTCATCCTGAATGGGAAATAATCTCTGTTTAGCAGACTCTGCTTGACAAAAGCAGCCACAGCCATATTAAATCCAGTCTATTCCAGCATACCGCAGATGAAATGATTTTGCTCTAATGGTGTCACATTTGAAAAATCCTATCAAACTATTTCCTGTACATTCTGATGTTCTTTATTAATGCTGTAATTCATGTAGGCATGCAAGTATCTGTGTAAAACTTTTTAGGATATTGGAAGTATTTTCAACACAGTGACTCCAGGCATTGTTGTTAGATTATGGAAATGACCTTTTGTTGGTTTTACATTTGAAATATGATTTTAAGATACATAGCCTACCAAAATAAAAAAGGCACCATGCTTGTGATGGAGAAGACCTCCATTGTATTTTATCTCTACATTCCGCAAAGGTGTATTTTTGTTTAATACCAGAGATTGATCTCAGAGTGTTGCAGGATGTTGGGAATTCATTCTGCCGATCATCCCAAACGTGCTGTTACCATAGACAATAAGTGCTTTGAACAGGAGGAAAGGGAACCTTCAAAGGGGAATAATTATCTCCACAGTTAATTCCACTCTTGAGTCTATGTTTAGTGCAATATTGGTGGAATCCAGCGAGCACATTTCCTTTTGACTGATAAAGAAAGATAACTAGAAAAGACAGAATAGAATGTAAGCATTTTTATTTGAATAACAATGCTGCTTTTTGGCTGCAGTTTGGAGTTTTTCCTTCTTGTTCATGACTTGGGAATTTTAATTGAGCGATGTGCATACTGCAATGGCTGCTTTAACCATTATTCTTTTACAATTGGAGAGTATTTTGTCTATGATTTATTGTGCTATGGTAGAATCCAGCAATACTTGTAGCTCATCTGAAAAGTGGAGGGATTACCTGGTTGTACTCCAAATAAAACTCAGCCTGATTGAAGAGCTCTCAAAATGTAAGCTATAAAGCTGGTAGATGTCTGTGAGATGGAGCATATGTCACATATTTTTCCGGACAATCATTTTCTGTGTCTTCTAGAATGCAAAGCTGTAAGATTGAGCACCAATAATTGTGACTTCCACCAGCAGAAATTTCCATGCAGACGACTAACCTTGAGCTAAAGATACTCCTTTTGGACTTTTTTTTTGCGTTATCTTACTCAAAGAAAGAATGTACTCTCCTCACATCTCCCACTTATTGAGAGCTAAACTTTAATAATTGGCCCTATGGTGCAGCACTCTTGCCTACAATAGTCATGGACATTTTACTCCCATTAGACGACTTGTGTCACAAAGCAAAGGAACATCTTTTTCAATTAGTTATAATTGCACTTATAAGCTCAGTTTAACAGTTCAGAAAGGTAAGTCTTATTTCAGCATGTTCAAGTCTTGTCTTCCTCTTGTCCCTTGATGACTGCTCATTTCTAAACTCATGTTAACTTTACAGTTAGAAATGGCTTTTCACCCAGCAAAAGCTCCCCAAAGCACATGCTGATAAGGAGAGTTTTGTACATGAGGAGATAGCCAGAAGATTATTCAGAATCTCAATTATTTCAGTGCAGAAGGAAGCCATTCAGCCCATCCGCTCTCTGGGTGTCAGTTTTACTTAATGCCTTTCTTCAGAAGTCTCCCCTAATCCTGTTCCTTTTCCAAAAACAGGTATAACTTCTGAATGCATTGTTTCTACCTGTCTCTACCACACTTGGGCAGTGTGCTACAGACTCCAGCCATTCGCTGTATGGACACATTTTTACTTGGCTTTCTTAAATGGGCAGCACGGTGGCGCAGTGTTAGCACTGCTGCCTCACAGCACCAGCTTCGATTACAGCCTCTGGCGACGGTGTGTGTGGAGTTTGCACATTCTCTTAGAGTCTGCATGGGCTTCCTCAAGGTGTTCCGATTTCCTCCCACAATCCAATGATATGCAGGTTAGGTGAACTGGCCATGCTAAATTGCCCTTAGTGTTCAGGGATATGTGGGTAAGGTGCGTTAGTCAGGTGTAAATGTAGAGTAATAGTGTAGAGGAATGGGTCTGGGTGACTAATTCTCCGGAGGGTCGGTGTGGACTTGGAGTCATTAGAATCATCTGTTTCTGTACTGAACCCTTTGGTCTAACTTGTCCATGCTGACCAGATATCACAACCTAATCTAGTCCCATTTGCCAGCACTTGGCTTATATCCCTCCAAACCCTTCCTATTCATATACCCATCCAGATGCCTTTTACATGTTGCAATTATACCAGTCTCCACCAATTTCTCTGGCAGCTCATTCCATACGGGCACCACCCTCTACGTGGAAAGATTGCTCCTTAGGTCCCTTTTATATCTTTTCTCCCCCCTCACCCTAAACCTATGCTCTCTAGGTCGCCCACATCCCAGGGAAAAGATCTTTTATAAACCTCTATAAAGTTCACCCCTCAGCCTCCGACACTCCAGGGAAAACAGCCCCAGCCTCTTCAGCCTCTCCCTGTAGCTCAAATCCTCTAACCCTGGCAACATCCTTGTAAATCTTTTCTGAACCTTTTCCAGTTTCACATCATTCTTCCAATAGGAAGGAGACCAGAATTGCACGCAATATTCCAAAAGTGGCCTGACCAACGTCATGTACAGCTGCAACATGACCTCCCAACTCCTATACTCAATGTTCTGACCAATAAAGGAATGCATACCAAACGCTGCCTTCACTATCCTGTCGACCTGCGATTGTACTTTCAAGGAGCTAATAACCTGCACTTCAAGGTCTCTTTGTTCAGTAACACTCCCTAGGGCCTTACTATTAGTGTATAAGTCCTAATCTAATTTGCTTTTTCAGAATGCAGCACCTCGCATTTATCTATCTGCCATTCCTCAGTCCATTGGCCCGTCTGATCAAGATCCTGTTGTAATCTGAGGTAACCTCCTTTGCTGTCCACTACACTTCCAATTTTGGTGTTGTCTGCAAGCTTACTAGCAAACTTGCTCACTCTACCTCCTATGTTCATATCCAAATCACTTTTAAAAATGACAAAGTAGTGGACCCAGCACCAATCCTTGTGGTACTCTACTGGTCAAAGGCCTCCAGACTTGTTGGGCCAAATGGCCTGTTTCCACACTGTATGGATTCTATGATTCCAGTCTGGAGTTGTTGGTCATGAGTTAATGACACAACCCAATGCAGGATGCACACACCTTGCCAGTAGTGGGATGGTGCTGTTTGAAGAGATGGATAGGTGAGATGTTTGTGTTGTTGCATGCTTCTGCTGTTTGTGCTTGGCCTCCATCTGGACCTGTCTGACAGGCTTGAGGTGATTGCGATCTGTGTGGGCTCTTCTACGGTTCAGGTGATCTTGGGTGAGAGGTTTCATGAGTAGTTGGAGACGCTGCATTCTCTCTGTGGAACTTTCGAGTATGTTCTTGAAGCAGTTTCTCTGTTCCCCTGCTAACTGGCTGCTAATGGATCTCTGAGTAGAGAACTTGCTTTGTACGTTGTGTGTCAGTCATGTGGACAACTTGGACTACTCAATGCAATTGATTGATCATAACCAGTCCCTTAATTTTAAACAAATGGAGAAACCCAGCATCTATGGAGTGAGGAACAGAGTTAACTTTTTGAGTCTCATGAATACTTAACATGTTGGAGTCTTGGGACTCAATGTTAATTCTGCTTTCTCTTTTCATGGATGCTACCAGACCACCTAAATTTCTCCAGCCTCTGCAGTGCTAATGTCTTAATACTTGAGATGTTGTCTACCATGTCCAGATCCCTCATGATTTGAAAACCTCTATCAGATCTTCTCTTCGTGGAAAAAAAACTTCAAGACACGTATAGTTTTTGTTTAGGGCTTCAGATTTCTGTGAACCATTTCTTCTAATGTACAGTTTTTCCCTTTTTCCAGACTGATGTGGTGAAATAATAATTGTGTACATTTTAAGGTATTGTTAAGATCAGGTTGAGGGGCGGGGGTCACAACTCCCACTTTGTTTTTTATTTAACTCTTTCTTGGTTAGTTGTGACAATTTTGAATTCTTTTCCTTTATTGGCAAGTAGATATTGCACTTCTTCATCCTTGATCGGGTTAGCCACATTGAGTCAAATGAGAGACAATTCCAAAGTATCCTTGAGTGAAAGAATAATCTTGGTTTTATTACCTACTACCTGAACAAAAGATAATAAATTGCAACATCACACCATTCAAAAGCACAGCTAATGCACTTAGAGCTAGGTATGTCTCATAGAGGCAAGTAAAATCACCATACTCCCAGAGATCCATAGGACTGCTCTCTCATTCGAGAGGGACGACTGGGTGATGAGTTTAACATGTGGGTCACCATGCCTTAGGCAAGGGGTGATGTTGGACACGTGCATGCAGGTATATATCTTAAGAGTCTATTAGGTTGCGAGAATAAAACTTCTTTAGTTCAACTGTGGTTTTTCTATTCCTTCAGCAAAGTTTGCATGCTTGAGTTGCTTTTTCACTGCTGCTGGTTTCTGCAATTTGAGACTGACAAAGTGGAACAGAGAGAAGAGCTTCTGTTATCCTTGTTATCATCAGTCCATGTTGCTTTCTTTCTTGCCTTGCTGTTGTTGATATTTTTTGGGGATTTTGGTGTGTCATTGCATCATTTCAAGCTCAATAGTTATAGGCCACCTTTTATCTCAATATGCAGTTATCATGTAAATGTGAATAAAGTAAGATGCAACTTCTTTGATGCTTTGCTAAGTTTTAGTCCTTCTTGATTGAAATGTTAATTCTGAGGTAGCTGTTTCCTGTATTCTATGTGGTTTGCCTGTGCTTGTCAGCTGATCACAATAGCCATTTTAAATCAGCAGTATCCTGTTCAACCATTTTTTGTCCATTTAAATCTTGAGTATTAATAAAATGATGGAAGTTGAATATTGATCTGCTTTCACTACAATCTGAACAAACTGAAACAGTTATTGGCTGCTAATATAATTTTAATGCTGATAAATATTCTATTTTCATCTTGATTGTGAGAAAGACTCATTACCTGTTGTATTTGAGTGGAGAAAGGTGGATTTGACAGAGTTTACATCTGTAGGCTTGTGGGCAAATGTTAATTCTTAACAACAGGTTTTCATTTGTCCAACTCACGCTGAGTCTTTTATTGATTTTTTTTTCAGGTTTTATCCCAAGGACTTGTGATGAAAATGATTTATCATTTTATAAATACTGATCCATCAGTATAGAAAATCCATACTCCTTGAAGATCTTAAGACCGTCTTTATCTGAGTTGAAGTAATGCCTTTGAATACAACAGATTTATGTGGGATCTTTGAAATTAATAAAAACAGCCAAGATGCTTCACAAAAGTATTATCAAACACATACCAGGTAAGGCCTGATGGCCAAAAGGGATGTTAGTGAGGTAGGTTTTGAGGCAGTGTCTTTAAAACTGAGAGAGGTGGAGAGGTTTAGAGAGTAAATACCAAGTTACATGCCTAAGCAGCTGAAAGCAGGGAGAAATAATGACGTGCTTTGTGAGATTTAAGAAAAGAAGGCAAGACAATGTTTGTGCTGTGCTTAGTTTCATTTCATTTGAGAGCAAGCTTGAGGGAGCATCCAAAGCAAAAAAAAAAACCCTGAAAAAATGAATTTTGTTCCATGCCAGTCATCCAAAATATTACTGTGTGGGAAGTCTGGGTATAACTGCTGTAATGTTCTCCTTTCACTAAGCATTTACTTCAATTGTGCCTTTTTGGATACAAACTCAATTTTACCCATGTGATCCAAACACCGTGTTTGATTTAGAATAATGTTACCATTTTAAAGTCCTGATGGTCATTGAATCCACAGTGCAGTCCAGGCAGATTTTTTAATTTATTTTGTTTTCAGTTTAGTCAATTGATCTCAATGAGCTGTGGCAGAAAGCTGTGTCTGTTGGCAATTGGCTCAATAATCTTTAGTCCATGGGAGTGTACTCGGTCCCTGTGTTAGAAGGTTGTGGATTTGCAATTATGGTCCAAAACAAATTGCTGTGGAAGTCTGCTCTTGAAATCTGAGCACAGAATCTTGGCTGGAGCTTCAGCACTGCACTGTGTTAAGGTACAGTTTTTTAGATGAGACATTAAGTGAAGGTACCATGTTCCTTTCTGTGTAGGTGTAAAAGATTCCATCATATGATTTAGTGAAAAGGTGGGTGTTACCATGACCAACGTTATCTCTTCCCTAAAATTCCTCTTTTTAGAAGAAAATGTCTAGATGTTTTGTTTGCTGTTATTTGACAACTGTGTTTCTAATACATGTGAGAACGTATATCGGGCAGTATAGTGGTTCAGTGATTAGCACTGCTGCTTCAATTCCACCCTCCGGTGACTGTGTGGAGTTTGCACATTCTCCCCGTGTTTGTGTGGGTTTTCTGTGTGCTCCAGTTTCCCCCCCAAAGTCTGAAGATGTGGATTGGCAATGTTAAGTTACCTGTAGTGTCTGGAGATGTGTAGACTAGGTGGATTAGCCATAGGAAATGCAGGGTTACAGGGACAGAGTAAGGGGGTGTGTCTTGGTAGGATGCTCATAAGAGGGCAAGTGTGGACCTGCTTCTATATTGTAGGGATTCTATGCTGATAAAATTTGATTATAAATGTCAAAAATGGTAACATGATTTTAAATACATTTCAATATTTTAATTAATCCTTTTTGCTTATTTTTGTTAGTATTCCTGATTTATAAAGATACTTATTTTCTATGTCACTAAGTGCAGAGGCATTATATTCTTTACCGATGGGATTGATTCCTTCCTTTTGCATTCGCCATGGGTCGATTCTTCATGTGTAAGCCGAGGCAGCAGATGTCAAAGCTGTTTGATTGCAGGGGGAGGTAGGATAGTTGAAACGGCAGTATGACATCAGACAGACGAATTGACAACCATGTTAGAAAGTGAGAAGCAGTCTGCAGACAAATTGCCAGTAAATCAGTTAGCAGTAGATGTGGGGAAAAAAAAGCTGGTTCTAAAGTTGGCAGCAGAAGCCCAATACTGAAGTGGGAATACTGAACTCCTTGAAAACCTAACTTTTCATGTAATTTGGCTGCCGTCAATGCAGCTTGAGTAGAAGCCTGCATTTAGATTGGTGTTGTAATGTAAGGTTGGGGCATTCCAGTAGATTTCAAGCTGCTCAAAGGAGTAAGATTTCAACAGTTGTAAACAATACGTCACAGAGCAAGAGTCTATACTAATGCAGAAAATATAAATGTGTTAAATGCTTGTGCTCATTTGTTTTTTATACAGCTAAGAAATTGCACTGAACTGTTTTGTTTAAAAAAAGTACTCTAACTTTGAATCAGGCACTTGGGATTGACACACTCCTTTCTGTTGGAAGTGATAGTCATTTAGATTTTTCTCCAGATGTGCACTGGTTAATTGTAGCGGGAATCCTTTTCAGTGTTGCCACCTAGACATTTCCATAATAGAATGGTTTCTGTAGTGGGTGGGCAATTTAGTCTGCCAAGTTGGCTCCCACACATTGCAAGATTTCAAAATTATCTTTGTCTCCCCTCCCTTTTTGTTATTGTATGCCTTGGGCAAAATCATCCCAAATGTACGACTGATATCCACCAGGTGGCGTGCTAACCAGTATAGCAAGAGGTTTTGACTCTGTTCTATCCATTGCTTTTTTTCTTGCTCGTGAGCAAAAGAGCTTGACAGCTTCCAGAATCAGCTGCAAAACTACTCCAGGAAGTTATAGAGCTTCTGAGGGGGTTGGTGAAATTGGAACCACCCCAAATTATAAAGTGTAGTACATCTTTTCAAAACCTGGAATGACTATCTAGTGAGAGTTTTTGAGCTGCTGGAGATGAATTTTGTTAAAAGCAATATGAGTTTGTGTTGAAGAGGAACTCTCTAAAGATACAAAGGGTAAAAATTGGGTTGTGATGCACCTGTTTTATATGGTGTAAGTTGGTATATGGCACTGTTGTTTGACTTCGTGGATGGTGATTCAAAAATGCTACATTTAAGGAATCATCTAATACCTTCATGTGTAATTGATTCTTTTGTTGTGTTCTATCAAAGATTCAAAAGTATTTTGGTATTTTTAAATTAAAACCATAAGAGTTTTGTTTTTATCAAGTTTAGTTGTCACCCCCAATTTAGAACCTTCACTTCACCCAACGCTGATCTCTTAACAGATACGGGTTTTCCCAGATCCAATTGACTGACAGAATAAGGCAAGATGCCAAATTTTCTCAGTGAAAGCAAAAGAGCAGTTGCATTTGTACACATTTTTTCTAGTTAGCCTAATCATGCAATTATCCATTTGGGAGTTTTGAGCAGTTGCAATCCAATGTAAAGCAAATTGTATTGCTTTGATCAATTAACAATGGTATACAATAAGGAAAGTTTTTCAGTTTGTACGCTGTTGTTTCCTGTTCACGTGAATGTTGAAGATCCCATCTATCCGCTCAAAGAAGAACAGGAAATCTCCTTTATGCTTTGGTCAAACTCTTTTTTTTTTAAAAAAAACACAATAAAGAACAGATTATTCACTTCATCTTGACAGAATTCTGTTGACATAAGAAAGTTGATGGTAATGTGATTTAATTAATAATGCAGGAGCCCAAGAAATACACTTGAAATATTGGTTGAAATCCCACCAGAATAGTTGGTGAATATAAATCCAATTAATACAATCTGAGGTTGAAAGCTAGTTTGAGTTTTGTGGTAATCATACACTTTTTAAAAATAATGTCATTGGTGAATTAGGAGGGCTTTCTAATGTTGTTTAGGGAAGGGAATCTGCTATCCTTGCTTGGTCTAGCCAACATATAAATCCTGACCTACAGCAACTCTCTCATTACTCTTTAAAATGGCTTAGCAGCCACTTTGTTCAATGGTGATTAGGGATGGCCAACAAATACTGGCCTAGTCAGTGAAAGAATTTTTTTATAAATTATACTGTTTGTTGCCATAACAAATGTAATCTCCTAAGTGAAGTCCATGCTGAATTCTAACCATTTTTTTTGTGTGAAATGCCCTGAGGAGAATTCGACACGATTTCTGCCTGAAGTTCTCACGTGGATATTGCATGAAGGATGCATTGATGTGGCTGACTCTTGGACTGTAATGTCCCAGCAGCTTGCCTCTACTCCATGTCTTGCAGAGCGAGTAGCTGCTTAGAAAGTGCATTGCTTGGTGCCCTTTTTCATAAAACATAATGGGGGGGGAAGGAATAACAATAGCAGAATTAGGTTGAGTAAGAATAGAAGTAAAATTTTGTTTGTGAAGATCTCAAAACCTTTGCTTCGTTATTTTGCCTTTATGGTAAAATTTCTCAACTTGGAATGGAATGAATTAAATGTTGCAAGTGGCTCATTGCAGTTGTCCCTGTCCATCTGTCTCTGTATTTATCTGTGTGAACTGAGCTAGATCATAGCTCCCAATAGCTGAAATTTTAACATTATTATATCATTCTTTTTAATGTTATGCAGCTATTTCAGGTATATCATTTCTAGTTTTCAGTAATGATAATTGAATTAGCTGACATTACTACTTACTCCATTGTAATCTGTGGAGCAGTCAAAACAAATTCAAGGACAAAGCCACTATCACATATTTGGCATAGCAGCTGGGTAGTTATGACATTTGCTTAGCAACACACTGTCCTGATGTGGTTATATCCTCATAGCAACTTCTTGCTACATCAGTGACTTCAGAACATACTGACCTCTCTACAAGCAGGCCCCCTGCCAGCTTGTTGTGATACCCAAGCATGCTGACAGTCTGAGCAAGGTAAAAATGGCAAGCTGCTAATCAGATTGTATTGGGAAAAGCTCCTGTTAATTGCAGGTCTCCACTTTTCCTTGAATCGTCATCCAATCCAGATGCATCACAGAATTCTCAGTTTGCATCACTGCGAGAAGCAATGACTATGGTACTGCCTGAGTAATTGGATGGTGCCTCATCCTGGTTGGTTTTATTAATTAAAAACCGGGACATTGTTGAAGATGGGAGTAAAAAATAAAATTTTAAATTTCAGGTAGTGGTTTTGTCTCCTGTTCAAATATATTGCTTGTATGAATCCTTCGAGATTTGTATCCATAAACCATGTTGTACTTTGTGCTGACGGTATACTGTATTGTCAAAGATCATAGAGTTGCTGAGTTTTTACAGTATGGAACGAGGACCTTCAGCCCATCATGTCCATACTGGTCATCAAACATCCATCTATTCTAATCTCATTTACCAGCACGTGCCCCATAGCCTTGTGTGCTATGACATTTCAGCTTTTCATCTAAGTACTACTTAAATATCTTGAGGGTTTCCAGTTCTACCACTGTTCTAGCAGTAAGTTCCAGATACCCAAAAACTTTTGGTTGAAAATCTTTTATTTTCAAATCCCCTGTAAAGCTCCTGCTTCGTCCCTTAAAATTGGTCCCCCTGATTATTGAGCCCCTCTACTCCCCATCTACTTGCTGTCTATTCCCTTCAGAACTTTATACTCTTTTTAGTCCGATTACTCCTCAGCCTTCTTTGCTCTAAGGTAAACAGCCTGATGCAATCTAATTTTTCTTTATAGCTGATACGATATAAACAGCTTAGTCTTTCGAATGAGGCTTTAAATTGTAGTGCTATCTGTAGTCTCAGGTGGTTGACAATCTTCTAGTCAATGAACAGGAGAGCAATTCACGTAGCATGTTGGTAAATATTTAACATTGAAACCGGCATCACTGAGAAATAGATTCTTACTGCTGTATGCTATGATTAAAATTGGATACTACTTTTCCTTGTGTTACAACAGTACTCAAACTCTCGGCTGCTGTGGGATTTGAATCTACATTCCTCTTTGGTGCCTCCATTTCTCATGTTGCACTTCCACTGCCATCACTCCAATCCAGCCCACCACCTCAATCTGAACATTTAAAATGATTAGATAGCTAATCAGCATGCATTATCTAGTGAAGATTAGGAATTAGGCAAGGTGGCAGAACAATACTGTTTGATTTTGGAATGTAATACACTAATGGTCACCACTTTGAGGGCAAATTAGAAAAGAAGGAAAATAAGAGCAGGTTGAGAAATAAAAGTGAGCATTGTTAATTTGAATTTCCTTCCTGTAATGCAGTGGCAAGAGACTGCAAATGGGAAATCAGTTGGCTACACTTTATCTCCCATTTTCCATAACTGAAAATTACTACTGAGTTGTTAACTAAACCAACTTCTTTGTAAGAGAGAAAAAGAACTAAGCCCCACTTGACTCTTCACATGATCGTTTAATTATTTGTGTGACAAATTGGAAGCTAACTTCCTTTAACCTCAGCTGATCTCTCTGCATTGTTTTGAGATGTAGGAAAATTTGCAGATAACAACTGCAAAATAAACTACAGGGTCTGGTGATAACAGGGCACTAGGGTGTCTGCCAAAGAGGAAAGGTCAGACATGACGTGTAATAATTCAAGTTTTGTCACTTTGAGATGCCTTCTTATCAATAGTCATTTTTTAATATCAGTATCCAAGTGTTTTTCAACTGGAAATGCTTCATAAATGGTCAGTCATCTGCTAAAATAATAACCCCATTTACTTTTTTTTTTGAAGGATTGTTTAATGTTACAGCAATTGGCTTTGTGAAAGACTGATCTTGTGTTTTCCCCTTGAAGTAACTGAAGAGATTGTTAATAGGAAGGAGAAGCAGTGGCATAATGATAATGTCATTATGGGTTGATATCCTAACATGGCAGATAGTGAAATTTGAATTCCATTTTAAAAAAAAAAATCTGAAGTTAAGTACCTGCTTTTTAAAAAGCAACTCCCTACTAGTACAGAAGAAAGTGTTCTGGAGGCTATAGACATGCTGCAATGTTGGTCTGTCTTAACTGTCCTCTGGATAATTGGGAATGGGCCATTGATGCTCGCCTAGTCAATGATGCTCACATCATTTGAATGAGTTGAAAAAAAACACTCTCCCACATTTCTTATTAATACTGTAAATAGTCTGAAGAGAGTTCCCAATGAGCATAGTGTGCATATTCTTTTGGCGGATGTCAGTTGGTCTGCTGTGTTTTTAAAGTTCTTGCAGTTCTTTGATCGTGATTTAAGTTGTTAGGAGATCGGAACATATGGTCTAGGAGCATGAGTAAACTACTCGGCCCATCGAGTCTGCTTTACCATTGAAACAGATCATACTGATCATCTTACTCTGCCTCACACACTTGTGTGTAAGGGACCTGCAGCATTGCTGAAGCCTCCACGCCCCACCCCCCAACACAGTCAGTTCAATGGGATTGACACAGCGAGCACTTGCTAAGTCCGCTCCCCTTTCAGGAGACGAAGCAGCAGCACACTGCGCGCAAGTCCCTGCCCCCTCCCCACCCCCACCCACCAACACCATCCAATCCCGCTCCCCCATCCACCTGTCCAACAGCGCATGCCCAGCTGCCCCACCCCATCCCCTGTATGCCCCCCCCCCCACCCCCGTCAGCCCATGTGATGCCACCGCACCCCCCCACCACCCCCTCTCCCAGGCAGCTGGACTGGACACCAACAGTAAGACTACTGCTGCCTTTGGGGCATGAGACTCAAAATTGTGCATGCGCACAGCCACCCGCACAACTTTTTACTGCAACGTTTTGACAAGTTCCACCTTTGCCTCAGGACAATGTTGCAGAGATTATCTGGGGAAGGGGGCGTTAGGGCACACCCCTGTGTAGAACTCCAGGTAAAGTGTGTGAGGGGAGACAGAGAGGGCGGGTGGTCAGTCATTTGGAGATGGTGTCTGGGCTCCCATTGATATCCAGGACTGTTCTCAGACAGCATTTCAGTAAGGCGAATTAACTTGTAATCATTGTTAACAAAAGACACGATTGGTGTTGAAACACCTCTTTGATGTAATGTTTTTATCAGGACCTTGAGATCTTCTTTTGGATAATCCGAAATTCGGATAATCGAGGTTACTCTGTACTAAGTACTTTCGTTGGACCATTGGCATGCAACTCTTAATTTTTTTTTATACCTATCATGTTATCCCAGCCATTTTGGTTTGTCTCCAGCACCACCATGTTTTTAATTTTTTGTAATTATTTGTGTAATCCAATTAATTGGGACAGATAATCTCCTCCACTCTTTATACAGCTATTGACATTTTCCTCACACCATCTGATACTTTTGATCACCTGCACAGACTTATTATTCGACACTCCGCTGACACCATTTATATGAACTTCTGATCTCTCTGCCCATTGACCTCTCTGATTATAAATTCTGTACCTGTATGCTTTTCTTCATTTCACCTGACGAAGGGGCAGCGCTCAGAAAGCTAGTGATTTCAAGTAAACCTGTTGGACTATAACCTGCTATCATGTGACTTCTGACCTTTTCCACCCCAGACCAACACCAGCACTTCCATATCCTGCATTCTCTTGAGTTTTAAAGAATGAGAGGTGACCTCATTGAAGTACAAAATACTTAAAGCGATAAACAGAGTAGATGCAGTTCAGATGTTTCTTTTGGCGAATCTAGAATGAGAAAACATAAATTGAAAGTTTTGAGGCATTCTGTTTGTGTCTGAGATGAGATCAAACTGCTTTACTCAGTGTTGTGCACCTTTTAGAATTCTTTACCACAGACAATAGACAATAGACAATAGGTGCAGGAGTAGGCCATTCTGCCCTTTGAGCCTGCACCACCATTCAATATGATCATGGCTGATCATCCTTAATCAGTATCCTGTTCCTGCCTTATCTCCATAACCCTTGATTCCACTATCCTTGAGAGCTCTATCCAACTCTTTCTTAAATGAATCCAGAGACTGGGCCTCCACTGCCCTCTGGGGCAGAACATTCCACACAGCCACCACTTTCTGGGTGAAGAAGTTTCTTCTCATCTCTGTCCTAAATGGTCTACCCCGTATTTTTAAGCTGTGTCCTCTGGTTCGGCACTCACCCATCAGCGGAAACATGTTTCCTATCTCCAGACTATCCAATGCTTTAATAATCTTTTATGTCTCAATCAGATCCCCTCTCAGTCTTCTAAACGCAAGGGTATACAAGCCCAGTCGCTCCAGTCTTTCAGCATAAGTTTGTCCCGCCATTCCAGGAATTGACCTCGTGAACCTACGCTGCACTCCCTCAATAGCCAGAATGTCTTTCCTCAAATTTGGAGACCAGAACTGCACACAGTACTCCAGGTGTGGTCTCACCAGGGCCCTGTACAGCTTCTATACTCAATCCCTCTTGTTATGAAGGCCAGAATGCTATCAGCCTTCTTCACTATCTGCTGTACCTGCATGCTTACCTTCATTGACTGGTGTACAAGAACACCCAGATCTCTTTGTACTGCCCCTTTACCTAAATTGATTCCATTTAGGTAGTAATCTGCCTTCCTGTTCTTGCCACCAAAGTGGATAACCGTACATTTATCCACATTAAACTGCATCTGCCATGCATCTGCCCACTCACCTAACCTGTCCAGGTCACCCTGTAATCTCCTAACATCCTCCTCACATTTCACCCTGCCACCCAGCTTAGTATCATGAGGGGTGTGGAAGTTGCCTTTGAGCATTTTTAATGTAAAGGTTGATAAGATTCTGATTTCCAGTGGCATACAGGGTTATGGGGAGTGGTTAGGCAAAAGGCATTGAAGTGTTTGGCCATCATTGTATGGAATGATGGGGCATGCTTGATGGAGCAGGCTGACCTCCTCTTCACACTGGAGGTGGGGAGTCAGGAGGTGAGTTGTTTACTGCATGCCTCCTAATTAACCTGATGGCTAATTCTCTAGTCTGGGTTCTTTTGCAAATACAGGCTAGGAATGAAATGACAATGACCCTGAAAACATATGGGACTCTTGACAGACATTGACAAGGCTATGGGCCAAGTGCTGGAAAATGAGATTAGAATAGTTAAGTGGTTTTGTTTTTGACCAGCACAGATCCGATGGGCTGAAGAGCCTATTTTTGCGCTGCAGATCTCTGACTCTGACTCTGAGCTGTAGTATAGCTTTGAATATAATGGTTAAAAGTAGTGTACAGTTTTACCAGGTGCCAGGTTTATCTCTGTATCCCACAGGGTATCCTTGAGGCAGAAATTTTCAAGTCTCAAAAATGGTCCACAGCAATTGAATAGGATCCGTTCCTGGAAATGCTCTTGCACTGGCGTGCTTCTTGCAGAAGCCTAAGTGGAGTCCACTTTTGAAAATCTTTGCAAGGCACCACTCTTTTTTTAAGTCAAAGCGTGCCAGTGGGGTAGATTGCACCCTCTCAATTAGTGGCATTGGCATAACACCAAGCACCCAGATGCTGCTGCATTTTCTGTGCTCCTTATCGATCCCTAAGGTGGTGTAGCTGCCATTTACTTTATGGCCATCAGTTGGGAGGATCTCCCTCAAATTTGGCGGTGTATGTGGAGTAGAAAGTCTCTATTGCTGGTTGGGAGATTGGGTTGTATTTAGCCCTTGCACTAGCAAAGCTGTCTCTGAGGTACTTTGAACCTGCAATTTGCCTTACAAACTTGGTCCCAAGTAAGTTTCAGAGCTGAAAATGTGTTGCTGGAAAAGCGCAGCAGGTCAGGCAGCATCCAAGGAACAGGAGAATCGACGTTTCGGGCATATGCCCTTCTTCAAGAATGAGGAAAGTGTGTCCAGCAGGCTAAGATAAAAGGTAGGGAGGAGGGACTTGGGGGAGGGGCTTTGGAAATGCGATAGGTGGAGGGAGGTCAAGGTGAGGGTGATAGGCCGGAGTGGGGTGGGGGCGGAGAGGTCAAGAAGATGATTGCAGGTTAGGAAGGCGGTGCTGAGGTCGAGGGATTTGACTGAGACAAGGTGGGGGGAGGGGAAATGAGGAAACTGGAGACTCAGAGAGAGAGACAATCCTCTATTGGAAGAAAAATTCTCAACTTCATCTTAAAGCCCCCCCCCCCCCCGCCTTTTTATATTTCAGTAGTCACCCTGAGTTCAAGATTCTGTCACAAGAGGAATCATTGTAGGTGTTGAAAGGAACAGCACTTTCCAATATGTCCTTTTATAGAGATTGCATTACAGATTTATTACTCTTGTATCTAAATGTTAGGTGGTCAGCAGTGAGGAAGCATGACTTTGGCTGAAGTAAAGGTGGTGTTAAGTTTAAGCAAGGTTCTTTAAATGGCAATGGTAATCTTTTATAGGTGTGAAATTGAATTTGCTCACCACTATTTTGGATATTATTGGCTCTTTGAGAATCTTTCACATGCATCTGATGTATAATACGTTGGACGCCATTTGGTAGAGTGAGTAGAGAATGAACACTTAGTGTCTGCTGGAAATACAGGTATATGGAGCAGTTAGGTCAACACTTCAAGGAGGGAAAAGCCATCAGCAGAAGGCCATATCTGCTGATAGTGTTCTAATCAGAATGTCAGTATGCAACTCCTTTACTGGGACATCTGCAGTTCACTCAGAGTGCCATTCCTAAACCTGCTACTGCTGCAGTCATAACTCCAGTGTCTGAGCAGGGCGATGACTTCATTGTCAGTCCGTGTGAAGGTTACCATGGCCATAGACCCTTTATGCTGCTGTCTCCTTCCAAGGCGGATGTGGCGTGCAATATCTCGCGTTTGCCATTCACTGTGAAAACAGTCACTGCTGTTCTCTGTTCATTGAGTATAAGTACACACCCATTTTCTGTTGTCAGAGAGCAGCAGGTGAGGTGAGCATGTGGCTTCACTAGAATTGCAGAATTCTTTTCTGGGTCAGAATGTCATAGACTGTGTACCCATTGCTCTGCAGATGCTGCATGCCAGTTCTGGCCTGTACTGGAATTGAAAGGAAGTCCATTCAATATGCAGCTGATGTGTGACCATGGACATTGTGTCACCCAGGTCAATGCCCAGTTTCCTAGCAGCAGTTACAGTGTATCCATTCAGTGATTGTGCTCTGTTCCTGCTGGATTTCAAAATCATGGCAAGCCATAGGGCTGGGCACTTGAGAACAGTGATGATTAGCTCACAACAACTGCGTGCATACAGTGAGAGCTATATTACCCCACAGACTTTAAACATTTTTTTTTCACTCATTAGCTGTGCTTGCATTTATTGTCCACCTCAATTGCCCGTGAGAAGCTGGTGGTGAGTTGCTATCTTGAACCTCAGCAATCCCTGTGGTGTAGAGACTTCTACTCGGGAAGATATTCCAAGATTGTGACACTGGGAAAGTATAGTTCCAAGCAGGATGAAATGTGGCTTTTCCATGTATGTGCTCCTCTTGTGCTTCAACATAGAGATAATGGACGTACATGGAATAGTGTAGGTTAGATGGGCTGCAGATTGGTATGACAGGTCGACGCAACATAGTACAGGCCCTTCGGCCCTCTATGTTCTATAATGAATTTAGAAGGTGCTGTTGAAGGAACCTTGGTGAACTATAATATGGTACACTGTGCATCGGAAAACCTGCATTTCCACTAAGCTGATTTATTGCATCTGTTACTCCCGATGTGGTCTCCTCTACATCATAGAGACCAAGCACCAACATGGAGACCAGTTCAGGGAACATCTATTGTCCATATTCTCCAATAACCCCAGCTTTCAGTTGCCAGCCATTTCAACTCCCATTCCCCCACCATCTCATCCCAGGTCCAGCCTTCCCTCACCACCCCACCCCTTTGAACTGACCTAACCTTTTCACCTTCCTTCCCACTGACCCAGTCCACTCTTCCCACTGACCAATTACAATCAGCTCCTATCTGCATCCATCAGTCGCCATCCCACCTACCTTCCCCTTCCCTTGTCCTGATGATAGGTTCAGACTGGAAACATCAACTCCCCTGCTCCTTGGATGCTGCTTGACCTGCTGAGTTTTTTCAAGCTCCCCACTCTACCGATTCATCGGTGGTGGAAGAGGTGAATGGCACCACCTCGAAGATCTTTGCCAATCAAGCAGGCAGATGATGTCAGGCTTCTAAAGTGTTACTGGAACTGCGTTTATTCAGGCAAGTAAAGTGTATTCCATAGTACTCCTGACTTGTGCCTTTTTAGATGGTTGACAGGCTTAAGGAATTAGGAAATGATTCCAAACCTCTTAGCTGATCTTGTAGCCACTGAATATTTATATATCTACTGCTAGTCCTGTTCAGTTTCTGTGTTTAATAACCCCCAGATTGTTGATAATGGGCCTTCAGTGATGCAAACTGCAGTTGAACATCCACTGGCATTAACGTGTATTTTACAGAATGAAGAAAACCACGAGGACTAGCATCTAGTTACCTCCCTGACGCTACCACATTTGACCAGGTGGTTATTTGTTTTATGATCGATTGGATTTTTTTTTGTGTTCTCCTTTCAGTGAGTCCTTGTGCCTGGAGTGCAATATTGAGTGAGTATTCTTTTGTAAATTAAAACGTGAAGCTTTCTTCAGTATTTCTATTTTCACAAAAGCAAAAGAAAACCCCAAAGCACTAATTCCCGGCTGTTTGAAGAATGATTTGTTTATTTAGTCCAAGGCCTGAAGCCTCTACTACAGCATTTATTCAGTCACCAAGTGAAAGTTCAGAGAAATAGCATTATGTTGCAACTAGTATTTTTTAGGAGACATAAGAGCCTGTAACTGAGCTTTACATTGCAGTACTTTGTGTTACATTAAAGGGTGTTTGCTTGTTATTTGGAGACGAAATGTTGAGTTAAGTGTTTCATCCAGTAAAAATCTTTGTCGGATTTCCAATCAGGTATCAGGAATAGAAATATTGCACTTAAAGCTTGCCTTACTGTCGAGTGAAATAACTAGGAAATGGCAGACTGTTGCCTAATCAAGCTCATAATTTAAACATCTTCTGCTAGAGCAGTCTGTGTTATGCCATTTATAGTAGAACCTGCTTCCTCATCATCTATTCTGATGGTGGGTCACTGGATGTAAAACCTTTTAACTCTGACTTCTGTCCACCAATATTGCTAGACCTGCTGATTTTTTTTTTTCCCCAGAAATTTCTGTTTTGTTTTTGCTCCTCCTCGCCGCCGCCTTCTGTTTTGGATTTTGATGATGTCATTATAGAAAGGATGGAGAGTTAAATATTTTTTGTCTTGCACAGAGGGATTTATACTTGTTGTCTGTGTGTTTTTGTTATTTATTCATGGGGTGTGTGTGAACCTGGCAAGACTAATGTTTATTGCCCCTACTGAAGTGAGTTGAGAAGCTAGTGCAGTTCATGTAGTGTCGGTTCCTTCCACAATGTTGTTAGGGAAGGAATTCAAGGATTTTGATCTAGCGACACTGAAGAAATTATGACATTGTTCCAAGCCAAAGTGTTGTGTGACTTGGAGGCAGACTTTTTCAAGTTAGTGATGTTTCTCAAAATAGTAATGGATTTGAACAGTGAAGAATGGTGGGTTTCTGTAGTGCAGCTTGTCATGTATGGTGTTGATGGATGGAGTGAATTTTTAAATGCTACATTTTGTCCATTCCATGTTTCCAGAGTTCTGGTAAATGCATAATTCTATCTGTTTGAAATCTGCAACAACATTTCTTTCCTTTTTAATTGAAACATTGATCTAATAGTCTAGTTCAGTACTTACAGTCTGGTGGCATACATTTATTCCTAGTGATCCAAGGCTGAATTTAGATCAGTGTTGAACAATCAATGTATTAGTCATAAGCTAGGTGCAGTTAATTATGAATCCAGATGTAGATAATTCATTCCTCATCAGAAATGTCACTTCAGGCATATTACTGGACACCGGGTATAAATATTCGTAATTGTACTGAATTGTGCTACAATTACAAGGTTTTCTAAACTGTTTTGGGACCATGTATTTTCGAGATAGTAAAAAATAGAGGAATGAAAGTTCTGAAGTATTACCTTGAGGTTCAGTGGTAGTGTTCCTACCTCTGGGTCAGAATGCCTGAGTTCAAATCCTACCTTGGAATGTGATATTCACAGTTGTGTGCCGTAACATGTCTAATCAAGTTGAAAAGTGTGAAAGGTGTCATGACCTGCCCTGAAATTGCTGGGCTGTATGCCTGGTGGTTTGACGAGTGAAAAAGGACCAGTTAATTTCACTGGGAAGAAGATGCAAACTGTTCAGGCTTGTAGACAATGACAGTGGCATCTTAGCTAACTGACGATAGACTGTCTGTCCACCAAGTCTCAGGAAGTTGTTGAGAATGCCAAGTTGTAAAGTTATGTTTTTGAACTGTTCAATTATTTCTCAAGATAAAGTTAATTAGCATTTCTTCCTAGATAGTGAGGCCTACGTGATTCACATTGCCATGGAAATGAACTTTGAGAAAAGAAAAATATCTAAAGTATCCCTACAAATATACAGACTGCCAGTATTGGAGAGCGAGAGAGCAGCTAGAGACCAAATGTCCCAATGGTTCACTGTGCAGGATATAGTGGAACCTTACACCCGGAGGATTCACCTCGTAGGAAGTGAGGTATAAGATCTTAGGACATGATCTTATACTCCACAACCCACTTGATGAAGGAGCACCGCTCCTAAAGCTAATGTTTCTAAATAAATCTATTGGACTATAACCTGGTGTTGTGTGATGAAAAACATTGATCTTGTATGTACTGTTTTCGACTAAAATTGGGAAAGCTGACTCCGTTTTGCAATAGTCACATCTGTGATAAGTTAACGCTATTTATTTGGCAACATTGGTTGACATTCTGTTGCAAAATTTAAATTTTTGCAAAGTAGAAGAATATGCAGATTTAATAAGAGTTTAGCTACATTTCTAAATATTACTTGGCTGAAATTATTTGAAGGGGGTGTTTAATGAGTCCATAGGATTTCTTTTCAAGCTGCACATTTTGACTATATCTGCATTCTAAAGTGGACAAGGATTAATTTGCAGTTGTTTCACTGTTTGCTTGTGCAGCTTATTTTTATTCATGTGTTTAGATGTGGTATGACTGTTGATAGCATTGAAGTAGTAAGACCTTTGCTGTCAAAACTATGCCAATGAATGAAGTAATTATGATTTCCGACCCTGCCATGATAACAGTGAAAACTGGAGTCTGCCCAATATTTTGACATTTTGTCTGAAACAGTTCAGAAACAGGTATCACAGAAATTCAATTGGATCCAATTATTGGGTCATTGGCTTCCTTGCATGAATTTCTTTCTGGGCTTTGCCTGCATGAAGCCCACCAGTTATCTTTTAACTTGTTCACGTGTTGTCAGTGTTACTAGCATTTATTATCTATCCCTAGTTGCCCTTGAGGTGGTGAATTGCCTTCATAAACCACTGCAGTTGGTGTGTAGGTAAACACAATGCTGTTCGAGAGGGAGTTGCAGGATTTTGTTCCAATGGCAATGAAGGAACTGTGATATATTTCCAAATGGGGATGGCATGTGACCTTTTAGATTAGATTTAGATTAGATTAGATTAGATTAGTTAAGATTACAGTATGGAAACAGGCCCTTCGGCCCAACAAGTCCACACCGACCTACCGAAGCGCAACCCACACAGTCAGTCGCCTGAGGCGGGAATTGAACCCGGGTCTCTGGCGCTGTGAGGCAACAGTGCTAGCCACTGTGCCGCCAACCTTGAGGGGAACTTGCAGTAGGAGTATTTCCCTACATCTACTGCTGTTGACCTTCTAGACCATAGTGATTGCAAGTTCGGAAGGTGCTGTCAAGGACCCTTGGTGGTGGCCACAGTATAGCTTATAGATGGCATACACTACTATCACTCTGCATCAATAGCAAAGAGCACTAATGTTGGAGATGGTTATTGAAGGATGAGTGCAGAATGGTGTTGAACTCCTTGAGTGTTGGTGCTGCACTCGTTTGAGGCAAGTGGATACTATTCTATCACAGTTATGACTTATGCTTTGTAATCAGGACTGAGAGGGGAGTTACTCACCTCCAAGATGTTGATAATAGAGGATTCAGAGTTGTGAATGTCACTGCAAGTTAATACGCAACAGTTGGATTCTCTATTGTTGAAGATGGTCATTTCTTGGCATTTGTGAGGAGCACTTGTCAGCTCAAGAATGTATGTTGCCCAAGTCTTAGTGCATAAGAACACAAGTTACATTAGTATCTGAGGAATCTTGGATGGTGTTGAATGTTGTGTATTCATCATCTGACTTTCACTTTGCCATTCAAGTAGGCCTGCATCCCATCCCATTACAGCCCCACCCTTTTTTTGTTTGATTCTCTTTATCCTCTCCCTTCCCCTACTCTGTATTTGTTTAGGACATGTCACATTTCTAACTTTTAGCAGTTCTAATGCTGGGTCATTGGCTTGAAATGTTACCTTTTCCTCTCTCAACAGATGCTGTCTCTCCTACTTGAATGAGGAGAGACAGATATTGAATCAAAAGGAAGAGTGGAGCTGCAACTTTATTTTTTGCAACAAGGTTGTTGAATGAATCAGTCATTGAAGTAGTATTCATGGCAAACGTAAGTTAGATAAATCGAGGATGGGAGATAAAAGGGAAGGGAAACAAGATGACTAAATATCAGTTAGGATTATGCTGTGCTGAAGGATAAACATAAGTACAGACTGGTTATGGTAGATTGCCTAGTTCTGTGCAGTAATTTGTGTTTCTATGAAAGCCAGACAGTCCCCTTCATCTGTTGTACGCAACAGTATAAATTCCAATTGCGAAGATCAAAGATTTTGTGGATTTGCAAATGGATGAAGATAGCCAGGTTGAGGAAGGAAAGGGAAGGAATCTATTTCCATACAGACAAATCATGTCTCTTTGTTTTATAGCAGAGTCCACGCAGTTGAATTAATGGAAAGAGGTGGGCTGGGGGCCAGACAGCATGATACAGAGATTTGGGTGTTGTGGAGTAATGGCGAAGGGCATTTAAATTTTATAAATAGTTTAGGACATGGACTACAGCAATTCAAGAAGTTGGCTCACCTTGAGTGAAATTATGGATGAGTAAAAAATTCTGGTATAGTCAGTAGCACTCTCATTCTCTGAAAGAATGATTTTTAAAAGAGTGCCTAATCTTTAGCTGTGATTCCCGAGGCTATAATTTTAATATGCTAGTGCTGATGTTTGAGTGTCTAATACACTGGGCAGACCTCCTAGCATTAGACACCTCACTGGCTCAGAGTTGCCACCATTTAAAGTTGTTCTGTTTGGAACAAAGCCAAATATTATGTACCATCTTACTTTGTGAGGGCATAGAACTAGAAGCCCTGAAACATTCCAAGCAGATTAACAGTACTCTGGCTGAAATCGAATATGGTATGACATTTTAAAAAAAAAAGTCACAGTTAACAGTCACTGCACTGGGCCAAACTAAAACTTTTCCTATCACTTGGACCACTCCTTGGTTAAAGCTATTTGAGATATCATTTTGTTTTGAGGAGTGTAAGATAGGCTTGCATCCTTCTGAAGACTTTCAAAGAAATTTAATGCCGGGCTATGCATGCTAGTTAGTTTTGGACTCATTGTTCCTGCCTGCTGCTGCTCTAAACGTCAAGATAGTTCACAGCAGATAAATCTGAATTTGTGCATACCTAGCAGAGTTAGATAGCAGTTATTCATGGGTATGGCAAAAGCTTTACGAGGCAAATACTAGCAGAAGGAATGAGGATTGTCTTCTCTCCCATGTGTAGAATGAAACCCTAGCCACAGGCCTAGTAGCAACACACTAAACCATCGACTAAATGGCTACCATTGCAATGGCTTAAACCTCGAGCAGAAACTTGATGGTCAAGAACTTGGATGATACTGTGGCCTTCTATATCTCGACACTTGGTGCAAATTGGTGGCCTTGTGACCGTTTCAGGTTCTTTGAAATCAGAAAGCTTATTATGTCTTACGACAGGCCAAGAGTTATTTTTGGTTTTGTGCTGTCAACTGCTGATCAGCCTTTTCTGATTACCTTTCTCCACCCCTACTAAAAATCTTTTGTACTCATTGGATGATACTAGCTGACATTAGGACTGACCAGTGCCTGCGCATAATGTTAATAAATCAATGATATCAGTGGACCATTTTTTGATTTTTTTTTTCTACTGCTGACTTCATCAGGGTTGTGTAGGCTGTATTTGGGATGTACTCGCTTTTTTAATACATGTTTGTGATTCTCTTTCTCCAAATAGCTGTTGTGCTGGCCATCTATTCACCTGTATACTTAGATTCTGCACTGTTAAAATTATGACCAAGGATTGGATGAAGAGCAAAAATAATTTTGGTTTAATTTGAAACAGCAGATATTGTTATATTGTATTATCCTGATTTTGCTGTTTTCAGAGTACTGATGGAATAGGTTAATTGGCCTCCGTTTAACAGCGATAAAAGCATTGAATTTTCAATGTAGTTGCTACTGTCCATGTCCTTTTGGCGTCTATTGCAGGAATATATAAATGTCCCATGAGGCTGATGAACCTTCTCATATGGTCTTTATGTAATTCAGTGATAGTTGTTGCATTATTGCACAGATCAAGGAAAAGCACCATATCTTTTGGATAGTTAGATGACATCACAACATGTGACACAGTATTAGAAAAGATCTCCATCTAACTCTGTACTCTGTATATAACATATACTCAATTAGTAGTATATGTCATGTTCTAATTGAAGTATGTAACCCATACTGTACATGTAAGTCTGAGATGTCACATTGGTATACACTTAAATTTTTAATAAACCTTTCAGATATCTGACTGAACATATACCACAAAGAGTAAAGTTTGTGTCATGTGGACTACATACAGAAAATCACAAAGCACCATACTTGTTTCCTGGGTTCACCTTAATATGATATTGACAGAGAAACCTCCCACACTCTCTTTCAAGATAGCCCCATGAGATCTTTTTCAGATGGGCCATGATTTAACACTGCTGTGAAGGATGACAATAATGTGCTGAAGATACAATCTAGAATATGTGCTCAAGTTTCTGGAATAGGCTTGAACAATCGGCTTTCTGGGAAGTGAAGGATAGGGAGGGGAAACAAGAAGATTGCTGTTTTACATTCAGCTGCGCTGTTTATTTTTTATACATCTGATTTTACAAATCAATGTCATATGTTTAAAGTGTCTTAATTTAGATCCAATATTTGCAGGTGGGATGTGGGTCATGGGTCTAAAAAAATGACATGGATTTCAAACCTTTCAGAAGATCTGACATCTTTGGGATTGGTAAAGTAGATATGAATGTATAAAAAGTGGATAAAGTCGTTGGGACTTCTGAACTGTGAAGGGAACTATCAAATTCTCAAACTGGCAAGACATTTAAATCTTTTAGCCTTAGTTTTTTTATTAAAATTATTTGCAGGTTTATTTCTTTATTTTTAGAGCTTGTTGTGACATTTTGTTGACATAAATCTGAAGGCTATCACTTTAAATACCGTGCTGCATGACAGATTTCACATCCTATCATCACAGTGGGATGCCTGTCAGCTCTCTTTCATAGCTTTAAGTGGTCAAAGTCTTTTCAAGTCAGTGGAAACATGAATAGGTATGGACTGAGGAGTGGTAGTTGTCACTTTATTGGTTTTTTTTTAAACAGCTATGATTAAGTCCCAGAATATTGAGTGAGACATTTTTAACTTGCTGCTTCCACAACTGAAGGCCCCAGTGGCCACCTCTGAACTCTTTCCGGTGTCAGCAGGCCTGCCTTCATCTCTGTCCCTCAATCACCAATCCTGAACAAAAAGCCAAATGTCTGTGACTTTTTTTTCTCTCAAGTAGGGTTTTTGGAGTTTACAACTTTCCCAATATTGCATTTCTGACAATGCAAGCTGACGTGACCATCGAAAATTAAGGGCATCAACTCAAATTCTGGCAAAGCGTAATCGCAACTCAGGGATCCTTTTTCAGGTTTCTGCTTGTAAGTTTATGTTAAATAACATTTGTTCAAATGCTGTATTCTTGAAAATGTCTATTTCTCAATAATATAAAAATGCAACTCGGCCATTTTTAAATGCAGATTTTAGAACATCATTATGAAGTTTGTTGAAATGATGATCTGATTAAATTCTTGAATTTCTAACACAATTCATTCTGGACTCCAACAGAGATATTTGCTTTTCAAAAAAAAAATCCATCTGGAACCTGACAACCTAATTTAATCCATAACTTTGAATATTCTGTTGTAGTCAAGGGTGTTCCTTTAATCTTTTAACGAGGGCAGAAAATGCTGGAGAAATCGGAGCTCGGAAGCAATTTGGATGGAGACAGAGTTAATTGTTTTAGGTTGATGACCGTTCAGAGGTAGTAATGTAGTTGCCATAAGTGTTCCACCTTCATATATCCTCTACAGACAGTCCCAGGTTGCAAATGTATTCATTCCTAAATGCACACTGAGTACAAATCAGAACATAATACAATACAGTATAGTGGAAAATATCAGTCACTAAATGTGAGTGAACATTCACATGTCGGATACTTAAAATTGAAATATAAAATGGAATCTTGTACAAAAGTCAGATACTTGTAAGTTAGAACACCTGCACACACAAGTGAGGGCATATCTTCGATTCTTCCTGTCTCCTTGTGTTGGAGGCAGTAAAACGAAGGTTCATTTAAATTGGTCCCAGGGTATGAGAATTGTACTATAAGACTTGTAGTCTCTCGAGTTTAGAAGAACGAAAAATGATATTCTTGACAAGATTATGAAGGGATTTCTCATTCCCATTATCAACTGATCTCTTTCAAAAAGAGATGAATTCCCAAATGGCCAATGGCAAGAAAGGAAAGGAAACATTTTACTTTAAGTCTTTTGTTAATGAGCATATTAAAATCAATGTGGATTGAGCATTTAACTAAACAGGCTCCAAATTAAATAAAACGGCAAGTTCACATTCACTGTCATCACCAAAATATGTTCTGTGAAACGTTTTTATACATCAACACACTTCTCTCTGATATGTAAAATTACAGGAATTGTCCCACAATTGTTCTGCAGCAGGTTCCATGTCAGAACATCCAGGCATCTGGATGGGTATATCCATAGGAAGGGTTTAGGGGTATATGGGCCAAGTGCTGGCAAATGGGACTAGATTAGGTTAGGATATCTGGTTGGCATGGACGAGTTGGACAGAAGGGTCTGTTTCTGTGCTACACATCTCTATGACTGTCATTCTGTAGTTGTACATAGTCCACAGTTTCCTGGATATAATTGCAAAGAGCAAGGCATATCAAGGTGGCTCAGTTTGTTCTGTTTGTTCTTCTGAACAGAAATCCAATTCACTCCAGCATGCTACTTGGGCAAAAAATATCTTTCCCCACTTCTTCGTAGCAGGACCTTCTTGTCTCTACGTTTTGAGCTGTAGCCTGCGAGATGCTGTGGAAAGATGTTATAAGTGCCATCCAGACATCAAAGGATTTCTGTTTTGCGTTTTTCTTGTCATTGGCAAACTGTTGACGTGAGCATTTCTTAGGTGTCTAAATGGAATTATCTGTTTAACTTTCAATAAAAGGGACATTTCAAATATAATCAGCTGATAAAGAGTGGACACTGTAAGAGATTGTTTCCACTAGCTGGGCCATCTCGAACATGGGACATTACCTCAGGATCAGGAGCTGATCAGTTAGGACTCAGCTAAATGTTGTCTTTTAGACTTCTCAACCTGACAGGATTGTAGATACTCCCATCGTTGAATGTACTCACAGATTGGATGGACAGAATTTTGGTGCCTCTTGGAATTGAGGGATATTGGGGCCGATAGAAAATGAAGTTGAAGTCCAAATCATATATTATCATATTGAGTGGCGGAGCAGGCACAATGGCTGACTGCTTTGTTCCTTCTATGTCTAGTTGCCTTGCACGCAAAGACCGTCAGAATTATTCATCCTCTATATAATGCTGATTGTCCTTCCATTCATTCTCTATACTAGAATAAAAACTTTATTTTGCGTTCTTCTCACTAACTAGAGTTGAGACCTTTAGAGATTAGATTAGATTCCCTACAGTGTGGAAACAGGCCCTTCAGCCCAACAAGTCCACACCGACCCTCCGAAGAGAAAGCCACCCAGACCCATTCCCTTACATTCATCCCTGACTAATGCATCCAACACTACAGGTAATTTAGCATGGCCAATTCACCTAACCTGCACATCTTTGGACTGTGGGAGGAAACCGGAGTACCCGAAGGAAACCCACGCAGACACTGGGTGAATGTGCAAACTCCACACAGACAGTCACCCAAGACTGGAATCGAACCTGGGTTCCTGGTGCTGTGAGGCAGCAGTGCTAACCACTGCGCCACCATGCCACCCCTTTTATTGCGCATAATAAAATTATAGTAAATCCAAGAGTTCATGTGTGTGTATTCAGCCACTGACGCTCTCTCGTGTGCTCACACACCTATTGAATTCCTACTTTAAGGAGTATTAAATTTCATCTGGGACTTGCTATAACAATACAGTTGAACAGTCTTGTGAAATTTTAATCTCACCTTTCAATAGATACTGATTCAAGGTAACAATTAACGTGAGTGAGCTACATCTTTTTGAAGTGTTTAATCTTGCATTGTTGTTTTACTACTTCTCCAGGCTTGTGAACTGTGGATGTGACTAAATTGTTCAGGCCCTACATAATGCAGCAAAGTCCCCACCTGCTGTTCTCCCAGAGTGGGTGCTGCTTCATTTAGTCTCTTCCTTTGGACGGGAGTAAAAACCCCTTTCGCCAGGAGGCTGTCTTTGCCATTGAGTGAAGGAATGTAGTTGCCTTTCTTTGCACAAGTCCCCCTCAAACTTTCACTATAATCCATCTATTTTACCTGTGCACAAGAATAACTTGTTCCTCCCTCCTTCTCCACATTAAATAAATGTTTTCCCCTTCATCATGATTTTCCTGTATGGTCACTTCTTCCTCTCCAAAAGAAAACATGATGCTCTGGTGATTATTTTCTCCAGGTTGGATGTTTTCAGCCCTTTTTATTGCTTTTTGTTTTTCTCCAGGTTACTCTAAATGCTGACCTCCTTTCATTCCCCTTTTCCCCCTGATGTACCCCCTGTTTGCCCCACCCCATAGTAACATCCCCTTTTCTTCTTTCTCATTAAACCAAAGGCCATTCTTAATTTTTCTGCTTTTCATCTACTATTTATCTTCATATTTGGGGAATGTATCCTACTAATCTCCCTTTTCTTCATAATGGATTGACATTGCCTTCTATTTCCCGTCGGCAATTGCATTGAGATCCTTTCTTTTCCCTCTTCACCGCCTCCTCCCCAGTTATCTAACATCCTCTGTTTTCCTTGGAATCTGGAGAAAAGGATAATCTTTCTGACATTTTAAAAACTCATTCTTTAGTTTCAGTTTAAATTTGAATCAACCAGAGTAAAGAAATAAAATTCATCTGATTTCTTGGTGCTGATTCTTCCCATTTGTGTTGGTGCTCTTTTTGCCATCAATGCAACATGGCACCTTTTGGTAGAGTTGTTGCTAGAAATCAGTTGAAGCTGGTGAGGTAGAATAAGCAACAGAAATGTACCTAGCTTTGTATTCCTGGGTGTGGTGGAAAAACTTCAGTATAATTTTTGTTTACTTCTCTGCTTTGCTTCCTCCGTGTGGTACATCTGTGCGCTCTGCCTTTCTGCTGTGTGCTTGACTTTGCGTCAGAAATGCTACAAGGTAATGCATACCTGGAATTTCCACTAAGGGAAATGCATGGAAATGTTGGAGAAATGTTGCATGTGCTCATTTGTGCTGTTTTTTCAGGATTTCTGCTGATCAGAAGTTATCAAGGATAAAAGGATTCTGGGTAATCCAAGATGGAGGATGGGAAAAAGTTGTTTGTGGCTGTAAAAGCTGCTTTTTTTTTTGAGGTACCTTATTTGGAGGTAATTTCCTCGAATTCCGGGAGCAGCAATGACTGTTTTATAAGATTTTGCATTGTTTTGGAGCTTTGGGGGAAAAAATCAAAACAATGGCACTTTTAAAAGGGGGAATACAGGCAAATGCAGTGTCCACATGGCCAGTGAGGGAGAGAAAGAAGGAAAGTTACACTGCTCACCGACACAGCAGTGAATCTGCACAGTTACTGCCTTTGCTGTTTGAGTTCATGTATCTCTGGACATCGGAGTGTGTCTAGGACAAATTAACGATCAGTGAAATTCACAGCTGACCTTGGATGTGGGTTAGCTCACAGCCTAGGAACAGATAAGTACATAGTTTTTAATGGGTAACCTTGTGGTAGGTCTACCATAGTAAGTAGTGTGGGTTCTTTGATTATATGTTTATTGAGATCTATCTCTTGATTAGATTTAAAAAAATATAAACCATAAGTACTAAATTAGCCTGTTTCTTAGAGCAAAAAGATGGTGCTATTTTCTGGGTTTATAGATTGTGGAGGAGCCTTTACTAGAGTGGTATGCTCTTTCTGTTGGATGAGGGGATTTAGGTAGAGTTTCCATGTTACTGATTATGTCTGCAGGAAGTGTCTTTGGTTGCGAATCCTATCAGTTTGACCGGCAATTAGAGGCAATGAGGAATTTACAGGAGCTTGGGGGTGTGATGGACAGCAGTTTTGGGAAGGAAGAAAAGCTGCAGTTACAGTCAGGTAGATGGGTTAACTCCAGGAAGGGTGGGTAGGTAGGTAGTGCAGGAGTCTTCTGTGTCTATCTCCATTTCAAACTAGTATGCTGTTTTGGAAAATGTAGGGGGTGATGGACTCTCAGGGGAATGTAGCGCAAACAGCCAAGTTTCTGGTATAGAGACTGGCTCTGATGTAATGAGAGGTACATTGGGTTCCAAGCAATCGATTGTGATAGGAGACTCTCTAGTCAGAGGCACAGACAGACACATTTCTGTGGCCAGCAGTGAAAAATCAGAATGATGTGTTACCTGCTTGGTGCCTGGATCAAGGATGTCTCAGAGAGGGTGCAGAATGCTCTCAATGGGGAGAGGGACCAGCGGAAGGTCATTGGAACTAATGACATTGGAAGAGAAAAGGATGAGATTCTGAAGGGAGAACAGGTGAGAGTTAGGCAGGAATTTTAAAAGGACGTTCTTGAGAGTAGTAATATCTGGATTACTCCTGGTGCTATGGGCTAGTGAAGGCAGGAATGGGAGGATAGAGCAGACTAATGCATGGCTGAAGAGCTGGTGCAGGGGAGAAGGATTCACATTCTTTTGGGTCATTGGAATCTCTTCTGGGGTAAAAGCGGTCTGTACAAGAAGGACGGATTGCACCTGAATTTGAAGGGCAATAATATATTGGTAGGGAGATTTGCTAGAGCTGCTCCGGAGGATTTAAGCTAGTAAGGTGGGGGGGGGGGGGGGGGGAAGAGTGGGATCTAGGGAAATAGCGAGGAAAGAGATCAATCTGAGACTGGTACAGTTAAGAAGAGGAGTGAGTCAAACAGTCAGGACAGGCAGAAACAAAGCAGAGAACAAGGTAGGACTGATAAATTAAACTGCATTTACTTCAATGCAAGGGGCCTAACTGGGAAGACAAATGAACTCAAGGCATGGTTAAGAACATGGGACTGCGATATCCTAGCAATTACAGAAACATGGCTCAGGGATAGGCAGGAGAAAGTGAGGACTGCAGATGCTGGAGATCAGAGCTGAAAATGTGTTGCTGGAAAAGCGCAGCAGGTCAGGCAGCATCCAAGGAGCAGGAGAATCGATGTTTCGGGCATGAGCCTTTTTTCAGGAATAGGCAGGATTGGCAGCTTAATGTTCCAGGACACACATGCTACAGGAAGGATAGAAGGGGAGGCAAGAGAGGAGGGGGAGTGGCATTTTGATAAGGGATAGCATTACAGAAGTACTGAGGGACGATATTCCTGGAAATACATCGAGGGAAGTTATTTGGGTGGAACTGAGAAATAAGAAAGTAATGATCACCCTATTCGGATTGTATTATAAACCCCCTAATAGTCAGAGGGAAATTGAGAAAAAATTTGAAAGGGGATCTCCGTTATCTGTAAGAATAATAGGATGGTTATGGTAGGGGTTTTTAACTTTCCAAACATAGACTGGGACTGCCATGGTGTTAAGGGTTTAGATGGAGAGGAATTTGTTAAGTGTGTACAAGAAAATTTTCTGATTCAGTATGTGGATGTACCTATTAGAGAAGGTGTAAAGCGGGATCTATTCTTGGGAAATAAGGTGGGGCAGGTGACTAAGGAGTCAGTGGGGGAGCACTTTGGGGCCAGCGGCCATAATTTTATTAGTTTTAAAATAGTGATGGAAAAGGATAGACCAGATCTAACAATTGAAGTTCTAAATTGGAGGAAGGCTAATTTGATGGTATTAGGCAAGAACTTTCAAAAACTGATTGGGGACTGATATTCACAGGTAAAGGGATGGCTAGAAAATGGGTAGCCTTCAGAAGTGAGATAACGAGAGTACAGAGACAGTAAATTTCTTTGGGGTGAAAGGAAAGGCTGAAAAGCGTGGCGCTGGAAAAGCACAGCTGGTCAGATAGCATCCAAGGAGCAGGAGAGTTGACGTTTCGGTTATAAGCCCTTCATCAGCAGTCCTTCCTTTCTTCTCCCTGAAAAGAAAGGCTGGTAGCTATAGGGAATGCTGGATGCCTAGGGAAATTGAGAGTTTGGTTAAGAAAAAGAAGGAAGCATATGTCAGGTACAGATAGGTTAGATTGAGTGAATCCTTAGAGTACAAAGGCAGTAGGAATATACTTAAGAGGGAAATCAGGAGGGCAAAAAGGGGACATGAGATAGCTTTGGCAAACAGGGTTAAGGAGAATCCAAAGGAGTTTTATAAGTTCATTAAGGACATGAGGGTAACTAGAGATGGGGTCCCCTCAAAGATTAGCAAGGCAGCCTATGTGTGGAACCACAGGAGATGGGGGAGATACTAAATGAGTATTTTTCATCAGTGTTTACTGTGGAGAAGGACGTGGAAGGTATAGAATGTGGGGAAATAGATGGTGACATCATGAAAATGTCCATATTACAGAGGAGGTGGTGCTGGATGTCTTGAAATGCATAAAAGTAGATAGATCGCCAGGACCTGATCAGGTGTACCGTAGAACTCTGTGGGAAGCTAGGAACGTGATTTCTGGGCCCCTTGCTGAGATATTTGAATCATCGAAAATCACAGCTGAGGTGCTGGAGGACTGGAGGTTGTTTAATGTGGTGCCACTATTTAAGAAAGGTGGTAAGGAAAAGCTAGGGAACTATAGACCAGTGAGCCTGACATTGGTGGTGGGCAAGTTGTTGGAGGGAATCCTGAGGTACAGGATTTACATGTATTTGGAAAGTCAAGGACTGATTTGAGATAGTCAGCATGGCTTTGAGCATGGGAAATCATGTCTCGTGAACTTGATCAAGTTTTGTGAAGAGGTAACAAAGAGGATTGAGGGCAGAGCGGCAGATGTGATCTGTATGGACTTCAGTCAGGCTATCAACTGGCAAGCAAGGTTAGATCTCTTGGAATACAGGAAGAACTAGCCATTTGACCATAAGACATAGGAGCGGAAGTAAGGCCATTCGGCCCATTGAGTCCACTCCGCCATTAAATCATGGCTGATGTGTATTTCAACTCCACTTACCTGCATTCTCCCCGGATTTGGATGCAGAACTGGCTCAAAGGTAGAAGACAGAAGGTGGTGGTGGAGGGTTCTTTTTCAGACTGGAGGCCTGTGAGCAGTGGTGTGCCACAATAATCAGTGCTGGGTCCACTGCTTTTCATCATTTACATAAATGATTCGAATGTGAACATAGAAGGTATAGTTAGTAAGTTTGCAGATGAGACCAAAATTGGAGGTGGAGTGAACAGCGAAGAAGGTTACCTCGGATTACAATGGAATCTTGATCAGACCGGCTAGTGGGCTGAGGAGTGGCAGATGAAGTTTAATTTAGATATATGCAAGGTGCTGTATTTTGGAAAAGCAAATCTTAGCAGGGCTTCTATACTTAATGGTAAGGGCCAATAGAGTTGGCTGAACAAAGATACCTTGGAGCGCAGGTTCACAGTTGAAACTGGAGTCACGGTAGATAAGATGGTGAAGAAGGTGTTTTGTATGCTTTCCTTTATTGGTCAGAGCATTGAGTATAGGAGTTGGGAGATTGTTGCAGCTGTTTAGGCCACTGTTGGAATATTGCGTGCAATTCTTATCATCTTCCTATTGGAAGGATGTTCTGAAACTTGAAAGTTGAAACTTGAAAGGATTCAGAAAAGATTTACAAGGATGTTGCCAGGGTTGGAGGATTTGAGCTATTGGGAGAGGCTGAATAGGCTAGGGCTATTTTCCCTGGAGCGTTGGAAGCTGAGGGGTGACCTTATAGAGGTTTATAAAATCATGAGGGGCATCGATAGGATAAATAGACAAGGTGTTTTTCCTGGGTTGGGGCGTCCAGACCTAGATGGCATTGGTTTAGGTTGAGAGGGGAAAGATATAAAAGGGACTTAAGAGGCAACTTTTTCATGCAGAGGGTGTTTTTTTAATGTAATCAGCTGCCAGAGGAAGTGATGGAGGCTGGTACAATTGCAACATTTTAAAAGTCATCTGGATGGCTATATGAATAGGATGGGTTTAGAGCGACATGGGCCAAGTGCTGGCAAATGGGACTAGATTAGGTTAGGATATCTGGTTGGCATGGACGAGTTGGATGGAAGAGTCCGTTTCCGTGTTGTACATCTCCTTAGAGGTCATGTTCCACAGTTTACAATATCTTCATGTTTCTCTTCTGTCTGTGTTGTGATCCAGATGATGTTACTACTTAACAGCTCTGATCCCAGAATAAAATCTGGCTTGATGGATCACATTCTCTTTCAGTTTCAAATGCAAATGAACATGAGCACAGACACACCTAGGCTATAGATTTGGTTTTGACAATTAAACAGAAATTTAGTATATAAAATAATGTATAAATGTAAAACCAAGCAAACCAACCTATCTACAATAACAATCTTGGAAGATTTCAAAACACTGACAAAACAAAATTCATTTCACGCTACATTGTCATCAATTACAGTTAATCAAAATGAAGTTTCCCTTCTCAACAGATCTGAGTGTTTGACTTAACTGTTTTTCCTCAGTTCCTGTCCTGAACAGTGAAGCCCTACCCTTGAATCCTGATATAATTGAGATGGCAGACTTTCTCGGCTCTGAGTGTCCAATATAGATTTATGATAAAACTCCTTGTTCTTTTGTTTCCTGAACTAATCTCTTTCATGAAGGTAACATTAGCTTAACTGATCCCAATAATCTATTTGCTGGGGAAAAAACTAACTATTGCACGTGACTTAAATCAGGTCTTCAAACTGACCGGAAAGTTTCCTATGTTTCGTGTTTTTCAATGCTAAAAATCAATTCTCAATGACTTCAAATTGAAAAGCAATATGTTTGCTATCAATGTTTTTGCTCTCCTTTTGTAAATCCTCATAATAAAAACAAACTTCCATTAACCCTATAGGAATCTTTCAGTCAACTGCTATCGGCCACAATTTTAAAGAAATGCAGATACTAGAAATCTGAAATGAAAGCAGAAATTGTTGGAACAACTCAGCAGGTCTGGCAGCATCTGTGGAGAGTAAGAAACAGCGTTAATATTTCATGTCCAGAGACGCTACTTGTTTCTCACTCTCCTCAGATGCTGCCAGACCTGCTGAATTGTTTCAGAAATTTCTGTTCTTGCTAGCCGACACATAGTAATTTAAAACCATGGTTCTGCAAGGACTGAACTAATTAACATTAAACCCCTTCACTCAAAATCAACCACCACCCATTTGTAACTAATTTTAAAGTCATAATGCTTAAAAGAAATGTATTATATGTATATTGTGGATCTTCCAGCACAATTGTTGTACAAGAAACCTAACTTTAAAAATAAATCACTGATAGTTAATTATATATAAGCTGTTCAGAGTCGAATCTTGTGCCACAAAGTAATAAAAATGTCCTAATGTGCCCCTGTTGACCCATGGAAAGTCCCACTCACTACTATCTGGGACTTGTGCTGAAATTTGGAGAACTGTCCGCCAGACTAGCCCAAACAACAACTTGATCTCGTCATGCTCAATGCCACACATCACAACCAACAACCCAACCTCCTTCATCACTGTGTAGCTGACTCTACCCTGTTCCACTGACAGGGCAGACCCACTAGAAGTGGTGGCACAAGAATATAGAATGAGCGGAGTCCCTAGGAATGCTTAACATTGATTTCAAACCCCATTATGTAATGGAAGAGCCAATAAGATGGAAAAACCCACTTAATGCACCAATCTACCTGTCGCACACATGCATCCGACAATGACACTATTGGTAAGAGTGACCCAGTACACTGTCTTTGTAGAGATTAAGTATCCTCTTCATATTGAGGACAGTCTCCATTGTGTTGTGGGGCATCCCACTCTGTTCTTTACAGTAAACTCTGAACAGATTTGGCAGCTCAAATCTGCTCATATGTGAACCAATTTGGACCCACTGCAGCAGTTGAATGGTATTCTACCGTAATCTGTCACTTCCTAGCTAAGCATTTTCCTGAATCTGTACTGTTACGTGAAACCAAATGACTAGCCATGGTTGAATAAAAAGTGTGGAAGAGCAAGCCAGGAGCAGCATCGGGCAGATGCAAAACAAAATAATGTTGAAATTACATGGATGTTAAATAGAGGCATATGACAGTTATGTGATCCCACAGCCAATAGATCACATGCAGTGATGAATGAACATGGATAATTAAATGATTAACACATGAATATAAAAGTCATGTGTAAAAAAAGTCATGAATATTCAGTCAGAAATACAGAGGGGTGATTTATCTTGGCCTCTTGTTGAAATCATGATCATAGATGCCAGTCTCTGTCAATTTGTTTCATGTCACATGCTACCAAGAAATGGCTGGAAGTAATAGACAGGAGAAGTAAATGTGGCTCCTGAGAGTATCTGGTCTCAGTGCTGTAGACTTGTGCTCCAGAACAAGTGCCTGTAGCCAACCTGTTCAGCACAACTGGAATAGTGGGGAACACTGTATCCACTATCTAAAGTGGAAAATTGTCCAAAAAAAGGTCCCATCCAATCAGAGCCCTGGAGTTCATAGAATCACAAAATTGACATGGTACAGGAAGAGGCCCATTATAAGCAGTTAGGGCTTTGTGCCAAACACATGGTTTTCCCCTGTAACTCTGCATATTATTTCTCCTTTAATAATAATCCAATGTCTCTTGAATGCCTTCACATCAAAGCAGATATTGCATGCCAAACCCAAACTACTCCATGTGAAGAGTTGTTTCTTCTCCCCTCCCCCACTCTCTTTTTGTTTCTTTTGCAAAATCCAAGAAAATTGTGTAACTTGTGATGAGTGCCAGCAGTTTCTCCCTATTCACTTTGTCCACATCCCTCTTAAAATAAGCTTTCAAGTCTCCTCTTATGACTGTGTTTTCCTTGGACAAGAGTAGGCCAACATCTTTAATCTATCCTTATAACCAAGTATCTCATCACTGGAACAATTCTCATGAACTACTTCTGCCTTCACTAGTGCTTTAACATCCTTCATAAAGTTTGCCACCCAGAACTGTACACAATGAATTCTAGCCAGAGTCTTCCATAAGTTTAATATAATCTTTCTGCTCTTGAATTCTATGCTTCTGTTAATTAAGTCTAATATAATGCATGCTTTTTTATAGCTCGCTCTACTTGTCCCGATAGGTTTTAATAATTGGCATGTGTACAAACTCTGGTCTGTCTGCTCCTGCACACCCTTTAGAATAGTACCCTTTTAATTTATATTGTCTCCCCACATTAATTGTACCAAAGTGTGTCACCTTTCATATCTGCCATCTATCCGCCAACACCACTAACTTGCCAATGTTCTTTTGAAGTTCTACAATGTCCTCCTCACAGTTTCTAATTATTCCAAGTTTTCTGTCATCCACAGACTTGGAATTTGTCCCCTTCACATCAAGGTCAAGATCATTAATATATGTACTGACCCCGACAAACTCCATTGCAAACCTGCCTACAACCCAAAAAAAAAGTAGTCTGTTTCCTATCCCTCAGGCAATTTGTCTCCACATTGTTACTTTACCTTTTTTATTTTATAAACTATTATTTTCTTCACAAGTCTGTGTGGCACTGTACTGAATGCCTATAGTTGTCCATACACACCACATCAATAGCCTTGCCTGCAACTACCCTGTCTGTTACATCTTCTGAAAACCCCACAAATTAGTGAGACCTGATTTTTATTTATTTTCCTGTTAAATCCAAGCCACCTCTTCAATTTTCTGTATTATTTTGGATTTCTGACAATATAACTATCACATACCTTACCTTGCACATTGCAGTTACAATTTGTGAAGTTTTTCCTCTGGGATGACAAATTTATAAAATCTAATAGTTGAGCAGTAACAATACTGTTAATTCAAGCTCTTTTCAACCAACTTGAAATCTTCAACTATTACAGTTCTGATATCTTGCTGCAAATTAAAATCTAAATTATGTTATGAGAGATATAATTGAATCATATTTCTGTTTTGTTGTGTCTAATGATAAAACGTTGCATTTATTCGGCTTGGGACATACTTCACTGATCCTCTAATTGATTCATTTTTGTGTTTTACCTTAAAATATTCAAAACTTGATTATCCACCACAATGGATATGCCTCTGAAGACAATGTGGATAATTGAAGTTCTGTAAGTTATCTCTTATCTGAGTTTAAAAAAAAAAGAACTGATCAGCCTTTTAGATATTGCTTTTGGGTTTTGCTTTTGTTTTGCCCATGGATTTTGGCAGTAGAAAAAACTGATTGTGGCATAATTGAAGTCCAAGGTGATTTTCATGTCTTCTCTCTTTAACAAAAAGAAATGGGGTTCATTAGCAGTTGTGCTCCTCTGTTGTTTTATTGGCAGTAAGGGGCTTGTTAGCCTATAGCATCAAATGGTGATATTTTCATTTAATGGAATCAGTTCTTCATTGGCACCCCTTGGTTTTCAACTTGAGTAAGAAAGAGTCAAAAGTTAGACTACTTCTCTGAAAACGTATAACCGTAAACTCCGATATCTATCTGGAAGCCATGACTCTGTTATGATTACATAGATATTTATCTCTAGCTTATCCACCCTTTCTTATTTTTTATTTATTCTTTTGTGGGATGTGGGTGTGGCTGACAAGGTCTTCATTTATTGCCCATTTGCAACTGAATGGTTTGATAGACCACTTCATAGGGCAGTTAGGAATCAATCATATTGCTATGGATCTAGTGTCATACGTAGGCCAAATAAGGTCAGGATAGCAGAGTTGCATAAGTGTGTAAGATTTAGGAGCTGAGGTAGGCCATTCAGCCCATCAAATCTGCTCCACCATTCAGTAAGATTGTGGCTGATTTGATAACTCCATTTCCTTCACCAGTGGGTATTATAGAGTCATATAGCATGGAAACAGACCCTTTGGTCCAGCCAGTCTATATTGAGCATAATCCCAAGCCAAATTAGTTCCACCTGCCTACTCCTGGCCCTTTTTAAAAAATTTATTTCTTTTGTGCGATGTGGGCATCGCTGGCTGGCCAGCATTTATTGCCTGTCCTTAGTTGCGCTTGAGTGGTGAGCTGCCTTCTTGAACCTCTGCAGTCCATTTGCTGTAGTTTGCCTCATTATGCCATTAGGGAGGCCATTCTAGGACATTGACATGGCAATAGCGAAGGAATGGTGATATATTTCCAAGTCAGGATGGTGAGTGACTTGGAGGGGAACTTGAAGGTGGTAGTGTTCCCATATATCTGCTGTCCTTCTCCTTCACGATCAAAGTGGTTGTGGGTTTGGAAGGTGCTATCTGAGGATCTTTGGTGAATTTCTGCACTGCATCTGTAGATAGTACACACTGCTACTAGAGTGTCAGTGATGAAGGGAGTGGATTCTTGTGGATGTGGTGCCAATCAAGCGGGCTGCTTTGTCCTGGATGGTGTCACGCTTCTTGAGTGTTGTTGGGGCTGCACTCATCCAGACAAATGGGGAGTATTCCATCAGACTCCTGACTTGTGCCATGTAGATTGTGAACAAGCTTTGAGGGGTCAGGAGATGAGTTACTCATTGCAGTATTCCTTGCTTTTGACCTGTTTTTGTATCCTCTGTGTTCATGTGGTAAAACCAGTTGAGTTTCTGGTCAATGATAACTCCCAGGATGTTGCTTGTGGAGAATTCAGTGATGGCAACACTGTTGAAAGGGGCATTGGTTATATTTGTCACTCCATTTGTGATCGTCATAGCCTGGCATTGTCCAGATATTATCCAGATCCTTTGAACATGGACTGCTTCAATATCGAAGGAGTTACGAATGGTGCTGAACATCCCCACCTCTGATCTTGTGATGGGAGGAAGGTGATTGATGAAGCAGCTGAAGATGGTTGGGCTGAGGACACAACTCTGAGGAACTCCTGCAGAGATGTCCTGAAGCTGAGGTGACTGACTTCCAAAAACTGAGACCATCCTCCTATGAGTCAGGTATGACTCCAAGCATTGGAGAGTTTGCCCTGATACTCGTTGATTCCAGTTTTGCTAGGGCTCTTTGATGCCACACTCTGTTGAATGCAGCTCTTTTGTCCATGTTCGAACCAAGGCTGTATTGAGGTCAGGAGTTGAGTGGCCCTGGTGGAACTGAAACTGGGCGTTGCTGAGCAGGTGCTGCTTGATAGCACTGTTGATTACCACTTTTTTCAGTTTTTACTGATGATTGAAAGTAGACTGATGGGGTGGTAATTGGCTGGGTTGGATTTGTCCTGATTTTAATGTACAGGACATACTTGAGCAATTTTCCATATTTTTGGGTACATGCCAGTGTTTGTAACTGTACTGGAACAGTGTGGCTAGGGGAGTGGCAAATCCCCTAGAGGACAAGTCTTCAGGGCTACTGCTGGAATGTTGTCAGGTCCTGTAGCCTTTGCAGTATCCAGTGTCACCAACCAGTTTTTGATCACATGGAGTGAATCGAATTGGCTAAAAACTGGTATCCCTCCATCCTTCCTTATTCATGATCTTATCCAAATATCTTTTTAAACATTGTAATTGTATCCATACCTACCACTTCCTCAGGATGTTCATTCCACACACAACTTACTCTCTGGATAAAAGGTTTGTCCCACGTGACTTTTCCAAATCTCTCTCTTCTCACCTTGAAAATGAATCCTCTAGTCTTGAAATCTCCCATCCTATGGAAAAGACAACTATCATCAACTCTATCTATACCCCTCATTCTTTTATAAACTTGTATAAGGTCACCTCTCAACCTCCTGTGCTCCAGTGAAAAAAATCCTAGCCTTTTCTTTTTATAACTCAAACCTTCCATATCTGGCAAATCCTGATAAATCTCATCTGAATCCTCTCCAGCTTAATGATACCCTTCCTACAACTGGGCCACCAGAACTGGACACTGTATTCTAGAAGAGGCCTCACCAATGTCCTGCACAACCTCAACATGATTTCTGACTCCTGTACTAGAAAGACTAAAAGTATGATGAACCAGATGGGTTTTCGCCATGGTTGATAGCTTCATGTACACCATTTCTGAGATTAGCTTGTGCATTTCGGACTTATTATTTGAATATAAATTCCACCACTTGCCATGATAAGATTTGAACTCCTATCCACGGAAACTGGCCTTCTGGACTGACGTTATCGTTGCACAACTCTCTCTACTACACTGTTGACATATGACCAACTCTTGTAAATTAAGTGGAATTATGAGAGTGAAAAGAGAAGGTACAATGTCCTGGAAAGGGCTGAAACTAGTAGGATAAATGATTGCTTCCATTGGAGCGCTGGGCCACTAAAGTCAAGGTTGCTAAATTTACGGGGATTGATCACCCCTGGCAACAAGAGTTCTGGAGCTTCAAGATTCATGAAGTTCTTGGCTGGCAGGAGTTCTGATGAGGTCCGCTGACTGCACTCTGGACAAAATTGCCAGAGTGAGTGTAGCTGCTCTCTCAAAAACACATATTGGTCTCTGCTGTGGGTCATTGCTCTTGAGTCGATTGTTTGTGGATTCGAATCCTGCTCCACCTACTTGATCAGGACTGATACACTACTTGATGCTGTGGAGATTGTCGGAAGGTGCTGACTTTCAGAAGACCTCCTAACTTGAGGTCCCATCTGACCTTTTCAACTGAGCAAAAGAGATCCCAAGGCCCTATTTAAATGAACAATAAGGCCTCAGTTGAGGGTTTGGGAGCAATGAAACCTTTCCAGTGTGGAACTAATTGGACTAAACTTAGTGTGTGGTTGGAAACTATGTTTGATTCTAATGTCAGCATCCTGAGCACTCCTTGGTGAGAGGGGTATGCAGGTTGGTAGTGGGTCAGAGTTGTTATAAGTTGGTAAAAGCAAATTTGCCTCTGGACTCCTTTGTCATACTATTTGCTATTTCCTATGTATTGCCAAAGTTACTATCTGTTGCTAACCCTGCTCACTTGGATTGAAACAGGTCATTCGACCCAACAAATTTACACCAACCCTCCGAACAGCATGCTACCCATTTCCATCCTCTTACTGTATCCCTATAACCCTGCCTTTCACAAGGATAAACCATCTAAAATATGCATTCCGGGGCATTATGGGCTATTTAGCATGGCCAATCCACTTAAGCTACATACCTTTGGACTGGGGGAGGAAAGTGCAGCACCCGGAGGAAACCCACGCAGACATGAGAAGAATGAGCAAACTCCACACAGACAGTCGCCTGAGGCTGGAATTAAACCTGAGTCCCTGGTGCCATGAGGCAGCAGTGCTAACCACTGAGCCACCGTGCTGCCTCTAAGGGAGCAGAAATTCCTTCACCTTGTGTGGTTGTGACTCTTAGGGGTAAAAATTCCAGAGGCCTTTCAATGTTTATCTGGTAAGGATATTTTAAGTCTGAGTGAAGAATTCTTCCACACTCAGAAAACCCAGAGGATGTGGGTTAGAACCAGAAAATGAAGTTAAGGTAGGTCAGCCATTGTTAATGGAATTTCAATTAAGGATTTACAGGTGAATACCAGTAAATGATTAGTGACATGCCTAGGGTATATAGAAATAGATATTGTTGTAACACTATGGCTGTTAATTAGTAGATGCATATGTAATGCTGTGCATTTTGATAAAGTTGCTTTCATGTAAAGGATGAACATTGAATTAGTAGCCATGACCGTATTGAATGTTGGAAAAGGCTGTATGTTCTTACAAGTGCACACCTAAGTTTGCAATACGTGGAGTCCATTAGATCGTCTTAATTTTCATTTATTGTAATTGCTGATTTGATCAGTGTGTGTTCAATAGCACTGAATCTGTTCTGTAAAATATTCAGGACATTGGTAGATTATGCTAATTTTCTTGTACTGATCAGTCTTGAGAAAATTATGTGTATTTTAAACTGTATTTTCACCTTTTGGTTCTCATTATTTGGTATCCTTGCTTCTAATTTTATTCAATTTCTGAGTACTCGGGAGAGTAACGAAGTACAAATCCTTAGAGCAAAGTGTAGTTTAGACAAGTCCAATTGATTTGTAAACATGGAAAATTATTTGGACTTGCTTCTTTGTGAATTGTCTCCCTATCCTAGTTGCATGCATTAGAGGACTTATATCAGCGTATAAGCAGATATATTATTTCTCTGTCCTGCTCTCTGATTATACCATTCCAATCTGTGCACAGTTTAATAAATCCAGATTAAAAGATTTCTGGATTAGTGTATAGGGAGCTCTGTGCATTGAGGCAAATCAATGCTCTTCTGCCACATCAAGTAGCTTTCCTGCAATCCTCATCTCAATTTTAAATTATTCTGTGTTTTATTTAGTTGCTGCTAGTCCTCTAGAAATGTGTACAATTATCTTCAATACCAGTGTTTTGAGTTGAATTTGACGTAATGTCTTACAAGATTACACTTTCAATTGCTTGTGCTGAAAACGTTCTCGTTCATTTGTTTTTAAGTTTTCAGTACTTGAATGTTATTTGGTGAAAACCCATCACTTAACTACGGATTTTTGACTTCATTGACTGCATATCAATAAACCTCCAAACAAAAGTGGAAGGCTTGTTTGAAACTAGTTGGTATCCTGTGACATTTTGAATGGCAGTGAATATCAGACAGGTTGTATAATGGAATGATAACGGCAGTTAGCTAAGTAGAAATTACAAAATCAACCTCTGAGCATTGAGATCAGATATTAGTATCAGGTCAGCTAAAGTACGATTAAATGGAAAATAATAATTTAATCAGAATTGTTTGACCTATTTCAAATCCTCTTAATATTTCTGCCTCTATTTTTATGCAATTCTTTGAGAGAATAGTAATTTGCTACATGTATTTATGAAAATACAGTAAAATGCATTTAAGTTGCCGTAATTATCTGGCACCATTTAATTACATAAATTATAAAAAGTAATGCAATAATGTATTTAATGTAAAAATAGTCAAAATTTAGGAAGTAGCAAAATTCAAATTGGTAAGAGTTTGTTTCTAGAGCAGCACAGGCTAAAGAGCAGTGAGATTTAGAACTGTAACTAGGCATTGTTACTAAAGTTTGGAAGATTAAATTGCCACAGCGCTACATTAACTATGCAGTTACAAGCATCAGTAGGATCTGGAGTGGCCAAATGGCTTATTGGAGCCAACTTCACCATTCAAATCCAAATTGGACTCCATTTTCCCTCCTGATGCTCCTCTCTCTTTATTGTCTTAGAGTCCAAAACTCTGTCTGTTTTCAGGGAAACTGTTCACATAATAATTGATAAGAGAAAAATGTCATTTGCTGCCTTGCATTCCAATAATTAGTTACTACTTGATCATTGAGCATGAAACATGAGAACAGAAAATAGCTTTGCTCAGAAAATGCATTTTTGAAAACACAATACCTTTTTGGCACTCTGATTTGCTCAAGTAAACTCCAAGAGACAATGTTGGCTGCCCACTATTACTTCCATTAACCTGCGTGGTCTCCAGATATCTGACTCCAGACAATTTTCCCTTGGACAGCCTCTGTTGCATCAAATTCTGTCAGTGCTCTTCCAGTAATCAGTGCAGTGCTCAGGTTTTGTTCCACTTGTTCTTGGCATGTAAGCATCATTGGCAGGTTCAGCATTTATTGCTCATCGCTAATTGCCCTTGCGAAGATGGCAGTGAACTGGCAGGGAAAGCACATCAGCTGCCAGAGTTAGAGGGACAGGCATAATTCAGTGCCCATTTTAATAAGTAGCACATTTTCCTTTTTTATTTTTACATTGCTATATAAAAGCTTCTGTCCATAATTAGAATGCAGACTTCCTAAATGTGGCATAATTATATGCTTCTCCCTGTTGTGCTGCTGCAGTCACTACAATATTAGATGTAAATTAGATGTACCTAGATGTAAAATACACCTTTTACCTTTCTGGAAATGTAGTCTCAAGAAGAAATCGACAGGATCTTCCAGTGTTAATAACAGTGAATGTTGAGGTGTTACCTGCTGTGGTCCATAGATGAAATCCTAACCAGAGAATGGAACTTGGAACTTACCAAGGCCATTTAAACATTGTGATAGGTAGATTTACATTGCCTGTTTCCCTCTGACAGTGACTTGGGCATTGGCCTCTGTGTTGGGCCTGTTATGTGATACTGACTGTAGTAATGTCCTGCTGTTACTTGTGGCAGAAATTAACATCCTGAGCCTTGCCTAGCATGCACTGCACCACCTCACCACCCCACCCCAAAACCCCCACCATCACCAATTCCATCATCCATCAGACTTTTGGAATTTGGCTACAAGTGGTGGGTGGTGTGTTTTTTTTTCCAAAAAGGGGATATGTCCTTTCTCTGTAGTGGCTGTAACTTGGATTACTGTTGCAGCTGGTGTAAACAGGAGGATCCTAATTACCTTGGTAGTCAGCCATGATTGATCAGATATAGTTTCACTGTTCTGTGATTATAACATTTTAATGTTGTACTAATTTAAGAACTTGAATGATGCTTTACTTCATGGTTTGTTAACTGACCTCCATTCTGAACATTTAATGCCCTGGAGTCATACTTGGATATCCTTGGTCCCCACTCACTTGAGTGAAACACTCCTGTGGTGCTTTTTCATATGGAATCCTTTTTTTGTTGCATGTGCCCATGTTTTAGTTGCTTTCACAATGAGCCACAATTAATCAAAGGAGGTTAATCTATTGTGCATGCTATGTTTTGGCGTGCTTGAGGCAGCTTTTAAACTTTGGTTCAGACATACCAGCAGGATATTTAACTCTCACTGCCTGGCAGAAACTGGCATTAGTTAGTTCTCATTGCAACTTTAAGCTCTTTTCCTGGGCCTAAGGTGGGCTTGATGACAGGAGTGTTTAGCTTGAGATGGATCCCACCACCTGCTTTTTGAACTATTTTCTCAATGGGATGTGAACCTGTTCCAGATGGCAGACTAGAAAAGGCAACCATTGCAAATGGGTGTTGGCCTTATTTTTGTGAGAGTGAGAGGAACAGATTATTGGCAGCAGGGTGATTCCCAAATAAGGAGGTGCAACAGTAAGAATCTTCCAAACCCAACAACGCTGCCCCAGCCCCCACTCCCACCCAATAATCCTAAGTATGTCTTACCATGTTTCTGATGACAGTCCTCATGATTTGGAGGAGTTGGTTTTTGACTGGGGGGGACAAAGTTAAAAATCATCCAACAGCAGGTTATAGTCCAACACGTTTATTTGGAAGCATTAGCTTTCGAAGCGCTGCTTCATCAAGTGGTCGTCTCATGATGCTTTTCTCCACCTTGCTAAAATTCCACTCTTATCCCCAAACAGTTACTACTTTTCACTTAGAGTTATGTGATTGTGAAGCCTCAAACTGCTAATTTCTCGTGAGTTTAATAGTTTTATCTCACCCTGTCTGCCTAGTATTTGTTTCTGATTCAAATTGGCTCTTGGTTTTATTTTTTTATGGTTTTCTTGACACCTCATTAACTATGTTAGTGACTGTATTTGCACAAAGATTTTCTGCCATAATGGGGGTGTGTGTTCACAAGAAGACTTCTTGCTGCCCTGCTTAATTGAGGTAAAATTGTGTTTGTCTTGATCTCTGAGCATTCCAAATTGCTTCAGAGTCAATGAGCATGTTTGAATTATGTCTGTTGTAATGTAGGGAACACTGGAAGCCAATTTTCACATTACAAGGTTCCATAAAGGTGACCAATTAAACTGTTTCACTGATCTTAAGGGACATGTGTTGATCCGGACATAAGCTGAACGCTCCTGTTCTTCAATTGGTTCCCATGATACTTCACATTTACCTGAGAGCTCTGATTGTACAAATAGTTCATTTATGTAAATTCTGTTGTCAGATAAAGTCAAATTTAACACCTATACCACTCTGTTGTGCCAAGTACTGGCATGATTGTATTATACATGTCTTAAAACGATCTTATAGACTACATTTGAAGTAAAACTGAAAATCAATGTGGTTTCCAAGGGCTACCTTAATCGTGATTAAGGAACTGCCTATATTTGGAGTGAATTTTTTCTGATTACAGTACAACCCTCTTGGGATCAAGCTAAAGGGTAAACAGAAACCCCCTCAATATTTCATTGTAACTGTTTTGATTTGCCTTTTCAAACATAACCTGTGGCTTCAGTCAGCCATACATTTTATTTATGAGATTACAACAATGCCTTATTTGGACAATGGCCTAAAATTTCATACAAGGTTATATGCTAAGGTGGGTAACTTTGCACCCTGTTAAACTCTGCAGAAGTCAAATTGGTTTTTAAGAGAATTATATTAAAGAGAAAGCCTTGAAAGTAAAGCCTTCAAACTATTGCAATCAGCAAAGCAGGTAAGCAACTAACTGCATTTTTCTTCAAAGGGCAAGAAAGATTCTCTCCTGAAACATGCTCCATCTTCAGTTTCACTTGGTCAATCTACCCACAAATAGATTTCTGATGATGGTATTTGCAGCTCCTGAAAAGTCTTTTCAAGTCCTTAATCCACTGCAGTCAACTTGACTAAGGAACATCAGGCCTGCACTGAAATGCAAACTATTTTCAAATCTAATTTTGTAATTTACTATTCCATATTCCTCTGTACTTGCATACTTATCACTTGTCTATAATGAATATATTTTCTTCTTTTGCAAGTTTATGCCCTTGAGTTGTCAAGTCTTCAGGCATTAGAAACACTTGATTTAGATAGTCTATCTAATTATTTCATGATTTTAAACAACTTCATCAGATCTTCTCTGACATAAAAAGAGCAACTGCAATTAGCTTAACTATAATTTCTCATTCATGGACCTATTCTGATAAATCTCTTTGATATCCCTTTTGAAGTTCCAGCAATCAAACTACTTAAAAGTAAATTCTGAAATTCAAGCATTATTTTCTTTTTCGATAAAAGGGGATGAGTAGGAGAGTACATAGCTGATTCATTATTAGATTTTTAACGCACCTAAAGCATGTAGAACTAGCAAAACGAGTGAACATTAAAGATATAAATAACCAATAAGTAAGATGCTGAAGGATTTTCTATATGGAAAAATTCAAACTGTGCTAAGATCCTTAGGTCTAGATATCTTGTGGTTTCGGTACTCTGTTATCAGCTGGCTAATGCTCTGGTCAGTATAGAGATTAGAATGAGAAAACTGCTTTAATTCACAGCCAAGCTGCAGGTCTGTTTAACGATCTTTGTTTGTCTCCTGGGCCACATTTCATAACTCATCATTTGACATGTGGAAGTTTATTTCTCTTCCGTACTGTCTAGAGTGATACAAAAATGAAACAAATTCAGTAATGCCTGTTGCAGATGTTACCTTGATCTGACCATCTGTAACTGGGAATTTTGCATAAGTTTGACCAGACTTTCAGTACATCGGCTGAGGCTGATTGTTCCATGTTTCGTGGATCATAGAAATATGAAGCAAACTGGATAGAATGAGTCACAGAGGCATTGGTTAAATTACCATGCAAGACAGTTCTACTAAGGAGAAATGTCAGTAGAATGCTGCTGGAATGCTTCAGAGCAACTCTATGGCTACTAGTTTATTGATTTTGTGGACATACTGTTGTAGAGGAGAAATCACTTCAGGAGATTGTCACCTTGACACTGGACGGGAGCTTGAAATTAGTAACTGGGATTTTCTGTCTTGGGTTATTTATTTGGGTCAGGGCGCAGCCAACTCTGTCAAAGCAGGGTCTAATCCCAGTGGAAGAGATCAGAAGCTAGATTGTTTTAAATATTTGAAGTCAGATTGGCCTTTTGGCAGCTTAAATCTAAAAACTATAAACTGGGCATCATATTATAGGAAAGGTGTGAATGCAAAAGCAGTTTACTAAAATGCTTCCGCAGATGAGCAATTTAGGATAGATTAGATTAGATTACTTACAGTGTGGAAACAGGCCCTTCAGACCAACAAGTCCACACCGACTCGCAACCCACCCAGACCCATTCCCCAACGCTTACCTTCACCGAACACTATGGCCAATTCACCTAACCTGCACATTTTTGTGTTTGTGGGAGGAAACCCATGCAGACACTGGGAGAATGTGCAAACTCCACACAGTCAGTCACCTGAGGTGGGAATTGAACCCGGGTCTCTGGTGCTGTGAGGCAACAGTGCTAACCACTGTGCCACCATTCTCCTTGGCTAGAAGAAGGCTAAGAAAAGAACTGATAGAGGTTTTCAGAACCTTCTGCAGGTTGGATGGAGTAGATAGATAAGTTGTTAATGCTTGCACAAGGAAGAAGAACCAGATGGCATAGACTTGGTGATTTACAAAAGAAGTAAATGTGAAGTGCGAAAAACTTCTTTGCTCAGTTAGAGATTGGATTGTGCTACTTGGAAGTGTGGTTGAGGCAGGTTCAGTTAGGGTATTCAAGAGCCATTAGATTATATAGAAAGAAAGAGTAGAGTATGGCAGGAGAAAACATTTTGGCTCCAAGTAAAGATGTGCATGTGAGAAACAAAGCTCACACACTTCAATAATTGCAGTCTGAGACAAAATCTGAATCAGTAGTGTCCTTTATTTTACTCTTGCAAGAGGGTGTGATGTCCAGTGTCTATAAGGCAAGGGACATACACACCCCAAATTCAATTAATACGCAACATTTATATAATTTGGTTTCTTTTGTTTTACATTGCTCCTCCCCTGTTTACATCTTCCACTTCCCTAAGACCGACACCCATTACTCCTATTTATCTCTTGTCTTATTCGGCCTTGTCTGTGACAAAATGCTTATTTCTGGCCTCACAAGGCTGTTTGACCTCATCCCGCTGTAGGTCATTGTTAGGCATATTCTTTCTTCTTCATTACCTACTCCCTCCATCTGTACCTTCCCCTACCATACTGATCCTTATGACCCTTTTAATTGGGGTTTGTTCCTGTGTTTCTGTAAAAGTGGGAAACAGATGTTTATACCTACTGTTTGTACAGGCGTATCTAGCTTAACTACCTCCCCTCACAGCATCTTACCTATTCGCCTGTAATATCTACCATTGTTTTGCAGTCACGTTTCATTCTGGCATACAATTTTAGCTAATACAAAAACAATTATGTATTTCCTCCACATCGTTTCCATTCTTATTGACTCAGCTCTTGGCTAAAACAATTACACACTGGTGTGAGTTCATTTACTTTATATAAGTAAATGGAATTGCAGAAGTAACACTATTTTTCCCATATCCCACAATTTCCCCTTTTTCTTTAATTACCATTTGTTATCTTCTGCAATTTTTCTTTTAAGCATCGCCCCCGAAATTCGCAAGCATCCTTCCGGAGATTTCATCCATCTTGGTCTTACTCATCCCCTCGTTATTTAGTCGATAAAGTTCCTCTGCCTGATTCCCTTTTAGGGGCATCTATTTCATCAAGTCTGTTTCAATCATTCTTTGGGTGAGCCCTCGTATACGGGGTATAATACAACAGCCAATGGCCACCAATACCCCGACTACTACTATCAGGGAAGTAAGGATAGAAACCACCACCCCCTTCCATTTTCCAAACCATGATTCAAGCCATCCCCGTGAGAGATGTGTCTACTCCTGAATTCTCAGCCAGTTCCTCTGCTAAGGTAGTCAATCCCCTTAAGGCCCGAGTACTTGAACCATCAGGTGCAGTGTTATTAGGAATAAAGGTACCACAGCTTCCTCCTAACATCACACACACCCACCCCCTTTTTCTGCTAAAATCATGTCAAGGGCCATTTTGTTTTCCCATGCCATCCTACTTGTCGCATCAAGCTGTTCTGATATTCCTTTAACCGCATCTCTTGTATAATTTATAAATCGCTGTTGATTATAGAAAATGTAATTTATCCAATTTATATTTTTATTAATTGTTACCCACCAAAAGAGAGCTGACTCAAAGCCTGCTGCAATCTGGTTACAAGCCTTGAATTCATCAGGTACTCCCCTAGGGACTCCTACCGAATCAAGATAAATCCTGTCATTGAAAGAAGTGTCTAACAGTAATCTCTTACCCCTTCCCTTTTTCCCGACTATCTTTTCCTTCTCGAATGCCAAGGTAAATGGAATTGCCAATTGTACAATTGCACATATCCCTCTCCAATCCGGAGGTAGCGTGGGTCTCAATATTTTGCCTCCACAGTACCACCACAGATCCGCTCGGGAAACCTTTAGTGCTGAGTAGTTCCCTCCCTTCTCCGTTTCGGTAACATTCTTAATCTCTGTACATAATTTCAGCTCCCCCAAATCTCTCGACCGACTTGTACCTTGTCTACGCACACACGACGTGTGATTTCCAACTGCGGCGGAAAATGTGGGGGTGACTTTTGCATCTTTCTTCTCCAAGGGAGGGAACATCAGAGATAGGGAGGTACAATTCCTATCATTCCATGCAGTCTCATCCTGATACAGGGCTATCGTACATTTCATGCCCTTCCTGTCTTCACCACACTACCTTTTGTCCCGTCTACGACTGCATACCCATTATTTCTTTTCCCTTCAGTCACCCGGGATGATCCGTCTATAAAAAGTCTAGCCCCTGCATGAAGTGGAACATCTCTCAGGTCCATGCGGACCTTAGTTTGGTATTCTATGATGTCAAGGCAGTCGTGCCCTGAATTCTGAGGAGAGTCTCCTTCCCCTTTCCAAAGAAAGGCAGCTGGATTTAAACAATTGTCAGTGACCAACACTAGATTATCCTTTTCTATTAATATTGCCTCATATTTCAGAATCCGCGAGTCTGTCAACCATCGCCCAGCTTTTTGGTTTAGGATCGTTCTCACTTGGTGTGGGGTGCTTACTGTTAGGGCTCCCCCAAATGTAAGCTTTCTGCTTTCCTCCACCAACAGTGCAGTGGCAGCCACAGCCTGCACACACTCAGGCCATCCCCGGGATACTGGATCCAATAGCTTTGAAAGATATGCTACTGGCTGTCTCAAGAAGGGCTTCCTGAAGAAGGGCTAATGCCCGAAACGTCGATTCTCCTGTTCCCTAGATGCTGCCTGACCTGCTGCGCTTCTCCAGCAACACATTTCCATCTCTACTGGCTGTCTCATTCCTCCCCACCTCTGGGTTAATACCCCCAAAGCCGCTCCCTTATCTACAGTAACAAAGAGCTGGAAAGGGAAGATAAGGCTAACACGGGGGCATGGATCAGATCTCTCTTGAGTTCCTCAACTAGTTCTTTTTCCTCATCATCCCAACTTAGACATTTTGGTTCCCCCTCGAATAGTTTGAGATATAATTTCCTAGTCTTTTGAACATAGGAATCAATCCACAATCTGCAATATCCCGTTAGACCCAAACATTTGCGTAACTCCTGTTTAGTTCTGGGCAGTGGCATCCCCACTTTCGCTTTCCCTCACTAACTAAATGTCCCAAGTATTTCACTTCTTGCTCCACATATTGTAGTTTGTTTTTAAATACTTGCAGTCCTTGCTGGCCCAGGAAATTCAATAATTTGTTAGTGGCTTCTACTACTCTTTCTCTTCTTTTTCCTGTTACTAAGAGGTCGTCTACATACTTCAACAGGGTAGTCCCCTTGGGGCAGCTAAATTTCTCCAATATTTGTTCTAACATCTGCCCAAATAAATTTGGGGATTCCGTAAACCCCTGGGGGTGCACAGTCCACCGGTATTGCTGTTTCCGTCCTGTCTTGGGGTCTTCCCATTCAAAGGCGAACAAATTCCTACTTTCCTCCGCCAAGGGACAAGCCCAAAAGGCATCCTTTAAATCTATCACACTAAACCATTTGTGGTCATAAGGGATCTTACTTAATACTGTATTGGGGTTTGGCACCACTGGGTGCCTGATCTGTACTATTCGATTTAATGTTGTCAAATCCTGCACCAATCGATAAGTTCCATCAGATTTCCGCACTGGTATAATTGGGGTATTATAAGGAGACATACATGGCTCCAACAGTCCATCTCTAATCAGTCCTTCAATTACTGGCTGCAGTCCTCGTTTACCTTCTATGGAAATGGGATATTGTCGCTCCCTTTTTCTTTTTAAATTTATTAGAAGGGGAGGGATCTGTAGTTTTCCATGATTCCCTTCTCTAGCCCATACAATAGGGTCTATCTCTCTCTCCACATCCTCTGTCAACATTGCCATTTGTATAACTAATTCTTTTTCCTGAATTCCAATCTCCAGTCCTAAGAGGATAATTAAGTCTCTCCCTAGTAAGTTACTTCCTATATCAGGGATATACAGCAGTTCCCCTGTGACCCTATCCTTAGGACCTTCTATCATCATAGGTTCAAATACTGGAACAGTAAATCCTTCCCCTTTTTCCCCCGAAGCAGTAACTGACCGTGTCGACATTTCTACTTTCTTTGGTTTAAAATTCAGCGATGACCGTGCTGCCCCCGTTTCTACTAGGAAGACTGCCTCTTCCCTACAGGGTCCCATCTTCAAGTTTATCAAGGGTTCCTGGTGGGCCCCCGAGGGCAGGAACCCCTGACACCCCTGTTCTTCATCAAAATTCATAAGCGGAATTGCTCTTTCTTTCCTTTGTAAATGAGGACACTCCCGCTTAAAATGCCCTATCTTTCCACAATAATAGCATCCTGCCTGTGGAGACCTCCATCTCTGCCCCTGTCGCTCGAACCCTCTATCAAATGCTCCCCCTTGTCCTCTCCCTCTCCCTCTTCCTCTCTGTCCTACATGCTGCCACCCGCCGCACCGGTTGCTCACTATTGGTTCCATTCTTTTCTTAACTACCTCATCAACCGTAGCTACCATCATTTTCACCTTCTGTTTTTGTTTCTCATCCTCTCTCTTTACAAACACTTTCTGTGCCTCTCTTAACAATTCATCTAATGGTTTTTCACTCAACCCTTCTATCTTCTGTATCTTTCTCTGTATGTCTGGCCATGCCTTTGTCACAAAATGTACTTTCAAAAGACCCTGTGCCACTGGGTCCTCAGGGTTCATTCCAGAATATTTCCGCATTGAGTCTCTTAATCTTTGCAAGAAAGCTGAGGGAGTCTCCTCTTTCTCCTGTCTAACTTCAAAGGCTTTAGTCAAATTCTGTGACTTTGGAACTGCCTCTCTTATTCCTTTTAGAATCCGGTCTTTCAATTCCCTCATTTCTTCTCTATGCTCCGGGTTTTGGTTTTCCCACTTGGGGTCTCTGAGGGGAAACTTTGCCTCTCCCTGTCCAGCATCCCCATCTCCAATCGGGTGTTCCCTGTCCAATATTTTAATGGCTGCTCCTCATATAAGTCCCTTTTCTTCCCCAGTAAATAGTATATTCAAAATAGACATTAACTCGGCCCACGTATACAGACTGGGCCCCAAATATCGATCAATTTGTTCAGACAACCTCACCGGATCCTCAACCAGGACCTTCATTTCCTTTTTAAATGTTCTGACCTCCCCACTGGTGAGGGGGGCACTTACAAAACCCAATCTCTTTGTCCCCTATTGGTACTTCCCGAAGGGGATAAGTCGTTACGTTCTTCCCTTTTTTTCTGTTTTCCCCCTCCTTAGGCTTTGATTTAGATCCTCTGGAGGCCTCCTCTACATCTACTGTAGCTTCCCTTTCTTTTGCTGAGGATTGAGGGTCAGGAACAACAACATCCCCGTCCACCGCCCCGTCGTCGTCCTCTTGTGAGTCATCTGTTCCCAGTCCCTGTCTGTCTGTATCTCCTCCTCCCCCATGTTCACCTAACCTGATTTTATGGTACGGGGTGGGGGGGGGTCAAATAGCCAAGAGGATCCCAGGGACTAGGTGGGGCAGAGGGGGAATCCCTTGTCTTTACTACCATCATTCCCAAACTGCCCTTCCAACAGGACGCATAGTCCTCCTCCTCTTGACTAAAAGGTTGTTTTTTATTCACATACAAACCTAAATACTGACAGACCCAATCCTCGTCCGAACCATACTTTGGCCAGAAGACAGCCGGACGAAGGATTGGGTCTTTGGTCCAAACTAAACAACAATATTTAATCATTTTCTTTTTCTTTTGCCCTTGTACAAGTATTGCTTGTCCATTCCTGCAACATCCTCCCCAACGGACTTTCAGGAAGAATGTTACCAGGGACTTTTTCTTCTTCCTTTACTCCGTGACAGCTACTCTGCCTACCCCCCATTTCTCGGGGCCCTCGCCAGTCCCTCAGCGAGTAAATACCCCTTTTCCCGGCCACCAAGGCAATACTTAAAGTCAGGTTTCTTACCTTGGTCTGTGCACAGAGTTGCCTGGCCCCTTTTCGCCATATTTTCTATCGACCTCCTATCACTGTCTGATTCAGATGTCTCTCTTGTGGGATCCGTACCAGTCGCCCAAGGGAGCGGACCAAAGCGGGACACGAGACCGCTTCTCAATTGGGAACGGGACACGTCTTCCCAGTGTCCAAGGCCAGCCACTCCTCCCGGCGATGGAAGAATATCCAGGACAGCCCCCAATTGTGAGAAACCAAGCTCACACACTTCAATAATTGCAGTCCGAGACAAAATCTGAATCAGTAGTGTCCTTTATTTTACTCTTGCAAGAAGGTGTGATGTCTAGTGTCTATAAGGCAAGGGACATACACACCCCAAATTCAATTAATACGCAACATTTATATAATTTGCTTTCTTTTGTTTTACATTGCTCCTCCCCTGTTTACATCTTCCACTTCCCTAAGACCGGCACCCATTACTCCTATTTATCTCTTGCCTTATCCGGCCTTGTCTGTGACAAAATGCTTATTTCTGGCCTCACAAGGCTGTTTGACCTCATCCCGCTGTAGGTCATTGTTAGGCATATTCTTTCTTCACCATTATCTACTCCCTCCATCTGTACCTTCCCCTGATCCTTATGACCCTTTTAATTGGGGTTTGTTCCTGTGTTTCTGTAAAAGTGGGAAACAGATGTTTATACCTACTGTTTGTACAGGCGTATCTAGCCTAACTTCATCCCCTCACAGCATCTTACCTATTCGCCTGTAATATCTACCATTGTTTTGCAGTCACGTTTCATTCTGGCATACAATTTTAGCTAATACAAAAACAATTATGTATTTCCTCCACATTGTTTCCATTCTTGTTGACTCAGCTCTTGGCTAAAACAATTACACACTGGTGTGAGTTCATTTACTTTGTATAAGTAAATGGAATTGCAGAAGTAACACTATTTTTCCCATATCCCACATGCAGATAAAGATCCAATGTAGTTATGATGGGCTGAATAGCTTCCTGTGGTGTAACAATTCTGTGAATCTAGTCAACTTGATGCTACACACAATAGATGCAGGAATTCAGTGAAAGGTAGGAAGAGAAAGGGGTGTTTTTTGCTTTCCCAAAACTTTTGCAGCCTCATTGAATTTAAATCTGTTACAGGAGAAGTTAGATGGGTTATAAAGGACTAAGACTCTGTTCTATTTCTGAGCTTCAGCTGGTGATAAAATTAATATTATTTAGTTAAATTATAAATTAAAACTTATTTAAGGATGGCAGGAAAAGTGATGAGTCTTAGCTGCAGTATGTAAGAGTTGCTGGATGGTGGTTTGATGCTGGTTCCTGAGTTGCTCCAGAACGTCTGTGTTAAATGTTTTTTGTTCAAGCTCAGTCTTTGAGCTGGAAAGTGAATTACAGACAAATGCAACACATCAGGTTAGAGAATTGTTCATTGGATTCTTGGTAGCAGTTGTACTTTTTGGGGTGGTGTAGTCTGATTTGGTCAGTGTTCATGAACAGGAGAGTGAGGCATATCAGTGAACCCAGAGGCCAGGAGCTTTAGGGCTTCTATATCCACTGTATTTGAGATCCTTTCCAAGCATTTTTCAGGATAAGAGTGAGGTCTTCAGAGTAGATATGCGAACTGACAAGGGTGAAGAAATAATTCAAAAGGGGCAAGTGGGATATATGCAGTGATTAGTTCCCTGAAGGGTATTGCCACCATTCTCTGTAGCAAAGAGCTGGGTCCAGCAGTGCTAGGGTTTGGGGCATGTGCTCTGTTCTGGAAGGGAGTTTGCATTGGATTGGGGGCAGTGGGGAGGAAGGGGCGGTTGGAGGGATCCAGTCATCTTGGTCCGTATAGGTACCAATGTCATAATCAGGGCAACGGAGGAGGTTTTGTGTAATAAGAGGATCAAGGTGAAAATTTAATTGGCAAAACTATGAAGGTCTGATTCTCTGCATTATTATGTGAATCATCTTCAAATTGGCGTTAAGCAAATCAAAATTAATACTGGGGAAATTGGGATCTGTACTCGCTGGGACTGGTGTGCTTGTTAATCAATCAACTAGGGAAGGGGAGAGGATTTTAAACTACATTGTTGGGTGTAAGGAATGAAATTTGGGACTAAGCTTAGAAAATCCAGGCCAAAGAAAACAATAATACAGTAAATGATAAACTGCGACAGGAAGGGAAAGAGGGTATGAATTTAACACAATCAACAGATGACACCAGAGTTTATGAAGAGTAAATGGATAAAGTCAAAGGCCTGTATCATATAACATTTGAACAAAACAGTTCAGTGGAGGGAGCAATGAAGTCATTACGGGACATAACTGCAGGGTGACTTGGGTTTGTACTTGAATCTTGAAGGCTACAGGACATTTTAGGAATTACAGGAAACTAGGATAAGGTGTGTCTTTTGGCTAATGATGGTAGTAGCGCAATAGAGAAGTATGACCCAAGATCAGGAAACAAAGATGATGTGGGAACGGTTTGGGTCAAAACCTACAAAGTCAGGAAGTCACATGTTGGTGTGGTGTTTGGATCCTCTAACAGTACCCCATAAAGTAGTTTGAAGCATAAAGGAAGAGATAGTGAAGATTGTCAGAATAACATGATGATCATGGAAGGTTTTTAATCCAAATGTCAACTGTGCCAAACTAGCCTAAATAAGGGGTTCATAGATGCTGTTCTGTGAAACAATCCTGAAGATATTCTGTCAGAAAATGGAAGATTTGAATGAAGAACCTTCCAGACTGGCCTGAGTGGAAGTTATTACGACTTAACCCCAGGGATTTTGATCATTCTGGTGGTCATGTTTCTTCTTCCATTCTCTTTTTTTAAAAAGGAAGTGATGTCACAGAGAAGCTGTGGTCTGACTGGCTGCTAAGTGAGCAATGTTAGGAATGAGCTTCCTATCGGAGTAGATTCAGAGAGGAGTACAACAAATTAGGGACTATCTAAGAATTTTTAAAAATAAATGAAACCTAATTAAGTATATTAGAAATGGCAATGTGTTGTTATTGTATGATGGGGGAGCTGGTGGATCGTGTTGTAGATGTGGTCACTGTGGCTCACAATAAGTGTCCGCAGCTTGAGGGCATTGGCTCAGGATTGTTGAGATGAAATCTGAACTTCAGACACTGCAGCATATCCAGAAGCTGTGTTCCAGACATTCACACCTGAAGCTTTTATTTCAAATTTGACCACTAGTCAGGGGGTGGAGGGATCCTGAACATAGTGCAGGGCAACCTCGATTATCTGAACGACGGAGTATTTTGTTTAGATGATCGAATGTTTGGATAACGCAGTTTACCCAAGCATCGGGACCTTGCGATCTTCTTCGGATCATCCAAAATTCAGATAATTAATGTTCAGATAATCGAGGTTGTACTGTATTGGAGAAGTCTCGGCTCTTGACCTTGTCCAATAGGTATGAGATACTTGCTCCCTGTTTGGATGAGAAAAGAGTCTGCAAGGCAGATAGTTGAATTTGCTACTGCACAGTGGTCTAGAAAGCTACTCCAGTTGGCGGCGGGGGGCGGGGGGGGGGGACGGTGAAGAAAACACAAAGAAAAGTGATAATGGTAGGGGATGCTATAATTGGGGTTCTTGTTAGCTTCCTTTTTGTAGAAGATCAAGAATCCCTTGTGTGTTGCCTACCTGGTGCCAAGGTGAAGGACATCTTGAGTCAGCTTGAAACGATACTGGAGAGGGAAGTGGGGAGGTTCCAGTTGTTGTGCTCCATGTTGGCACCAACAAAGTAAGTAACAGTCCTGCTGTAGAATATTAGGAATTATAAGACAGGACACCAGAGGTCATAGCTTCTGGATTCTTACCTGAGCCATGTACCAGTTATCAAAGGGATAAGTTTAGGGAAGTAAAGATGTCACTGGAGGAGTAGTATGTGAAAGAGGGGTTCCTTATCATGGGACATTAGTATTGGGACAGGAGAGGACTGTACAGTCAAAACAGACTTCAGTTAAACTAATGTGGGACTACAATCTTAGTGGAAAGGCTCAATAGGATGGTCAGAAGGTTTTTAAACATGTTTAACTGGGGAAATTACTCAGAAAAGGCTAATAAATTTTCAAGAATAAGTGGTAGGGCAAAGTATCAAAATGGTCAGGATTCTAACTTAAGGCACAGCAGATAATGGGACAACTATGAGAAGAGGAGGTTAAAAACCCAGGACTGAGGCAGTTGTACTCAAATGTGTGCATTATACGAAGCAAGGTAAGTGAGCACAGATTGGAATCGGCAGGTATGGTGTTGTCATTAGAGAGACATGCCAATAAAGGGATCAGGATTGGACATCCAAAGGTTATGCATCCTATCGAAATGACAGGGAGAAGGGTTGCCTTGCTTGTAAAGGAATGAAATTAAATCATTAAAAAGTTATGTACAGTTGGAAGGCATAGAATCTGTGTGGGTAAACTTGAGGAACAACAAAGGGGAAAAAAAAAGACCCTGATGAGAGTTATGTACAGTATTCAAAGCAGTAGTCAAGATATGGGGAAGAAAATACATCAGGAGATTTTAAGAAAGACTAAGGAAGGTAGTTTTACAATAAGTATGGAGGACTTCAATCTGCAGGTAGACTGGGAAAGCCAGTTTAGTAGTAGATTCCAAGAAAAGGAATTTGTAGAATGTTTGAGATGTTTTTTGTTTTGGAGCAGCTTGTGGTAGAGCCCACTAAAGAACAGATGGTTCTAGATTTACTGATGTGTAATGAGGCAGACTTAGTTACGAGGCTTAAAGTGAAGGAACCTCTAGGCAGAAGTGACCATAATATGATCAAATTCACCTTGCAGTTTGAGAGGGAGAATCTTAAGACCATAAGACATAGGAGCGGAAGTAAGGCCATTCGGCCCATCGAGTCTACTTTGCCATTCAATCATGGCTGATGGGCATTTCAACTCCACTTACCCGCATTCTCCTCATAGCCCTTAATTCCTTGTGACATCAAGAATTTATCAATTTCTGCCTTGAAGACATTTAGTGTCCCAGCCTCCACTGCACTCTGTGGCAATGAATTCCACAGGCCCACCACTCTCTGGCTGAAGAAATGTCTCCGCATTTCTGTTCTGAATTTACCCCCACTAATTCTAAGGCTGTATCCACGGGTCCTAGTCTCCTCGCCTAACGGAAACAATTTCCTAGCGTCCACCCTCTCCAAGCCATGTATTATCTTGTAAGTTTCTATTAGATCTCCCCTTAATCTTCTAAACTCCAATGAATACAATCCCAGGATCCTCAGCCGTTCCTCATGTGTTAGACCTACCATTCCAGGGATCATCCGTGTGAATCTCTGCTGGACACGCTCCAGTGCCAGTATGTCCTTCCTGAGGTGTGGGGACTAAAACTGGACACAGTACTCCAAATGGGGCCTAACCAGAGCTTTATAAAGTCTCAGTAGCACAACAGTGCTTTTATATTCCAACCCTCTTGAGATAATTGACAACATTGCATTCGGTTTCTTAATCACGGACTCAACCTGCATGTTTACCTTTAGAGAATCCTCAACTAGTACTCCCAGATCCCTCTGTACTTTGGCTTTACGAATTTTCTCACCGTTTAGAAAGTAGTCCATGCTTGTATTCTTTTTCCCAAAGTGCAAGACCTCACATTTGCTCACATTGAATTCCATCAGCCATTTCCTGGACCACTCTCCCAAACTGTCTAGATCCTTCTGCAGCCTCCCCACTTCCTCAGTACTACCTGCCTGTCCACCTAACTTTGTATCATCAGCAAACTTCGCTAGAATGTCCCCAGTCCCTTCATCCAGATCATTAATATATAATGTGAACAGCTGTGGCCCCAACTCTGAACCCTGCGGGACACCGCTTGTCACCGGCTGCCATTCCGAAAAAGAACCTTTTATCCCAACTCTCTGCCTTCTGTCAGACAGCCAATCCTCAATCCATACCAGTAGCTCACCTCGAACACCATGGGCCCTCCCCTTGCTCAGCAGCCTCCCATGTGGCACCTTATCAAAGGCCTTTTGGAAGTATAGGTAGACCATATCCACTGGGTTTCCCCGGTCTAATCTACTTGTCACCTCTTCAAAGAACTCCAGGTTTGTCAGACACGACCTCCCCTTACTAAATCCATATTGACTTGTTCTAATCCGACCCTGCTCTTCCAAGAATTTAGAAACCTCATCCTTAATGATCGATCCTAGAATTTTACTAACAACCGAGGTTAGGCTAATTGGCCTATAATTTTCCATCTTTTGCCTTGATCCTTTCTTGAACAAGGGGGTTACAACAGCGATCTTCCAATCATCCGGGACTTTCCCTGACTCCAGTGACTTTTGAAAGATCTCAACCAACGCCTCTGCTATTTCCTCAGCCACCTCCCTCCGAACTCTAGGGATGTAACCCATCAGGGCCAGGAGATTTATCAATTTTAAGACCTTTTAGCTTTTCTAGCACTTTCTCTTTTGTAATCTTCAAGCAGATGTAATGGTATTACAAAGACACGAGGCAGGAGCTGGTCAGAGTTGATTGGAAGGGGTGCCTCGCTTGGAAGACAGTGGAGCCACAATAGCAGGCATTTCTGGGGTAATTCAGGAGGCATTACAGAAATTCATCCCAAGGAAGAAACAACAGATTAAAGGGAAGTGAGGTGACCATGGCTGACAGGAGAAGTCAAGGACTGCATAAAAGCAAAAGATAAAGTGTATAATGTGGTGAAAATTAGTGGGAAGTCAGAATTTTGAAACCTTCAAAAAAAAAACACTAAACAAATGTTTTAAAAAAGCCAGAAGGGAGAGAAGATGAAATATGAGGTCAGCCAGTTGGTAATATAAAAGGTTACAAAAATTTTTATATATATAAAAAGTAAGAGAGGCAAGAGTGGACATTGGACCATTGGAAAATGAGGCTGGCAAAGTAGTAACAGGGAACAAAGAAATGGTGGAGGAACTGAACAAGTATCAGTCTTCACACTGGAAGACACCAGTAGCATACCAGAACTTTAGAGTTGGGGACAGAGTTGAGTGTAATAGCCATTACTAAGGAGAAGAGGCTGGGGAAGCTGTCAGATCTGAAGGTGGGTAAATCATCTGAACTGGATGGATTATATCCCAAGGTAACTGAAGGCGATATCTGAGGAGATCATGGAGGCATAACCTGTTTGGATTTCTAGAAGGTCTAGATGCTGCACAGGAGGTTACAAAGTAAGAGCCCATTATGCTTGGGACAAATACTAGCATGGGTAGAGGATTGGCTGACTCACTATTGAGAGAGGGGAGTCAAAGGGGTCTTTTTCAGAATAGCAGACGGTGACTAGTGGAGTTCTGCAGGGGTCCATGTTGGGACCATAACTATTCATGTTTATATATTAATGATCTGGATGAAGGAACTTTGGACATTGTTGCTACATTTGCAGATGACAAAGGTAGGTGGAAGGACCAGGAGTGTTGAGGAAGTGGGGAGGTGACAGTAGTCCTTGGACAGGCTAGGAGAGGTGGGAAAAGTAGTGGTAGATGGAGAAGATGAGAGATTAAGCACACTGGTAGAAATAAAATCATGGAGTAGATCATTTTCTAAATGGGGAAAGGCTTCACATGCTGGGGATATAGAATATATAAATAGACTCCATTGAATAGGACAAATTCCAAGGGATGTACTTACTATCTGTTGTTAAATAGAAATGGTAAAGAATGTTTTAAACTCAGAGAGAAGACATGATCACGCCAAGGCAAGTTACAGGTCGGAAGAATAGAACAGTAGGAAACAATCTGCAACGAATGACCAAAAACAGCTAATGAAGTAGGAAACATTAGAGTGTGAGAGAAAGCTAGCCAGAAATATTAAAAATGACAGTTACTATAAATATTTAAAGAAGAGTTAACTAAGTGAGCATTAGTCCTTTTTAGACAGACAGGAGAATCAACATTGCAAAATAAAGAAATAGCAGACATTCTGCTTCATTATAGAGTAACATAACAGAAGCAATGATAGGTCAGAAAATGGAAAGGAGTGATGAATTCTGGTAAATCATAATTCCCAGAGAAATGGTACTCAGCATATTATTGGAGCTGCAAATGGACAGGTGCTCAAGTCCTGATGGATTTTGCTTTTGTCTAAAAGAAATGGATAGTGCAATAGCTGATGCTTTGATTAGTTTTCCAGAAGTCTGTGTTTTGGGGTATCATCTTATTGGTTTGAAAGATAACTCCTTTTCAAAAGCAACAGAAAGCAACACGTTGCAGTTGAGTTGGTTTGATATCTGTTACTGAAAATGTTTGAAGCTATTATTAAATAAGTTATAACAGGGCCCTGTGTTCAAGGCAATCAGGCAAAGTAAACATAATTTTGAGAAAGAGAAGTCATGTTTGACCAATCTGTAGAGTTCTTTGAGGAGGTTACACGTGCTGTGAATAAAGGGGAACTGCTGAAAGTGACTGACTTGTACTTCTGGAAGGTATTTGATTCAAGTGCCATATCAAAGATTATTGTGGGAAGTAAAATCTCCTTGTAAGGAGGAGGATATCGGGATGGATAGATGAGAACAGGAAGTGGAAAGTAGGCCAAACTGAATCCTTTGGTGGGAAAATGTTAAATTAACTATGTTGGCAGGAAGAATAAAACATTATTTTTCAGACATCTGGGTGTCCTTTTGCATGAATCACAAAATATTAGTTATTATGAGAACTGAAAACAAGAGTATGGAGATTATGCTTCAGTTATACTGAGTATGGGTGGCATCATATTTGGAGTACTGTGCACTGGAATGGTCACTTTTGTTTTGCAGTTGGTTACCTTATTTAAGGAAGAGGGTAAATACATTTGGAGGTTGTTCAGAGAAGGCTTACAAGATGAATGTCAGGTAATCTTTTTATGTGAAAGGATTTGACAGGAAGCTAGGTTTCTATCAGGTGGAGTTTAGAGGAGTAAAGGGTGATTGAAGTAAAATCTTGAGAGTTCTTGTGGGTAGATTTGGAAAGAATATTTCCTCCTATGGTAGAATCTAGAAATATTCCTTATTGTTTAAAAATTTGTGACATCTGTTTAAAACTGAGGTGAAGTTAATTATTTTACTCCGATCTGAGTCTTTAGAACTCTCATGTCCCTGAAAATGTTGTGAAAGAAGAGTGGTTGAACATTTTGAAGGCAGTAAGGGTTTGAATGGTTGTCGAGTACTGTATAGGATGGGAGTGAGGTTTTGAGACTGAAGTCCAACCAGCCATGACCTTGTTGATTTTGCAGTGGTACGAGGGGCTGAATGGCCTACTCTTTGTTCACATGTTTCTGTATTTATATCTGGGACTTGGAGGCATGTATTTTTCTGGCTGCTATTGGAGATCCTGAAATAAAAAAGTGAAGATAAGTTTTCAAGAGACTGGCTATAATAATGTGAGAGATGACTGACAGGAGTACTTGCTCTTGAGAAGGAGTTTTTGGAAATACATCCATAAAGTGTGCTGGGTGTAGGAGAGTGTGATAGGGAAATGGCCACCAGCTCAAGGCTGGTATCCACTTGTCCTTCTTCCTACAATAGCAAGTAACAAAGCATAAGCTGATGCCACTACCATGTTTTTGTTACTGTAAGTGCGATGTGATGCGTGCACACCAAGGTACTGTCTTAAATGACCTTTTTCTGGAATGCCAACAACCAGGGCACAGCGCCATCAGCTGAGCAATGCTTCACAGGACATCCTCCCCAATTTAAACACCTCTGCCATTTCATAGTGAACCAGGTGGAAGATACCGAACCACACAGCATGCATTCGCAGGAGTTGCTCACAGTGACTGCAGAGTGGAGGTAGCCAGTATCCTCTAGGTCAGCCTCCTTCATGCAGTAGTGAGAATTCGGAGGTAAAGGGGGATGTGGTGAATGTAACTTCTCACATTGCAATCTTTGCAAGTTACAAGGTGGCTTTCTCCATTGGAACTGAGGAATTTTAGCTGAGCTGTGTAATGTTTTCTTGTGAAGCCACTCTAAGCAGTCCCAATTTCTCTTACTGATGCATCTTTCTGAACCCCTTATTAATGTTTCCTTGTCAGGCACTGTGTGTAGGTCAGCAACATCTCACAGTATTCCCTCAGGATATTATCGAACAACTCCAAAACTGAGAGAGTCTTCAACTTTTATAATGGCATCGCTTATGGAAGAGTGCTCCTTATTCTATGTCAAGGCTCTGTGCATTGGCCTGAAGGTGTGCAGTAATGGTTGTTGAAGATGGTCCTGAATTCCAGTCTGGAACCAGCTTTCAGTATCAAACATTGGTACGACTGTGACAAGCTTAGTATAGTGACATTAAGGCTGCTGGGGAGAAGGAGCCTCCCTCTGCCTAGTGCCACCGTTGTGACTATAGATGGCTGAAAGTTAAGAGTGAAACCTTTCAAGATTCACAAGCTGTGGCTTGAATGGGGAAAGAAACCATGGTCTAAACAAGCAAGACAAAACTCTACTAATGTTTCCTTTAAAGGTCTTAGCAAGTCCATGCACCAAACAGTCTTGAACATGGTTGGATGGGGAAATGGATGAAACGGTATTAAATGTTAGATGTAACAGAAAATTCAATGGATCATATCATCATATTCTAATCCATTAATTTCCATATAATTGTCTAGCAGGTGGTGTTTGAATGGGTCAGAAAAGTACTTTATCCCAAGAGAGTTACTGGAAATGTAATGATGATCCTGCTTTCTCCCCTATAGATACTGTCAAACCTGGTGAGTTTCTCTGGCAATTTCTGCTTTTGTTTTTTTAAACTTTGTCCCTTGTTCTCCAAAGCATGCATATGCAGAATAGGGGGACAGCTAATGGGCCTTTTGCTGCTAAACATGCTGGAAACCTCTATAAAGCAATTAACCTACCAATGGAGTGCACATTTACAAATGTAGCAGAGGGGGTCATATTTTTTTTAAAAAAATATTCTTTAATCTTGCACTCCTAGTGTTAATAATTATAGGCTTTACATGCACATCTTCCAGAGATGTGGTCCCTCCTGGGACCATTGGAATATGGACAACATACCTAGAAGATGCAAGTTGAGAAAAAACTTCAAGGAGAGAAAGCAGTAAAATAGCTGTCACTGTTTGTATCAGCTCTTGACAGAGTGCAATCTTTGTGTTTTGGTAAAAGTTTTCCAGCCTACTACAACTGCAAGATATTTTGTAAATAGTCCAAAGAAAGAGTACTGTCGCATTTTGCTACAGCAATATTTTCTTGAGTTGGGAGATGAAATTACAAAATCTAAAACATCACAGACAGCTTGTGGTTGCTTGCACTAAGGTTAGTGGCAATAATACAGGAAGTTAGAGTTGTGAAAGTCTATGCTGTATAGCCAGAAAACAGAAATAAAAGCAGCACGTGGAGCCTCTGATATCTGAAGATCTTCAGTGAGATGAAGGAAACAGCACCATTATTGTGGGGTGTCATTGAGGCAGAAGGATTTCATCATTTAATTCTAGTACAGCTCTTTAGCAATAGCTGACTTAAAGAGTACTTCAGTGGACCAGTAATTGCAGTCCTTCCTTCATCATCATGTCTATACCAATCCTTCTACCTTCCAATGAGCTCTATCTACCCAAAGCCAGTATTGATACTTGTGACACCCAGCATCACTGGACAGTGATTTGGGTGGCCCACCTTTCTCACTTTCCTCTCGCACCCGCTCAGACCCCATATATCTGGGGATAGGCTATCAAACAATATCCGCTATAAACCCATCGATCGCTGCAGCTAACTTGAACAATATGTCCTGCCCAGCTTCTGTTCTGGCCTCTATTTCATTCTTCCAGTTTCTCTGTCACATGTTCTGAAAATGACTGACAGTATTTCTGAATATCTGCTATTTTCCCTCAAGTGAGGATCCCCGTCCACCCCACCCCATTCCACCACCACCTTCCAATCATCATATTCAGGGCCCTCGACTGTGTCCTGCATTTTTATTCTAAACCCTTCCTTCTCCCCGGACCGTGATGGTAAAGCTCTTGTCTTCACGGCATCCAGCAGTCTCCAGGCTGTCCGTTTTAGCTAACTCTAGCATAGTACCATTAGATTTTTCGCGTCCACTCCCCATGTCATTATTTTATTATTTGCTCATGTGACATAGCCATCACTGGCTCACCAGTGATTGTTTTTTGTCCATCCTGAATTGCTCTTGAGAAGGTTGTGGTGAACTGTCTTTTTGAGTCAGTGCAGTTCTTGTGCTTTGACCCAGAAGGCCCTCTTGTCCTTCTAGATGGAATTGAGTTTGGATGATGCTGTCTAAGATTCTCTGGGAAATTTCTGCAGTGCATTTTGTATCAAGTGGCTTAGTACACACTGCTGCTACTGAGCATCAGTAGTGATTGAAGTGGTGGTTTGTGAATGTGGTGCCAATCAAATGGACTGCTTTGTCCTGAATGGTGTCAAGCTTCTTGTGTTGTTGGAGCTGTAAATGGGGAGTATTCCGTTACAAAAATGTCTTTTTTGCCTTGTAAATGATAGACAGGCGTTGGGAAATCAGGAGGTGAGTTACTAACCACAGTATTCTTAGCCTCAGACCTGTTCTTGTAGCCACTGTATTTATGTGGCATGCCCAGTGAATTTCTGGTCAATGGTAATCCCAAAGATGTGAGTGGGGATTTCAGTAATTGTAATGTCATTGAATGTCAAGGAGTGGTGGTAAGATTGTCTCTTATTGGAGATGGTCATTACCTGGCATTTGTACGGTGTGAGTGTTACTTGCCTCTTGTCAGTCCAAGTCTGGATATTGCCCAGATCTTGTTATATTTGCAAATTGACCATTTCGGTATCTGAGGAGTAACAAATGGCGGTGAACATTATGCATTCATTGGCTATGATACAGGTTTAGCATATGTGTTTTCTCCGTATTTTCGTATTTGAAGTAATGCTGAGATTTCTGCTAAATCTTTTTCCCTAAGACTTCCAGTACCTATGCATTTTATGCTTTGAGCAATATACTTTGGGTTAATAATAATACTTGGCCCATTTTTGAAAAGTCACTGTAAACTAAAATGAGTATTGAAATTATAAACACTCTTTTTTTCCAAGGGACATCAGCCTTTTTGGCAGTCATTTTTAGATTGACCCAGATATAAAAACACCAGTGATGCTGAGAACTAGCTCTAGCTGCAAGAAATGATCCGTCTCAAACTTTCAGTCAAAATTACAGACATTTAAACAGTGTCATTAACATAATCTTCCAGTGATGTTTCATGATTATATTAATAAGATCTGATATCAACCCAAGGAAACTTTGGCCCAGATGACCAAAAGATTGACCGCTGAAGCAAATTTTGATGGGGGCTCTAAAAGGAGGCTAGTGAGGTGTAGTGATGTCAGGAGGGAACTCTCGAGCTGGGGCAACCAAAGATGCTATTACAAGCAGGCACATTAATGAAATTGAGAATACGTAAACTCAAACTGAGGGATCACTGGTGTGGAGAAGACAACAGAAATCGTGGTTGAGATTGTTTTGTGCTCTGGCTCGGGTGCTGGGCCTTGTTGGCAACAGAGTTTGGTGCTGATTTAGATTAGTTTAGATTCCCTACAGTATGGAAACAGGCCATTCGACCCAACAAGTCCACACTGACCCTCCGAAGAGTAGCCCTCCGAGACCCATTCCCCTACATGTACCCCTGACTAAAGCACTACGGGCAATTTTAGCATGGCCAATTCACCTAACGTGCACATCTTTGGATTGTTGGAGGAAACCGGAGCACCCAGGGGAAACCCACGCAGACACAGGTAAAATGTGCAAACTCTACACAGTCACCCAAGGCTGGAATCGAATTCTGGTCCCTGGCACTGTGAGGCAGCAGTGCTAACCACTGAGCCACCGTGCTGCCCGATTAGTTCGTGGACCACTACAAATAAACTGTGTCCCTGAATTAGGATGGAAAAGATTTGGGATGTGTGCTTCTGGTTGCTGGAAAGTCCCCTGTGGACATGAGTGAAATCAGACTCTGGCTTGAAGGCCCATATTTAAATGGGCTCCTAACTGAGTCACCATGTCCACAATTTACCATTGTTTGCAATAAAAATGCATTCTTTCATTCCATTTCACAGGCAGTATGACTGAAAGAAATACATTTTGTCTCCTACTTAATTGAGCTATATTTGTCACAGTGCTGTTTGCACAAGGTTTATGTCTTAAACACACCATGAGAAGCTGGAGTGAGACCTCTGTCATGACAAAACTTAACTGAGGAGTCAGTTGGCATAATTCTGGTTTTGGCCTCCATGAATTGTATTAACTAAGACAACAATTAATCATGTTTATGTATTCATTAAGAATAGGTCAGTGCTATAGTAATGTAGGGCTGACTCATTTGAAACCTTTAAACTGCACAGGGGCTTGATGTTTTCCTTTTGTTACCTTGCAAGATAAAATTCTTCTGTACAGATTACCCTCTGTGATCTGATTCATGACATTTCCTTGGGGCTATCATAGTTCAAAGCTCTGCTGCTTTACATGTTCACCTGGTGTAGCTGCAGTATATTGGACAGAAGTGGGTACTGCAGATGCTGGAGATCAGAGTCAAGAATAGAGCGGTATTGGGAAAGCACAGCAGGCCAGGCAGCATTCAAGGAGCAGGAAAACCGAAGTTTCGGGCAAAACTCCTTCATCAGAAATGAGACTCTCATTCCTGATGAAGGACTTTTGCCCGAAACATCGTTTTTTTCTGCTCCTCGAATGCTACCTGGCCTGCTGTGCTTTTCCAGTGCCACTCTAATCTTGAATGCAGTATACAGTGTTAGACACTGAGGAGCATGGTCATTTTCAAACTATGGAGATTCATGGCAAGATCTTATTTATATATAGTATGGAGAATTGACTAAGAAACTCCGCAAAGGCTACAAGTCAATTCTAGTTGAATGACACCAGCTTTGACAAGACCTTGCTCCTTCCACAGTTTCTGTTGAAACTCATGTGCATCTCACTGAATGGGAAGTCTATCTGACACCAGGGCAACTGCCAACTTTATAGAATGTGACTGTTTGTAACTTTTAAATCAATTTCCTTGAAAAGTCAAAACTTGTCGAAGTTTAAATAAACAGTTGAAGTGGCAGAGCTGACATTTGAATCGAATAAAGTCTGGATTTAAATGTTTGTCTAATGTCATCCACTGTTGATTGTCATGAAAACCCCTCTTGTTGACTAGTTCGCTTTGGGGAAAAGACATTTGCCATCACTTTGTCTGGCCTACATGTGACTCCAAGCCTACATGTGACTCCAGACCTACAGCAGAGGGGTAATTCTAAACTGCTCTCAGTTAAGCTGCTTAGTTCAAAAGAAGTTGGAGATGGTTAGTAAATGCTGATCTTGCCAGTGGCACCCACGTTCTATCCAAACATTGAAAAGAAAGTTTAGGAAAGTTTTATGGGGGCAGTGGCATTTGCTGGTTCAATATTTTAAGCAAGTATTATATTTAAAGTTTTACCTTCCAGTATCCTTGCACCTAAAATTACCAACTTCATTTTATAGCCTTCTCCAAAGGCCAACAAATGAATGCAATAAGAAGCATCTCCCAGCAGTGGTTAATTTTCCCTCAGGACACTGCCAGTTTTTTGGATTCCACTAATAAAGCCATCTGGCTGTCGTGTCAACAGTAGCAGCTTGTCCAGGTGTCTTTTTTTAAGATGGCCTCATCATGAATGTTTATCTGAGCTCCAAAAATGAATAATCTCAGAGGGGTCTGTTAACATATCTTGAAGGGGAGTAATAGTTTTTATTTACATTTTGGCTGTGAAAAATTACCTATTCTTTGTTTATTTATGCAACATTGAGGAGTTAAGAGGATGAAAACTTTATTGACTCTGGTTGGGTTGACACTTTTTTTGAGGTTGCAAGATGAGCAATTGAAAATCTACTTAGTTTATTAGTTTCAAGAGCATTTTGAAGATTTACCATTGATACATAGTGGCTATTAGGAAAGGGAATATGAAGGAAGCCTGGGTTTCATTGAGTGAGCTTGAGATTAATGGAAGGAATCTACAAAGACTATCGAGAGTGTGTTGAAAGGTAAATAAAGAAACAAGGATAGGAAGGGACATTGGCAATACAAAGGAAATGAAAGGATTATGGACATTTTTGGGGAAACAAGGGCTGGGAGGTCTAATGTCAAACTGGAATAATGTCCTAGTGAACTGAGGCAGGCCTTCTAACTGTTCTCTCAAACTGCATTCTTATGTTGCCCCCTGGGTTCGCTTCAGGAGGTGGCAACTCTTGGAGACCAAAATCTTGTGGGAATTCCTGGCTTTCAGAAGTTAGGAACGCACCTTTAGGAAATGGGTTAATTTGTAGTTCTTGGCACTACTGAGGCATTCTGACCTGTGATACCTCTGCGAAAAAGTTCCCTTTGATCCAAGCATTCTAATACAGAAAGATAGTTTAAATGTGCTGGTGTTTTGTGATTTTTCCACAGGGCCCTTTTATTTTGCTGTGTTGTCAGGAAAAATTGCCGAGTAAAAGCTGTATCTGAAACTCTGGGCAGTGGCTTAAAATGGTGCCACGTTTCTAGAGGTTTAAGGACATATTCCTTCTCTTTCATTTTGTTGGTAGTGATGAGAGAATGTGAGGAGGAGAAAACTAAAAACAGAACTTAATAACATTTGAGGCCTGAACACTAATGCCCTTAAATTAATATGAATTTCCCAAAAGCATGTTTGACTTTATATGTAGTTAAAAAACAAATTTGTTTATAGTAAACCTGCAGTGACCCCTTCTGTCTGACTCGCTGAACTTTTAATAGACATATTCACCCTATCCTTCAATGCTTCTTTGTTGTGCTGCTTTGAGGAACTGATCTCACTATGTTTAACTGCCCAATTCGATCGTAGCCAAGTCATTCCCAGTAATGATACCATTACCTTGGGAGTCCCCAGTAGATCTATCCTTGGCCCTTTCCCCGTCTCATCTTCGTGTTCTCACATGCCATTATCATGTAGCCAATCTGTCGCTTTCGGGAAATATTCCAGAATTTTTAAAAATCTTGTTTTGACAATTAAGTTAAAGGTTTATTGAAAGGTCCCTAAGCAAAGAACCAAGGTGTTTATTCAGATTGCCAACATTCCTTATTGGCCATGAGTTCTTCATAATATTGGCTTCACGTCACCAATATATGGTAGACATATTTTTAAAAAAATATATCAAAAAATCCTCAATCAAAATGGATGAAATTTGTAGCTTCAAAGCCTGATTGCATTTTGCCATGTTTTTACACACAGTCTGTTGACCACTTTGTAGAATACCTATGGTCTGTCCACCAAAATAACCCTGAGCTTCCAGAATCCTGCCACTTCAACAAACCACTGTGTTCCCATCCCAAAATTTCTTTTGCAGGCCTGCTTCAGTGTTCAGACCAATCTCAACAGAAGCTCGATGACCACCATCTTATTTTCCACTTGGGGACCTTGCAGCCTCTCGGACTAAACATAGAGTTCAACAACTTTAGAGCCTGAATCCATCCTTCCAAGTTTTTTACCCAGTGCACACCTGGTCCTGTTTACTTTTATCACAGTCACCTATTCTCACCTAACCCCAAATCTATTATCACATTTTTATGGGTTGCTTTCAGTACAGCTGACCGATTCTCTCCTACTCTTGGCTCTTCTCATCACTTATTCAGTTTTTCTTCTGTTCAGGCATGCTAGCCATAATCTTTGTTTACTTACCCTTTTCGTCTTTCACTCTCGCTCTCCCTCTCTCTTCACCTGTTTGCTTACCCTTCCCACCCGAACGTTGTCTTCAGCATAAATGCTATGTTTCTCTAGCTGCTAACCCCACTTTGGAATACTTGACTGTACTTTTGCACTGTTTCTTATCCTAGTTGTTCCAATGTAAACATGCTGTAGTATAATTTTGATTATTCATTTTGGAGTGTATTCAGCAAAATAAGCAAGCTCATTTAAGCTGAATTTCCCCTAATTTTTGATCCAATTTAAACTTCAATTTTTCAAAACCAGCACTTTAATTAGAGAACAATGTTTGTTTAATTAAACCAAGTTGATTTCCATTGGTTTGTGCTGCTATAATACATCATATCTGCTAATAGTTTCCTGACAGAACTGTACGTTTATTGGAATGTCTTCATTTGCATTCTTTGAAGTTGCATTTCACAGTATTAAACAGGATTTCAATATGTACTGATTTTTCTGACCAATTAATTTTGACAGTATATTTTATACTGAAGCATTTTAATCGTTTTTTTTTCCTTCGCTGATCTGTGGGTTTTTTTCTATTAGTGTAGGTTCTGCACCCCCTTTTCATGGTTCATTGTATAAATCAAATGTCACTCCATCTAAAAGTAGCTCAGTTCTTTATATCTCCTGTGCTCAGCAGAATTAATGAGGTTGAATACAGAAGTGTGTATCAGTCTTTTAGCTCAGAAATGCCACTGAGTAAAATGTACCTGCACTGTCATTTGTAAAATTTTAGGTTAATTGAAGATATGTTTAGCAGAGAACCTTTTTTTCCCAATACTCTGTTAAGATATTATTGTCCTTTTTTTCCTTGTGTATGTAGCTCCTGAGTTCTGAAGCCTTTGCTTTGAAAAAATCAAATGCAAGATTTCGAAGTATTTTTGCTGTATACTGGATTTTTTTTGTCAGTGTTTTATCCCAAAGTTATGAAAAGGAGCCACCTTATGATATAAAAGAGGCTTGGATCATACGTAAAGTAGATGATAAATAATTGGCAAATCACTCAGTTCGAGGGCAATTAGAGATGGGTAACAAATGTCTTGCTGCTGATGTCTCTGTTCCAAAAAAGAGTATAGAGGAAAAAAGATAGCTTAAGGAATCGATTAGGGGATGGGTTATTTAATGAATTACATCTCTATTAATTTTGATATCAGTAGAATCTATTTTGAGACGTGATAACTGAACACTTGAGCAATAATTTGACTAGGTGAGGGTAAGTTTATTAATGGAGAAATCTAGCCTGACAAACAGGGTAGGTTTTTGAGGATGAAGCTAACAGAATCAAAATTAAGGATTTGATGTATTCAGATTTATATTAGGCTTTCCATATGATAAGATTAGTAGCAAAATTAGAGCACATGAGTTGGAGGTAATACATTGACATGGATTTGACAATTGGTCAATGGACAGTAAGCTGACAGGATAAATAAATTAAAAAATAAATAAAATCTGAAATTGCTGGAAAAGCTCAGCAGGTCAGCCAGCATCTGTGGAGAGAAATCAGTTAACATTTTTGGCCTGGTGACCATTCCTCATGGGTCCTTTTTGGTTTTTCAGGCTGTGCTTAGTCAGAAACCAAACTACGTTCCCTGTAATTTGTTTTCTGACCCCTGAGGTCTTGGGCAGTAGTGACTTCCAGAAGCATAAGTCAGTCCTTCAGGCCAAGAGAAAATAATCCAAGGATCAATGCTTGGGCCCCAGCTTGCAATCTATTTGCAATCTATATCAATGATTGAATATGGGAACCAAATGGAAATATTTCTAAGTTGGTTGATTGCATAAAACTAGTTGGGAATTGGAGAGGCTAAAGCGATGTATGGGTGACATGAGTGGACAATAACACAAAAATGCTGTTATTTCTCTCTTTCTATTTAGTAAGATTTGGAGAAATGTCGTGTCTTTGTTAAAAGATGGGAGATTGGGAATTGTTTATTGCCAGAGACCTTGCAGAATTATACAGTACAGAAGAAGCCTTTTGGCCCATCAAGTCTGCATCAACAGAAGCTATTCTAAATTGATGTAGGTTCCATTTTCCAACACTGGTCCTGAGCCTTGAATGTTGTGGCATTTTGTGTGGTCGTCCAGCTACCTTTTGAAGGTTAATGTTTCCCATCAACTACCTCCCCTGGCAGTGTATTCCAGATTCCCATCACATTCTGGTTGAAAAAAGTCTCCTCAACCTTCTGCCTTTTAACTTAAAATTATATCCCTTGTAATTGACTGTTCAATGAAGGGGAACACTGCTTTCTAGCCACCCTGTCCATGTCCGTCGAGGGTGTCTTTATTCATAAATTGTTTGAAAGCCAACTTGCAAATGCAGCAAGCAATAAGGAAAGCAAGTGGTACATTGCTCTTCATTGCAAGACTATTTGAGTGCTGGAGTAAAGATGTTTTACCGCCATTGTATCGAGTTGTTTTAAAAAATTCTCAAGGTCAGGTTCGTAGGAGAGTAGTCTGACACAGAACAAACGACCAAGAGGCGAGTCTGCTAGAATATGAGCATTTTATTCCCCGCAGCGTCGCCACAACCAGGTCTCATACTTACAACGGGTCTGGCTTATACTCACTCTACATGTTACCGGAACTGGGAGCCGTCAGTTCTCGTAGAGCGGTTGCCAACAACCCACGCTCGGCGGTTAAACGTAACCCCGGAGCAGACTCACCGAACTGGAGACTTTTCCAGCTGATATACTCTTTTCCAGATATAAACATTCATGTGAACAGCAGAGCAAGGCTAAAAAACACATTCCATTCTGGTTACATACAGATAAGAAGATTCACACGGGGAGGTGTGTAATAAGATTCACACGGGACTAAGCAACACCTCCATTCCGGTTAGATTCACACATGTATTGGGACATAATTTTTAACCGTTTCACCACACGAGTCTTGACAAGACTGACCTTAATATATTCTGTATAGCTTTGGTCCCTTTACCTAAGGAAGGATAAATCATGCCACAGAAAAAATCCATAGAAGGTTGACAACACTCAATCTCTGAGTTGGTGGGATTGACCTCTGAGGAGAGACTGAGGAAACTGAGCATGTATTCTCTCGGATTTAGAAGAATGAGAGATGATCTCGTTGATACGTGCAAAATACCTACCGGCTTTTATGGGGTAGATACAGGAAGGATGTTTCCAAAGGAAGGATGGTGTAGAACAAGGGGAAACCATCTGCCTCCTATTCGGAGACTATTTCAGACTAGGATGAGGAGGAATTTCGTCATTCAAAGGCTGGTGAATCTTTGGAATTCTCTACCCCAGAATGCTGTGGAGAAACATTCATTGAATATATACAAGGTTGAGGTCGATAGATTTCTGGATATTAAAGACATCAAGGGATATGGAATGGTATGGGGGAAAATAATGTGGAGGTCTAACCAAGATCTAATTGAATGGTGAGGCAGGCTGGAGGGTTTGAATGGCCAATCCTGCTCCTAATTAGTGTTCTTATCTGGATCTGGCATAAATATTATTTGGAGCCTGTTGAAGGCAACAACTATATAATTAAAAGCTCAAAATGCTAGAAATGTTGAGCAGGTCAGTTAGCAGAAGTGCAGAGAGAGAGAGAGTTAATGTTTAGGGTAACCTGCCTGGTCAATCAGAGGTTACTGTCTTGAAATTTTAGTTATGTTCCCCTCTCCATCGATGCTAAGATGCAGGTAGAGTTACAACATTTAAGAGACATTTTGATATGTACGAATAGGAAAAGTTCAGAGGGATATTGGCCAAGTGCAGACCAGTGGGACTAGTTTGGGAACCATGGTCAGCATGGAGTAGTTGGACTGAAGAGTCTATTTCTGCGCTGTATGACTTTACATTTTCTGGCTGAGTTACTTTTCTGCTTGCATGGTGTTTTACTTTTGTGCGTTTTGAGGGGGAAATATTTGATAGGCTCACCTGAAGAGGGAGCATCATACAAATTTGCCTGCCTAAAACTGGAATGAAAGGTGCTCACAAAATGGGGTGGTGGTGATGTAGTGGGAGCCCACACAGAATAACAACAAAATGCATAAAAATGAACTGCCAGTCAGAAGCCTGGCATTTATGACAAACCTTTGTGTGTTTTCACAATTGTCATTCTACCCCCACCCCTGGTGGTGAGGAGTTTAAATAGAACAGGGTCAGCCTGCCTGATCTGGCAGAGAGATTTAAAGTTACATCTGTAATGCAAAAAGGTCCTTTTTCAATAAACTAAATACAAGCAAAAACTGCTGGAGGAACTCAGCAAGTCTCTCAGCAAACAGATAACATTTTGAGTCCAGTGATCGATCTTCAGAACTGATAGTATCTCGGAATTATGTTGATGATAATGGGTGAGGAAAAGGAGTGAATGGAAAGGTGGTGACAGAACCGAGAGAGAGAGACAGCTAAGGATAAAAGGCATGGATGATAATATGTCAGGAAAGAAAAGCTGATAATATGGGCAGTGAATGAATGAAAATAGATTAAGACCATAAGACATAGGAACGGAAGTAAGGCCATTCGGCCCATCGAGTCCACTCTGCCACTCGATTTCATTTGATGTGCATTTCAACGCCACTTACCTGTACTCTCCCTGTAGCCCATAATTCCTTGCAAGATCAAGAATTTATCAATCTCCGCCTTGAAGACATTCAACATCCCACTGTGCTCCATGGCAATGAATTCCACAGGCCCACTGCTCTCTGGCTGAAGAAATGTCTCCTCCATTTCCATTCTAAAGTTGTGCCCACGGGTCCTAGTCTCCCTGCCTAACGGAACAAATTCTCAGCATCTACCCTTTCTAAGCCATACGTTATCTTGTAAGTTTCTATTAGAGCTCCCCTCAGCCTTCTCAGCTCGAATGTATACCATCCTAGGATCCTAATTGATTTGTGGTGAAAGCAGCTGATGTGATAACATTAGATTAGATTAGATTAGATTACTTACAGTGTGGAAACAGGCCCTTCGGCCCAACAAGTCCACACCGCCCCGCTGAAGCGCAACCCACCCATACCCCTACATTTACCCCTTACCTAACACTACGGGCAATTTAGCATGGTCAATTCACCTGACCTGCACATCTTTGGACTGTGGGAGGAAACCGGAGCACCCGGAGGAAACCCACGCAGACACTGGGAGAACGTGCAAACTCCACACAGTCAGTCGCCTGAGATGGGAATTGAACCCGGGTCTCTGGCGCTGTGAGGCAACAGAGCTAACCACTGTGCCACCGTGCCGCCCACAGGATGACAGGATGGGAGTGGGCAAAGGTGGAAGGTTGCATTCAGGCTCTCAAATTGTTGAACTTAATATTGAGTCCTGAAGGCTGCAGGGTCCCCAAGCAGAAAATGAGATGATATTCTCCCAGCTTGTGCTGAGTCTTGCTGGAACACTGCAACAAGCCTGAGAGAGACCTTATCCAGGGAACACAATAGTGTGTAAAGTGACAGGCAACTGGAAGCTCATGGTCATTTTTATAGACTTTATTGAATCAATTTGCAGTATTTAGCAGAGGCCTGATTTGAGCTGGGGAGCAATAGCTTCCACACTGCTTAAATCTGCCAGTAAGGAACATCCTTTTTTTGTTTTGGTTTTACAGAAATCAATCTGCATTTTTACCAGTCAATTTCTTTTTTCCTCATAGCAAATAGATTGATTCAAATCTGTTTCTTGCATCCTAGTCCTGATGAGTGGAAAGTGAAAAGCTTCAACTTACAGTCTCCTTACAGCTATTTATTTTTGAGGTTTTTTTTGTGAATTTCACATGGAGGCCTACCCCTTGCTCCAACTATAAGTTCCTTTCACTAAAGTCTATGTTAGACTTCAGTGTTTGTTTTATAAAGGATTAAAGAAAATCATATGGATTTTTTATTTTTAGAAAGTGAAGTATTTAGTAGACTGCAATGAGTATTGCTTTATCTCCTCATAACATGAATCCCGAGATCAGCTTGTGGCAGATTCTGTGTGGGTTGCCATGATAGATGCAACGCCAAAGGCATGAATTGCTACCAAATTGGTTTGTGGGCTATAAAAGGCCAAGAGTGTGGATGGAGTGATGTAGGTTGGCATGTAGGGTATGGAGGGCATGGGTTGGTATGCATAGGTCTGTGTCTGTGTGGAGAGCCTTTGCTGGTTTTATTGCCTTTTTAAAAATCATGGACAAAATGGTCACAGAGAGTGCCTCCACTCCTTGCAGCCTCTGCACCCTTTCCAGGGTTTCCCTCCATAATTCCCAGAGGCCTTTTCCAGCTCTCTTTGAGAGTTGAGAAATGACCTCACTGCTGCCCTGAGGCATGGTACATTGGCGAGACCAAGCTGAGGCTAAGGCAATGGATGAATGGACACCGCACAACAATCAACAGACATGAGTATTCTCTTCCAGTCGGAGAACACTTCCACCTCAGATCTTCAGGTGACCATTCTCCAAGGCGGACTTCAGGAAAGGCAATAACGCAAAGTGGCCAAGCAGAAGCTTCTAGCCAAGTTCAGTACCCATGGGGATGGTCTCAACCGGGACCTTAGTTTCATGTCACACTACAGGTGACCCCACTGCACTCCACGCACCCTCTCACATGCACTCATACCCCCTTGCATGCGCGTGCGTGCACACAAGTTTGTGAGGTGAATTTGTACTTACAGCGTTACATTTTATTTTGCTCAAAAACTTCATGATTCCATGTAAGGTTCTGTAATCCTTTCTTTTAGATTATAATCAGCCTGAACATTGGGGCACAGACAGCCTCACACAGGGCACCTCACACCTTCAATGCATTATCTGGACCAACATGGCACCTGTTGTTACAAGTTCACTTGAGAATGTAACTTTTAAGAAAGTTCTAGAATTTACATTTGAAAGAACTGAAATCAACATGCCCGTTCTAAAAGATGAGAGATTTAACAAACAATCCAGGTCTCTTTCAATATATAATTTCAGTTACATCACATTGTAAACTCTTGCTATAAATTCTGTGTATTACGATCTTATACTCCACAACCGTACCTGATGAAGGAGTAGCGCTCCGAAAGCTAGTGCTTCCAAGTAAACCTGTTGGGCTATAACCTGGTGTTGTGTGATTTTTAACTCCGGCCACAAAGGGCATTCAAACAAAAGGCAAGTAATTTGAAGCAAGCTTTTATTTTAATTTCAATTTTAATACTAAATTATTTCTCTCCTGTACATCTATCTGCTTCACCACCTGAGAATAGTGATAAAGTGCTCAACTGGTGTGGTAACATCCGTGGTGAGAAATCAGAGTTAATGTTTCTGGTTCTATGACCCTTCCTCTGAACTGAATCCGAAATGTTAAATCTGAATTCCCTCCACACATGCTGCCAGAGTTGCCGAGCCTTTCCAGCAGTTAGTTGTTTCTGATTTTCTGCAACCACTGTTCTTTCCATTTTTTTGCTACCGATGAAGTGATAGTTCTGAAAAGAGTAATTGCATTGATTTGCATGCTTTTAAAATTTGATTTGTTGTGTATATGACTTCCTTTTTGTAATTTTCCTTCCCTTTTGCTACTGCTTGATGGTGATGCATTGTACAACTTCAGTTATGATTTGTTGGTGCTAATTGGGTGCAAATGTGACAGTCTTTGAGTGTAATGATGCATCAAATTGAGATGATGTATCATGTGTTAGATAATGCTTGGGTAATCCCAGTGAATTTTCTTTGGAGCTGTTGGTAAATAAAATAGTAGGTTGCTTGAAAAGGGCTGGCTTGTGTTAAACCATGTTTTATATAATTTTACTGCGTAAAAATGTTGTTATGGTTGTGAATTGATGCTATCTTGGAACTTAAACAGCACTAAAGTTAAATCAGTGTTGGTCTTATTTACAGGATTTGGGCAGTACTGGGACAGCAGGTTTTTGTTCATCCTGTGTTATTATCACAAGCTGGTGGTGAGGCACCTTATTGCCTCTTTGCAGTCTACACGGTGCAGTTGCTTCCAGAATGGTGTTTTGGTTACGTGCTCCAGGAGTTTGACCTGCTGATTCTAAAGGAAGGACAATGTGCCTTTTTTGTTTTGGTTATCATTCATTCTCATGGTTTGGGCCTGGCTAGCATGCCAGTTGTTACTACCCATTCCTAGTTGCCCTCAAAGGCAGCGACAAGCTTTTTTGAACTGATGTCAGTTTGGGGTAGTGAAGGTGCTATTGGGTGTTCCCGGATCTTGGGTCGAGAGTGTGGTGCTGGAAAAGCACAGCAGGTCAGGCAGCATCCGAGGAGCAGGAAAATTGGTGTTTCAGGCAGGAGCTCATCATCAGTTCCTGGATCTTAGCCAGGTCATGTCCGAATGGTATGAGACTTGGTAGGGCACTTGGAGCTGGTGCTGTTCACAAGTACCTGCTTGCCTTGTCAGCCTATGGGTGGAGTTTGCATGTGTTGGAGATGTTGTCGGAGAAACCTAATGAGCTGCTTTGGTGGGCATTGCAGCTTCGTTGCATGATTTTAGAGGAAGTGAATGTTTAATGTGGTGGAGGGGCTGCCTGACTACTTTAGTTTTCTGGGTGCTGTTGAGCTTCTAAAGTACTGTTCCAGCTGCACCCAGGGAGGTAGAGAATATTCTATCACCCTCCTGACTTCGGCCTTATAGATGATTGAGCAGTTTTGGGGAGTTGTGAGCAGAGCTACTTGCTGGGGACTGCAACCATATCCAAGCTGCTGTAGTAGATGTGTATTTATGTGGTTGCTTCTTTTGAGTGTCTAATCAGTGACGCTCAGGAAGTTAATGATGGTGGAGAATTTGGTGAGGAATTAGAACATTGAGAGAAGATGGTAATACTGTTTTGTCTACAGTTTGTACATTCCACAGCAAACTTCTTCTGAAGTATTATAATGCATTTGGTTCTTATGCAAGAGCAGGACAGTAGCGCAGCAGTTAGCACTGCTGCCTCACAGTGCCAGGGACCCGGGTTCAATTCCACCCTTGGGCAACTGCCTATGTGGAGTTCACACATTTTCCTCATGTCTGTGTTTCCGGTGGGTGCTCCGGTTTGCTCCCACAATCCTAAGATGTGCAGGTTAGGTGGTTTGGCCATGCTGAATTGCTCATAGTGTCCAGGTGGGTTAGCATTCAGAAATGTGGGGTTACAGGGGATGGTGGGATGTTCTTCGGAAGCTTAGTATGGACTCGATGGGCTGAATAGCCTGCTTCCATGCTGTTGTGAATCTATGATTCTGATTATATAGAAGCCACAAAAGGCGGTGAAGAAAGGTGATTTGTTTTTGGCGGATTTATATTTTTTTCCTTAATATATGAGCTTTATTTCAATTTTAGAGCTGCGTAAAATAAGGGAAGATAACACGAACTTAGCTTTTTGAGGGAGGTGTAAAAAGGGTCAGTGTGCATTCTGTTACACAGCCCATTAGATTCTTTACTTCAGTATCTCACACACGTCACTCTGCTGATTAGTATGGCTGATCTGTTATGTCGGTTCCAGAAACAATTAATTAATGCTGCATCTAAATTATTGCTGCCTGAGGCAGTCCTGTTTCAAGTGAGAGGGCTGTAATATAAATAAGGCTTTACTTATGCCTCAGTTCTACACCACAAGAGGTATTCCATTCTTTCCTCTCTGTCTGCGTGTGGAGGCAATGGCACCTGTTGCAAACGGCTGTCTTGAGCAGGCTCAAAGTTTATCTCCCCTTTACAGGCCACATTCACTCAATATCCAGCGTTAGGGAGCCCAATGGCCAGAAAGCTGTTGTAAATCACTTGTGGAACATGGCCATCATTACAAGGCCTAGCAATTTATTTCCTATCATCCCCCATTTCCCTTTTGTGAAAGATCGGGCGGGGGGCTTGAAAGCCAAAGGGTGGGTGGAATCAGGTTTGTCAATCCCAGGAATAAGCCAATCACCCACATGCTCTCTGACCAACATTGTCTCTTATCCTTGTTTTATAATCCCTATGTGGTTTCACCCCTCCCCATCTCTGGAACCTCCTTTCTATAGCTTCTCAAGATCTCAGTGCTCCTGCAATTCTGACCTCTTGCACATTTCCCATTTTAGTTGCTTAATGCCATTTGTGCCTGTGCCTTTTGGATATTTCTGGAATTCTTTCCTTAATTTTCTACTAGCTACTTTGCCCTTCCTTTTAAGATGCCTCTTTAAGTCTCCTTTTTGGTCCAGACTATTGGTTAGTCTGTAATATTTCCTTGTTAGCTCCTTCAATGGCTAAGTGTCCTGTTTTATTTGAGAATCCTTCTGTGAAGCAGATTCATGACTTTCTGATCAGTAAAGTTGCCGTTATTATTGGTGTGTGTGTGTGTGAGCTTTTTATTTGTCATTTCTAGCATATACAACTGATACAGTAAAAATGCAACAGCATTCCTCCAGGACCAAGGGTGCTACATGGACAGCACAAACTACACAATCATACACCGCAAAAAGTACATAAGTGCAAAACAAGTGTAACGCAGATTGCACTGTAACAGAAGAAAGATGAATAATAGACATTTTTCTAGCAGCAAAACGAAAGAATTTCAGATGGGAAAGAGTCCGATTGTACTGTTAAGGAGCCTGATGGCTTGGTAGAAGCAATTGTTGCACAGTCTGGCTGTGAGAGGCAGAGTGCTCAGGTATCTTCTGCCAGATGGCAGGATGCAGAAGAGTTTGAGTGGGGGATGTGTGGGGTCTTCACAGTGTTCTTAGCCTTTCGGATGCAGCATGTGGTGTAAATGTCTGTAATGGAGGAGAGAAAGACTCCCTTGATCTTTTCAGCTGTCCTCGCTATCTGTTGTAGGGTCTTAGGATCTGGGACAGTGCAATTCCCAAACCAGGTGGTGATGCTGCAGCTCAGGGTACTCTCAATGAACCCTCTGTAGAATGTGGTGAGGATGAGGAGTGGGAAGTGGGCTTTCCTCCATTTGCACAGAAAGTAGAGATGCTGCTGGGCTTTCTTGGCTATGGAGCTGGTGTTCAGGGACTAGGTGAGATTCTCCGCCAGGTGTACGCCAAGAAATTTGGTGCTCGTCACAATCTCCATGGGGGAGCTGTCGATGCCCAGCAGAGAGTGGTTGCTCCGTGCCCTCCTGAAGTCAACAACCATCTCTTTTGTTTTGTCCACATTCAGAGAGGTTATTTGCTATGCACCAGTCCATTAGCCGCTACACCACCTCTGTGTGCTGACTCCTCATTCCTGCTGATGAGACCCATTACAGTCGTATCATCCGTGTACTTGACGATGTGATTCGAGCTGTGCGTTGCTGCACAGTCGTGTGCCAGGAAGGTGGACAGCAGTGGACCGAGCGCACAGCTCTCTGGGGCCCCTGTGCTCAGTGTGATGGTGTTGGAGATGCTGTTCCCGATCTGGACTGAAAGAAGTCTCCCAGTCAGGCAGTCCAGGATCCAGTTGCACAGTGAGGTACTTAGGCCCAGGAGACTCAGATTTCCAATCAGGTGCTGAGGAATGATAGTGTCAAATGCAGAGCTCAAGTCTCTGAACAGTAACCTGACATAGGTGTTCTCCTTCTCCAAGTGGGTGAGGGCCAGATGGAGAGTAATGGAAATGACAGCATCAGTTGAGTGATTAGGTTGCTACGCGATCTGCAGGATGTCCAGTGAAGAGGGCAGCAGGGTCTTAGTATGCCTCATTACAAGCCTCTCGAAACACTTTATGGCGATGGGTGTTACCACAACGGGGCAGTAGTCATTGAGACAGGATGCTGATGACTTTGGCATGGGGCGATGGTAGTGGTCTTGAAGCACGTTGAAACTAAGGTGCAGCTCAGAGAGGTGTTGGCGATGTCTGCGAGAACATCTGCCAATATGTCAGAGCACATTCTGAGCACTCTGCTAGGGATGTTTTCTGGTCCAGCAGCCTTACGTGGGTTGACTCTGCATCGGTTTTCCATGTCGGCTGTGATAAGACATAGCACCTGGTCATTGAGGGGGGGTTTGGACTTTGCTGCCTCATCATTTTGTGCCTCAAATCTTTCTTAAAAGTTGTTCAATTCATCCGGGAGGGAGGCGATAACCAGCACAAACAAGCGATGCTGTTTTGTGGTGGGTGATGGCCCGGATGCCCTTCCACATGTTCTGTATATCGTCACTGTCCTGAAAGTGGCTCTGTATTCTCTGTGCATGTGCATGCTTTCCCTCTTTGATGGCCCAGGTCAGGTTGACCCTTGCTGTTGTTAGGGCCGCCATGTCATTTGCTCTGAAGGTGGAATCATGGGTCCTCAGCAGCGCACGCACCTTTGCGGTCATTCATGGCTTCCGGTTGGGGCGAGAAGTGATGGTCTTGGACATTGTGATGTCATCAATGCACTTGTTAATGTAGCAAATCACCAACACTGTGTACTCCTCTAAGTTGATGGAATTGCCATCAGTTGCTGCCTCCTTGAACTCATGCCCGTCAGTGTGCTCAAAACAGCCTTGAACAGCAGATACAGCTCCTGTCGGCCAGGTTTGCAACTGCTTCAGAACCGGTTTGACCCATCTGACGAACGGTCTATATGCTGGGATTAGCATAACAGAGATGTGGTCTGAGGAGCCATGGTGGGGCTCGGGCTCGGGCTCTGCCCTGTGTGCATTGGGCGTGTTTGCGTAAACCAGATCCAGCATTTTCTCTCCTCTCATCCCAAGGTCCACATGCTGATAGAATTTAAAATGCACAATCTTGAGATTCGCATGGTTGAAATCTCCAGCAACAATAAACAGTCCATCAGAGTTTGCATTCTGCAGTCCGCTAATATGTTTCACAGAGTGCCTCCTTAGCATTACCACTGGGACGAATGTACACCCCAACTATAAGGGCAGCGGTGAATTCCCGTGACAAATAAAGTGGTCTGCATCTAACAGGCACAGACTCCACCAGTGATGAGCAGTAACTGGAGACTAGCACGGGGTCTTTGCATCATGTCGTGTTGATGTAGGCACACAGACCCCCACCCTGAGCCTTACCACACAGAGCTGCAGCAATAAGAATCCATAATATTGGCATGACCTCTTTTAAACATATAGATGATATATTTCCTGGTACCAGTGCTGCCAATGAGGCATCTCACTAGGGTTATGTACAAGCCTTCTGAGATGTCACCAATCCTAATTAGTATTAATCTTAAGTAACTGATACCAAGTGGAAAAGGGTATTCATATCTACAGGAGAAAGTGAGGTCTGCAGATGCTGGAGATCAGAGATGGAAATGTGTTGCTGGAAAAGCGCAGCAGATCAGGCAGCATCCAGGGAACAGGAGAATCGACGTTTCGGGCATTAGCCCTTCTTCAGGAATGAGGAAAGTTGGTCCAGCAGGCTAAGATAAAAGGTAGGGAGGAGGGACTTGGGGGAGGGGCGTCGGAAATGTGATAGGACGGTGTTGGAGGAAGAACGCCTCATCTTCTGGCTAGGAACCCTCCAACCACAAGGGATGAACTCGGATTTCACCAGTTTCCTCATTTCCCCTCCCCCCAGCCTGTCTCAGTCAAATCCATCAAATTCAGCACCGCCTTCCTAACCTGCAATCTTCTTCCCGACCTCTCCGCCCCCACCCCAGTCTGACCTATCACCCTCACCTTGACCTCTTTCCACCAATCACATTTCCGACGCCCCTCCCCCAAGTCCCCCCTCCCTATCTTTTATCTTAGCCTGCTGGACCAACTTTCCTCATTCCTGAAGAAGGGCTAATGCCCGAAACGTCGATTCTCCAGTTCCCTGGATGCTGCCTGATCTGCTGCGCTTTTCCAGCAACACATTTCCATCTCTATTCATATCTACAGCAGATGTGAGACTCAAATTAAAAAAAGTTTACTACATATTACTCTTCATCTAGTGACATTGTATCTGCCTCATGTGAGAATCCATTCTAAAGATTTAGGTTATACTTGAGAGAGTACATATTATTTGTTTAACTAGGCAGACTTAACTGGGCAGCACAGTGACTCAGTGTTTAGCACTGCTGCCTCTCAGCGCCAGAGACCTGGGGTTGATTCCTGCCTTGGGTGACTATCTGCCTGTGTGGAGTTTGCACGTTTGCTCCACATCTGCGTGGGTTTCCTCTGGGTGCTCCGGTTTCCTCCCAGTCCAAAGGTGTGTAGGTTCGGCGAATTGGCCATGCTAAATTGCCCATAGTGTTGAGGGATGTGTAGGTTCGGTGCATTGGTCAGGGTAAACATAGAGTAATAGGGGAATGGGTCTGGGTGGGTTACTCTTTAGAGGGTCAATGTGGACTTGCTGGGCCGAAGGGCCTGTTTCCACACTGTAGAGATTCTAATTCTAACTTAACAGAACAACTTGTACCAAACACTAGTTGATTCCTACCAAGCCCAGTTCTTATGGTCATTTTGATCAACCTGTTGAGGCATCCTGTTACGCTCGTCTAAGGCAGGTGGGACTTAAACCTGGATCTCCTGGCCCAGTGGTTGGGACATCACTGCTGTGCCACAGTAACCCTTTATATCCTGATGGGTGGATATGATGTAATGTCTGTTAATCCTTTCAGGTACAAACTGCCTTATTACAGCACGTGACACTTATTTGATGTTCTGTGCTTGGCATGTTCTGAATTTTGCCAGGCAGTATGGTAGGAACAGTTGCTAGAGAGTCAGCAGCTTAAAGTGAATTGTTTTGACTTCCGAGCTTCTGCATTTAAGTATTTTGTAAAGACCTCTAAACCACCGCATTATTGCAGGCTGTCATGCTTCACCAGGACTGGCAATATAACTTGTCCCTTGTGAAAGCAATTAAAAAAACTAGGTCATATCTGAAATTGAAATAGTGAGTTTGAATTCTCTGTTCCAGTCTCTCAATAGTCTTTTTTGGAACTTGGAACGGGGGATTAAAAAAACTGGATGCAAATGGCAGGTGTAATGGGTGTCCAGCAAAGCTTTCAGTCGCACCTCTGCATTCATTCCCCCGTATCCAGTTAGTTACTCCACTCAAGGGAGACTAATTGTTATAAGCTTTTGTAATGGGTGTAGCAGTTGCTAAACACAATTAAGTATTTGTCAAAGGAAACATTTTTCCTTTACAGGAGCTCTTTCAGCAGCTCATTAAACTCCAGCAGCCTTCTTGGCACGATAGACTATTTCTCAATTGCTGACACTAATTGCTCCGAAGGCTTGCTTTGATGGAAAATGTGTATTTGCTAACTGAAATGCAGAGAACTGGAAGTGGTGGCATGTCCCTGTAGGCGTGGTGCTTGCTGTGCATCAGTGATTCTCTGAGAGAACTGACAGGAGCTGTAGGCAAGCAGTCTTCCCGTTGCTGTGAAATAGCTTGTAGTATAGAAAGTGACCTTGCAGTCACAGTGCATGCTGTCTGCCTACAATTCTATCCTCTGGGAGTGTGACCTGTGTACTATAAAATGTTTCAAAGCCCTTGTCTTTAAGACTTACATTTTAGATATACTAAAAAGATGTAATTACCAGTAAAGGGATGACAATTATGTTTGATGTTTTGCACTGTTGTTGTTGAGATCATCTTTAAAAACAAGGAACAGCAGCCACTATATAATGGAGTCTTTGTCTACATTTATTTATAAAAGGTGCAATTCTAAATCGGGTGCAAGAGCAGAGGGACTTGGGTGTATGTCTGCATAAATCATTGTGGCAGGACAGCATGACAGAGTGGTTAATAACTAGGTTTTATTAATAGAGGCATAGAGTACAAAAGCTAGGAAGTTCTTTTAAGTTTGTGTACAACACTGTTTGGCCCCTGGATGCTGCCTGACCTGCTGTGCTGTTCCAGCAATAAAGTTTCAACTCTGGCCTCTGTTAGAGTATTGTAGCCAATTCTGGATGTCATGTTTCTGGGATGACATGAAAGGATTTTAAAGAGTGCAGAAACAAATACACAGGTATGGTTCTTGGGAAGAGGAATGTTAGTTACGTCGATAATTGGAGATGTTGGGTATTTTTGAAGGGGGTCTGGAAAATATTGATTGGGAAAAGTTGTTCCAATTGGTGGAAGGATTGAGTATGGAGTGCTGGAATAATGAAGGGTGGCTAATGCTTTGTCATTATTTAAGAAAGGATGCAAGGAAAAGCCAGGGGACTAAAGATCAGTGAGCCTGACATCAGTGGTGGGAACGTTATTGGAGGTGATTCTGAGAGGTAGGATCTATATGCATTTGGAAAGGCAAGGACTGATTAGGGATAGTCAACATGACTTTGTGCATGGGATGTTGCATCTGAAAAATTTGAGATTTTTGATGAGTTGACTGAGAAAATGGATAAAGGCAGAGCAGTAAATATTGTCTTCATGGACTTTAGCAATGTTCCGCATGATTAGTAAGGTTAGATTGCATGGGATGCAGGGAGAGCTAGCCATTTGGATGCAAAATTACTTTGATAATAGGAGAAAGGGGGTGGTGATAGAGGGTCATTGTTCAGACTAGAGGTCATTGATCAATGGTGTGCTACAGAGATCGGTGTTGGGTCTACTCTTGTTTGTCATTTTATATAAGCAATTTACATGAGAATATAGGAGGCATGGTGGGGGAAGTTCATAGATGACACCAAAATTGGTGGTATAATGGACGGTGAAGAATGTTATCTAAGAATCCAACAGAATCTTGTTCAATTAGGCCAGTGGACTGAAGAATGGCAATGGAATTTAATTTAGACGGTTGTGAGGTATTGCATTTTATTGTAAGACAAACTAGGGTGGTTTTACACAGTTAATGAGAGGCAGGGTTAATACAGTTAATGCTCAGGCTCTGGGGAGTGCTGTCAAACAGAGAGACTTAGGGCTGCAGGTTCATAGTTCCTTGAAAGACAGACAGGATGCTGAAAAGGGCACTTGGCAACCGGTCAAAGCATTGAGTACAGGAGTTGAGAAGTCTTGTTACAACTGTACAAGATATTGGTAAGGCCACATTTGCAGTACTATGTACAATTCTGATCATCCTGGTATAGGAAGGATGTTATTAAACTGGAAAGAATAAAAAGGAAATTACCAGGATAATGCCTAGACTGGAACATTTTAAGTTAAAAGGAGAGGTTTGATAGACTGGAACCTTTTCCCTGAAGCATAGGAGGCTGAGGGGTGACCTGATGAGGGGCATGTATAAGGTGAGGGGGGAGTCCAAAATTAGGGGGCATAAGTTTAAGGTGAGAGGGAAAAGATTTAAACAGACCCGAGGGACAACTTTTTTACACAGCGTGGTTCATTTGTGGAATAAACTGCCAGAGAAAGTGATAGATGCAGGTATAGTTACAATAATGAAAAGACATTTGGACAGGTACATAACTAGGGAAGGTTTATTGGGATCTGGGCCAAATGCAGGTGAATGGGACTCGTTCTATTTAGGAAACCTAGCCAGCATGAACAAGTCGGGAGGGCCTGTTTCTGTGTTGTATATCTCTGATTTAAGGAAACTGGTGAAAGAAACCAAAGCACATGAGGAAAAACCTCTTCATGCGGTGATGGCTAAAATTGTAATGCACTGCTTGAGAGTGTGGTAGAGGCAGCTGTAATCTAGACATTCAAGAAGGAATTAGATTACTATCTGAAAAGGAAGAGAGAGGTTGCAGGGAGGTGGTGGTAGAGCAACAGCAGGTAAATTGCTTCTGTGAAGAGTCACCACTAATACAATGGGCTGAATGGTCTCCTTTTGGGCTGTACACATTCCATGATTCTGATATTAGCATGTTACATGTAGGCTTGGACATTGTCACATTTAGTTCTTGCCATGGCTAAAATGATGAAAGTGAGAACACATTAACTTTTACATTTCTGAGGGAGTAAGGTACAAAAAACTTCGATATATGAAGATATGCTTGAATCAAATATTTATTTAAAAAAAAATAAGAATTGATTAGAAACATGAATTTTATCTTGAAAAAGACAATTTTTGAAATAATCTCCTCCTCCTTTTTCAATCAGTATCTGAATGGCCAACCCTGATGTACACATTATCATTCTGACCTAATGGAGAGGAAACATGTGCAAATGTTGCAAAGACGATGATGCCTCTCTGAGGATTGTGAAGACTTACTTCCTCCTCAATGACAAGATATTTACAAAGTCTACTACAGCGTTCGACAGCTGAAGATGAACCATTCAAAATGAATTACTTGGGCAAATAGACTTCCCCCTTTGCATTCTGTGTCTCATGTGCTCTCTTTCTGTCTCTCCCCATCCAACTAGCAAAGCTTGGACTCTGTCTGCTAAGTTGACCTTGTCTCATTTAAATAGTAATTTTCCTTAAAAGGAAAAGTTCAACTCCACAGTAGTGTCTCTGGGAAGATGGAAAGACTAGCTACAGTTTTAAATCAGTTGCACGCTGAAAGCAACACAATTGGATTCTACCTGAATTGGCATGGATACAAAGCTATGAACTTTGGACCTCCTATTTCTTGCAGATTACAAGTTGGCCTGTTTTTCTTCCCTGACTCTGGAATGTGTATTTGTGTACATCCAGAATGTATTTTATTAATTTAGTTTAATAACTTAAATACAAATAAACTTTTTCATTATCATCAAACAAATCTCTCCATTTGGCTCCCTTTACAACTGTCATGTAGACAGTTAAGCATGCACTAAATTGGCAAGTGCATTACACAAAGCAAAAAAAAGGTACTTGAATGAGGAGAGGGATAAATACAGGAGTCCATTCCCCTTTGGAGCTGACTCATTGGGCCGAATGACATGATTTTGCTCCTGTATCATATGATCTATACCTTACGGTCTCTCCTCACCTGGTAATAATGCACAGTTTCTATTTCTTAGCACTAATTCTGAGCCGTTTGTGGGACATTGCATGTGGAATGTAAACATATGATTGAATTTGCGAAAAAGCAGCTCTATTTTATGAAAGATGCATACCAGGGGCCAGGACCAGGAAAGAGCTGTTCCATTAGGTTGAGCTGCACCTGATCCTGGCTGGGAGCAATCTCCTGGCTGAAATGATGATAAATAAGGCTGTGGAAAGCATTGTTTCCAGAAGCAGTAAGTTCATACAAGAGCAAATAGGCCTCATTAGATTTAGTGATGAGTAATGAGCAAATTGATCAATAATAATTTGATTGTAAAGGGTACCCTCAATAATAATGATCATGATGTGAGTAATTTGTGACTCATGCTTTTCTTTCACAAACCCAATATTAAATTCAAAGACTTAGATTCAAGTCAAAAGATTCTTGGAGGAATCAGAAAGGAGTTGAACACAGGACTGGGTGGAACTATTGCCAGATAAAATTATACCCGAACATTAGGTGTGCCCAAAGATATCTGTTGTAGAATACAAAACCAAGATGTAAGATCTTTACAGAAGCAATAAAATTAACTTGGTCAGAAAGAGAAGTGGAAGTTAATTTTTCGAAATAACTAAAAGGTAGGTAAATGTTTATTGAAATCCAAAATTAGTCAGACATTTTGAGCACTGGGTCAGATAGAAAGAGAACAGGTGAATAAAAATGAAATAATAAAAACCATAAAAAAAAATGCAATACATTTGTGAAATATCAAGATTACCACTAAAGATTTATTACAAATATATTGAGAGAGAATGTGGTTAAGGATGAAGATGGATGGAGGTGATTTTAGTGATTAATATAACTTTAAAATGACTGCAAAAGAAGTGAAAAATGACAAATCATTTCACACTGCGAACGGTTCGGGACTGGAATGCACTGACTGGATCTTTTGTGGAGACGGGCTGAACTGAGGTTTTTGTTGGAATCCAGACCAGACCCCCTCAAAAATATTATAACAAGATTAACCTAGAACCTAACTTTTTCTTGTTTTAAAGGCAAATGTAAAATGTCTCCGATGCAAAGTGACTGGTCAAACTGCATGGCATTAAGCAAAACACTATTTATTTAAACACTGTACTCAAAATATAACCAAAGGAAGAGGAACCTAGAATAATTTAATTCTGTTGGAAACTTAACAGAATAATAGACACAGTAACTATTACTAATTAACTGTTCTAATAAAGTAAAATCCCATCAAGATAACCCTTTGCAGATAAAAGGAAAATTCAGACACATTCTTGCATGCAGTTCTCCAATCCAGGAGGAAAAATATAACAAAAGAAAATTCAGAGGGTGTAGCAGCCAAGGCACATTCATTGAAGTACCAAGTCTTTTTAGACGCCAGTAGCTTCTTCTTAAAGCTAAACCTAAAAACTTAAAAAAAGCCCTCAAAAGCCTGGTTTGAGAGAGCTGGCCACACCCAGGCTGCCTCCATTTGTTCCAATCTTTTTAGAAAACACTGAGGTTTCACAAGTTGTTTATGTTCTTAGAGACAGCTCTGTACCTCTGCCTTACAACCTGTCCAAAAAAAAGGACAAAATAATCACTAAAAGTGATAGCATCGTCACATTTTCATTGAGTGTTACGTGAAGAAGTAGAAATAATATGCAGAGTTAGAGGAGAAAGTACCTAATTTCTGCTGCCCATTCTGTGATTCCAAAAATTAGGAAACTGGCAGGCTTGCTAAATACCTACTTCACATCAACCTTCACACTAGACGTGAAGTTGAAATACTGTACCTGAAAGAAGAGGAAAAGTGAATCGGGGTGAAACGTGTTGGATTTAATACATTTTTAAAGTGGTGATGGGAACATAATGAGATTGAAGATCTCAAGGGCTTGATAGTTTTGGCTCCAGAATATTGGATGTGGAATTTGTATGTGTTCTAGTTATGATGTTCTGAAACATACTTGTGTACAAATTGTGCCCTTAGTTTGGAAAATTGTCAGTGTTACTTCATCATTTAAGAACAAACTAATGTAAAAAAAAGTTGTTTATGTGGGCTACACAGCCCCTTCAGCTAACTTTGCCATTCGGTAAGATCATGGTCGATTCCCATCCCCATAGAACACTCCCGGACAGGGACAACAAAGGTTTAAAACAGAGGAACCCACCACATTTGTTGTGCTCATTGCATACACACAAATAATGATCTGAGAGTTGACTGTTCCCTGAATGTAAGTGTTGAGAAAAATTCAAAAAGAGCTGAACTGGGTTTCATACTAGGATCTGAGTAAGTGTAAACCTGTAGACAACAAAAAGTGCTTTGTTTATTCAGGTTTGTGTGTGTGAAGTACGATCATCATGCTAGTTGTCATTGCCAGGCAGGGCTTGTTTTTGTTATCGCACAAAGCTCAAGAAGTGCCCTAATATCGCCATTGGAGTGTTTGTGCTGGCCTCTTGCTGTCCCAAGCTGCTTCATTTGCTAGTTAATCTGCCAGGCATCCATTCAGACAGATTGTTGAATTATGGGTTTGATTCCCAGTTTATGCTGGAATGGGTTGCCTTCAGCAAGGTAGTGATGGAGGAACTGAGATAACCGGGATCTGTGATCTGAGGCTAATCAAGGAGCAGAAACCCATGTAATAACCTGTTGAAAGTGTATATCGTTATATGGATACATCTTTCATAAAATATTTGGCCTAAATGTCACCCCCAAAATGAAACTTCGTGTTCATCCATGGGTATGCTGGTAAACTATGAAACTGAAACCAGCTTTAGGAATCTGGGTAATCCAAGATGGAGGACGGGAAAGTTTTTGGCTGTAACAGGCTGCTCCATTTTGTTTTTGAGATATTTTGAGATATTGGAGGTGATTTCCTCGAATTCCAGGAGCAGCTATTACTGTTTTATGAACTGTTTTGCAAAAAATAAAGGCAAAACGACATCATTCTTAAAAGAGAGAAAGTCAGACAAAGGCAGCAAGCACATGGTCTGTAAGGGAGAGGGAGAGACAGAAACCCACACTGCTAACTGAGACAGCAGTGAATCTGCGCAGTTACTGCCTTTGCTGTTTGAATTCATTTATCGGTGGACATTGGGAATGTGTCTAGGGAAACTTTGCAAACAGCGAAATTCATTACTGTTTGGGAGAGGTCACAGAACAGAAACAGATAAGTGAATAGTTTTAAGTATACCCTTGCAGTAAATCTACAGTAGTTAGTCAAGTGAGATCTTTCTTGATTATATGTTTTCATTGGGATCTGTCTCTTGATTAAATTTTAAAAATATAAACCATTAGTACTAAGTTAGCCTGGAGCAGTGTTTTGTAGAGCAATAATACAGTGCTATTTTCTGTGTCTATCAATTGGAAGGAGCAAAATGGCCTTTAGTAGAGTGATATACTTTTTTTTTGTCAGATGGGGGAGTTTCAATAGAGTTTAAGGGTTGCTGAGGATTATATCTGCAATAAATTGTCACTCCAACTGATCCATTCGATCGCTGTGGTTCTATTCGCCGAGCTGGAAGTTTTTGTTGCAAATGTTTCGTCCCCTGTCTAGGTGACATCCTCAGTGCTTGGAAGCCTCCTGTGAAGCGCTTCTGTGGTGTTTCCTCCGGCATTTATAGTGGCCTGTCCCTGCCGCTTCCGGTTGTCAGTTTCAGCTGTCCGCTGTAGTGGCCGGTATATTGGGTCCAGGTCTATGTGTTTGTTGATGGAGTTTGTGGATGAGTGCCATGCTTCTAGGAATTCCCTGGCTGTTCTTTGTTTCGCTTGCCCTATAATGCCCTATAGTGTTGTCCCAGTCAAATTCATGTTGCTTGTCATCTGCGTGTGTGGCTACTAGGGATAGCTTGTTGTGTCGTTTCTTGGCTAGTTGATGTTCATGGATGCGGATCGTTAGCTGTCTTCCTGTTTGTCCTATATAGTGTTTTGTGCAGTCCTTGCATGGGAGTTTGTACACTACATTAGTTTTGCTCATGCTGGTATCAGGTCCTTCGCTCTGGTGAGTTGTTGTCTGAGAGTGGCTGTTGGTTTGTGTGCTGTTATAAGTCCTAGTGGTCGCAGACCAGGATCGCAATGAAGAATTTACAAGAGCTAAGGGGTGTGATAGATGGCAGTTCTAGGAAGGGAGAAAAGTCACAAATACAGTCGGGTAGATGGGTTAACTCCAAGAAAGGTAGGTGGGTAGTACAGAAGTCTTATGTGGCTATCTGCATTTCAACCAAGTATGCTATTTTGGAAAATGTAGAGGGTGATGGACTCTGACGGGAATGTAGCCTGAGCAGCCAAGTTTCTGTATCAAGACTGGCTCTAATGTGGTGAGGGCTATTTCTGGTTCCAAGCAATTGATTGTGTTAGGGGACTGTCTAGTCACGGGCACAAACAGTAGTTTCTGTGGCCTGGAGTGAAAAGTCAGAATTGGTGTGTTGCCTTCCTGGTGCCAGGATTAAGGATGTCTCCGAATGCTCTCAAAGGGGAGAGGGACAAGCAGGGGGTCATTGTACACATTTGGAACTAATGACATATGAAGGGAAAAGAATGAGATTCTGAAGGGAGAATATAGAAAGTTATGCAGGAATTTAAAAAGGAGGTCCTTAAAAAGGAGGTAATCTGGATTACCCCCGATGCTACAAGCTAGTGAGGGCAGGAACGGGAGGATAGAGCAGATGAATGCATGGCTGAAGAGCTGGTGTATGGGAGAAAGATTCACATTTTTGGATCATTGGAATCTCTTCTGGGGTAGAATTGACCTGTACAAGAAGGATGGATTTTACCTGAATTTGGAAGAGGACTAATATACTGGCAAGGAGATTTGCTAGAGCTGTTTGGGAGGATTTAAACTTGTAAGGTGGGTGGGGGTGGTGGTGTTGTGGGGTGGGACCCAGGGAGATAGTGAGGAAAGAGATCAATCTGAACCTGGTACAGTTGAGAAAAGAAACGAGTCAAACAGTCCGGGCAGGCAGAGAGCAAGGTAGGACTGACAAATTGAACTGCATTTACTTCAATGCAAGAGGCCTAACAGGGAAGGCAGACAAACTCAGGGCATGGTTAGGAACATGGGACTGGGATATCATAGCAATTACAGAAACGTGGCTCAGGGATGGGCAGGACTGGCAGCTTAATGTTCCAAGATGCAAATGCTACAGGAAGGGTAGTAAGGGAGGTGAGAGAGGAGGGGGAGTGGCATTTTTAATAAGGGACAGCATTACAGAAGTACTGAGGGATGTTATTCCCGGAAATACATCGAGGGAAGTTTGGGTGGCACTGAGAAAAAAGGAAGGAATGATCACCTCATTGGGGTTGTACTTTAGACCCCCTAATAGTCAGTGTGGAATTGAGAAACAAATTTGTAAGGAGAGTTCAGTTATCTGTAAGAATTATAGGGTGGTTATGTTAGGGGATTTTAATTTTCCAAAAATAGACTGGAACTGCCATAGTATTAAGGGGAGGAATTTGTTAAGCATGTACAAGAAAATTTTGAGTCAGTATGTGGGTATAACTATTAGAGAAGGTGCAAAACTTGACCTATTCTTGGGAAATAATGCAGGGCAGGTGACTAAGGTGTCAGTGGGGGAGCACTTTGGGGCCAGCGACCATAGTTCTCTTAGTTTTAAAATAGTGATGGAAAAGGATAGACCAGATCTAACAGCTGAAGTTCCAAATTGGAGGAAGGCTAATTTTGACGGTATTAGGCAAGAACTTTCAAAAGCTGATTTGGGTGCAGATATTCACAGGTAAAGGGATGGCTGGAAAATGGGAACCCTTCAGAAATGAGATAACCAGAGTCCAGAGACAGTATATTCCTGTTAGGGTGAAAGGGAAGGTTGGTAGGTATAGGGAATGCTGGATGACTAAAGAAATTGAGGGTTTGGTTCAGAAAAAGGAGGAAACACATGTCAGGTAAAGGCAGGATAGATTGAGTATAAAGTCAGAGTATATTTAAGAGGGAAATTGGGAGAGCAAAAAGGGGACATGAGATAGCTTTGGTAAAGTAGAATTAAGGAGAATCCAAAGGGTTTTTACAAATATGTTAAGGACAAAAGGGTAACTAGCGAGAGAATAGGGCCCCTCAAAGATCAGCAAGGTGCCCTTTCTATGGAGCCGCAGGAAATGGAGGAGATACTAAATGAGTATTTTGCATCCGTGTTTACTGTGGAGAAGGATATGGAAGATATAGAATGTAGGGAAATAGATGGTGACATCGTGAAAAATGTCCATATTATGGAGGAGTAAGTGCTGGATGTCTTGACATGCATAAAGGTGGATAAATCCACAGGTCCTGATCAAGTGTACCTGAGAACTCTATGGGAAGCTAGAGAAGTGATTGCTGGGCCCCTTGCTGAGATACTTGTATCATCAATAGTCACTGGTGAGGTGCTGGAAGACTGGAGGTTGGCTAACATGGTACCATTTTTCAGGAAAGGTAGTAAGGAACAGCCAGAGAACTATAGACCAGAGAGCCTGACATTGGTGGTGGGCAAGTTGTTGGAGAGAATCCTGAGGGACAGGAAGTACATGTATTTGGAAAGGCAGAGACAGATTAGGGATAGTCAACATGGCTTTTTGCGTGGGAAATTATGTCTCACAAACTTGATTGAGTTTTTTGAAGAAGTAATAAAGAGGATAAATGAGGGCAGATCTGTAGATGTTTTCTATCTGGACTTCAGTAAGGCGTTCGACAAGGTTCCCCATGGGAGATTGGTTAGCAAGGTTAGATCTCATGGAATATAGGGAGAACTAGCCATTTGAGCCAGTTCTGTATCTAAAGATAGAAGACACAGGTTGGTGAGAGAGAGTTGTTTTTCAGACTGGAGGCCTGTGACCAGTAGAGTGCCACAAGGATCCGTGTGAGGTCAACTACGTTTTGTCGTTTGTGTAAATGGTTTGGATATGAATATAGGAGGTATAGTTAGTAGGTTTGCAGATGACACCAAAATTGGAGGTGTAATGGACAGTGAAGAAGGTTACCTCAGATTACAACGGGATCTTGATCAGATGGGCCAATGGGCTGAGGAGTGGCAGATAATTTAGATAAATGTCAGGTGCTGCATTTTGGGAAAGCAAATCTTAGCAGAACTTATAGACTTAATAGTAAGGTCCTAGGGAGTGTTGCTGAACAAAGAGACCTTGGAGTGCAGGTTCATAGCTCCTTGAACGTAGAGTCGCAGGTAGATAGGATAGTGAAGAAGGTGTTTGGTATGCTTTCCTTTATTGGTCAGAGCATTGAGTGTAGGAATTGGGAGGTCATGTTGCAGCTGGTTAGGACATTGGTTAGGCCACTGTTGGAATATTGCGTGCAATTCTGGTCTTCCTGCTATAGGGTGGATGTTGTGAAACTTGAAAGGGTTCAGAAAAGATTTACAAGGATATTGCCAGGGTTGGAGGATTTGAGCTACAGGGAGAGGTTGATCAGGCTGGGGCTGTTTCTCCCTGGAGCGTCAGAGGCTGAGCAGTGACCGGAAAGAGGTTTATTAAAATCATGAGGGGCATGGATGGGATAAATGGACTAGTCTTTTCTCTGGGGTCGGGGAGTCCGGAACTAGAGGGCATAGGTTTAGGGTGAGAGGGGAAAGATATAAGAGAGACCTAAGGGGCAACTTTTTCATGTAGAGGGTGAAACGTGTATGGAATGAGCTGCCAGAGGAAGTGGTGGAGGGTAGTACAATTACATTATTTCAAATACATCTGGATGGGTATATGAATGGGAAGGGTTTGGAGGGTTATGGGCCAAGTGCTAACAAATAAGACTAGATTAGTTTACGATATCTGTTCGGCATGGATGAGGTCGACTGAATGAAGGGTCTGTTTGTATTTTTTATCTTTAAGTCACCACACCAATGAACTACCTTGACTGTCATTGGATAGAGGAGAAAGTGAGGACTGCAGATGCTGGAGATCAGAGCTGAAAATGTGTTGCTGGAAAAGCGCAGCAAGTCAGGCAGCATCCAAGGAACAGGAGAATCGACGTTTCGGGTATAAGGGCTTATGCCCAAAACGTCGATTCTCCTGTTCCTTGGATGCTGCCTGACCTGCTGCGCTTTTCCAGCAACACATTTTCAGCTCTGTCATTGGATAGACTCAGTCATCTCCAAAAGATGTCAAAAAGGTACACTTTGGAACTCAAAGATAATGAAGTCAAAAAGTAGTTCGATTATGTTTTTCTTTTGCAAACACAAAAGTACCCAGTGCTGAGATATTAGAGTGATTAAGTGCAAAATCTCACACATTCTAACAATAAAACCATTATTCATTTTTAAGCCCTTAATCTTGTTAAGCTTCTTTTCTAGCAAGGAACTGCTCACAAAAAAGCTGAGATTTCACCACAATTGTTTCTTTATAGTTGGAATATAGGGCTGTTTATCACCCCCTCCTCCCTCAACCAAAAAACAAGCAGACCTCCATGCTTTCCTTCAATGCTGCAGGACCCTTGGAAAACTAATCATTTCATACTCTGTCCATTAGAGTCGAGATGCTAATACATTATGATGTAGATTTCAGGAGCAACCTAACATAAATATCTTGTTGATAGTATAAGTTGTACAAATATCTACTCAGTTATGCACAAGGTTCATTCTAGCCACCTTGGCAGTCAGTCAGGGAAAAGAAGAATTGAGTCCCTTTTCGACAGCACAGTTGGGTGAAGTATAAAAACTCAGAGACCTCAGTGAGGGGCGCTAAGGAAAATTGTACTGTATAGGATGGCAAGGGGAAAGATCCTATAGTACATACAAACAAAAAAGGAATCGGAGGAAGTGAATCACAGACTCTCGCTGTTCCATCATTTAATTAATTGTACTTGTGTCCTACCTAATAAAAATCAAAATAATCCTAATAAAAACATTTCAACTGACCAAAAAAAAAGTGAATGCAGATAAGTTGTCTCACACAAAGACTTGCCCTCCATTTGTGATGGAAATGAAGATTGAGCGATCAGTGCCAAGGTAGAACACTGTCATTATTGAACATCAATCTGTTTTGTTCATCAAAATAACATTCTGAGGCATTGCTGAACGTCAGTAATCTACTTCGACATGTCTTGCCACAGTGTTACAGGGAACAAATCTTGTCCATCATCCAACCCTCATCTCTCATCTGTCCATCACCTTAGCAAGTGACGGTGACTGTTTGTTTATTTTAATAACTACTTATTTGACTGACAAGCATGTAATAACCCACTGCAATTAGCATTCATTCATCATTTCCTGCAGTGCCAATAAGAGTGAATATCCGTGCAGTAGTGTAAACCTCAACACCAGTCTCACTTGTACTCTAACTGAGAGTAACCCTCAAGAAGCTGATCTGAACATTATTACTAATATAAAATTTTCATTCATGCATCTTAAAAGGTCAACACTGAAGTGAAAAATAACAAAAGAACTGGGAAAGCATTCAAAGAATTAATGATAATTTCAAACAGTTTTCTACATGGAAGAACTTTGAAATGATCCAAGCCACTCATGATTCAAAGGGTGCACCTGCAGACAACATCAATCTCGTCCCTGACAAACATCCAATACCTTTACACATGTTAGTGCCAAGGAAATGGTCTGTCTCTCCAGGTTGAATTTAAAAATGCACAGACACAACCCATTCCTATAGGAGATGCAAAGAACTGCAGATACTGGAACTCCAAAACACAAGCTACTGGAAAAACACAGCAGGTCTGGCAGCATCCGTTGAGAGGAAAAAACAGTAAATGTTTCGAGTCCAATTATCCTTCGCCAGAGCACTCTTCATCCTGACAAGGCGTTGCTGGAATTGAAATGTTAACTGATTTTTCCTCTCTATGTTGCCAGACCTGTGTTGCCCCTGCACTTTCTGCTTTTACAATCCGAGAAGTGTACAGCACAGAAACAGACCCTTCCATCCAACCCGATATTCCAACCGAATCTAGTCTTATTTCCAGCACTTGGCCCTTCACCCTGTAGACCCTTCTACTCATATACCCATCCAGATGCCTTTTAAATGTTGCAATTGTAACAGCCTCCACCATTTCTTCTGGCAGCTCGTTCCATACATGCACCACCCTCTGCATGAAAATATTGGCCATTGGATCCCTTTTAAATCTTTCCGCTCTCTCCTTAAAACTTATCTCACCCCCCCCCTTTTTTTAAATCTTTCCCCTCTCATCTTAAAACTTCTCTCCCCCCCTGCTGGGGAAAAAGACCTTGTTTATTTTCTCTATTCATGCCCCTCATGATTTTATAAATGTCTATAAGGTCACCCCTCAGCCATCAACACTGCAGGAAAATAGCTCCAGCCTATTCAGTCTCTCCCTGTAGCTCAAACCCTCTAACCCTGGCAACATCCTTAAGTCTTTTCTGAACCCTTTCCAGTTTTCAATAGCAGGAAGACCAGAATTGCATGCAATATTCCAGAAGTGGCCTAGCCAATGTCCTGTACAGCCGCAACATGACCTTCCAACTCCTATACTCAATGCACTGACCAGTGAATGCAAGCATCTCAACCGCAGCCTTCACTGTTCTATCTACCTTGACTCCACTTTCAAGGGCTTGTATGGAAAATATCTGCATTTTGTTTCGATGCAGTATGCCCTTTTAAGACCAAAGTGTAACTATTCTGAGAGCGTATTTGATGGTTTCCTGACTGTGGTGTCTTTTGGTTTCAAGGAATTGCAATGGGGATTAAAACTGAAGCCAAATGTAACTAGAAAGCTAATTGCATTTGTGCTAGTAGCCAGTCTGTTTTGTCTCCTTATCAAGTGTCCCCATTGTTGTGATGAAGCAGGCAAGTTGATTATTATCCTCCTCCAAAGTTTCAGGAGCAACTCAAGTTTCTGATGGCAGCAAGATATGAAGATCCCTGCAAGACGTTCACTGAATAAAAAAAAATTGATGTAAAAACTACCCCTGTGTATAAGAATTACTTTAAATGTAGCCACACCATTGGTCTTGTTACTGTGGGAATTGTTCTGAATTTACCTATTGAAGGGATGACTTTCTTACTGGGAAATAACTTTGCTGGGATAAGCACCTTGCTGTCTGTCGTGGTTGTGGGAGAACTTGTCGCACTTGCTGACACTGAGGTTTTTGAGAGCAATTTAACTGACTCAGAAGAAACAAGTGTAAAGTTGATGTTAAATTGATGTTCTGCTTGTATAGTTACGTTGAAAGAGTCAGAAATTGTGTCTGCTAGGTTTAGAAAAGACATTAGAACATCAGCTTCTAGAGGCTGTCGGGGAGGTTTTAAAATGACATCACTTAAAAACTGCAACAAAAGTGTCTGCCAGGTGTGTTGAAACCAATAAAGACAGATCGCCCAGCTAATGACAAGACTAGGTTTGCAGAAACCACGTACATGTTCTTGAATGTAAATCAGAAAGGCGGAGCAGGAACTTTTAGCAGAATGGGATTGAATAAAGTTCAAGATGAGGGTGTGATGGAAAACCAGGAGAGATCAGGAAAACCTCTGAACTAAATGATAAAGAATTATAAAATCCCCTCAGCTGAATGTTAAAATATCTGAAGAGGCTGATATAAACATCCTGAGGAAGATTTTACTCTGCAGAAAATGAACTGCTTGCATAAAAGAAGGCAGCATTACAAACACATCAATGTACTAAATAAGAGCGGAAATAGACCATTTAGTGTCTCAAGCCTACTCTGCCATTTGATCGATCATGGTTGATGAATTTAGTTTCAAATTTCACATTTCTCTCCACCCCTGATACTCTTGATTCCTTAGCCTAACAAGAATCAATCCACTGTGTTAAAAATACTCAATACCCTACCTCTGGACTGACCTAGAAGAAAGGTTATACTGAAGTTGAAATATTGACTCTCTTACTACTTCCATATCCAGGTTGTCATGACCACTCATGGATTTAAAAAAAAACTTAATTTATGGCACTCCTCACTCTTCTAAACACTGGTGGAAATGATCCCAGTCTGTTTGACCTATCCTCATAATCCAACCCATTCATTCTAGGTATCAAACTAACCTCCTCTGAACCACCCCAATGGATTTACATCCTTGCTCAAATAAGGAGACCCAACGGCACACATTACGTGAGCTGTGGTCTCACTAATACCCTGCATAACTCAAGCAAATATTCTTTGTATGTTGCATTCCTCTCCTAATAAAGGACAGAATCACCTTGGTATTTTTGCTTTGCTTGTTGTAACTACACACTAAGTTTTCATGCCTCATGCAGTAGGACACCTAATCCCTCTGCATCTTGGAATTCTACAGTCATCCTCTCTTTAAGGGAGATTCTTTTGTTTAATTATTCATCTACCAGATTCTTGCCCTCCCTGAATCTATTTCTATGTATCTACAAACTCCTTGTAGTTTCATTACATTTTTCCTACTTGGCTTTGTGTCTTCTGTGGTTGTAGCTACTATGTCTTCACTCCTCTCAGTGAAGTAATTAATGTAAATTGCAACAGTCATTCTCTGCTGTTCTTTATATTCTGATCTGCCATTCGTCTTTGTTCAGTTTGCCTTTGCTCCACTTGTACAGGAGTTTGGTTAGACTGTGCCTAAAGTAATATGTTCAGTTTTAGTTTCCTTGTCTCAGGAAGAATATCATTACTTTAGAAGGGGTGCAACCAGAGTTCCACCAGACTTGTCGCTAGGCTGGCCGGACTGTCCTATGAAGAGAGATTAGCCAAACTGTTCTCTCTGGTTGGGAATCTAGAATCAGAGCATGTAACTGACAAAAAGGCAGTTGACACTTAAATCTGAGATGAGCATAAAATTTTTAATTCAGAATTGTGAACTTGTGGAATTCAGTACCACAGGGGGCTATGGAAGCTCAGTCTTTGATCTCTCTGTCTGTCTCTGAATACATCCACATCGATGTACATGTACACATTCCATCTCTTTCCCTGGATATTACCTCAGACTGACTGACTGATTGATTGACTGATTGATTGCAACCTTCATCCACTATTTGTTCACACCCTGTATGCTGTCCATCACTCAGACTGCCTTTGTCTCGCCAGGTATTATTGTCTCTCTGGTCCTCTCTTCAACCCATCTCCCTCTGAAACTGCATTCATTTTTACCTCCAGATTTAGCTATTGTAGTGTTTCCTGTTTATCATGTTCCAGAAGTCTAGATTCATCCAGACGTCTGTTGCTTGTATTGACACTTGCATTGACTGACCTGCTGATTGCGTTGATTTTTTAAAAATTCTCATCCCCCTGTTCAAATCTATCTTTAGGTTGCCTATTCATACATTTATAATCACCTCCAGCCCTAGAACTTGTATATTCCTGAGTGCAAGTTTCTATGGATCCTTTTCCAGTTTTATTAATCTGTGTTCCACCTTTTTAATTTTTGTATCTGTAACCATTTGTTCCGTCTCTTTATTTTTCAAGGTGAATATTCATTCTTTGCATCTTTTTGGTGAGACTTTAGATTAAAGCCCCAGGTTGCTCTTTCAGTTGGACAGGTAAGATTCTTTGGCATTTTTCCAAAAAAGCAGGACTTTTTTTCTCTGGTGTATTGGCCAGTTTATCACTCGGCATAACTCACAACAGATAATTTTGTCGAAGAGTATGGTGCTGGAAAAGCATAGGCAGTATCTGAGGAGCAGGAGAATCGACGTTTCGAGCATAAACCCTGATGAAGCCCTCCTGCTCCTCGGATGCTGCCTGACTCTTCGACTCTGATCTCCAGCATCTGCAGGCCTTGCTTTCTCCTAACAAATAATTTAGCTACTATCTCATGGCAGTTGTATGCCCTACGTTACAACAACCTCTACCCTTCAAAAACATGTCATTGGCAGTAAATTTGGCAGGTCTGGCAGCAGTTTTAGAGAAAGAAACTGTAAATATTTCAAGTCTAACAGGATTCTTCAGAAACAAAAACAAATTGCTGGAAAAGCTCAGCAGGTCTGGCAGCATAGAGTCAAAGAGATGTACAGCATGGAAACAGACCCTTTGGTCCAACCCGTCCATACCGACCAGATATCCCAACCCAATCTAGTCCCACCTGCTAGCACCTGGCCCATATCCCTCCAAACCCTTCCTATTCATATACCTCTGTGAAGAGAAATGAAAGTTAACGATTTGAATCAGGTGACCCTTCCTCAGAGCAGAGATTCTTCTTCAGTCATTATGGACTCAAAACATTAACTCTGTTACTCCCTCCATAGATGCTGCCAGATCTAATGAGTTTCTCTAGCATTCTCTGTTTCGACTTCAGATTTCGAGCCTCCACATGATTTTGCTTTCCTTGGATCTAAAGAGCTTTGAGATTTCTGGTGATTATGAAACGTGCACAAATGCAAATCTTTTCTACAAGATTTGTGGTTATCGATATTGAAATTGATTTTCCCACTTTTCAGCTTTTTTCATTTTTTGTCAATATTTTGTTAGCATTGACTATCACCTCCAATTTTGAAATTGTACTTCTAATTCTGGTCATTTACATAAATAGTGTACAGTAATTTTCCAAGATTGAGCCTATGGTGATTGTGATGAGGTCAGCTAGGTGGATCTTATAGAATATGAGTTCCATGATTGAGGCTGTTAATCTGGTCCAGTCAGGAACTCCTTGTTAACAGATTAAAAACAGGAGTGTCTCCAACTCTATTTTGATTTAGTCCCTGCCCTCCCCTTTACTGTTTGATCACACAGCATTGCCCTTTGATGTGAAGGGCACTGCTTGTCACTGGCCACTCGGGTGTTTCGTTTCTTCCTGGTGGTGGAAATTGAATAAAGATTCATGCACCTTGTGTCTCTCACTGTGTCTCACACCTGCGCACACACACCATGGATGCTGGGGAAAAAATAAGCACTACCGCAGTTAGGCAGTAGTGTGGGGGTTAAATATAATTTTTTAAAAAAATTTTAAATTTTTTTTTAAAAAAACAGGTGTGTCAGATATCTTGTTCACTCTGAGAGCAACCTGTGAGGGGATTAGATCGGTGTCAAGGAGTTTCCAAGTCTAAGTAAAAGGTGATTTGGTGAGAGGGTACCAGTCTCCGGAGTTTTTTTTGGATCCTTATGAAACTTCCCATCCTTGCCCTTTTGAGTAAATATCCTTAATCTATTGCAATTTCTGCTTTATAGCAAACTTGCTACTTATTCACTTGTGTTCAGATTTCACGTGTTCTGATCCAAGTCACGAGTTTAGTAATGCGATACCATGTCATAACCTTTTTGATTATCAAACAGAAAATGCCTACTTTAATGAATCCATTCTGTTACTTCTCAAAATCTTCAGTAAAGATGGTCAAGCATGATCTTTCCTTTTGGAACCCCTACTGACAACTAATTAGTATATTTTCACTTCCGTTTATTAAGTAAAGCTTTCATTACCTTTCCAGTCACTGAAGCTAAGCTATCTTATTTAAAGTTACCTGGGATTGTTTTATTTCCTTTCTTATATTGAAGAATTGCATTACCTGTCCTTCAGTCCTTTTTCAATATTCCGTTATCTAATGAACTTTTGTTCAGCTATAATAGTATCTCTGATATCTCGATTAGCTTCAGTGATGTAATCCATTTTCCTGTATCCTTGTGTGTTTGTGTGTGTGAACTCTGCTGACAGATGGTAATCCTGATTTGGAGGTGCTGGTGTAGGGCTGGGGTGTACAAAGTTTAAAAATCACACAACACTAGGTTATAGTACTATCTTCCTGTGTGCTGCTTCTTCACCAGGTGGTTGTGGAGTATAAGATTGTAAGACATAGAATTTATAGCAAAGGTTTACAACGTGATGCAACTGAAATTATATACTGAAAAAAAGCTGGATTGTTAAGTCTCATATATTTTAGAATACCACGTTGATTGACTTGAGAATGTAACTTTAAAAAAATGTTCTGGGATTTACATATGAAAGAACTGAACCCAACATAGTATTTTAAAAGATGAAATACTTAACAAACAATCCAGGTTTTTCTTCAATGTATAATTTCAGTTACATCGCCCTGTAAACTTTTGCTATAAATTCTGTTTCTTACGATCTTATACTCCACGACCACCTGATAAAGGAGTAGTGCTTCCAAGTAAACCCATTGGACTATAACCTGGTGTTATGATTTTTAACTCTGCTGACAGATTTTAACACTCGAGGAGCTGGGTGATCCAGTGGTTGCTACATGCATTCTGCCCAGGAACAAGGATGGAGCTTTTTGCAAGATTTTCAATAGATCATTAAAGCAAGATTCTGGAAACCTTTCACAGATCAGAGTCAGTTTGAGTCATGTTGGCAGTACGAAGAAGAAGCTCCATCTGAAAAGGATATTGATCCAGAAGAGTCCAAGCAGTTTGGGCTCAAGCAAATCCTTGGACTCAGTAGGTGCTATGAAATGTGGGGTCGAGGTTCAGACAAAGTTCTCGGGTGCCATGGAGTCTCAGAAGAAAGCTGTGAGCCATGAATAGTTCAGAGCAGTTGTGACGGAGGGTCAAGGAAGCCTACTCCCGGGATTTAATTAGTGCTGCAGAGAAGGATCAGAGCTGAGAGAAACTGAGGAAGTAGCAGCTTACTGAAGCTAGCTATCAGCAAATCAAAAAGCTGGAATTGGGCCCTTTAGTAGGTGGAGTGCTCAGGAATCCAGGAGAGTCCAGTGCCAAGAAAACTGAGTGAACATCCAAGATGCAAATAGTGATTGAGGTAGTCCATGTTGGAGCAGCTTTTGAGAGAGTTTCAAAGCTAGATCTTTGAATGTAAAGAATTGGAATCCATTGTAAAGTTTTTAATAAGATTTGGTGACCCGCAGTATAACTACTGTCTGAGGGGTGTTGTTATGAATTCCATGGGATCTAGCTTGATCACATTGGCTATGATAGGGTTAGGGTTGATATGCTCTGTGGGGTATTTGACCACAGTTTGTTACACATTTGCTTCATGCTAATTTTGAATGTTAGCGTTTATGTTGGAAATATTTCTACATGTTAAACCTCTTGTTAATGTTTGCTTGAGAAGATTGTGTTTGTAATAAATTGGTTCTATACTCCTTAACTTAAAGGCTGCCTTGTTTCTCAGACCGAGGCATATACAATCTAATATATAGAATATGTATAATCGACAATAACACTGCCCTTTTAAACTTTGTGGCCCCTTCTAAATGGGTCTTAATGCTTTTCCACTTGGACCAGGGCTTTTATCCTCTATATGTTTGAGAAATTTATCACTTGTCTCCTTGCTTCCATCCGAAATGTCTTCTATCTCTCTTGATTTGAGTGTCATGTCTGGCTTGATAGCCTCCTGATATGCACTGAAACAAATTAATTATTCAATATTTCATCTATTTCAAGCTCATCACATGCATTCCTCTTCATAGTCCAACCCTCAACTTGATTGGTCTTTTGCCAGCTATGTGTGTGTACAGTGCATTTTGATTATGTTATGTTTTTTCACAACGTCTGATATAGGTTCCTGGTTGCTTTTGCATTTAGTTTATGACTTCTTACTTTGCTGGCAAATGGGACTAGATTAGGTTGGGATATCAGGCCGGCATGGACGAGTTGGACCGAAGGGTCTGTTTCCATGCTGTACATCTTTATGACTTTGACTTCTTTACAAACCACTTTCTCTTTTGATGTTCTGTCATTTGTTCTCTATGTATCTGGTGTTTGCCTTTTTGGTTGTTTTGAGTTTACTGAAGCGCTTTTGGCCTTTTGAGTGTGTACTGCCTTTTCCCACTCCAAAGATTTTTCCCAACATTCCTGCAGTTGTTTTTCCCTTATTTATTCAGTGCCCTTTTGAAAGATGCCACTTAAGCTCTATCCCTTGTGCTGATACCAAGGTTTTAAGAGGTGTATTTTGTGCTTGCATTTTTTTTGAAGAGAGGTTTTGAGCCAGAGGTGATAAGTTGTCTCTCCAAGCCAATAAAGTAAACAGTTTTTGAGATCTTGGGGTTTTTTCAAAAGTTGGAGCAATAGAAGCAGCAAGAAAGGGTGGGGTCAGGCTCCCACAGAACTCTAGTTTTAGTTAGCTTTCTGTAGGTGAGATTTTTGAAGTGAGTTGTGAAAGCTGGTATACCTCTTTCTCTCCATCAGAATTTTCTCTTGTTGTCCTTTCCTCCTAGACTGGAGAAATATTACATGTGAGACAGTCTGTTTTACTGTATTTACTTTTGTCAAGAATGCATTTGTGGGAGGTTACTGTAGAACATAGAACAATACAGTGCTAACAGGCCCTTCGGCCCTCGATGTTATGCCGACCTGTGAACTATTCTCTGCTCATCCCCCTACACTATCCCCAAATCATCCAGGTGCTTATCCAAGGATTGTTTAAATCTCCCTAATGTGGCTGAGCTAACTACATTGGCAGGTAGGGCATTCCACACCCTTACCACTCTCTGAGTAAAGAACCTGCCTCTCACATCTGTCTTAAATCTATCACCCCTCAATTTATATTTATGTCCCCTCGTTCAAGCTGACGTCATCATCCTCGGAAAAAGACTTTCACTGTCTACCCTATCTAATCCTCTGGTCATCTTGTATGTCTCTATCAAATCCCCTCTTAGCCGCCGCCTTTCCAATGAGAACAGACCCAAGTCTCTCAGCCTTTCCTCGTAAGATCTTCCCTTCAGACTAGGCAACATCCTGGTAAATCTCCTCTGCACTTTTTCCAATGCTTCCACGTCCTCCCCGAAATATGGTGACCAGAACTGTACACAATATTCCAAGTGTGGCCACACTAGTGTTTTGTATAGTTGCAGCATGATATTGTGGCTCCGGAACTTAATCCCTCGACCAATGAAACCTAACACACTGTATGCCTTCTTAACAGCACTATCAACTTGGGTGGCAACTTTCAGGAATGTATGTACATGGACTCCAAGATCCCTCTGCACGTCCACACTACCAAGAATCTTTCCATTGACCCAGTACTTTGCCTTCCTGTTATTCTTCCCAAAGTGCATCACCTCACATTTAGCTGCATTGAACTCCATTTGCCACCTCTCAGCCCAATTCTGCAGTTTATCCAAGTCCCCCTGCAACCTGTAACATTCTTTCACACTGTCCACTACTCCACTGACTTTAGTGTCATCTGTAAATTTACTGACTCATCCACCTGTGCCTGCGTCTACGTCATGTATAAAAATAACAAACAGCAGTGGTCCCAAAACAGATCCTTGTGGCACACCACTAGTAACTGGATTCCAGGCTGAATATTTTCCATAATATTCAGCACTATATTGGAGCAGTTGCTGTTTATTAGTTAAATAATCTATTATTCTGTTGGGTTTTCTAGTAGAGTTAAAGTGACACCAATTTTTCTTTGTTTGTTTTTTAATTGTTGGGCAAGAATAAACTTTTTTTTTGCTTTAAGCCAAGTAGTTTAAGCAATCGAATTACATCTGGAACACAGCACCTAACTGTTGCCTTTAAATAAAGGCTAGGGTCTTAGCCAATTCTTTGATATATTTGATGCGTGTTTGATCTTACCCATAACAGCCTATTCTTTTAGCCTGTACATCTCAAATCCCAATCACTTCTGTGAAAAGGAATTTTTGTCAATTTTTAGTCTTTAATCAGTCAGTTAGGTAAATGCCCCCTAGCATTGACCGTTCAGCCATTACTCTTCTAACCATTTCCTGATCATGAACACCCCTGAGGAAA